>NW_023596420.1:7671734-7776824 GCF_011947565.3 Pollicipes pollicipes
CACTTCTTTCAAACCTGAAGCCGGACAAGAAGCGGCACGGGCCCGCGGCACGCACGGCGGCGGGCGCCAACACCCCGCTCGCAGCCGCGGCGCGTTCCCGACGCCCACACGAGCCCCGCCCTGCCGCCCGCTGCCCAGCCAGCCGGCGTCGCCGCCGCCAGCGCTACCTAAAGAAGCGCAGGTAGTCCGAGAGCTCGGGGATTTGCGTGATGTCGCCGTTGCCGTTGACGTGTGAGCCTTCCAGCTTGACCTGCAGGTCGTTGAGCGCCGAGTCGATGTCGTCGGCACCCATGCTCGAGTCGTTCAGCTCCGGCTGCGGCTGACTGCTCTGCATGTTCACCTGCAGCTGCGGGCCGACGGGATACGCCGGTCAGCATGGCGGCACACCAGGCCCGGGCGGAAGCGAGCGAAACGGAGGACGAGAGCCGTGTGGGACGCGTACAAACGCCGTCAACACTGGGCCACCCACAGCAAGGCTGACAGCAGAGAGGAGCGATGATCGCATGACAGCCAGGGTGACCGTGGAACGACGGAAACCGTGTCCATTGCATCGAGGACTCGGACCAGCCGCATCGAACACAGGTCACCGTAACAACCAGATCCCAGTCAGGCGCGCCGCACGCACACACACACCCAAGCAGCGAGAGTGATCACCACACGACGGCTCGGCCACGCGGGGGACAAACCGGCCCGCACCGTCTCTTGCCGACGAGCGCTCCGCAGATAATCACACCACAGCCGGCACGGGCGCTGGCCAGGTCACTGCCATACGAGCCAGCTGAAGATCTCCTGTCCGCTGGCAGGTCTCTCCGCGGACGTTCCCAGTGCCTCTCTCAACCGAACCTACGCCAGCGACCCTGCGCTGTCCACCACCGCGACGACATAGTGGCGGAACCAACCACCTTGCGCGGCAAGACCTTGTACCACTGCACTCCCTGCGCGGAAGGTCGCCGACTCACCACCCTTACGTCTGGGATCGTCTCTGAGCCTCACTATCCGCCCGGTGCCGACCCCCACCGCGTCAGGGCGCCTCGCTGGAGCGCCGCCGACAGCCACCCGCCCCCACCCGCGATAACACTCACCTGCAGGCCGGCGAACAACAGCATCTCCTCCTCGGTGCAGTCGATCTCCTCGTTCAGGATCTGCCACTTGGCCTGCTCGTACAACATGTTGATGCGCACCGCGTCGTACTTGGGGTCCAGGTCGTAGAAGCTGTAGAACTTGAAGCGCAGCAGGAGGGTGCCGTACTCGCGGATGCCCTGCTCCATGATGGAGAGCGACGAGTCCAGCCAGCTGCGGCAGGCGAGGGTCACCGCCCCGGCGTCAGCAGCGCGTGGCGGCGACTGGGGCTAGAGACGCTCAGATGACACGATCAGACAGCGCCCTCCGGTGTTGGTCGGGGCGCGGCGCAGCGCACGCGGTGAGGCACGTGGCCGTCTGACGGGGAGCTGGAGAGCCAGACAGCGCGTTCAGAGGCCACGGACGGCCAGAGGACAGAGAGAGAGAGTGTGTCGTGCCATCTTGTGGCGTGCCCGCGAGAGGATTACAACAGTCCGCTGCAGCGGGAATGCGACAGTAGCGCACGGGACCGCAGTCGGAACGAGACAGCACAGTGGTGAAATTATAACGTCACAGAAGCTCTGCTGCGGACGCGGCCTCGCGGCACCCACAACACCGCATCAAGCCACGGTAATAACACGCGCCTCACGTCCGCCCCACTGCATTGCTACAGAGCGCCCACACAGCTCCCTCCGTCAGGTCTGCGCGGCACGGAACGGCCCGGCACGCACAGCGCAGTGTCGCCGCCGCATCCCGCGCCAAAACACGGTCGGCGCGTCGGCGCGCCGGCCCGGGCGCCGCCCCCGTACTCACGCCACGTTCATGCGGGCGCGCTCGAGCAGCGTGTGCGGGTGCACCATGACGCGGCGCGCCTGCGCGGCCGGCACGATCGGACTGTGGGTCAGGCCCGAGTCCAGGCTGTCCAGGCTGCTCATGGTCATGTTGTGCGCCGGAGAGCCCGGCCCGCCCAGCGAGCTGTTCATCGTGTTGTACGGCGAGTGCGAGGCGTTCGAGCGCCACGTGCCGCTCTGCGGACGGGAGGCGCCGGAGGTCAGACTGGCGGACGGCGCGGGACGAGGCGGGGCGGGGCGGGGCGGGGGTGACACAGGAGGAGGGGTGTCAGGACGGGCTGGCAGACGACACGGAGTCAGGACAGGCCAGCGGTGACACAAGGGGTCAGGCCGTGACACGGTGCACTCTGAGCCCATCTCGCTCTGTCTTAAGAGCAGAACGACTAACAGGTAACACCATGAGCGATCAGGTCAGGGCAGTTCAGGCCGTCAACTGAGACGAGAAGCAGGAGAAATCAGAGGTGACGCATTGGTCACGGTGGGCTCACGCCACATGACACAGACATAACAGGCTAGAAATCACACAGTCAGCTAACAGCGTAGTCAGTGTCAACCAACCCTCCAATCACGTTACGCCAGAAGTGACACCATGGGCTTCAGTCGAGCGGGACGACTGGCCGCCAACACAGCGAGGGCAGAACAGAGCGGGGCTCAGAATGACGTCAGCAGGATGACAATCAAGGTCACGCAGAGGTCAGGCCCCTAAAGACAGCGTTAAGTCCCAGCCAAGGACGACCCGCGCTGCGCAGCATAGTGCCCAGCTGGTTGCCCCAACCTACGAGGCGGTAAAGACCATCAGCCAGAATTGCTTTGGCTTGACAGACAAAAAGCCACGTGCTGACGCCGCGCTGCATTCCCCGTGATTGATTCGTGCATTATCTACAGGGCCGGCAAACATTCTTACGTGATGGACGACCGTTTGTTGATGGTTATCACCACGATATATTAGCAAAGAACAATCGGCATCAACACAGGCTTAAAACACATCACTTCCATCGGATCTGAAGACAAAAGGGGTACTGGCGTTTCAGTGTTTTTTGCGCACAATAATGGACGGACAGAGCGGCGCGATCGCAAACCCTGCGAAGGATCCCGCCGGAAAAAAGCGCTCCAGGCGCCACATACCTCGCGCCACCACACGCCGCACGACCGAGTTCCAGCCCAGCCGACGTACTCCGACTCCGCCCCACCGAGCGGGGATCCTCCCTCCCCCCCCCTCCGCTCCTGCGCGACCGGAGCGGGGGCGAAACCGGGCCGGGCCGGCGCGGCACGTCCCGGGTCGGCTGCCGCTCGTCCAGGCATGCGGCAAGCGTGACGCGGCGCCACCCGACGCCGCACCAGCCGGCGGCGCGAGCTGGCGGCGGCCGGCGCCGTCAGCTGCGGAGACGCAGCCCCGCCACGGGTCAGGGCAGGGTCAGGCCGGGGGCACCGGGTCGCGTCACGCCGCACCAGCCGGCGGCGCGAGCTGGCGGCGCCCGGCGTCGTCAGCCGCGGAGAGGCACCCCCGCCGCGGGTCAGGGCAGGGTCGGGGCAGGGTCAGGCCGGGGGCGCCGGGTCGCGTCACGCAGCACCGGCCGGCGGCGCGAGCTGGCGGCGGCCGGCGCCGTCAGCCGTGGAGAGGCAGCCCCGCCACGGGTCAGGGCAGGATCGGGGCAGGGTCAGGCCGGGGGGCGCCCGGGGGGCACCGGGTTCGCGTCACGCCGCGCCGCCGGCAGACTTTACCCCCTTCTCCGCAGCGGGGGGTGTTTGCGCGCAGGGCGGCGGCGGGGCGTGGCATGACAAACGGACCGTCGCGGCGCGCGGCGAGACAGGATGTGCGCCAGCGGGCACGCGCTCGCACGAGCTGGCAGCGTGCCGTCGTTCCCAGACGGCCGCCGCCGCCGCCGGCCGCCGTCGCTAATGGATCAGACGCGAGGCCCGACACATGCGTCGTTAGCACCGGGGCACGTGATTAGCGCGGCATCCCCCTCCCCGGCTAAACCACGACACCAAGCAGCGCCGCCAGCAGCCCGCTCCTAACGCCTGACGGCGCGGGGGAAACCCCGCACCACGGGGTGGGTATCGCCGCCAGCTGGGCGCGCGGCTTTCCGTCTCGGCAGCCCGTCTGATCGTGTCGTCTGTCCTTACAAGCTGTCCCGCGTCCACCGGAACTGCCTGTCCGTGCTTGTGTCTCGGTCCCCCGCTTCAGGAGAGTGGCGCCGAAGATTGCGACACGGCAGACCAAAGCCGTTACATCCGTCGTAAAATCACCCAAACAAACCGGCCGTCCGTCCGTCCGTCCATCCATCACTGCTGGGCCGGCCGGCCGCCGCTCAGACGGTCAGCGCCGTATTTTTAGCCGATCAATGGGCAGCTCGGCCAGCGCCCCGACAGATCTGGAGCAGGAAAAACAAACGCGGCGCGGCGCCCTCGCCGTCGCCACTGTGCCCGTGTCGGGAGGCTGTCAGCGATCCGGAGGGGTGGCGGCGGTCACGTTGACCCGACCGCGGGGTCAGAGGCGGACTGGCAGACCCCACGCTGGTACGTTACTGGGCTGCCTGGGCCACGCGCCAGGATAGCACCAGCGGCGAAATCTGGGCCTGTAGGGAATCCTGACGTATTTACACAGGGGTGAATCAGATTTCGAGGGAAAGCAGGACTACCCGACTTCCAGCCTGCGGTTTAATGGAGGTCCGCGCCACGTAAAGAGGGCGTAACCTCTTTGTTGACATTTCCCAGAGCCTCGAACCTGGCGACCCGCTGCAACTCTCCGGGGACAAACTTAAAACAGCCAAGTCCACGTGCCATCCTCGTGGGGGCATCTCCATCCCGGAGATCCTTCATCACGTCAACACTCCGCGGGCGCGACGGAACGCCGTGGGTCGCGGCGGCGGCTGCCGGCAGCGCGGTCGGTAGCCGGCCCAGCAGCCGCGGCGTACGTCACCGCGCGCGAGGACCCCTACGGCGCCACACCGGCCGCCGACCAACGTCAACAAACGCCGGACCAGCCAGTGGACCACACACGGCAGCTGTTGGCGCCGCTGCAGGCGGCCATGGCACCGCCGCTGCCGGGGCAAGAGACGAGCGCCCGAGCGCAGCGCGATCTGTGACGTCAGGAAGCTGAGTTCGAGGGCGGGGGGCGGGGGGGGGGGCGGAGTTGGCGGTCGGGTGGGAGGCATCAGACCGATCTGTATCCGGCGAGGGTTAAAACAACCGCAGCAGGGTCAAACAAGCGCGGACAAACCGCAGACACGACGACGACGACGGCGGCGGCGACGGCGGCGGCGGCGGCGGCGGGGGGGGGGGGGGGGGGGGGGGCTCTTCGTGCGCGACCCACGTCCGGTGGCTCACGCAACGCATTGCTCAACGTCCAGGAGCCTCGCTAAAACAACAAGCCTGACAGGACCACGCGGAGGAACATCGACCAGCTACCGAAACATGAGGAACACGGACCAACAACAGAGGACCACGAGGAGCACCACCCGGAGACGGCGTCAGGAACAAAGACCAGCGACCAGCGACCGGACCACCAGACGCCGCACCAACCCTCGCAGGACCACACGAAGCGGCACATGGCACCGGCGACACGAGGAGAAGTCCTCCCGGTCGGCGGCGATGGCGATGCGCCCCGCCCGGCGGACGCCACCGAGCCGCGGTCGGCGCCGGCGCCGAAGCAAGCACCCCGCGGCTCCCGCCGTTAGCGCCTGGCCGGACCGAGCCGGACCGGCTACCTACGCCAGGCGTACGCGGCGTGGGCGGCGGCCCCGGACTGGAGCGCTGCGGGCCGGCCTGCGCCCAGGGCGGCGTCTGGACCAGCGGCGACGGCGGGTACGGTAGGTAGGCGGCGCGGTCCGCGTCCGCCGGCGGCGACGGCAGCGGCCGCTGCGGAGATCACAGGGGGCACCGTTACGCACGCGGCCTCGTCGGCAGGGGCTCTGCGGAGACGGCAACACCGGGGTAACGCACCACAGCCAGGGGACGGCGATAGGGCGTCGCAGGTGATAGGACGCCGCATGGACAACACGGCGGCATGCACCCTACGGGTACGAGGAGCGTCCCTGACGGGCGTGGTCTTGGGTTCGGTGAGC
The DNA here is from genome assembly GCF_011947565.3 of Pollicipes pollicipes. Lineage (NCBI taxonomy): Eukaryota > Metazoa > Arthropoda > Thecostraca > Pollicipedomorpha > Pollicipedidae > Pollicipes > Pollicipes pollicipes. The sequence continues at coordinate 7,677,712 of NW_023596420.1, forward strand.
GGGAGGACATGCACTCTTCCCGTGATGGACACCAGCCAGCCCCACGTCAAGGCAGCACCTGCTGAGGGAGTGAAGAGTTAGATGTCAACATTCACCGGCAACCCGGTCAGTGTCCTTCAGGCCGCGCCCCACGGCCCAGAGACGTTTTGAAGCTTCGCATGCGCTAAGTCAAACAACATCCATCCACGCGCCCCGGGTACGACGTTACAAATCACCGCGGACTCGCCGCCACCGGTGAAGGTGGCAGCACTGGCTGGCACCGAGCCCAGGCACCTCTCATTTGCAGGCCGGCCGGCGCTGCCTGGCCCCGGCGACCCTCCTCAGCCGGAGCGGTGGCCAGCTTCACCATGACCACCCGCCCCGGCTGCGGCCGTGTCGCGGCGTCCAAGGCCGCGCCTGTTTACCGGGTGACGTCAGAGTGACCCTGCCGGGGCCGGCCGGCGGCGACGCCCGGCCGTGCAGGCCGCCCGGCGACGGCTGCAAACAGGGGCTGCCGTCGCAGGCGGCGGCCGCCGGCCGGCTGGCCGGCCGCGCGGAACCGGTCCTGCCATGAGATCACGGGCCCTTCCCCGAACGGGCGGCCTCGTAAAGCCACTGGGAGCGGCGGTGCGGGCCTGAGCAGCCTCTCGCACGCTAAACGGCCTGCAATCGTGTTCCAACACCCGCGGCGAGGCTACCGACGCCGGCCAAACGCAGCGGTGCCTTCCGGCCACGACACAGGCGCCGGGCAGCCCGCCCAAGCCCTGCGCTGCGCCGCGGGTCAGTGGAGAGACCGGGGGCGCCCCGGCGCGCGGCCGCTGGCCCTCCGAAGGGGGGCGGGACCGGGCCGGCGGCGCGGCTCGCCGCGCGGTGACCACATGCCGGGCGTGCTTCGCGCCGCGTCCGCCTCTGTCAGCGATATGTGACGGCGGCGGGTCTCGTGCAACCGGAGGCGCCGCCGCGGCATTAACTGCGCCACAGCCGGACCGGGGGAGGGGCAGCGCACGCGAGGTGACAGAGTCGGCGGCCGCTCGCGAGCTTTGTCACAGGGGTTGAGTTAGCTGCAGCTGTACTGCGCAGGCACAGTGGGTCTCGCGTTGGGCCGGGGTGGCGGTAGCCTCATCTCACAGAAAACCACCTTGCACGGGCCGAGCGGGGCTCGAGGAACGTAGGGGATCGAGTCACAAGGGTCAGTTTCGCCGAGGAGAGAGATTCGAGAGAGGGGGGGGGGGGGCTGGGAAGTATCACAGGTGGGAATCCCGAGCCGACTGTAACCGGCGGTGCGCAGCGGCCGGACCAAACCTGCTGGCGTCCCGGCCAGCCCAGCCGGCCATTGTTCGCCGCCGCTGACGGTCCCGGCCGACCTGTCGCGCGTCGGTCGAGCGCCGGCTGTCGCGCGTCTGTCAGGGAGCTGCGGCGCAGGTCACGCCCGGCTGACGGCCCGGCGGCGTCAGGGGACGCCGTCCGCGCCGCTGCCGAGGGAGGCGTCGCCGGTATCGGCATGGAGTCGGCCTCTCAGGTCCGCCAGGTGGCGGGCCTGGCGGCGACCTGAGGACGCCTGTGCGCCCGAGCTGTCGCCGTGGGAGGGAGGACCGGCCGGCGTCGGCTGCCAACACTGGCTGACGACAGCGAGACGGGACTGATCCCGGCCGACGCCACCGCCGGCGCGTGCATTGCGGGGTCAGACAGCGCGGCGTCGGTCCAACCCGCCCGCCGCCCGTGAGACCCGCCGCACCACGGCCAACCACCGTTGCCGATCCCCGCTCGAGTCGGCCCGCCGAGCCCTGCTCGAGCCGGCGGCCACCCCAGCAGCGCCGCCGCGCGCCAGCCCTCCGGGCGGCGGCTTCCGCCACGTGGGCTCACGCGCGAGCTTACGCAGCGGCCGGCCCGGCGCCAGATGCCGCAGCGTAAACAGCCCCGACGCCGCCGATAGCCCGGTTATCTGAGGCCCCCAGCGGGCGTGGCGCCCTGGCCGGCGCCAGATGGCCTGTATTGACGCCGGCGCCGATAGCAGCCTGCCCGCGTCCGCCGCAACGGCCGCAGGCAGCGCCGCGCCGCCGCCACGCGGAGAGCACGGTCTGGTGACGGGCGTCGGGGGGCCGCCGGCGCGAAGACAAATATACAGTCCGATACTTGGATGCTGAGGCCCTGCCGCGGGCGGGCGTCAGTAGCGAGTTATCAGCCAACCGCACGCACACCGACTAGGACCTCGCCCGGCCTGCAGGTGGACGCCGGCGAGCCGCCGCCGCAGCCGCCCGACCAGACCACACGCCTCCGCGGCGGCGGCACTGATCCCAGACGACGACACTGATCAGCAGCGGCCGCTGTCCGATCCATCAGCGGGCGCAGCGAGCGAACGCCAGCGAAGATCGGGCCCGTCCCGTCGGCCGCGGAAGGCGCCGGAGCGCGGAGCGCAGCCTCGCGCCGTCACTGACCGTGTTCAAGTGTGAGCCGGACGTGTGCAGGCGGCGGCTGGGCGTAGTCGGGCCGTCCAGGCTGTTGTTGCTGCTATGCGCCGAGCCGTTCTTGGAGATGAACGTGTTGGTGTCGGCCGGCAGCCCGTCCACGGAGCGCGCCTTGCCGGCCGCGTGCGACTGGTAGTTGTACTTGAGGTGCTGCGACTCCAGCGGCTTGGCGAACGACAGCTCCTCCGGGTGGCGGATACCTGCCGGCCGCGGCACGTGTTACGGTCCAGCTGCCCGCCGCCAGCCACCCTCGCTCTCGCGTGTACGGCCAGTCTCCTGAGCCACTGATTGGTGAACATTTCTGCGTACAGCACAGCGGCGACCAACACGGCACAGTGAGCAGCTAGGGCGCGGAAGTGCAGACAGGATTTCCCAAGCTTATGTCCGCGAAGTATGCACTACAACGGTACAATCGCCAGTGCATAATGCCCCGGACGTTCGTGAGTGCTCCAGCAGAGACGTGCATTGAGGGATCCAACGGCATGCATGACTTCCCAATGATATCACCACCAGGATAAACGAGCCATCCTTGGGGCGCATAATGTCATCTTAATGTGGAATGTCCACAAGTGAACAGTCCACGCTTCAAGGTGACACCCACTGCCAAACAGGTCGTAAATCCGAACGGAAGAGCACCGGGGCAGCGCGATGACCTAACACATGCCGCTTTGTCGAATTATCCAGCTGCGGCCTATCGACACGTGAGCGTCCGTTCAAACCACTGCACGCCCCACGCGGACCGCTATCTGCAGCGTTCACACCCGCTAAAGCTGTCAATGAAGACAAGCGACTGTCAGTTCACGAGGGGGAAGTACTCAAGAGGAGGGGCTTAACGTCACAGTCCACAGCAATGGATAAACTGCCTTGTCGCAAGGCATAGCTCGCACAAAGATCAAATAGAAGATGCAGCGAGATGACAGCTTGGCCGACCACCCGCAATGTTTGAAACTCAAAAATAGGTTCTGTTAGTTGAATTATCGTTAATTGCATGTCATTTTTCCCTGACAATGCGCACTCAACTGATTACCTGGAATGAATGAGCATGTAACCGAGTTGAAGAAAAATGGCGCGTACGCACGTCGCAGAAAAAAAAACCCGGATGAACTGTACAGTCGTAGTTCTATATACTTAAAATGTTTCTAGTTCTTAATACCTGGGACAATGCAACAATCTTAAGTTGGTTGTGCCCAGGCCCTCTTGGCTACGTTTGATCTTGGGAGCGAAGTCCCCTCAAGCCGCCGGGGACCTCCATTCGATGGCCCAGCCGGCCAACGGTACGGCCCCTCCCTCCCGCGAACTCCATTGCATCAGCGCCATCACGCAGAAATCCTACGGCAGTCCGTGTGACGATAAAACTGCACAACTGTAGAGTAAAGCATACATTGAGCAAACGTGGCTCGTTTTTTACTGCTGGTCCCAGCTCTGCCAAACGTGGTTCGTTTTTGATTGCCGGTCCCGGCTATGATAGCGGGAGATCGTCGAGTACTGTGTGCTCTGATAAGATGTGTGGGAGCGTCCAACTACATAGCGCCGCTATAGGGGTCACGTGCCGCGGTGTACACCACGGGGAGTGCAGTGAGAGTTCGGAGCAGTTCCGAAGGATACCGGACTATTTCGGTACAAAAATCAATAACGACACCCGTCAACTGTTGATCTTGTGTTGAGTAAGGCAAACCGTCAATCAACTGATGTGTAAAATGATGTTCAACTGCTCCATGAATAAACGAATGAATCACCGTGTTCATTCATCGAAAATCCAACCATTCATCAACCGATGAATGAACGCTTGATATTTACACAGAAACAGTCCATATTTCAGGCATATTTCTGCTGGTGAAGCAAGCCAGCTGGGAGACAACATTAAGTTGTGCACCTTGGATGCGCTGAGTAAGGGGTCATTCAGCATAAGAGAAAGCATTCCTCAATGCGTCGGAAAAATGTTTCAATAGGCCCGGATGTACGCGCCCACGGTTCTCACCGTTGAACGCTATAATACATCAAGCTTACAAGGGCTAAGGTCTTGTAATTCGCCAACGTACGATACGATACCAGATAAATGTTAATATAAGCCTACGAAACGAGCTTTGAATGCTTGAATAAACTGTAATTTACGACGATTCCCAGCAGAAGCGTAGCCCCTGCTCCTGACACCAGCTAATTTATCCCGACTTATAAACCGATCCACAGGCGATTTATAAGCCATCCGGACAGGTTAGTGGCATCAGTTTCTGGTTTGCTTTCCGCGATGAATAATATCCGCTCGGCGTGAGCATAACATCACCATAGCGGCATTTGACATAATAGTCCTGCGTCACCAAGCGGACATCTCTGTCCGCGGCGTGGCTGCTGCACAAGCCGTCACTCCACGGCCTTCGCACGGCTGACGCGGGCACAGGCTGACGCTGCGCTGGTCCGCCCGGAGCGTAACTGACCGAGGACGTAACGGCGCTGCACTGACAACAGCAGGACGGCGGGACGACCAGGATGACTTCAGCAATAACCTGCACCAACGACAGCCCCGCGTCCGTTCGGCGCCGGCGCCAGCCCCCTCCGAGCTCGTCCGGTTGGACCGGAGCGTCCGGCGCCGGCGCCAGCCCCCTCCAAGCCCGTCCGGCTGGACCGGAGCGTCCGGCGCCGGCGCCAGCTCTTAGCCCGTCCGGCTGGACCGGAGCGTCCGGCGCCGGCGCCAGCCCCCTCCAAGCCCGTCCGGCTGGACCGGAGCGTCCGGCGCCGGCGCCAGCCTCCTCCAAGCCCGTCCGGCTGGACCGGAGCGTCCGGCGCCGGCGCCGACGACCGGAGCGCGCCAGCCGCCCGGCGTACGTACCCAGCTCCTTGCAGACCTCGATGACGGCGTTGAAGCACTTGGCGCTGAAGTCGACGCGGCAGTCGAGGTGGCGCAGGTCCGGCAGCTGGACGCGCAGCACCTTGTGCATCGGCGTGAAGAGCAAGCACGCCTCGGCATCCACGCTGTACTGGTCCAGCGTCGACTTGGTGCGCAGCAGCCACTGGTTGCGCTCCGGCCAAAAGAGCGCGTGGTCCGACCAGTCATGGCCCTCTGCGGTAACGAGAGAGGCGACTCTGTCATAACGCTGGGGGTGTAGGGTGGGGCAGACGGGGGCGGCAGAAGGGGACCTGTTGAACGCTGTGGCGCGGATGGGGCAGGCGGGGGTGGCAGAAGGAGACCTGTTGAAAGCTTAGGTGCGGGTGGGCAGAGGGGGGCGGCAGAAGGGGACCTGTTGAAAGCTGTGGTGCGGGTGGGCAGAAGGGGGCGGCAGAAGGGGTCCTGTTGAACGCTGTGGTGTGGGTGGGCAGACGAGACGGGGCGGCCGCGGTCAGATGACAAAGCTGTGGCAGACAATGAGGGTGGGGATGGCTACAAGCGTCGTGGTTGGAATACCAAAGCCAGATCATCAAACAACAGCGCGGACAACAATGACAATGGAAAAGGTCACATGCACTCACAAGCATTGTTACGCCATGTATATATGCCGTGATCGGACAGAACAGCACGAGACAAACCTAACAAAACCTTAATCGAACCAAACCGAACCGAACTTTAACCGAACATACTCCAGTAGCACCCGACGCCTCCCCACCGCCGCCACCGCCGTCGCGTGCCTCTCATCAGAGATCAGTCTCCGCACCGGGCCGGGCGACGCGGCGTGTGGGCGTGACCCGCTGCCGGCACCCGACAGAGGCGCGCGCTCGCGTGCGTGCGAGGGCGGAGCGGTTGGCCGTCGGCCGGCGCCGCCCGGCCCGCCGCGCGCCGACGCTAATTAGCTCCAGCCTGGCGGCGACCTGACGTTGTTTGCCGAGGGCGGAGCGGCGGCTGCCGGTGGTCGGCGGCGGCGGTCGCGCCGCGGCCGGCGGCGCTGGGACGTGCCACGGCACGTGATGAGGGCGTTACAGCGCCGTGTGGATGCGCCAACGCCGGGCGCCGCGCCGTCGTCGGCTGCAGGACGGCGGTCGGCTCATGCAGCGAGGAGAACGCGTGGAATGTTTGTCGCTCAGCTCAACTCCGGCGGGCTCGGTCGTTTAAATTACGCAACGTTCGATGCGCAATCCCATTGGCCTTCATCACACCTGACATTCGATCCTGATCTGCGGAGGGTGCTATGCGTGCCTGAGCTGACCTGGTCAGGCCCTAACCGCGCTTCGTAAGCCGATACTGACGGCTAGCAGCTGACCTCCACATGAGGAATGCTGGATCTCCGGTGTCGCGTCCACGCATCGCCTGGATACTTGAACTAAGCGAATGATGCAAATTTTACAACCATTTTGAATGAGCGAATGCCGCCATACCGTTGGCTCGGAAACAGCAGGCAGTTATAAAGTGTTCCATTAACGTGTTCAGCCCACATTTGGGACTTCTTCCCCACATGAACATGACCAATGACGTGCCTGCCCCTTCAGTACGCCAACGGTTCTTCCGAGACCAGCCCGTAGCGTCCTGCCCGCCGTCTGACACGTTCCCACAGCCTCTCCCACCGCCCCCCGGAAGACGTCGGCGGTATGGTGCAACTGACGGTGCAGCGGTCTTCGGGTCGAGCTCCTTTTGTACCGCGGCGTTGCGTAACTTTTACGCTAAGCCGATCACGACCAGCGGCGGGAAGTTTCGCAACGCAGCTGCTCGAGTCGCCGCCAACTGCACATGTGCCGAAAGACGCTTTAACAGCCTTATAGAGTCGTCAGTAGAGTTATCACGCCGGGCAGTTCCCTTGCGTAGGGAGCACCTGCGAGCGTTTCCTGCATGCTGGCACGCTTAGCATCTCCGGATACGAGGCGTCATCTCCCGGGTGCAGCTGCGATTGGCTGCTTACTTCGGCGCCGCGGTCCGCGAGATGGGGCGGGGGCGGCGCCGCCGAGCGGGGCGGAGATAAAACATCGGAGCGGCAGAGCCCGGCTGCCGCCAGGCGCGATACCATCGCGCCAGGATCGCGTCGTCGCTCATGCGCGGCCAAAGCGGCGCACCGCCCGGCGCCGGCGGCCGGCCGGCGGCGTCTCTGGCGCAGGAGCGGGCCCGGCGCGGCTCGGCTCGGCCCGCCTGGGCGGACCCGCCCACCCGTCCCGCTAATGCGGTCATCTGATTAATCCGGTCGCGATGGGCGGCCGACACGACAGCGCGCGCCGCCGGCGCCGCCCCGAGTCGCCGAGGCGCGGCGTCGATCCGGGTCAGGCCGGGTCAGGCGACGGCCAGCCGATTGTATCGTCGCCGAACACCGCCGCCCGATCGCGACTAATGAGCACAGGTCGGCATTGTTTGGCAGCGCGCAAGGTCGGCGGCGCCAGCCGCGCGCTGGATGCGACGCTGGCGCCGCACCCGTGCCGGCCTGGCAGAGGCCGCGACAGGCCACCCCGACTCTCCTCCCACGCGCGGTGTCATCGGGCCAACGGAGCCCGACCGGCGCGCCAGGGCCCGACGGAGGCCGGGCGACGTCCCGCCGTCCGGCCGGACCGGGCGCCGCGGCGTGACACGGCGCCCGTCCGCAGCCGCCGCCGCGACACCGGTGGGTCAGCGGGCCGCCGGCGGGTCGAGGTCGGCCCGCTCACCGCGCCCGGCCCGGGAGAAAGTTCACACGGCTGGCCAGTCGGCCGGCCGGCCCACGGCAGGAGAGGCGAAACCAGCGGCCGGCCGTACCCGACGCGGCGCCGAGGCGACCGCCTGACCAGGCACCGGCGGCAGCCGGACGGGGGACGCCGCCAGCGGAGTATGGCGCACGAATGGCGGAGTACAGGGTGCTCACGACGCGGCACGGATAGCGTAGAACAAGGTGCTGGCAGCGGGGCATGACCAGCGCGGTACGGTCCGCGGAGAACGGACGGCGGTGCACGGATAACGGGCGGTGCACGGATAACGGGCGGCGCACAAAGGGCCGTTGCTGGGTTGCAGCTCGCGGAGCACGGGCATCGGCGCGCGCGCGGACAGCGGCGCCAACGGGCAGCGGCGCCAGCGGGCAGCGGCGACAGCCGTCAGCAGAGTGCGGCGGCGTCCGGCGCCGGCCCGGCCGCGCGGCGCGTCGGCGCACACGCCGCCTTTGTGCCGGCCTCCAGCCGGAGAGGCAGTGTCAATACCACCAGGCGGGCCAGCCGAGCGGCGCGGACGGCAAAACAGCCGGGCCGGCACAATGCGGCGGCGCAAAAAGGAGGCACCGCGCCCGCGCCCCGGACAGGGCCACTTTGTGCCGGCACGCTGTGTGCCGAAGCCCGGAGGAGGCAGCCAGCCGCCGCTCGTAAAGTACACGGGCAGAGCGAGGCAGGAATATTCAGAAGGGCGAGTAATGAAAGAGGCGGGGAAATGGCCAAGTGATCGGATTGTGATGGAAAGTGATTCGGGTTGAGGGCCGGCATGGATTAGCATGGAACACAAAAGACGACAAAGCGAAAACAAGGCAAAAACTGCCCATTGGTTGGACTCAGAAACGAGCGGCGGAGCGCCTCGGCCCAGCCCTGATGAGCGCAGCACGACTCCGGGAGTCCCAGGGCGGCGGAGGCGACAGCCGTAAGGCCACGGCACCCCCGCTCTCGACAAACAACGCATACGGGGCCGGGCCAGGCCGGGCCGGGGCGGCGTTTGCCGTGGGTCGGTCGCCTGCTCGGCACTCCTGGCACGTCCGTCCGCCGCCTTGACCCACAAACGGACGGCCGATCCGTCTCCCGGCGGCCCGGCGGGTTCCGGGCTCGGTAAGGGCGCGGGCCACCCGGCCGACGGCTCGCCCGGGCGGGCTGCCTGCTGCCGGCGCCGGGGCAGACTGCCCGCTGCCCGGGCGACAGGCTGCCCGCTCTCCCGTCCGGGGAAGACCGTCCGCTTTCCCGTCCACGACGCCGCACCCTCCCACCGACTTTCTCCTCTCGAGGTTTTACATCTTCGATGTTGTCATCCGTGGCGCAGCGGGCCCGTGATTGAACAGCACCCCAGCTCGCCGATCGCTGGCTTCTCGCCAGCCAGCACAGTAGCGCACGCGTCAATAGTGATAATAACAAGACGTGAATGCGTCACCTACGCTCACGTGAACGCGGTAACCACGGCTCGCTGGCGCGGTAAATCTGTTACCTCCGCCGGAGGCCGCAGCAACGGCCACCCAGTGATCCGCGGAAGGGCTGAGCTTAGAGCGCATTGCGAGGAGTTGCGCCGGCCCCCGCTTCTGTCCCAGTCTATATCCTCATCACGTGTCAATGTTCACGCTCGCTGACCAGGGCCAGAAGCTAAGCCCACCCAGTAGCCGCCGAAAGCAGGCCTTGTCCCACACCTCGTCCCGCTCAATGCCTGAGCCCTGTCGCTCTTGATCAGCTGCCGCCCGCGTGTGCGACAGCCGGAGCCAAGTCAGCCGACCTGCCCGCTGAGATAACGCCCTCACAATGGGCTGGAGGCGGCGGGGCGGCGGCTCAGCGCGCGACAAGGGTCTCACGCCGAGCCGACAGCGACCACAACACGATACGTGACGGATAGCGTCCGACCGCGGCCCGCAGCGGCCGCCGGTCGCATGCCGCGACGAGGAACAGCTGGGAGAACGGAAGCCACACCGGCGAGGCAGCACGCCCACGTCGGAAGCCGGGTCACGGGAGCGCCGCCCACGTCGGAAGCCGGGTCACGGGAGCGCCGGCGGGTCAGGCACATCTGGACCGCGCCGGCGGGTCAAGCACATCTGGACCGCGCCGGCAGGGAGAGGTCACCAGGTGGCAGCGCAACCTGCCGGGTAACAGACCAGATCCGCATCCTACAGCCGGCACCCAGCGGGAGCGCAGCCTCGAGAGCTCGCAACCTACAGCAGTGACGCCACCCGGCCGCCGGCGGCGGCGGCGGCGGCGGCGGCGGCGCGCTGGCGGCCAACGGAGCGGGGGCGGCGGCAGGTCGGGCGCCGTCCGCCCGCGCCCATTCACCGCGCGCACACGCACACACGCGCGCTGGCAGCCGGCCAGAGCGCTAAACAAGGCCCCCGCCGCGCCCGGCGGCCTCCGGCGACGCGACGCAGCGCAGATCGCGGGCAGCGTGGCACTCCCGGGACCCCGTGCGTCCCTACGGAAGGCGACGACGGCGACCTCACGCCAGGGAGCCGACACCGACCGCAGGCGTGACTTGGACCACCGCCGTGCCGGCCCGGTCCCGAGGACGGCTTCGGCGGTGACCTCACACCTGGCACCAGACCGCGACAACAGCGGGCTGGCGCAGCTGGCCCCGCCCGCCCGGCATGGCGCCACATACCGTGACGCCCGCCGAGGACATGTCCGCGGCGGGCCGGCGTCACCGCGCCCGGCACCGACCGGCCGCTCGCGCGCCAGCCGAGCGAGAGCCGCCGGCGCCGATCTCAGCGTCCGAGCGCGTTAGGGCATCGGATGTTTCCACGCGCGCCAACGCAGCTGCGGAGCATTCCGACGTGCCCAGATGGCCGGCAGACGGCGACCCGATTCAGCTACCGAGCTGCGATCCACGCCGGTCCAGCCGGGTCAGCTGGCTTCTCTAAAGCCGCACACCACCGCGCCAGGCGAGCTCGACGTCCTTCGATCTCCGTCTGTCAGCGCACGCCACCCGGCCGCGCACACCGACTCGGCCTGGCCGTGTAGCGGTCCAGCGGCAGGCGGGGGCGGGAGGCGGGAGGCGGGAGGCGGGCATCGATAGCGGGTCGCATCCGGGCGCGGGCGGGCCAGGGCGGCGCGCGTCACCACCGCGGCCGCGCCGGCGTCGGCAGGTGCCGGCGGACGCGACGGCCGCTGTCAGGTGAGTCAGCGCCCCGGTGCCGGATGACACGACACCGCCGCCGCCGCCGCCGGCCGGTGACTAACGCTACCGGGAAGCCCTCGGCTGCGCTCGGAACTGCTTGGCTCCGTCCGACTCAGCGGCCTTGTGCGCTTCCGGCCGGCGTCGCCTGGATCATCAGCCGCTGCCTGGCGGCGCCGCTCAGAGCCGCCCGGCCGCCGGCCGTGGCACCGGCGCACAACTGAGTCGTGCCGCGGCAAAAAGCGGGGTCGCCGCGCCTTTTCACGGTTCGTTTCCAGCCACCTTCCACCTGAGCGCCGCGCGCCCGCCACCCGTCGTGCAGCCAACGGCTAAAGCCGGCCTCCCTGGCAGGCAACTCTGGCCCCTCTGACAGCCAGCCCGGCCCCGCCAGCCAGAGCCGCGCTTTCAACGGCAGAGCCCGACCCTGGCCTCCGCCAGCCTTTCAGCCTTTCAGCGCGCCAGCACGTTCGACCCGTCGCCGCGGACAATCAGGCCCCACATCCATCAGAGTCGGAGCCGTCGCCCCCGGAGCACATGACTTGTCGCCGCCGACAGCCGAGCCTGGCCGGGGCCGACGCGACAGCCGTCAGCGCGCCCCACCCGACCCCGCTCGGTCGGCTCCCGCCGGCCGCAGACAATCCTCCGATAAACACACCGGCGAGCGGCCGGCCGGCGTTTACGTTGGCAGCGGCCGACGCGCACCTTGACATGCATGCTGCCGGCGCGGCTATACATAGCGCCGGGCCGGAGCGGGCGGCGCCGGGCGGCGGCGGCGGCGGCGGCGGCCACTCGTCATGGCTGCTCATTAAGCTGCCACAGACGCATCGCCGGGCCGGATGCGAGCAGAGCCCGACAGCTGGCGCTGCAGCGGCCGGCGGCGCGCACCGGAGCACGAGGCTGCAGCGGTGCGGCGGCCGGGGCGTCGCACGGTAACCGGCGGCGGTGAGCGATCACGCGGTGACAGGCGTCTCCGGCGCTGCAGCTACCGGAATATCGCACCCGAAAACACGGCCAAAGTGCCCTGGACGTGGCCGTCGCGTCCGACGGGGAGCACGGCGCCCCCGCAGCCACGCGATCGCACAGCAACGGCCGGCTGCCCTGCTGCACAGCACACAGCATCGGACGGCAGCGGGCAGCCGCAGTGCTGCAAGGCTGCAGCGGCCACGGGCACGCCTGGGAACACCCTGCTCAAGCACCGCAAACAGCGCCAAATACGTCATAATTATACGCCTGTCATAATCTGGCGGCAGAGCATGAGATCACCATGGGAACACCAGCCGGCTTTCGCTTAGGTACTCCTGTCCTCAGCGCATATATCGGTGGGAAATCAGCTACCGTTTCGATGTTCGTGGAACGGGCATCTGTCATAAATATTTACGGGCGCCCAATATAGGCCGGTCTGGTCGAGCTCAATCCTTTACGTCGAATCGTAAGCGTGCACCTCGCTGACGTAACATCATCGCGGCCATGCTGCTGCACGAGCACAGCTCCGGCCGCCGGCGCATCGGACGGGACCCTGCCTCATAGCTCGCAGCGAGCCTCGCCTAAAACACGGCCGGCCCGAGGACAGGCGCGCGGTGATGACAGCGTGTCGCAGCCCGGCGCCATCTGCTGCGGCCCCGGGAGCCGCTCCAGCCGCCCCGCCGACCTCGGCAGGCGCAGCTCCATGCCATCGCCACTCGTGCCGGCCCATTTCGCCCATCAACAATCGACTGGCAGCACGCCAGCGCCCCGCCGCGGCCGGCGAGGGGGCGAGCCCAAACCGGGCTCATCAGCGCCGGGCCCACGCGGAGCCGCCGCGTAAGGTCGAGCCGGCTGCACGCCGAGGAAGAGCCGGCCCGTCCTGGCGCAGCGCGGAGATCGTCCAGCCCAGGGGCGTCCTGCCATGCGGTGCGAGGCAGGGATGACCTCTCCAGACAGGGACGAGAGGGGACAGGGGGACGGGGGGAATACTGTGGTGTTTGGCCTTTCGCCCGAACGCGTGCAGCCGAGAGGTTGGATTGACTGACAAGTCAACACACAGGTTTCCATGAGCTGACACCGGTGGGCGGGCGAGATCGGCACCTCGCGGCGCAGCTCGGACCCCCCCCCCCCCCCCCCCAGCCGACGCGGCGGCTCGCCGCTCGCTCGCAACGCGACGGCTGACACAGCTGACAGCCGCGCTCGCGCCGCTCCCGGGCGCCACCCCGCCAGCCGTTCTGGGTCAGCGCTGTCCGACGTCTCCTTGAGCGCCTCGGGCGTCGGCGACACCTCGCTGACGCCGAGCCGATAAAAACCGAGCGCCGCGCGTCGGCCGCATCGGCGGCGGGGGCGGGGGCGGCGCGGCGCCGGCCGGGCCGCGCTGGGATCTGTGCTGTGCATGATGCCGAGCGGCGGCCGACATGGGCGGCCTGCACGCGCGCCACGCGGCCGGCACAGGAAGCGGTGCAGGTACGGCCCCGCGGCCGCCGCGGAAGCGAGCAACGGACCATGGCTCCGGGAAAACCGACCGCGGGGTGGCAAAGCGGTGGCGGCAGTGAGGCGGCTGCCAGCCCTGGCGGGCGGGGCTTGCGGGGCATTTCGCGGCGCAGAATGCCACGAAGCACAACAACCTGGTGAGCAACATACATAAACCAGAAGCCTAGCCGTGCTCAGAACGCCAAGTATGGAATGCCGGGACATGCTCTAGAACAACAAACCGACATCGGTCGACACGTGTGCCGAAAACAAAAGGCAATATACAATGCACCGCCACCAAAGCAGCCGGAGCAAGGCTAATCCAAAGCATCTGGTCACAATGCTGTTGAGCGAAACATGGATGTGTACTTAAACAAAGCATAAAATAATTACGCATAGCACCAACCCTATACGCCTATACGCCACTGCATCATCACTTGCGGATGACACCGGCATCGATAACCAACTCCGATTCACTCAGACCACTCGAGCCCATGCAGCACAATGCTCGGGTTGCATCAGGTGCCAAAGTCCCCAGCTTCGTACCGAAACGCGGCCGGCCGGCGCGCGAAGCCAGTTCCGATCGGCACATCCGAGCGCGCCGTCGCAAAAACGCCGTCGCCAGTCGCGCCCGGGCGCCCGCCTGTCGCAATCGGCCAATTTATCGGGCGCGCGCGGCGCAGCGGCGGCGAGAACGGGCGTGGGCGCGCCGCAGATGGGCCGGCCGACTCCGATGCTCTCCGGCAGCGAGCTCGGCCGGTCCTCCCACGCCGGCCGGCGCCGCCACCGCCGCTCCGTCCGATTCTGGCCGGTACCGACGGACTCCAGATCTCCCGTCTCGACGGCACCGCGCCTCGCTGGGCCGAAGGGACGGCGGGGGTACCGTGCACACGCCACCGGCCGCCGTCGTCAAAATGTAAATGCTGCAGCATCCCATCGGCCAGCGCTCAGCCTGACGAAGGCGGCGCGACACCTCTGCAGGCTCCCCGAATACATCACCCGCGCCTGAATCCATGATAACGACCCCGTCCGCCGCCCGCCTGTCGCCTCCCGGGTGCGTGGCCGCCCGCGGCCGGCCGCGGCCGCACGTGTCACGGCCGTCGCCGCTGACACGCCGCCGCGCGCCCCGCCGCGCTCCCGCACACCGCCCGGCGGCGGCGTCGGCCGAACCACGCCGGCGACGGCGCCGACGGCCGGCGGCGGCGCCGCGTGCCGTCGCGACGGCGGCCGGTCGCACCAGCTGGCCGGGCCGGGTCACCGCGCACGCCCCGCTCCGCCGCCGCCGGCCAAAGTCAAGGCGACGCCTCATCACCATACGACCTTGGTCGGCGGTAGGCGGCCGGGCGCCGCGGCGCGGCGCGGCCGGCAGCGCGGGCGGGCCGCACCGAGTGAGTTCTCAGTCGCGCCTGCACGGTGTCCGTGCAGTAGTCACCGGCGGGGCTCCGGGCTCAGCCAACCCCTCAGATGGTTCATCACGGACAGGTGGCCATCTGCGCGCCCGAGAGCTGGCGGTGGGAATCGAAATGCCGTGAGTGAACCGGTTCTACCCACGCCAGCGACCGGTCCACAAACAGCTGTGCCGGCGCGAAGCTCAGCTGAGACTGACATGTCAACATACAACGCAGCTGTGTCAACCGAAAGTTCGGGCTGAGCTGACATGTCAACATACAAGGCTTTACCAGCGACGTCTCCTCAGTGTTTATATCCGCGTATCGGCGTCGGCGCAACAAGTCACGGATTTCATGGGCCAGGCTGAGCCGTTCCAGCCCAGCTGGCCGACGGTGCCGGGCGAGCCTCCCCTGCCCCACGAGGTCAGCGCCCCTCCCTCCTCCGCACGGGCCGCGCCAGCTCCGTGACGCCTCGACCGGCCGCCACCTGCTGCATCGTGCAGAGACGTCACGTCGTAACGACGATGATCCGGACATTAAAACCGCGCCACCTGTGCTGCCGAGCGCCAATGACGTCACAGAGCCGACCCGGCGCGGTCCGAGGTGCGGACTCCGCGAGTCCGACTGCTGAGTCCGGGCGGGGCCGGCCTCGGACCGGGCGTGCATCCAGGGCCGACCACCGGCAGGGCGTGCCGCAGGCCAGTGCAACGGCGCCTCCCACAGCCGACGGCGCGCATCCAAACGGCCCGTAATCGGGGCCACAACGGCGGCCAAACGGCGTCGGCCGGCGTCCAGGCGCGTCACAGGGCATGCCTGCGGTCGGCCCGACTGCCTGGTCCCGCAACACAGCCGTCTGGCTCCACTGTCTGACCGTGGAGGTACGGGAACACAGCCGTCTGGCCGCGGAGGCACGGCACAGGGGCCCGGGGCGCGACTCGACCCGGTCTGAACCCGCGCTGATCCGCGCCGCCGCGCCGCCGGTGTGGGCCTCAGCGCATTCCAGTGGGCCGGGGCGGGCGCGCGCCGGGCGCGGCGCCGCTCGGCGTCTCGGCCGGCGGCGCTCCACCCGACCGGGCGGCCGTATTAGGCGGCCGACCCACCGCCACGCCCGGACCGCGGCGCGGCCGGCGGCGAGCGCGACCGGCCGGCGGCGAGCGCGACCGGCCGGCGGCCGCGCGCGCGTCAGGTCACTGACGTCACGTCACGACAAGGGCGCGTCACGTCACGTCCCGTCACGGCGCAGCTTGCGGCGGCCAGCCGGCGGGCGGGACAGCTGGTGACGCGCGCAGCTGGCAAGGTCAGCGTCCCGTCAGCTGAGCGTTGGCCGGGCGCCGCAGCCTCCGACGTAGGGGGCGAACGGTGGCTGAGCCTCCCCACCTCCACAGAGGGACCCGGCGCAGAGACGAGACAAACCCCGGCCAATGAGGGGCGAGCGCCCCGGCGGCCGCCAGCACCAGCTGCCGCCGGATGCCACCCCGCTCCAGCCCCAGCTCCAGTGACGCCTCGTCACGCGTGACGCGTCCTCGATTCCAGCATTCCCTCGGCGTCACCGGCGCTCGGCGTCCGGCCGGCGGCGGCGGTGAATCAAAGGCCGGATGTGAGCGCCGCCGCGGCCCACCGCCGCCGCCGACTGCAAAACCGTCCGACGCGTTAGGCAATCCCGACAGAAAACATCGGCCGACCGGCGCCGGGGCGTTGGCCTGACCGCGAGCGGCGCCTGGCGCCGGGCCGCCGGCCAGGGCGCAGAGTGGCGCCGCGCGCGCTCGAGCCGGCCACGGAAAAAGGCGCCGGACTGCGCAGCAGAGGCGGCGGCAGCGGCGGCGGCCTCCCCTCCGCTCGGCCGGCACATCTGGACGGCACGTGCGCCGGCGGTGGCCCGTCGGGACACCCCCGCCCTCTGCCGGCGGAGCGCCGTCTGTTCGCCCGACAGCCCGCGTGTCCCACGACGCTGCCAGGCGCACGGGTCGGTCGGGAGGGGGAGGGGCGGCGGCCGCCGCCGCCTCCGCCGCGGAGGCACGCGCCGCCGGTGTAGCCCGTCGGTGCGCCGCGTGCAGCCGGCAACGCGCCTAATACGGCGCCGGGCGGCCGGCGCGCCGGTCCGGACCAGCTCCCGGCGGCAGCGCGCGCCGCGCGGACGCCCGGCTCGCCGCCCAGCGCCGGAAACGGACGTGCAACGCCGACGCCGGGGAGGGAGAGAGCCGCACGGAGAGGGGGAGGGGCGCTCGTCACGTCCCGCGGCCGCAGCGGCCGTCGGCGCGGCTCGGCCGCCCTCTCGGCACCGCGGCCGGTGCCTCCGCACCCGACAGCTCGCCGCGCCGTCAAGGCCAGCGCTGTGTGACGTCAGCGCCGGACGGGGCGGAGCGGCCGGGCCGGTGTTTACCAGCCACATGCGCTGCGTACACCCGCCGCCGACCAGAATGGGTGACGCGGCCGCGCCCTACTCGGCCGACGCCAGCGCACGTGGAGGAATGACGCGCCGGCCGGGTGCCCGCCGCGCCAGCAGAGATACGAATACAATGCTTCCGCGTTGTGGAGTGCAACGCCAACAAGGCGGTTACGCGGAAAGGCGGCGACGGGTACAAAAGTCCAGAAGCGGTGCGTCGAACAAAGTTCAACAGGTGGGAGCGGCGGCCCGCGGCGTACCCGCCGCCATCGTGCGGCGGTTTGGCAAGCGTAGCACGAGCGTGCGTGCAAAATGCTCAGCTGTCGATTGCCAGCCCGATAACGGCGGCCGGCGCCGGCCGCTCGGTGCCGGGGCGTCCGGAGAGGTTCCCGGCCTCCAGAGGCTGTCGCTGCCCGTCTGTCAGCGGGTGGTCCCGCCACCTCGGGTCCGGTGTGGTGCGCTCGGAAATGACGCGGTCTGTCGTAACGCGATGTCGACTATCGGGGTCTGGACCAGTGTATCCGGAGAGCTGGACCAGTCTATCAGGAGATCTGTACCAGTCTATCAGGAGATCTGGATCAGACTATCAGGAGATCTGGACCAGTGTATCCGGAAGTCTGGACCAGTCTATCAGGAGATCTGAACCAGTGCATCCGGAGGTCTGGACCGGTTTATCAGGAGATCTGGACCAGTGCATCCGGAGATCTGGACCAGTCTATCAGGGGATGTGGACCAGTGCATCCGGAGGTCTGGACCGGTTTATCAGGAGATCTGGGCCAATGCATCCAGAGATCTGGACCAGTCTATCAGGAGATCTGGACCAGTGCATCCGGAGGTCTAGACCCTGGAATTTACTGGAAGGACGCCAAGAAAATTTACTGGAAGACCCCAGTCAATCCGGAGGTCTAAGCCAGTACAGCAGCAGGTCTGGATCAGTACAACAGTCGCGTCCCATTTCGTCCCGGGACGGCCGGGTTCGGTCGTTCAATACATGATGTTGGGCCGGGGCTGAGCCGCGCTCGGGTCTGCCAGCGCTGCTGACGGCCGTCCTGTTTGGACTGGCACCGGGAGCGATGCTATAAACACCCCGCTGACGGCGGGCGGCGGCACGGTACACGTCACCTGTACACGGACCACCGGTACACCAGCCACCGGTACATGGACCACCTGTGCACGGGCCGCCGACCACCTGTACACGGACTGCCGAAACAAGGACCACTTGTAATGGACCACCTGTACATGGGCAACCGGTACACGGACCACCTGCACACGAACCATCTGTACACGGATCACCGGTACACGGACCACCGGTACATGGACCACCAGTACACGGACCACCGGTACATGGACCACCGGCGCACGGACCACCTGTACACGAACCACTGGTACACGGACCACCTGTACGCGGACCACCCGTACGCAAACCGCCGGTACACGGACCACGTGCACACGGACCACCGGTACACGGACTACCATGCATTGACCACCAATTCACGGGCCACCGGTACGGGGACCATCGGTAAACGGACCGCAGGTACACCGACCACCAGTACACGGACCAACCGTACACGGAACGCAGGTACACGGACCACCGGTACACCGACCACCGGTACACCGACCCCTGTACACGAACCACCGGTACACGGATCACCGGTACACCGACCCCTGTACACGAACCGCCGGTACACGGATCACCGGTACACGGACCGCCGGTGCACGGACCGCCGGTACACAAACCACCGGTACACGGACCACCTGTAACATCTGGGCCCTGGGACCTGGAATAACACACGTTAGCACACAACTACCAGCATAGCGGCCACTGCCGGTACACTGACCGCCAGGGCGGCCGTCAATACGTCGACCAATGGCACATCCGCACCAACCACCGACACGTCGACCGCGACACACGCACCAGCAAACCCACCGGTCTGCAGCATTCCCTGAGCGTGACATCGACCGCGATGTTTTGAGCATGCTGACCACTCGCGCACCGCCAGGCAGCTGACCACCGGCTGACGGTAATCGCCCGCACTGCTGACCAGTGGCGGACTCGCCGACACCAACCTCAGCAAAGCTACGCATTTGTTGTCGAACTTAGGTTACACCATGTTCAGGGGGGTGGGAAGTCAATGACGGACATTGCGTGTTTTGTATCGAAGTGCGGTGATCGGCTGAATGTCCACTGCCTAGCCGCCATAAAAACAGCCGCAGCATGCTACGCAGCCCTGTTCGGCAGCACCGTCCGCGCCATCGCGCACATGAGACTCGGCCGGCGCGGATCTCGGCTCGTCAACGCTCAGCTGGGCCAGCAGACTGGACGGCCCTGCCCGCGCCGGCCGCCGGGGGGACGAAGGCGGCCTCCGGCGCACAGCCGCCCGGCCCCCCCACGGCCGACGCCGGACGTCCACGGTCGACCGCCAACCGGACACCGGCCGGCCCGGGCCGAAGACGCACCGACGCGACGGCATCGACGATCGCCGACGGGCCGCGCCGCCGCCGGCCTTGGGGGCGCCGCGGCGGTCCGGGTCGGCCGCGACCGGCGCCCGAAATAGACGGAAGGGCGCCGCCCCTCTGCCGCCACCACCGCCCCCATCGGCGCGGCCGGCGCGGGGCGGGCGGCGCTGAAGCCAGGCGGAGACTCGGGCGTCGGCGGGAGGCGGTGATCCCCCGCGGGCGGGGCTTCCCGCGTCGACATACATGAGCCCGTCGGACACATGGCTATGAGGCCGCGCGCTAGCTCCAGTAACCATTCCAGTCGGGGAGATCGCGTTCGGCACGTTTGGTACTGGAGAAACAGCAAGATAACGCGGCAACGATAACAAGGGCATGTTGGCCGCGGCCATCCCCGTTATGAACATCACTGCAGAACCGCCCCGTTATTTCAGCGGCACACTCTCACATCAGTCCTCCCAGAATCAGATGCTGCCATGGCCAGTGGTAATCACACCACTCACTGGAACTGCCTGCACAGAAGGTCTCCGCACACAGCCTTTGGACCCAGTCATTTCTCCATGAAAGCACCTTTGCCAGGTGGTACATACCCAGGTCGTCCACCAGCTTGAACATGACGCCACCAACATGCATGTCACCCTTGACACGGATCTTCTTCTCCACCTGCAGGTCTGTGACGAACACAGACAGCATCCAGGAGCCGTCCACCCGGAACCCATCCACACGGAACCCATCCGCCATCTGTGGAAATAAAGTGTAGTCAGGGCCTTGGCTAAAACACTAGGTGTTGAAATGTCAAGACATTAACAACAAATTCTGGGATGATAATATCACTTGAGAGAAGATAAGTTGAATGAAGATAATAATCACACTTGTATGGGTATGCTTGTGTGATTGCATTTCTATGTGTGCCGGGAATCCCTGGTGTCAGTCATCTTGTTTAAGGTTTGTCACAATTGACAGAAATAATAAGTTTATCTAAGGTCATCCAAAGACATAGATATTGGCATGATATCATGATATGCAATCTTTGAACATTATCTTTCAATGACAGATCATTCAGTTCAACATAAACTTGACTAGTTTTGTTGACTGGTCATCAACTAGCTTTATCAACTAGTCATCGCTTAGTTTCAACTAGGTCAATTCATGAAGAATATAATGTGACAGCTGATAAACAGAGTGATAAACATAGGATATGAGGAACCAACTTTAATTAGATTTTGCTCTATTAGCACCAAAAATTGGGCAAACATCATACTTTATAGCAGAGAAAGATATGATTGTAACCATTTCCCATATTTTCTTGGAGAACCTGCTATTACTGTTAGAATATTGATGTTTTTGTGGTACCTTTCTGCATCTCAACAACTACCATGACAATATGGTAGAACATTAGTACCCAACATCCAGCTCAGGTAATGTTTCAATATTTGTCTACTTGGGTGGTCGGCTGCCCAAATTTTTGCATGCTATTACACCCCCTACAGCTTGCGGTTCACTTCCTGTCATCACCCCTTGCTCAAAATTGACCAATTAGCATCAGATGAGGCAGTAGTCAACCCAGGATGTCAGCACCTCACAGCTGCCAAACAGCCAAGGCAGGTCAGATGTCTGGCTGGTTTGGTGGATGCCCTATTGGAAAAGTCATGGAACACTGAATGTAGATGGTCAACAAACACAAAGAGACTGCAAGCTACACTGATAGATGCTGAATCACCATGCTACACCTTATAAATGTGCTGCAATTGGGTTAGCCAACTACAATAACACAATGATGAAGGCCTGGTGGTAATGAAGGCATGGTAGCAGTCAGTAAGTACAAGTAATGAATGCAAAACATCACAACCTTAAAATTACCATGGTGGCTTGGAGAAAGTAAAAATGATCCCATAAACAACGGTGCTCATCTAGGTAGACAAACCTCAAACTAACCTTGATGTCGTAGGACGTCACTATTTCGAGAAAAGCTGCCAAAACCCAGACTGCGCAGGCCGCCTCCTCACAAGCGAATTACGTGGAACACTGACTGCTCAGCTCAGCATTATGTTGTGATTTCCACGCACAGTCGATCGCAAACGCGTTTCCAAAACCTCCCAGCGACACAGTCTTCCCTCACGGCCACCCAGCACGAGCAGCCCGTCCCACCTCACTCCTGCGATCCGTACCATAAACAGCCGAGGGAAGGCGACGGCGCATCCCAGAGCCGCTAGTGATGGTTCGCGCATATCTCAACAAGTACTTACACATTTCTGATATCAGAATCAAACCACGGAAATTCTCACTAGGTGGATAAAATGCATGCGTAACCAGTGATGCGATATTCCTTATCGCAGTAAACATCACAAGGCACGAATGTAAAATATATTAGCAAATTACAGTGTTAAAAGTATCCATGTTGGGGTGCACCACGCTGGCGCATCGATAGTGGCGAGTTGTCAACACCGCCAAGTATTCATTCATCACCAATAGAGCAACAAAGGTACCTAAATTAGGATTTCCTCACCAGAACGGCCATAACGTAATCGAAAGGCAGTCTGCCTGTCTTTTGAAATAGATTTGAAACACTGGTGTAGTTTCCTTTTTAGTTGGGAGGCGGGACTTCAGCCCCCTAAATTGGACCTCAGTCCTCAACTTTGGGAAGAAAGTGGGCAAAGTCTGGGGAGAAATCCGCTTGGTGGTATATTTTGGTGGGCTGGTTTGGTCATTTTTCTATTGTTCGGCACCCCCCTCCCTCCCATCAGCTCATTTTGCGAAACTCTGTCTCTGATCTGAGGCGCGCTAGGGCAGTGCGATATTGGGGCTCAAACTCTCAAATGGCTCCGCACTTTAAAGGGAGTGCGCCACCTTTGGAGTATATTTCAAAGACATACTTATCACCAAGTGATTCAAGCCCTTTCCGGTACTCTTTTAAGTACCCTTTACCCCATAAAAGTGTCCTGTCCTTGCAAATACACATCCCATGTTGTCAAAAAGTGTAACTCAACTCTGTTCTGCTTCCATAAAGTGCGTCATCACCTTACACCCGAGGCTCGTAAACCAATCATCCAGTTCAATTATGTCAGCGTGTCACCCGGGCGGCAGAGGCGGGTGCCCTTGACCTGCCAGCTCTTCGCCTGTCAGTGGCACGCAAGGGTTTTTTTCGCATCGCGTGGCCTCATCCAGAGCCACCTGCCGCCGACCATCATCCGCACAGGCACGTATGTACCAATGTTTGGGTCATGCTCGGCGCTCAGACACCGCCAGAGGGCACTCGACCCCGCCCATGGCTGGTGCATGCAGCCTGCTCGAGATTAATGGGTGATGCGAGGGTGCAGGACGAAACAAGAGGGGAGAAACTGGAGTGGATGGAAGCCTGTTACTATCATAGTTCATTTTTGGACCAACACAGAACATTGGTATAGTAAACACTTAGTTTCCTGCCAACAGACGTGCAGTGGCTGCAAGTGATCCGCATATGAAACGGGCTGGTGCCAGACTTGATGACTCCTCGCGCCGTGAGAGAAATGATCGTGCACGCCACGCCGTATCAGCTATTGGCATCAGAACATGTGCCCGTAGAGTAATCGCCACGCTTTCAGCGTCACCTAGTGTCACAACGGACACTTAAAGCCATGCTAGCCTCAAAAGATGGCGCTGATAAATCGGCCTCCGGGACCAGGTTACCGTGATCACCTGCTTCGGAGGCCGGCAAGGGACGCAAAGCTGGTAGGGGGGGGGGGGGGGGGTGAAGGGAGGGCTCCGTAGTCTGGGTGGAGTGACGTGGTACATATGTGCTCTCGAGGTCTGATATGCTGATAAGATATGGTGGCCATGCGTGGCGGCGTGCTGCAAAGGTCACCGTGAGCAATTGGTCCTCGAGCTGGCTTCACGTCATTCTGTTTCCAGCTAACGCTTTGCTCCCTACTCACATTGATTTGGGCATGTTACTGCGATCTTGACATCATTATAACTGGAAGCTGAGTTTCATGTTATTTTTAACCGCCCGCACGAAATCATTTCAAGGATTCCCGTGCCTTTGCTTGGCATCATCGCTTAGTTTAAAGATGGTTCGCACAAAATTACTCATTTGTCAAATGAGGTCAGCCATGTTGCAGCTGCATGATCATCCTACGTCAACATCCTTCATGAACATCGCGCGGGTCACAGTACTCAAAATTACTCAAGTACTCATTCTTTTGTGCGAACCATCTTTAATCTAAGCGGTTATGCCATGTCAAAGGCCCGGAAACTAGAACGTTGCGTCAGAAAGCTTGCCAATGCTGAGTCAGCAGTTGTTTTTAATCAAACATGTATAAAGAAAAGGGTTCTGCCAAAATATTCAATATATATAAATAAATATATATATATATATATATATATATATATATATATATATATATATATATATATATATATATATATGTGTGTGTGTGTGTGTGTGTGTGTGTGTGTGTGTGTGTGTGTGTGTGTGTGTGTGTGTGTGTGTCTGTGTGTGTGTGTGTGTGTGTGCGTGTGTGTGTGTTTCACAAAGCAAGAACCCATGTTACTGTGCGCAGCCCTATAAAGCTAGGCGTGCTGCGTATGCACATACATGGAGCTCACTTATTTTCTACAGGTCATGTTAAATCAAGTGATTTTGAAGCTAACTGTTTCGGGAAAAAACATGCAAGATGAACTTAAATTGGCTGCTACATACCATCAAACCGGGAACAAACTTCGTTACTAACTTATTTACGGATAGCCGGCCGGGCGGTGCGACCAGCTGATGACTGATGACTATTGTAGAAAGCTTCCTTTGTTACAAAGCAGTGCATAATATCCTAACATTCAAAATATGTTAAGAACGTGACGCACAATTACCTATAATAAGCCACATATTCAATAGCCAACGGAAATGACCCGCCCGACGTCGGTGGCACGTCAAATTACGTTCGACAATTGCGCTTAGAAATTCATCGGCACATATCCGATTGCTGCTCTAAGGCTAGGGCAACAATACCAAAGTGAACTAAACCTGAGCGACCATGGGTGCCGCAGGAGACGAACAAACAGGGGCCTGTTTACGAGTATAGGGTCCTCAGAGCAAGCAAAAAGAATCTAAGACCAACGTGGTGTGCTCCTAAGCGGCCGATAGTGTTCCGGCAGGCTGACATATGAGGGCCCGGCCAGAGCACATGACCCTCTGAGCAAAGGGAAATTACCCAGGACCATGAATCAATACCCCTGTGCGATCAACAGCGCCCGGGTAGGTTAACAGCAAGAGCCTCGGCAGTAGTGAAGAGTCCTCCGACAATGAGGTCAAAAGGAAAAAGCCCTAAATCAAAGTGGAGGGCCCGTGAGCATCGAATGTTTCAGTGCCTTAGCATATGTAAGTTCCAGCAACAGCACAAAGCCCCCAAGCAAGTGGAAAGAGCCCGATACTAGTATAATGGGCCCCTTAGCAACTTAGTGTACCCCGGCATATGAGGCCCCGGAAAAAGTGTACAGAGCCTTTCGAGAGAACGGGAAAAATCTGTGGAGAAAAACCCGATCAATCAAGAGTGCTCAGGCATGGAAGCAGACAGTGTCCCAGCAGCAGCACTGGGCGCTACGAAAAATGCAAAGACATCAAGGGCGACATGGAAAGATCCTTGGCGAACAGATGGGCCCGACAAGTGGACATATAGGGTCCGGGCAACAGCGTAATGTCACTGGACAGTGTAATGATCCCCAAAGTGTCTCCCAAGCACAACCTCAATTAGCAAGGAATTCACTTTATCTATTACGAACTCTTTACTTTTGCCAGCAACCGTTCTTGGTCGTCTGTAGGCCCAAAAACATCCAATTGTGTTGTGTGTAATGTTTTGTTAGACAACTGCGTCCGTTCGACCGGTTGCGGGCGCCTTTGGAGCTTCAAGATCCCCTCGGCATGGTTCATTGGGGGGGGGGGGGGGGGGCGTGGCCCTGTGTCTAACCCCTCCCCGTCTGTATCCGCCACTGACCCGAGCAGCTTAATGGATGGGGCCCGCCAGGAACGTAGGACCATTCATTAAAATAAAAAGTAACCAAAACACAGCATGGAGAGCCTCGGAATGATCGAGTGTGCCCGAACAGGTAAAAGATGGGAGCTGCCGAAAACAGCGCGGGGCCAGTTCCCGAGCAGGTTGTTATAAAGGGCCTCTGCCAAGAGCGTAGCGACCTCTATTCAAGTAGGAGGATCCCAAGACCCAATGTAGAGGGCCCCCGAATGATCGAGTGCGGCAGAGCGTGTTAACAGATAGGGCCCCGTCAAGAGCGCAGTGCCCTCCATTCAAATAGAAAGTACCCAAGACCCGACGTAGAGGTTGCCCAACAAACGAATGCTCCAGAGCAGCTTATCAGAAGGGGCCACGACAAGAACGCAAGGCCCTACATTCAAATCAGATGCACATAAAACCCAGCGCAGCGAGCCCCCGAGAGCTAAAAGCAAATGCAAATTATGCCCGAGCAAATTATCAGATGGTCCTGATAGGAGCGCAGGGCCCTAAATTCAAACACAAAGACCCAGTGCGCGGGGGCCCCCGAGCAATCCAGTGTGACCGAACAGTGAGGCGAACAGAGGAGCACCCCGACAATAGCGTAGGACCTCCATTCAAATAGGACGTACCCAAAATCTGATGTAGAGAGCCCTCGAACGATCGAATGCCCCCGAGCAGCTCATCAGATAGGCCCCGGACAAGAGCGTAGAACGTGCAAACAAAACGTACCCAGGACCTCGTGGGGAGAGCAGTCAAATTCAGTTGTATCCGAGCATGCTATCAGATGGCCCCAAGAAGAGCGTAGAGTCCTTCTTTAACATACCCAATGTGCAGGGCCACTAAATAATCCAGTGTGGCGGAGCAGGTTACCAGTTGGGGCCCTGACAAGTGTGCAGGGCAGCCTATTCAAGTAGAAAGTCCCCAAAACCCAATCTGGAGGGCCCTGACCGACTGGGTGTGTATAAGCAGGTTAACAAATGGGCCCTCGACAATAGCATAGGGGCCAAAGCCAGTGACATAGAATCGGAAACGCCCTAGACCAATGCAGAGGGCCCGTGAGCATATTGCGAGCGTGTCGGTGGCTGAACCGAAGCCAAAGTAATTGGCCGCGAGCAAGCGAGAATACCCCGGGTGGTTAACATATGGGTCCCCGGCTATAGCTCACATATCCTTTCTGACAAATGAAAACAATCCATGGAAGGCCCCTGATTGACAAGAGCGCCCGGCATGCTACCAGGGATGGCACAGCAACAGTGCAGGGCCCTCCGAGCAAACGCAAAGAAGTCAAGACCAATGCGGAAGGCTTCTTAGCAGTCGGAATGCCCCTGCAAGTGGACATATGGGTCCCCTGGAGACAGCACAGGGCTCCTGGATAGCGTAATAAGATTTAATATTTCCAATTAACAACTTTGTTTAATAATTGAACATTTTTTTCTCTCTTCTGGCTAGGCCTTCCCTTTCGCTTGCAACTGTTCTTGGTGGCCTGGAAGTCCAAAGATGTCCGATTTTGTTGCGTTTTGTGTTTAAAAAACTGCACCTGTGCGGTCGACTATCGACCCCTTCGGCGCCCAAGGGAATTGGGGGGGGGGGGGGGGGCATGGCCCCGTGGCCATCCTCTCCGGATCCGCCCCTGGACCACTCATATAATGACCGCTCAGATAGTGACAACTCAGATAGGGAGAACTCAGCCCGTCACGGCGCGCGACAGACGCCGGCTGGGGCCGACCGCCGGTGGGCCGTGTCCGCCGCGCCGACACCGCTTTGTCATGTGGCTCGTGCTGCCGGCGCTGACGGCGCTCCTGCTGGCGCCCGTGCCGGCCGCGCCGTCGCCAGCGGGCGTCGGGCGGGCGCTGGACCTGCTGGCGGAGCTGCTGGAGGAGAGGACGCTGCCCTCCGGCGAGCGGCTGGCCGTGTCCCGGCTGGCGGCGCCGACGCTCCGGGCCAGCGGCAGTCTGTGTCGGGCGCACGCCGAGATCTTCTGGGACGAGCTGACAGGAGAGGCCGTGTGGCCAAAACTCAGTACGTTGTCGCCACGTAGGGACTTGTTGGCTGTGCGTCGCCCCTGATTTTGTTCTGCAACGCGCGTGCTGCGTCAACGGAATAGCAAAACACGTTGTAACGTGGACAGAAGTCTGCACTATCGTGTCGGGTCAGCGTCCGGCGCGAACAAAACGAGAGCCTTCCGGCAGTCTTTCCGTACTGCTGCAGTGTGAACCGGGACGACGGGAGGGAGTGCGTGGTCAGTTGTAGTTGGGACGTGCAGATGACTGCTGGAATAAATTCAGTTGTTCTGCCGTGCGAACTATGGCTGGCCGACGTTGGTCACTATTTACTTACATCTGCTTATCAAGCCTCTCTCATCGGGTATTTGCAAAAGATGAGTTACCTCGCCAGGCCTTGATCGAATTAAGTGTGCTCAGAAAATTGCAAATACACCAATCTATCTTAATTGGCAGGAGAAAACAGCCCACGGCATCCAACCTTGCTGACATAACTGACCTTAGCTGGCCAGGTCCTATCTCAAGTGATTTTACAAGCTTTAGCTGGCCAGAACCAACCTCGGCTGATCTTGCAAGCTTTAGCTGGCCGGGTCCGACCTCGACTGACTGTTTCGACGCCGTCTGATGTTGATCAACTTTTCGAATTTGATAACTTATCTGATTTTGTCCTATACTCAACATTTCCTTGCCCTGACTGATTACCGCCGACCCTGATCGCACGCGACTGGACAACGGGCCAGCGATGGCGCGTCGTCATGACGACCGTTTGTGCGCGACTTTCGCCTCAGTGCAACGTGCGTCCTTGGCCAGTTTCTAGGTTTCCTGGTGATCAACCTTAGCCGTTGTTGTTTGTTGGCGAGCGCTTGGAAAATTAGCTTTTACGACAGCCTACCGAGCGGTTAATGACAAACCGGCTTCAAATTACATATTCAGAGCATTTCCTTAGGACGTCTGAACAGAACGTTTGGCCTTACTCGATTTCAGTGTTGGACGCCACTGGAAAGCTGCCCGACGGTATCCTGGCGGGGAACACCAACGCTTTTGGCTCCTTCGACGAGTGCCTGGGCATCGACGTGGACCTGAACGCGACCAAGCACCCTGACCTGTCTGTCCAGGGGCTGCACTTCGTCGGTCGGTACGTGCCGGTGATGGCCAAACCGGGCCGCAGCCGGCGCGGCCTCCGGAACGGCGCCACGGACACGCCCCGACACGACGACCGGCTCGGCGACGTCATCATCCTGCCCGGCGTCGGCAAGACCACCGGCGTCGTCGGCATGTGCGTGCCGTCCAGCTGCTCTGGCGAGGACGTGGTGCGCGGGCTACAGCTACTGCTCGGCGGCAAGGTGTCCGTGTCCGCGCTCGAGTCGACGACGCCGGAGGACTCTGTGGAGTTCACGCCGCCGGACAGGGCCGTCATCACCATCATGGCCCTGTTCGGCGGCCTGATGGTGGCGGGCACCGCCCTGGACCTGCACTGCAGGGGCCTCACCCGGCGACTGATGACGGTGCTGCAGCTGAAGCCGTGCACCTGTGTTCTCGGCACCGATCCCCCGGCCGGCCGGCGGGGAGACGCGTCAGATACGTCCCAGCCTCCGAGACGGCCAGCGCCTGGGCGTCCTCAGCAGGCTCTGCTCGCCTTCTCCGTGTACACCAACACTCAGAAGCTGTTGGACACGACTCCGCGGAAGGGAACGCTCGCCTGTCTGCATGGCATCCGATTCTTCTCCATGACCTGGGTTGTTCTAGGTCACTCGGCGTCCGGTGCATTCTCTACAGACTACAGTCCTATGGTCGCGCTCGATTGGGCAAATAACCCTTTGTTTGAGGCAGTGCTGAATGGCACGCTGAGCGTAGACACATTCTTTGTGTTGTTCGGGGTGCTGCTGGCGTATGTTTTCTGTAACGTTTACCAGAAGACCGGACAATTCAACCTGCCCATGTTTTACATCCATCGCTACCTGCGACTAACAGCGCCACTGGCGTTTATAATAGCCTTCAGTGCCACATGGTTCAGTTACATTGGTGACGGCCCGCTTTGGAGCCTTGCGAAAGGCTCGCAGTCCAGATGCCAGGAGAACTGGTGGAAAGACCTCCTCTACGTCCAAAACATCGTCGACTTCAAGCGGACGTGTCTGGGACCGACCTGGTATCTCGCCGTCGACATGCAGCTGTTCGTGTTCTCGCCGCTGGTGCTCCTGCCTCTGGTGTGGCGGCCCGTGCTCGGTGTGGTCTGGCTGTGCGCCGTCACCGTCGGGTTCCTGGTGTTCCGCGTGGCGATCTGGGCCGTCGATGACCTCCCGCCAGTGCAGTTCGAGCTCAGGCCGGAGCACAGCGACCTATTCGATCGCAACTACAAGTACCCGTGGACGCGCTGCACGGTGTGGCTGGTGGGCATCGGACTCGGCTTCCTCCTGCACAAGCTGCGCGACAGACGCGTCACGCTGAAGCCGTGGCAGTATCTGCCCGGCTGGATCGCCGCCTTCGCCGTAGGCATCTCCGTCGTTTACGGCATGCACAGCTACCAGATGCCCTGGGACCCGACGCCGAGCAAGGCTGTGGCCGTGGCGTACGGCGGCCTGCACCGACTGGCCTGGGGCCTCGCCGTCTCCTGGGTCATCTTCGCCTGCGTCACCGGCTACGGCGGCGTCATCGACACGTTCCTTTCATACCCGGGCTTCGTGCCGCTCAGTCGGCTCACCTACGCTGGCTATCTGGTGCATAGCGACGTCCTGTTCTTTGGATTGTATTCACAAAAAAGCCCGATCTACTATGATGAAGTGCGGCTCGTTTACTGGATACTGTCACAAATTATGGTTACCTTCGCCGTTGCGTACATCTTTTCGTTGTCCTTCGAAGCTCCCTTTGTTACTTTGGAGAGGATAATTTTTGATGCATCTCCGCCAAAGCATGAAATCCAAGGCAAAATTGGTTTAAACGCTCGTGATGGTTCAAAAGAACCGGACGATCGAGGAAGGTAGCTTCCGCAAGCGCCAGACCCTGCGAGCTCGTTAATGCTGCATATTTAGGCTCATAAAAACCAAACCCATACTCGTCACTTGAGCAATTTCATCTGAGCTGTGGACAGACCATCGATACTGCTGTCGTTTTCGACGTCGAACAACTCCCCGACGGTGTGCTAACCGAGATCAAACAGTGGTTGTTATGGCCGGCATTTATTGCGTTTTCGGGGTATGAAGCCATCTGGACGTGTGGAGATCACGGAGACCCGCTGGGATTTGATGCCTGAGGGTTCAGCCAGGACCTGGACTTCCAGACGGATGACCTGGAGGGGCAGAGGGGGGGGGGATC
Organism: Pollicipes pollicipes; assembly: GCF_011947565.3. Lineage (NCBI taxonomy): Eukaryota > Metazoa > Arthropoda > Thecostraca > Pollicipedomorpha > Pollicipedidae > Pollicipes > Pollicipes pollicipes. The sequence continues at coordinate 7,708,817 of NW_023596420.1, forward strand.
GAGGATTTTAGTCCAAACATTCGGAGGAATAGGATCGGTGCTGATACCGCGGGAGGGCAGGAACGATTGCAGCAAGACCCTCCCCACCAACCACACTCCCGGTAAGCGCCACACTGCTTACGATCCACGGCTGCTTGGGATGTCAGCCACAGACCAACTGATCACTCATCAGCCACAGATCACCTGCCAGCCACGGATCACCTGTCGGCCACGGATCACCTGTCAGCCACGGATCACCTGTCAGCCACGGACCACCCGTCGACCACGGATCACCCCCAGCCACGGATCACCCGTAGGCCACGGATCACCCGTCGGCCACGGATCACCCGTCGACCACGGATCACCCCCCGCCACGGATCACCCGTCAGCCACGGATCACCCGTCGACCTCGGATCACCCGTCGGCCACGGATCACCCGTCAGCCACGGATCAACCGTCGACCTCGGATCATCCGTCGGCCACGGATCACCCGTTGACCACGGGTCACCTGTCAGCCACGGATCACCCGTCAGCCACGGATCACCCATCGACCACGGATCACCCGTCGACCTCGGATCACCCGTCAGCCACGGATCACCCGTCGACCACGGATCACCCCCAGCCACGGATCACCCGTCGACCACGGATCACCCGTCAGCCACGGATCACCCGTCGACCACGGATAACCCCCAGCCACGGATCACCCGTAGGCCACGGATCACCCGTCGGCCACGGATCATCCGTCAGCCACGGATCACCCGTTAGCCACAGATCACCTGTCAGTCACGTTCGGCAGTGCCCATTTCTAATATGAACTTGTGTGGCACACACCCTGGCACGTCGCGAAAATTTATCTCAGGGTGCGAACAAATGTAACACTTTCTCCCAAAATCCTGTCAATTTGGATCATAGTTCTGTGAAACAATCCAGCATTTTATGCAAAACTCTTAGTTTAGGGGAGAGGCACGGTCCTTTAACTCTCTCCATGGCCGTATCCCTGAACACACCTCACCACCTTCAGTCTCCCCCGCTGCGCGCACGGGCTGCCCTCGCTGTGACGCTGGATGGAGATCTGGCGAGAGAGCTCGCTTATTCCGCTCGCCGGCGGCGGGTCCACGATGTGTGGCACACAGCGCACGTGACCCGCCGTCTGCAGGCGTTGCGCCGAGCTGACTACCCCCACCAGCCGCACCGCTGCAAAATAACCGTTGTAGTCGAAGCGCCCTTAAATCCAAATATCAACACCATCGGTCTCAATGCTTACCAGCCGCGCAAGCTTGATACCGGGAACTCGGCGGCGCGCTAGCACAGTTGAGCTTTTAAGTCGCACCTCTAGGTGTCGCTGTGCTGCTAGATGCCAGTATCATACTCGCCCGTCAGGTGCCGCTCGGGGCGCGGTATTGCTGGCGCCGGCCTCCGTTATTCATCCAACCCTCTTATCCTCTTTCTTACTGTATCCTGAATCCTGGCGAAGCCCCGCTTATCTGGGACACGCCGCATGGGTCAGTCACGAATGGGCCGAGGGGCCCCCTGGACGGGGACCCGACCAAGCACCCAGCGCACACCGCGCAGAGGGGTCCCTGCGCAGGCTTAAACTCAGCGGTTGGTCTCCCAAGGCGTATGGAGTCCTGCCCCACCATTCCATTCTCCTCCATCCCATTGCCCTGACATGATCATTTCTGGTCAAAAGGGCTCTAATCCAAACAATTACACTGCCGAACAACCAAGCCTCCGTTATTCGAAGGTATAGATGTGACAGCGATAAAATATCCATGAAATTCTGGAAAAATGATGATTATGATAAGAGGATATTACTTAGAGCATTTACACTGAAAAACAAAAACTTATATAACAAGGTCCCACTTTGCGCCCTCAGTGGTTTGGTCCTAAATATACTTTTCTAGATCGATTAGTGTTTATTAGGTATAATGGACAACTGACGCCAGCTGACGGAAATCGCCGCAGCTGCGCCAGAAAGGCAACAGCATCGATTTCTCTTCTTTTAGGAGGACATATTTCTTTATTACAACGAAAATAGACAATACAATTGTAAAAAGACCACTTTGGCAGAATTACAGAGTATACTATCGTTGTACTTTTGGGAAATCACTTGGTTGATGCGTTGGTACAGTTTCAATTCGCGTCCTTAGATGGCCACGGCATCTTCACAACAAATCCATGGAATATTAACGGACAAAATTCATTGCTTGTTTCAATGAACACAAGCTCACTCAACTTAAGCACATACGCTTGCTGCTAGCACTCAAAAGAAACTTACCGATTTTACGTGTGCAGTACATACAAATTCCCGGGCGTCGCTCCAATGACGTCACAGCGTCCATATCACATTGGCTGGGCCTATGCCTGATCACCGCTGTTCGGCGAACGCGCCGAACCGCGATCCGCGTCAGTCGGTGCGGCGCGTGCGCGGGGGTTGGTGCGGGCGGTCCGCTGCAGTGGATGGGAACGTTGTTGCATGAGTAACTCTCGCTGTTAGTCAGTCTGAATATCAACGAGTGGCGTGCTAGAGTCGTGTGCACCGTGGTTTATAGCTAACACGTTGTGGCGGTGAGTGTCATCCGGGTGTGGCCCCGGCGCGATTTTTGTCAGCTCATACATCTATCATGTGGCGGGGTTCGGAAAATGCCTGCATTTCCTGGCTGCTTATACCATTAACAGCATTTCTTAGTCGCCTGTATTGTTAGCAGCAAATAGCAATTGCAAATGATATGTCGACAATATCCCCACGCGTTATGCCACTAATGTCAGAACACCTGTGTGGATTTGTAGGTATTTTGATAGTTTGCTGCTGAGTCTGCGAAGCGCAGCAGCGCCTCACAAGCTCCCCGTTTAAGGAACGACAGGAAAGACGTGCTCATCTGAGGTGGCTTCTTCCGATCATGCTGGAATGCAACGAGTCCGTACATTTGTCAGCACCTTCCTTACCAACGTGACACTATAGTGCTACCGCTACCCCCCCCCCCCCCCCCCGTGCAATCCGCCCGCGCTCTACCGAACCCTGGCTGACCCCAAGCGAGCCTCGGCTTGCCCTAACCGAACCCTGACATACCCCAACTGAACCTCGTGCTCCGCAGGCCAGCTGGACGATGCGAGTGCTCTGTCGACGCAACTTCAAGTGGCTGCTGCTGCTGGCCACTGCCTGGTGCTTCGGCATCGTCTACTACGTTCACGTCAAGTCGTCCGAGCCCCAGGTGAGGAATGACGCCACGGACGGCGTCGTGCCCCGCCCCGACCGCTGAGCGCGGCCGCACGTGCCCGGCTGGGCCACGGGACGGGTGGCTCGGCCTGGCCCGTGGCGGCTGCCAGTGTCGTGCCTGTCAGCTGATGTCAGCTGATGGTCCGGCGGCCTCGACCGGATGTGGCGGGGGGGGGGGGGGGTAATTTGCGGATTTGCACGGCGGGAAGCCACAGCTCAGGGTCAGCGGGCTGAATAGATGATCGGATGGGCGTGAGTTCAAGACGTCCCGGCAGTGTGTTTTTGTTCTGCGGCGTCTGGAAATAGGATGCCGTTTAGTCCAGAATCGTGGATAAAGATGTCGTAAAATCATGAGACGCGATGGCTCCATTCTTCAGGCCGGGAAGTTTAAGGACCATTGTTAAAAAGTCCTTCAACCGGGAAGTTTGGAAGTTGTGTTTCCAGTTTTATAGACCTCTTTCAGCATTGTATCGCATAAGTACCAATGCCTGTCGGGGTCAACACCATTTGCATTGCCTGTTTGCCAACACAGAAGATTATGTGGTTGCGGGTGCACAAGTCAGAATGCGTACAATATTCAGTTTAAGCCACATCAAATCGACACACCCGGATGCTCCATTGATGGTCATGTGTGAAGACAGACTGTTGCAAGATAATGGAGCACAAAGGCTTCATTGTCGCCAGCCATCAGATTGTAGCACCAAATTTTGTATTGCCACGTACTTCGGCAATCTTCGTTTTCTCCTACTGTCATGCAACGCCGGTGTAGGCATGCTCGGTTGACGTGGGGTGGAATCGGAACCAACCTCAGATTGGACCAGCTTTTCGTTGAGTCAGGACAGAATCGACTCATGGTAGTTTTGTGTCGGGATAGAGCCAAAGTTGGGTCAGCCAAATCATGGGCGATTCGTCTCAAGTGGAAGTGTAAGTTACAACATACAGAAACGGTGCGACGGCGCAGGCATGGCCCAGCTGGAGCAGGTCATAAGTATCCGTCGTGTTATCAAGGTGAATATCATAGATAGGTTTTTGTGAGGCCATAGATCGAATGATAGCCTGAACAAGTGAGGCTGGAATCGACTCCACCGTGGTACAGCGACTTCTCGAGTCAGAATCGGAGTCAACGAAACAAGCGCTACGCCGCTGAGGCGAAACCAGCCCGGCGTCTATCAGCCAGCCCGGCGTCTATTAGCCAGCCCGGCGTCTATTAGCCAGCCCGGCATCTATTAGCCAGCCCGGCGTCTATTAGCCAGCCCGGCCAGGTCTATAGCCAGCCCGGCGTCTGTCAGCGAGCCCACCGGCGATCTGCCCAGCCCGACGGCGTCTGTCATCCAGCCCGGCGCCCGCCTCAGCCGTTGCCAGTCTGCTGTGCAGACCCGTGCCTGCCACCGGTGCCGTTTGGCTGCGTCTGGCGCCGTCTGCTGTGTAGGACCGTGTGCTGCGACCGGTGGCCGTCTGCTGGTGCAGACCGTGCTGACGGAACGCGTGCCGTTGCTGTGCCGACCGTGCTGCGACCGGTGCCGTCTGCTGTGTAGACCGTGCTGCGACCGGTGCCGTCTGCTGTGTAGACCGTGTTGCGACCGGTGCCGTCTGCTGTGCAGACCGTGCTGCGACCGGTGCCGTCTGCTGTGCAGACCGTGCTGCGACCGGTGCCGTCTGCTGTGTAGACTTGCTGCGTCCGGAGCCGTCGCGGTCTCCTGAGCGCGGCCGGTCAGCTGCGGCCGGGGCCCGATCATGGCGGGCCCAGGTGCGTGACGGCACCCATCGCGGTCCAGCGCTGATGACGGGGGCTGGCGGCACGGCGGGCGACGCGGCCGGCCGGCGGGCCCGCGCCGCCGGACCGGTCCGGGGCGGGGAGGAGGCGCCCGCGCAGGGGTCGGGGCTCCGATAACCCGCGCCGGGGAGTAACCAGCTCCCGTCTGCTGGGCGCGTGGAGATTGAGCATTCCGGTCGGTCTGGAGAGGAAGGAGCGATCCATCTCGTTTCTTTGACGTTCTGAGATAATGATCGCGTGGCCGTTCGGTCCGAGACATTGGTCCTTTCCGTCTATTATATGTTTAGCTGTTAGTGCAGCTCTAGATCCAGAATACGCTGTGAAAAGACAAAAGAAGCATGCGCAGATGCGTGCCAGACAAGGAGAAGCAATCTGCCACCAATCCTTCACGTCATTGCACCTTCTTTCTGTATTGGTAACCTTACCTGACATAGCGTACGTGGTAAATAGTTGATCCCCGTCTGCCATGCGCAAAGCTAATCTGCAGTATCAGTGGGGCGCTCCACTTCGGCGCCGGAGACGCGTTACGTTTAGCCCGCCGGCTCCCGGCCAGCCCCGCTGCTCGCGCCCGCTTCCGCTGTCTCTGGTGCTAGGCCACGCGTCCTCCCCCTCTCTCGGTGAGTGAAGCGGCCGGGCCTGGCGCGCTGACTACGCCAACCCTCCCGGGAGAGTGTCACCGCACGCCGCGACCGTAAGCGTCCAGGCGGCTCGTCGTCGGCTTCGCGATAGTTGTGTTACAACAAAACCTCCGACGGACAGGAGTGCTATGACATTACTTCCACTGCTAATACTTATGCACATGAGTGCTGCGTAGCAGCACTTCTGCTACAAAATTATTCTGGTTATTACTGCTGCTGCAAAAAAAAATGTCTGCAGTCGCTGCTTATATATGACTTTACTTCTACTGCAAAGACTTGTGCGCGGTAATAGTGCTACACGACAAAACCTATTCTTCAGAAATTTCGCCTTTGACTCGTTGCAGTTGAAGTAATGTCGCGCATAAGTAAAGACCGTATGAGTTCTTGCAGTAGAAGTGATGACCGGCAAATGTATTTGCAGCATAAATTTTGCGGTATAGTACTGATATCGCGTATGCGTTTTTGCAGTAGAAGTAATATCGCGTATGAGTACACACTTTTTAAACCCTTGAGTTTAAGTCCGATGGTGTTAGTCCCTTAGTCCAGAGTTAGCCCAAAGTCCCTCTGACTTTGACAAGTATAAGTTTTTACAGCAGAAGTGATGTCGCGTATGAGTAAAGACTACATAAGTATTTGCTGTTTAAGTCATGACGGGTATAAGTATTTGTAGTAGAAGTAATGTCGCGCAGAAGTAAAGGCGGTGTAGGTTTTTGTAGTGTAAGCAATGCCTCGCACAACTGATCAAGCACTCGTGCCGGTGCGAGTTTTTGCTATATCGTGTATCGTGTATATAGTCTCATATTGTGACTCTCATAGCCACAGGTTAGTCATTTATTAGAATTCTTCCACACAGTGGTAATAATGAATTCAGTCCAAGTGCTTACACAACGCTGCAAAGCACTAGGCGAACACACACTCCCCATGAACACACACAACAAGAACCCTCGTCGCCTCGCTCCCCGCTCCTGGACGCCGTGGACCGCCACGGAAGCGCGTCACGTGGTTGGTGCGCAAGCTCTGCCCGCACCGCCGCCGCGTCAGCTCCGTCGCTGCCCCCCCCCCCCCCCTCCCCCCCTTCCCCTCCCTGTCCACTGCGATGGGTTGGTCTTTTGGACCGTGTGTTTGTCGTGAGTCGGTTAGGTGACTGGCGCAAGTGCTGCAAGGTCGCGCGGAGCATGAGGGTCACCTGTGGCGGTCAGCTGGATCGGTGGCTCGCGAACTGGCGCTGGTGTCTTGTCACTAGGTCAACTCACGACGCCAGACAGCGCCCGGCTCCGGAGAAGGGGCATAACCGTACAGTCCTTGCGAAACGGTGGCAGTTGGTGACAACGCAAAGCACGCCCTCCTCTGGTCAGCGCCATTACGTCGAGAGAGCTCTAATCAAATCAGGAGATTTTGATCGCCACACAGGGGTCATGAAATGGGAGCTAATAAGGAGAGAAAGCGCTAACAAGACACGGTGTGTGCGGTTTTGACATTCGACGCCACTAGATTGCATCACCGACTTCCATCGGCACATTGAGCTGCACCAATGAACGAACTTAGCAGCAACAGAACCGTCCAACTAAGTTTGAAGCGCTCGATTGGTCGGAAGCTGCTGATGAGCAGCGTGTATGGCGAGATGTGTCCATCTTTACGTCAGACCCGTGGGATCAGCTGATGAAATGGCAAGCATTCAAGCTGTGTTCTCAGCTACCGGTCAACGGTCAAGTGTGCAGATTGGTGTCAGCTGGTGGGTGAAAGGATGCCAGGCATGGACGCCTGTCTTTGGCAATGCTCCAGTGCAAGTCCAGAGAGGTCACGACCCTTGCAGATATCTGATTCTTGCGGGTGACAGAGCAACCCCGTGGGGGCAAACAAACGCGTACCGGCCCGCATATTATGTGCCTCGTTTCCCTTTTTGGTGAGCGGAGCGCTTTTTGCGCCGCCGAAGCTGGCATCGACACGCGTCGACACCGCTCTGTTAGGTGCTTTAAAAACACTGTCGGCCGAGCCCCGCCTCCCCGACTAGTCACGGAGCACGCACACGTGCTGCATCGCCGGAACTCTGGCGCCCCACCCGAGGCGTGCCTGCGTCAGCGCCGTCGCCTGGCTGGCTGAGCCGCGCGGAGCGGCACCTGTTCGGCCCCTCGTCGGCTCGAACAGACAGCTGCTGGCGGGGGAGCGTCAGTGCGGAGCCGGCGCGCGCGGCTGCGGCCGGCCGCGGTGAGCCAAAGCGGCCCGGCCCTGGGGGGCCCGTCTGGCGTACGTGCTGCAAGTGAATTCTTGGCCTTCAGAAATACAGGAATAGACGTGCTGTGGAGGAGTCGAAAACAAGATTGGTCAGTTTGGGTGAATTGGTGTTTGGGGATGTCGTTACGAGTATTTCTGTTTCGATTCGTTGAATTTGACTCAGCAGCGCTGTAAAATCGTGCCGAGCCGCCGTGGCATTGTCGTTTCGTGAGCAAGGGTGCTTCGTGAGCAAAGGTTATTCGCCGTTTCATGTGATGTAGTCGTCAGCAACGATGTGCCAGGTAGTCGGAGCTGCCGACCAAGCCAGCGGACAGACTCCGATGGTGTCTTTAGCCGTGAGGCCTGGCCCCCACGTACCACGGGACACTCCCGGCGGCTCGGCCTCGTCGGTGACCGCGGCCACAGCCACGGGCGCGAGCGTGGAGCCGGCCGGCCTCGGCCCACCCCCGCGGTGACTGCGTGGTGGCGCTGAGCTGACCCAGAGCGGCCGCCGGGCCGCTGGCGTCCGCGTGCCAGCGGTGCGCCGCGCTGGACCAGAGGCGGCGCCGGTCCCAGCAGCGGGGCACACGCCGGCGCCGGTGGCGTCCGCGTGCCAGCGGTGCGCCGCGCTGAACCAGAGGCGGCGCCGATCCCAGCAGCGGGGCACTCGCCGGCGCCGGCGGCGTCCGCGTGCCAGCGGTGCGCCGCGCAGGACCAGAGGCGGCGCCGGTCCCACCAGCGGGGCACACGCCGGCGCCAGCGGCTCTTGAGCGGCTGGGTGGCCACGGCGGCCGGAAATGGCGTCACGTGAACGACGTTGGCGGCACATCGGCCCCAGCCGCTTGTCCCACGTTCGTTCGTTTGTCCCACGTTCGTTCCGCTGCCTTCCACCTGGTAGCTTCATACGCTGACAGTCACGGCAAGTTCACAACCGTGCTCGCCGTGTGGTTTTCGGCACAAGGGCAGATCGTGATGATGTTCACGAAATGCCATGCATTGGTTGATCGGTTCACAGCGCCGGTGCAATTGCTTTTTCTCGTGCCCCGGGGTACTGCATCATTTCAGGCATAGTTGGCCTGAATGGCATGGTACATGCTTCGATGCCTGGCCATTGGTATCGTAGACCCAACATCCGGCGTCGATAGATCGGTAGGAATTACTGAAGAAAATTACATGTGCTTGGGCCTACGTTATTCTTGACTGGCCCCCGTTGATAGTGTACCCAAGGCATAAACATGTGTCTTGTAAATCATGGAGGGTCCGTGGCTTTACCTGGTGAGAGCGCTGCGAACAGCTGCGTTGCATCAGCAGAAGTTAAAGCGCAGTCAAGCATGCGAAGCGCCTTCTATTGCAGTCTGCCACACTGTCGCCAGCAAGATCTCCGCCGCCGTCGCCGGCGTCGCCATTTCGCCATCCCTCGCGCCGCTCACCGGACGTCGGCAGCGGTGCATCATCTCCCCCCCCCCCCCCCCCCCCCCCCGGCTGACTGACAGGGCCCGGCCCGGCGGTTTCACCCCGGGCCGATCCGTCCTCGCATCGGATCGGGTGCCACCCTGGCGAGGCGACCGTGACGCTCGCGCGCCCGCCGACTTTCGCCGCGTCGCGACGTCGCCCCGATCGCGGAGGGAGGGGGATCCGGCGTCGGACGGAACGGGCGGCGCGTGGGCGCGGCCGCCCCCGGCCCGCTCGCCGCCGCCGGGAGATGGCGCGAGTGCCCACGCGTGACCGGCGGTGATGCACCGAGAGGCGCCGCCGTCGAGGACTCTCGGGCCGAGGGGCGGCGAGAGGGTGCGACCTTTTGAACAAATGACGTGTCGTGCGCTTTCACGCGCGTTTCTGATTGCGAGAGCTGATTTTGGCCCGGCGTGGTTGTCGTGGAGAAGATCGATTTTTTGTTCGCTTCTGTGGTCCGTGGTCTGATGGTCCGTTTTTACTTGGTTTTATTGCCTTGTTGTCGTTCGTTGCCCTCGTCAGGCTTGGCTGGCATGACTGGTGTGCCACTACATTTGTCCATGTTCGCGGGGAGTTTGGTTAGTTGGGCGACTTTTTAGATTTCTCTTTTCTACCATCTTGCACAGGCGATTTTGGGTGCAGAGCTCGTTGCAGGGATCACACTCAGTCGGGGCTGTTTGTCCTCGGCTTTTTAGTCTGTTAGAACTGCAGGAGTATCCCATGGTGCCCGTCTCCGCCACGTGACCTCCCCTTGTCTGGTCGACTGTTTTTGGCCAGTCGTCGACCAGCCTTTGCGTACCGGTGCTTACCCTGCCGGCTCGACGTACGTATTCGTAGCGACTCAAGCACAGCGCCGGCGGGCCCGATCACGCTGCAGGTGTGTGCTTTAGACCACTGCAGCAGCGGGGCCTCTCGACGTGACGGCGGTGGCGTGACGTTAGTGACGTGACGGTGGTGACTCAGCGTGAAAGGCGGGCTCACCAGTCACCCGTCTGGCCCGGCTTCGTCCCGATTATGGCTTAACAGCGGCCAGCCGACTCCGGCCGAGCTTCAGCTGAGTCGCAGCCGACCTCCAGCCGACCTCCAGCTGAGCTCGAGCCGAGCTGTCGTAGAGCTCCCGCCGAAATCCGGCAGTGCTTCAGCCGAGCCCCAGCTGAGCTCCGGCCCAACCCCAACCGAATTCCAGCTGAGGTGCTTTAGCCAAACTGCCGGCACATTTCGCTCAAGTTGTAGCCGCACTTCCGCCGAGTTTGGGCCAAACTGCAGCCGAGCTGCAGCCGAGTCTCAGCCAAGCTTTGGGCGATTGCCTTCGGGCGGCGGGCGAGCTGTATGTGGGCTAGGCGGCCGGGCGGGGCCGGCCGGTTGACCGACGCTCGCCACGCGCCATTGCCCCTCCCCCTTCCCCGCCCCGACACGCGACCACCTGTCCCTCCGACCAGCCGACCCGAACTAGAGAGCAGGGTGCCCGCCGGACAAGCGGGGTCCATCGGACTGCTGGGCCTGCCGAGTGCCGCTGGTGGCCAGTGCACTGGTGTGTCAGGACTCTGGTGTATCACTGGTGTGTTATTGGTGTATCAAGACTCTGGTGTGTTATTGGTGTATCATGACTGGTGTGTCACTGGTATGCCACTGGTGTGTCAGGCCTCTGGTGTATCACTGGTGTGTCAGGACTCTGATGTACCACTGGTGTGTTATTGGTGTATCAGGACTCTGGTGTGTCATTGGTGTGTCAGGCCTCTGGTGTATCACTGGTGTGTCAGGACTCTGGTGTATCACTGGTGTGTCAGGACTCGGTCTGATGCGTCCAGATGAAGGGACGGATTGCACATGGAGTGGGATGGACTGCACGGCCAGTCGTACCCGTGTCGTGTGTCCCTGACATGTTGTCATCCACCGACTGGCTGAACACCTGGCGTGTGTCAAGCGTTGCCTGCTGGGAATCTGAAGCTGTGCTCTGAACAACGCGAGGGGCTCGGCCGGTTGCCCATGTTCGTGCCGTCAGCACGTGAACATCACCAGGTCCTCATGCAACATTACCAGATCCTTCGCTGTCAGGCGGGGCAGCGGTTGTCTGGCGAGCAATTGCATTGGACTGACATGGCTGATTGCTTCGTGGCCATGTTCTGACGCCTCGATATTTGAGGTGCCACCGACTTGAGTCATGACCCGGCATGTGGCCAACACAGCGTCAAACTAGTCCAAAGAAAACGCAACGGCAGTAATCGGTCCGTCAGCGAAACAGACAGGACCGCGCTGGCTTTACTCGCTTCCAAATCCCGAGAAACGCCGTCGGCAGCTCGTGAAGCTCCATGATCGTCACCTCTGTGCGTGCAGTGTGGCCGACCGACCTCATGACCGACCTCACGCGCCGAAACCGCACAGAGCACCGCATCACTGACCGGCCGCTGACCCTGCCAACAGGGGGGCGTGAACCGGGCCCTGCGGCTCAAGTCGGCACCGACCGACGTGACGGTCGGTCGCCGGCCGCGCGCGCCGCTCTTCGACGAGCAGCGCTACGTGCTGGGCGGCGCGCTCAGGCCCGGCGAGGACCCGTACAAGCGCAACAAGTTCAACCAGAGGGTCAGCGACGGCCTGGCCAGCGACCGCACCATCCCCGACACCAGGAGCGAGGCGTGAGTACCCCGGGGGCAGGCCGTGTGGAGGTGCAGGGCTGGACGGACGGTCGGTGCGGAATTCGGCGGGCCTCCGTGGGGTCAGTGGTCAGTGGTACTTGGCGGATCTCCGTGAGGTCAGTGGTCAGTGGTACTTGGCGGGCTTGCATGTGATCAGTGGTCAGTGGAAGTCAGCGAAATTTCTTGGGATCGGTTTACAGTTCCCTGGGCGATCAACCCGGTTGTTGGTGTGACCGCTTGCAATAGTAAACATTTGCGTGCGTTGACAGGGAAATTAATAACCAACAGCTTCTCTGAACATGATTTCTTCCTGGTGCGGGTGCGGCCCATACAAGTCGCGATAAACTTGGTAAAGCTAGGCTGGCCGGCGGGCGCGGTGGGCGTCGCCGACTGCGCTGGACACCGTTCGGCTGCGTGCGCGGCCGGCGCGTCCCTATGATGAGGCCTTCCGGGGACGATACGCACCGCGGCCAGCGCGCGCCCCGCCGCCGATCAGGGACGGCCCACTGGTGGCCTGCGACCACGGCCGCTTCTCTGGGATGGCCCACTGGTGGCCTGCGACCACGGCCGCTTCTCTGGGATGGCCCACTGGTGGCCTGCGACCACGGCCGCCTCTCTGGGATGACCCACTGGTGGCCTGCGACCACGGCCGCTTCTCTGGGACGGCCCACTGGCGGCCTGCGACCACGGCCGCTTCTCTGGGACGGCCCAACGATGGACGGCCGCCTCACAGCGGCGCGCCGCCGCTGGGCGGCGCCATTCCCGATGTGTTTGTGCGACCCCCCTGAGCGCGGCATAGGTCTGCTGCTACACTAGGGTACCACGGCATGTATTGAGGCTGATGTCCTCGCATCAACCACGCCCGTCGCTCCATTGCGTGCCAATGCGATGATTGGCGCAGAAATGTCGCAGTACGGCCACACTAGGCAAGGGCTGCGGCGGCACACTGGCTCAAAGACCAAAGGGCGGCTAACGCGAGACCTTCCTCACGGTCTATTTACATTCCATTTGATACCGCAGCGGCAGTGAAGGTGAACGTCGGTGGAACGCGCCAGCTCCGCCAAAAGTGACGGGACCCGGCGCGTGTCGCCGCCCTGACGTGGCGGCGGCTCTGAGAACGCTATCAGGCATCCAGACCGTACACGGCAGGGTCACTCGAACAAGTCAGACCTCTGGCGAAGGATTTTACAGCATCAGTTCAAGTTGAACCGGTGGACCGGTCTCGCCATATTGCCCCAGATGTGAGGATCCGCTCCCGGCTAATCGTTCGCAGCCACGCCCCATATACACCCTGGCTTTTTGTCCCGGCGCACCGCTGCTGATCTACGGTGAGAGCTCGGAGACTCCGGTGAACAGCTCGGACCAGAACAGTTCGGAGACTCCGGTGTGCCCGACGCGAGACCCAGCCAGTGGTGCCGTGGTGCCATCCGTTGATGCTGAGTCAGCCGGCCGGGCCGAGATGGCCGCCGCCTGCAGCGTCGGCATCATGCGTGCAGCCTTGCTAATGCACACCAACAAATCATATTTAATGCCTTGCAACCGCACACCGACGAACAACTGCGCTGCCGACCGCGCCCGACTCTGTGCGCTGGGCCAGTCTTCTCCCAAAAGCCGCCGTGTTAACTGGACCAGTACTCTCCCGAAAGCCACTGCGTTAACTGAGCCAGTCTTCTCCCGAAAGCCTCCGTGGGAACTACGGTGAGCTTGAACTATATCCTTCTGCCTCAAAATAAACAGCAAGACGAAGTTAACTGTGAGCAAACATGCACGATCCGTTCTGAGTCAGCCTGATAGAGCCCGTGGTCGCACGACCGCAGCGCTCCGCAGAGTCGTGCGTGCTGCAGCGCGGTGCATTGGTGTCGGCGGCGCCGCCGGTTGGCGGCCGGCGGTGTCGGCTGCCGACCTTGAGCGACCGATGCTTGCCACACGCCGCCCCGGCCGGTGGGAGTCGCGGCTCTGTGGCGTGCTGGCGTCCGATTGCGCCGGTGCCGGCGGCGGATTGGGCTCGCTCGCTGCCGGCGCCAAACGCCGTAAATCCCCGCTGAACAGCGGCGTCATGGTCTTGAAACATTGCGAGACCACTCTGACGATAATTGATGCTGTTTGCGGCTCGGCGCGGCGGGTGATCCAGTCCACTCGCAAGGCCGCGTGCCTTCTCCCCGGAGCGGAGACGAGTCGGCTGACGCTAAAACGCCGTCGTGCCGGCCAACGGCCGACGACGCGAACTCGCGAGGGGCTCGCCGCGCGGTGGCGACACGCTGCCGGAGTGAGAGCCGTCGGTGGCGAGGCTGCCGCCTCGTTCGCGACTGTGCGAGTCTCGTGCGGTCCCGGGCGCGCGCAAAACGCCCGCTCGCGCCGCGCGTGACGGGGCGGCGATTGGCACGTGACAGTTTTGAAACGCGTTTGGTTCCCAGATATGCTTAGATCATCGGCTGTAATGGATGGGCGCAACGTGGCGCATTTCGTAACGCTTTATGTGAGTGTTGTCCCCGTTACCGTTTCGATTTCATAAGCGTTTGGTGCGAACGCGTTTTCCCCGTTAGCGTAACGACCAGCGTTCTGATGACATTGGCCGCCGTGGCGTCAGAGGGGGGGGGGGGGGGGGGTAGCTGCCTGTTTGAAATCGACCGGAGTGGATGCCGTCTAGCTATTGTTCGTACCTGGGCATGGAGCTCCTCACCGTTCGTGCTGATACGTAATGGAATGGGGCCCGAACAACGTGTTTCGTAAAATATTTACGGCATGCCTTTCTGATCTACATATGTTACTTTTCGCCGAAAGGTTGCGCTTGGTGCCTTCGGAATGTTGCGGTATTTTCGACCTAAATTGCGCCCAGTGAGGGGCCTCACATGGTGGGCTCCATTTTGGCAGTGTATAGCGTTGGCGTCCGACGATGCTACAGAAATGAGACAGTATTCCAGGTGGTTGGGACTTGTGTACCCGACCCATGTGAGGCCGCAAACTTCCTACTGCATCGAACAAACGAACGACGAAATTTCGGAGGGCATGCCGCAGATATTGTAATTGCTCCTAGAATCCTCCTTGAGATTACTCCTGGCACATGCTTGAATGACGGTGCCCGCAGGAGGACGGCGCCCGCGTCCTTAAAGCGTACAGTGACTTCGTCCTCTCGGCAACTCAGTCTCCCAGTCCAACACCGCCCTGCCTGGCCCTCTCCCAGTCCAACACCGCCCTGCCTGGCCCTCTCCCAGTCCAACACCGCCCTGCCTGGCCCTCTCCCAGTCCAACACCGCCCTGTCTGGCCCTCTCCCAGTCCAACACCGCCCTGCCTGGCCCTCTCCCAGTCCAACACCGCCCTGCCTGGCCCTCTCCCAGTCCAACACCGCCCTGCCTGGCCCTCTCAGTCCAACACCGCCCTGCCTGGCCCTCCCCCAGTCCAACACCGCCCTGCCTGGCCCTCTCCCAGTCCAACACCGCCCTGCCTGGCCCGCTCCCAGTCCAACACCGCCCTGCCTGGCCCTCTCCCAGTCCAACACCGCCCTGCCTGGCCTTCTCCCAGTCCAACACCGCCCTGCCTGGCCCTCTCCCAGTCCACACCGCCCAGCCTGGCCCTCTCCCAGTCCAACACCGCCCTGCCTGACCCTCTCCCAGTCCAACACCGCCCTGCCTGGCCCGGGCCTCGTTCGCTGTAGGCCGGCTGCGTGATATACTAATATGTGTGTTTACATTGCGCCCACCTGAATTATGGGCAGTTACCGCTTGGTGACTGTTACGCCCCAGTTGTGCCCCGCCTGTGGACCGGGCCGGCTGTTTTCCTACTCACAGCTGAAGAAACGGCTGTAGCGGCAGCTGACATGTGAAAACAGCGGGAAGCTGGCACACGGGGCCGCACTGGCTGTTGGTTTGGCACGGTCAGGCCACGGGTGGGCGTGGCCGGCGTCGGCGAGGGGATCAGCGGGACGCAGCCTGTTTCGGAAGCGCGAAGCATGCTCGTTGACGACCAGTGTCGTTTGCGGTTGTCGAGACGGTGGTTCTACTCGCGCGGGTGCTGGAGAGGAAACACCGGGCACGCAAAATGGCCGGAGCGTTCGGCGCACCTTGGCACCCACGAGGCACCGCGCCTCTGGCGAGACGTGAGACTAGACGCGTGACACGTACGCGTCTTCCAGCACCTCAGATCACCAGCTCCCCAGACACTGCATCTTCACCGTGCGACGCACGCTTTCTTATGTTGTATGGACCGTCGCATGAAGCATGAAGTTCCTACGGCGACATCTCTTCTTCTAACTGCCGGTGCTCTCATAACCAATCACACGTCGCTAGCGTACATTTTCGCCTTGGCTCGTTGACACCGACAAACAGTTTCCGTTGTCTTACGGTCTGTACTGATCCGCGCGCGTCTGTTTCCCGAGAGTGGCTGCGGCGAGGAGCGGCGCGCCACGGCGTCGCGGTTCGTCCCGGGTTGTCGCGCTGCGCCGCCGCCGGCTCACGCACGCCAGCTGGGTGATTAATGACGGCTGCCGGCCCGCCACGCCGGCTTTCCCTCCTTTGCTTTTGGGACTCGCATGAGAACAATTTTCACGCTGGCTTACGCCACATGGCCAGAGCTGGGCGAGCTGGGCCGGGGCTGGGCGGTACTTGTGTCGTGCCGCCGGGGTTTTGTGATGCCCAAGATGGTCTCGGCGATGCCGGGGGAACACGCGACCAGTCCGTCTTAGCGCCTTGGTGGCACATGACGTGGGCCGTGGCGAGGCTCCGCGATACCAGCCTCTATGCTTAAGTGGTATTATTTTCGCGCACAGCCTCGCCCAGGCCCTTGGCGCATAAAACTATCACGCAATGGTCGAGCCAAGGTCTTCATGCATCATGTCGTGATATGTTTAAACTGGCAGGGCGAGTGTAGCGGCGTTAGCCGAGCTGCTGGGCATGGATACCCCCTCCCCAAAGGAAAAGAAACGATGGTGAATAGTTCATTTATATTATATATTAGCATCGTACAGGTCACTGCATCGGCCCTTGGCACATTGGCGCTGCTGCTCTCGTGGGTCTACCTGGATAGCCATGTGTGTAGGTTCCTGTCGAGTTCGGGAGGGCGTCCATCTTTTGGGAGGAGAGAGGGTCGAATCCAAATATAAATCCGGTTTTGTTTTCTTTGAGTGCAGGTGCAACCAGCTTCCCAGCGCATCGTCCGAACTTTTTTGTCGCGAAGCCACACCCATGGTAACAGCAGCGCCGCCTCATCTCCCGGGAGCCGCGTTGGTGGCGCTCTGCGTCCACCCAGCCCCCAGCCGTGCTCGCTCGTGCTGTCGCGGCAGGCTCGGTCCATCACCGCCGGCTCCCCACCGCGCTCATCACCCGCGGGCCATCACGGGGCGCAGCGCTGACCCCGGACGAGTCTCTGATGGAAGCATCGAGCCCGGCAGATGAGGCGGCCGGCTCAGAAGCCGGCGCTGTGACGTCACCTTCCCGATCGTTGGGCCTATTAATAGTCGCCGGGTGGGAACATTTGGATCGGGAGCCGGCTGGCCGGCCTCAGCTGCGCCGCTGGAGCGCAGCGGCCGCAACAAGGGCGCACACGTCACGTTTGAATGGCTCGTGGTGGCTGGCGGCTCGGGCCGTCCCATCCGCGGCGTGAAGCCTCGGTGTGGACGGCTGGTCCGCCTCGCCGTCCAGGCCGGCGGCGGCGGCCGGCACGCCTGAGCGGCGTCCGTCGCGTGCCGCGCTGCCAGATGCGCAGCACTCTGATGGGCCCGGCACGCACCGTCACTTGGTGACGGGCTGAAAACCGTCCGGTCGGGATCAGAGGATCGTGTGGATGTGAGGTTACAGCTGCCTGCCAGGGCGGGTTTGAGGACCACAGGTGGTTTGCCAGACCTTGCAGGCATACCGGGTCTGGCCCTGGGCCGGGGCCCGTCGGCAGGTGGGCTGAAGACGGTGTGGTAGTGAGACGTCAGAATCCGTGCTCGGTACCCGTACCACTCAACATTCCAGGCGTCGCGTGTCACCGTTGCCACCCTCCTGCCGGCCGCACCCCCACCCGCCCGCCAACGCGTGCGGGCCACGAGCGGGCCGGCAGCCACCGCGTCGGTCTGGGACGGATCAAAACGAACGCGCCACCTAGAGCGTCCGGTTTTTATCGGGCGGCGGCGGCGGCGGCGACGACGGGGCTGACGGCTGCCATGGCCGCCGAGCTCGCCAACGGAGCGTGGGTGGCGGCTGGAGCCGATCAGCCGGCGCTGCGTCCGTGTCGCCACCCAACCGCCGTCTTCGCCCCGTCGGGGGCGGGGTGCGTGTGGAGTCAAGTAGGCGGGTCTGTGGCGCGTCATGGGGGGCTGATTTGTCAGTCCGCCTGGTATAGGGCGCTAGCCGGGCGGCGACGCTGTCTGGGTGTCCTCGCCCGCGTACAGGCAGACAGAAGCGTACTAGCAACTTAGCCGAGCCTGACCAAACTCGAGGCCTGGTGATCCCGGCCGACGCGGCTTCCGAACCTAACCGAACTCGAGGCCTGGTGATCCCGGCCGACGCGGCTTCCGAACCTAACCGAACTCGAGGCCTGGTGATCCCGGCCGACGCGGCTTCCGAACCTAACCGAACTCGAGGCCTGGTGATCCCGGCCGACGCGGCTTCCGAACCTAACCGAACTCGAGGCCTGGTGATCCCGGCCGACGCGGCTTCCGAACCTAACCGAACTCGAGGCCTGGTGATCCCGGCCGACGCGGCTGCCGTTGGAGCAGGTCTCCCGAAGACGTACGGACGCCGCCCGGGGACGGCTGGGCGCGTGCGCGTCGACCCGACGCTGGCGGGCCGGTCTCCGCCACGTCGCGGGTGGGCGCGAGACATACCAGTTGGGGGAGGTGGGAAGCCGACCGGCCCCAGGCGCCGTTGCCATGGAGACGGCGCTGTGACATTGCACCGCTGGCTCCGGCGTTCTGCCCTACACTAAGCTGCGTGTGGTGCGTTTCAACGTGTCGACGCAGGGCTCAACACGTCGGCCCGCTCCTTTGGTAGTTCTACCTTGTGGTGGATGACGTTCGGGTGGCGTATCCGGGATTGGGTTGGGTGACATGCAAAGCACCTCGTATGTCGCACGTGGGTTTGGCGCGAAACCGGTATTTCAATGATATGCGCCGTTCGCTCTTTCTCATCCGTATGCTTGCGTGTGAATGCATTGGCCGATCGTCTAGATCATGCCCATACCGGAGCTTTGTGAATGCCACCGCGTTGGCTTACCCCACCTCATTTACCCGGCTGAAGCACTACGAGCCGACAACGCGCTTTTGTAATTATCTGGATCGCATCAGACTAGCACTGCTCACTGCTCAGTTAGCACTGCTCAGCCCATGTTCTAGGGTCTACACGCCAATGATAGGTAGACGCCGTTTTTTTCTCGAAGTGCTTTACGATCCCCATGTCTTTGCAAGGCGACGATTTATGTCGAAAAGTTACGCCCTGTAAAATTCACTGCGGATCCTCATCGCCCGCCGCAAACAGCTATCACATTTTTATCGGTCGCACCGCCCCAGGCTGCGCCTCCAATAAAGTCGGCTTTCAGTTGCGAGCCTTGTTATCGTTCCACTAATGGGGAACCGACGACGCAAAACACTTTCAGGCAATTGGTGTGTGCTCGTAATAATTTTGTAACACTGTTGCGTGTAAAGTGTGCAGTGTCTTGCGGATCTCCTGAGCAGGCCCGTCCATACGATATGTATCTGTGAGCCCGTTTGGACCATCGCTGTAATTGCTCTAAAATTATGAGGAAAGTCATGAAGCCAGCAAACTTCGCTGTCACGCCATTCCGCTTTGCAACTTAGTATTCGACCAAAAAATGTGTGTCGTAGCCCACCCAGCCCCTCCTATTAAGGCAAGACCGGGGTAGCTGTTACCAACGGCCCTGGAAATGGCAGAAGGCTCGTCATTTATTTAGCGACAGCAGTTAAATCCGACACGCTTTCCCACCGATGAAAGACACGGGAACGTGTCGATAAGCCACCTGCCGACAGCAGTTGGCTCCGGAGCCAAGTGGAGGACCAGCGCTGCCGCCGACCCCGGCTCCTCGGGCTCGTCGCCGGGAGCGGCGGCGGCCGGCCGGCCCCCGCCGCGGTCCCGGCGGACGTGAGGGCGGCCCTGCTAGCCCCGGGCCGCAGCTGCCGGGGCACGGGTGGCCCCTCCCTCCCGCGGCGATCTGTGGGACGGACGCGGCCCGATGAGGCGACATTAGCGACGCCACGCGGGGAATACGCCGCCGGCATTGATGGCGAAAGAATTGCCGGTCAGCGGCGTGGCGCGGTCCGCCCGCTCCGAGCGGGCGCGCTGCCCCGCGC
This sequence comes from Pollicipes pollicipes, assembly GCF_011947565.3. Classification (NCBI taxonomy): domain Eukaryota; kingdom Metazoa; phylum Arthropoda; class Thecostraca; order Pollicipedomorpha; family Pollicipedidae; genus Pollicipes; species Pollicipes pollicipes. The sequence continues at coordinate 7,729,003 of NW_023596420.1, forward strand.
CGTCGGTGAAGCGTGCACACTGTTTACGCTCGCAGCGGACATGATATTTTCGGCGCGCGGAAGACGGGCGGCGTGCGTGCTGTTGCCTGTTTTTACTTTTCGCTGACGGTAACGGACCAAATATCGGCGGCATTAATTGTTTTTGACATGTTTTAAATGTTTAATGCACGCACGGCGCCGTACGTAATCTGTCATTTAACAAGAGTCTTTGTTCTTTATTCGTATCGTTATAGCGTGAGTGTGTGCGCTGCCACTGCCCGCCACTGGTGAGTCAGTGACGGTCACATGTGCCGGCCTGCGGCAAACTGCTGCAGCGTTTCTGCGAAGACGCGCTGCCGCGAACAGGCTTTCAGGAGCCGCGTGGTTTGGCAGATCGCCGATCTGGCTCTGTTGTGGGTGGAGAGTGAAAGTAACGCTCCACCGCGCGGATGGCTCCCCCACCCCACTGGCAGCTGGCGGCCGAGAGCGCTCCCTCACTCGCGGTCTCTGAGTGCCACAGAATAGCGGACGGAGTCATGAAAAGAGCCGATGGCTGGCGGGTTGGCGAGATGGATCCGCGCTTCAATCAGATAACGCGACGATGCGGGACGGAAGCCTGACTAAGTCGAGTTGCAACACGGAGAGATGAAAGCGACCAGGCTCCTGTCTGACGATTAAGCCTAAGACCCGTCCCATAGTGGCGGACCGCACAGCTAGAGCGCTTTCAGTGGACCTCAGAGGAGGCGTCCTGGGCACTAGCGACGGCCGCCAAAAGTGAGGTCCAAACACCAGCCAAAAAAGGTGGCAGGACAGGGCCTTAGCAGCGACTGATGGGCCCTGATAGCGGCCGCCAGAGCTTAACTCCGTGATCACGTGCAGGGACCAAAGGCTGGGCTGAGGGAGCTTAACAGCACAGAGGCCCACATCTACCCGGAAAGACGGCGTCGAAACACGCGCCGGCCTGTGACCGGGAAATTACCCGTCTCTGTGGCCAGCGAGTGCAGTGACCGACAATCCGGATCCGGATCCGGATCGGTGGCTGTCTCGCCGTGCGGGAGATGCGGGCATCCGCGCCTGCCGTCGTCGCCGGGCGAGGCGGCGGCGGAGGGTGCGGCTCGCGGCTCGGCTCGTGACGGCGGGGCGCCGTCGGGCCGACGAACGCCTTCTGCCCGGCGGCCGCGGCGAAAGTGGATCACCAGCTCAAGGTGGACAGGGTCCTGGTCGACCACTCCCGGCCGTCCACTGGCCCGACCCGGCCCGGCCCGGTCCGGTCCGGCGCGCCCGGCACGGCGCCGGACTCCGCTCGCTCGCCGCTGTACATCGCCGGCGGCCTCAGTCAAGGTCGAGGCCGTTCCCAGGCGCGGGCAGGGATGGGGTTGGCGCGGGCCGGGCTGTTGCAACGCCGTCTCAACGGCGGTTGGGGGATGGGTGTGGGACGAGGCGGGTGTCGGAGAAGAGGAGCTTACTCACACTGCGGTGGTCCCGGCAGGCTGTCTCTGGTTGTCTGTCTCGCGGTTGTAGATCAAGTCTGATCCAGTCCGGTCGGACGGGGCTATATACAATCCTACCACATCTGCCGGCATTGCCCATGAGCACCGAGCCCCGCTGGCCGTCCGCACAAAATCGTTCGGTCCGGTCCGGTCCGGTCCGGTCCGGTCCGGTCCGGTCCGGTCCGGTCCGGTCCGGTCTGGTCTGGTCTGGTCTGGTCTGGTCTGGTCTGGCCTGGCCTGGCCTGGCCTGGCGTGGCACGGTCTGGTGTGGTCCGGTCTGGTTTGACTTGATTTGGTTTGGTTTGACTTGGTCTGGTCCGGTCAGACTCGATTTGGTCCGGCGTGGTCTGGTCTGGTCTGATCTGGTCTGGTCTGGTGTGATCTGGTTTGGTCGCCATGCTGAACCAGAGCGAGAGGGGCCATGTATCTGATTCCCGCTGCCTGCCGGATCCCAGCGTGAGGCGTGATGCTCGGTCAAGATAATCTCGAGCCGCTCTGGTTAGCGAGATTGCACAGCCTCACCGCTATGAGATGGGTGGGGGCTGACCAGCAGCCAGCAACGACCACATAATATCGTGAAGGCCACGCTCCGCTGTAATCAGTCTCGCCTGTAGGCTCGATGGCATCGATTGCACGGCATTGGTGCAAAAACACGCAACGATTGCCATTGAGAGCTTTAGGTCAAGGCCCTCTGCCCGCGGGGGTCTGATCTGATCGCAGCAAATGAGTCAGCCCAGGTCAAATAACTAAGATTGCCGAGGAATCCATGGGAATGTCTTGCTCAATTCACTTGACCCAGTAGGCATGCTAGGTCGTTGCTTAATGCTCTGATTCAGCCAGTGAAACACTGGTTCTAGTGAAGGTATGAGGGTGTGTACGCATTGACGGGGGCATTTGCGGACAGGTATGGGATTGCTTTTTATACGTCATTGTTCCTTGTTTACGGTCAAACGCCCATTTGCAAACAATGGCTGTTTTGTTTTCTTTGCTGCTTGCTGTAACGGTCAGAGGTTTTAGAAAGCGGGCGAAGTTCCAGATGAACTTAGAAGCATATCTGGCTGCTCATCAGGCCGTTTTTTTTCAGTAGCAGATCACTATTTGAAGATGTGGTCACCGGGCGGAGCATGACATGGCTCCTGTGTTGTTGCAGCTGTCGGAGCCGCACGTGGCGGCAGGACCTGCCGGCCACCAGCGTCATCATCACGTACCACAACGAGGCGCGCTCCACCCTGCTGCGCACGGTCGTCAGGTGAGCGGTGGGAGCGGAGACGGAGGAGGGATGGGAGCGGAAACGGAGGAGGGACGGGAGCGGAGACGGAGGAGGGACGGGAGCGGGGACGGAGGAGGGGCGGGAGCGGGGACGGAGGAGGGACGGGAGCGAAGACCGAGGAGGGACGGGAGCGGGACGGAGGACGGATGGGAGCGAAGACGGAGGAGGGACGGGAGCGGAGACGGAGGAGGGACGGGAGCGGAAACGGAGGACGGACGGGAGCGAAGACGGAGGAAGGACGGGAGCGGGGACGGAGGACGGACGGGAGCGGGACGGAGGACGGACGGGAGCGAAGACGGAGGAGGGACGGGAGGGGGACAGAGGAGGGGCGGAAGCGGAGACGGAGGAGGCACAGGGGGCCAACGGAGGACCGGACCTGGGCTAAGGGCGGCGGACCGGCCGCACCGGCAGAGGGCACGACGCGGGCCGGCTTCTGCTGCCGCCAGAGCGTCCGGCGCATGCGCGCTCGCTGCTCACACCAGGACATCCGTGCCGTGGCGTTAGCAGAAGCCTGGTCACGTGACGCGACAAGTCCGGGCGGTGCAGTGCTGTCAGCGCCGCCTGCCCGTCTGATCGTCTGATCGGGGGCCGCCGCTGTCGTGTCGGCAGCCAGCTGGTGCCGTCGGCCTCCCCTCCCCTGCCCGTCACGGCCGGGTCCGACATGCGGCGCCGGCCCCCCACCGGCAGCCGGGCCGCACCGCGCCGCTGAGGACGGCCGCGCCGCCGCCGCCGGCGCCGCCCTCTCTCCGCCACTTTCGGCGCCACTCGGCCAGGGTCAGGGCCGCGGGGCCGCGCCGGGCAGCGCCGGCAAAGGAGGGCGCGCCGCCCCTGGGTTGCCTGCTCGGATCCCCTTCCATAAGCCTCTCGGCCCACTCGTGGCTGGCGCACGCAGCCCGCCCCGGACAGGCGGGGCGTTGTAAGGATGCAGAATGAAGTAGAAAAGAGATGAATGCGTCGAATCGAAGCCGGGATGAAGGGGGCGGCCTGACCTGGTTGGAGGGGACGGTGCGGCTTTCCAGTACAGGGGAACGATGTGGCCTCCCAGAACTGGGGACGGTGCGACCTCCCGGTACAGGGGGACGGTGTGACCCCCCAGAACCGAAGCACGGGCTGCTCCTGGGTACAGCGGAATCGCCTGGCACCGTGGGGTGGGGAACTGTGGGAGATTGAATAAATGGGGACGATGTGACCTCCTGGTGAAGGAGAGCGGATAACCTATCGGTGCAGACAGACAAGCCGGCCGTCGGTTATAGGGAAACAGCATGACGTTAGGACACAGGGCTGGAACACTGGGCAATCCTTGCGAATGCAGTCAGTTGGGGAAGGGGAGGGAAGCTTAGTGCTTTCGTGCTGTCTCCCCATAACCCGATTATTGATTGCGTTTATTGCTGCATGGGCCAGTTTGGTCCCAGGCCGTCGTTCCGACCGACACATCATGACCTGTGAAAAACCATCACGTTGTGGCCGAGCCAAGGTCTCCATGCATTATGCCGTGACGTGTCTAGCCAAGTCGCGTAGCAGCGCTAGCCGAGCTGCTGTACATGGATACCCCCCCCCCCCCTCCCTCCCCTAACAAGAAAGAACAAAAAATGGGGAACAGCCCATTGCTTGATATGAACAATTTGCTCATCGAAAAATGGTCCGCGATATTTTCCCGTTCTTATGATGCTGAGTTTCCTTGTGAGCTCTGATTTTCGTGACCAGTCAGCGGCAGCGATTGTTATGATGAGCTCCGATTAGGCAGAAGTTAAGGATATCCTGGATGTAACCGTTTTTGTAGGTCACCCAGCCCACCTTGAGCCATCACGGTGCTCAGTATCCGCTGATCGCTGTCATACCGAGCAAACAAAGCATTGGAAAAGATCCGCTCTGCTTACATGATGATTTAATTTCCGACACGGGAAGATTAGGTCGTTTTTGAAGGCTTTGGGCACCGTTGCTAGAATTTGGCAGTCTGACCAGGCAAAGGGTTCCCGGGTTGTGCCTCGTGTCACATTGAACCGGCCATAATCGAATGCACCTGGCGCCTTCACGGCAGTCAGAATGTGCCGGACTTTGTCACGGTATGGTAAAAGCCCGGCGCAACGGTACCATGCTGCGGTGTGTGGGCACCCTCTGATGTACCATGCTGCGGTGTGTGGGCACCCTCCGACGTACCATGCTGCGGTGTGTGGGCACCCTCTGATGTACCAGGCTGCGGTGTGTGGGCACCCTCCGACGTACCAGGCTGCGGTGTGTGGGCACCCTCCGACGTACCAGGCTGCGGTGTGTGGGCACCCTCTGATGTACCAGGCTGGGGTGTGTGGGCACCCTCCGACGTACCAGGCTGCGGTGTGTGGGCACCCTCTGATGTACCAGGCTGGGGTGTGTGGGAACCCTCTGATGTACTAGGCTGCGGTGTGTGGGCACCCTCTGATGTACCAAGCTGCGGTGTGTGGGCACCCTCTGATGTACCAGGCTGGGGTGTGTGGGCACCCTCTGATGTATCAGGCTGCGGTGTGTGGGCACCCTCTGATGTACCAGGCTGGGGTGTGTGGGCACCCTCTGATGTACCAGGCTGCGGTGTGTGGGCACCCTCCGACGTACCATGCTGCGGTGTGTGGGCACCCTCTGATGTACCAGGCTGCGGTGTGTGGGCACCCTCTGATGTACCAGGCTGGGGTGTGTGGGCACCCTCTGATGCACCAGGCTGCGGTGTGTGGGCACCCTCCGACGTACCATGCTGCGGTGTGTGGGCACCCTCTGATGTACCAGGCTGCGGTGTGTGGGCACTCTCCGACGTACCAGGCTGTGGTGTGTGGGCACCCTCCGACGTACCAAGCTGCGGTGTGTGGGCACCCTCCGACGTACCATGCTGCGGTGTGTGGGCACCCTCCGACGTACCATGCTGCGGTGTGTGGGCACCCTCCGACGTACCATGCTGCGGTGTGTGGGCACCCTCTGATGTACCAGGCTGCGGTGTGTGGGCACCCTCCGACGTACCATGCTGCGGTGTGTGGGCACCCTCTGATGTACCAGGCTGCGGTGTGTGGGCACCCTCCGACGTACCATGCTGCGGTGTGTGGGCACCCTCTGATGTACCAGGCTGCGGTGTGTGGGCACCCTCTGACGTAACAGGCTGCGGTGTGTGGGCACCCTCCGAAGTACCATGCTGCGGTGTGTGGGCACCCTCTGATGTACCAGGCTGCGGTGTGTGGGCACCCTCTGACGTACCATGCTGCGGTGTGTGGGCACCCTCTGATGTACCAGGCTGCGGTGTGTGGGCACCCTCTGATGCACCAGGCTGCGGTGTGTGGGCACCCTCTGATGCACCAGGCTGCGGTGTGTGGGCACCCTCCGACGTACCATGCTGCGGTGTGTGGGCACCCTCTGATGCACCAGGCTGCGGTGTGTGGGCACCCTCCGAAGTACCATGCTGCGGTGTGTGGGCACCCTCTGATGCACCAGGCTGCGGTGTGTGGGCACCCTCCGAAGTACCATGCTGCGGTGTGTGGGCACCCTCTGATGCACCAGGCTGCGGTGTGTGGGTACCCTCCGACGTACCATGCTGCGGTGTGTGGGCATCCTCTAATGCACCAGGCTGCGGTGTGTGGGCACCCTCTGATGTACCAGGCTGCGGTGTGTGGGCACCTCTGATGTACTAGGCTGCGGTGTGTGGGCACCCTCTGACGTACCAGGCTGCGGTGTGTGGGCACCCTCTGACGTACCAGGCTGCGGTGTGTGATTCCGGACAGCCACTGAACGGCGGGCACAACGTGGTGCCCCATCTTCCTCCACGTCCCTCCCCTCTCGTCACCCTCTCCAATTCCATCCTACACGGTCCTACACGGTCTAACGTGTGGTCCAATGCAATCTTCTGACGTCCGGCCGACTCCGACAAGCGGCCGCGTCCTGCCGCTGCTGACTGCTTCTGCCGGCTTTTGACGTCCGGCCGACTCCGACAAACGGCCGCGTCCTGCCACTGCTGACTGCGTCTGCCGGCTTTCAGTGTGCTGAACCGCAGCCCCGAACACCTCATCAAGGAGATCATCCTGGTGGACGACTTCAGCGACGCACGTAAGACCCGCGCCCGCCCCTGTATCCGCTGGCTGGCGGACAGCGCGCGCCAAGGGTGTCACTGGCGCCCACGGGCATCGCGAGCTCGCATTGGATTGGGGGGGGGGGGGGGGGGGGGGAGCGACCGGCGCCGAGCAGACTGGCGCTCGGGAACCCACGACCACCCGAGAACCCATGAGCGCCCGGGAGTCCACGACCGCTCGGTCACATAACAAGCTCACCGCCGCCGTGTTAACGAGCCGATCCGCCAGTGCTGAAGACCATTGATGTTTTGTTACGAGCGTTTTCAAAGCCAGCGTTTGAATGGCCCGATCAGCTGTGCTGTGATACGGCACACCGGTTTTTTCTCGGATGTCGGCAATGATGTCATGGATGCTCAGCGCGAAACCCACGTTACGTTACGCCCAGGACAAGCTACTTCAGACAACCAAGTGGACACAGGCGCCGCGCCGTAACTTAAGTGCAGCCGTCACCAGCATGGCGTGTCCAGTCGTGCTTTATATTTAAGGCGACAGCCCATTCACATAACCTGCCCGAAACAGGTTAACGGTTTTCGGTGGCAGCAGCTGCTGCATTTGGCCAGCTCATGCATATCAAAAGTCAATTCGCTACCTCGAGGAGCGCCTCACTGTTGACGTCATGAGCTTTCGGCGAATCCCGTCCTTATGGCTTGGCCTGGTTATGGCGCTTACCACCAACAACGGACGTCCTCAGCTGCCATTGCAATCCAGGGCGGCGCGTACCGGAGCGGCGACGGCGGCCGGGCGGTCCGCCGGCTCCGTGACGTGTTAATATGCCAGTCTGACGGGGGCCGTCTGCGCGAGCGACGGCCGAGCGGCTCGGAACTGAGCCGTATCGGACGGACGCGCGGAGGGAGCGTGCCTCATCAGACGGACGGACGGAGGGAGCGTGCGGGGCCGCCGGTGGCGAGAGCGAGACTGCCTGGCCGCCGGCACCACTGGACCATGCACTTGCTGTGTGGTGGCGGGCGTGGTTGTCAGCCTCCGGCAGGTGTCAGTTCGGCGAGGCTCGCCGCGGGTCGTTGGCGATAGCGCTGGGCGGATCCTGCAAGCCGATGCGTCGGCACCGGGAAACGGCCTCGATTTGGATCGATTCGTGATCTTCCAAGAGCGTCGTGTCAGGCGGATGCGGGCCCCTGAGGTACCGACCCTCTTCCCGTGTCCCCAGTCCATCCCGTCGGCGTCCTCGGTGATCGTTGGAAAGCGAAGAGCGGCTGGCATCGCCAGACGCGCGCGTCGCGGACAGCGCCGCACGCCACAGCCGGCGCCAGCGGGGACCGACCGCTGTCTGAGCGTCAGCCCCGCACCCGTACTGTGCCAGCGACGCTGGACGGCACGCACCGCCGCGCACCGCCGGGGCTTGCCCGGCGAGCGGCCGTGCCGCGGCTGACGCCGGCCGCGTCCGGCCGCTCAGAGGCGGACGCCGGCCGCGTCCGGCCGCTCAGAGGCGGACGCCTGCCGCGTCCGGCCGCCCAGAGGCGGACGCCTGCCGCGTCCGGCCGCTCAGAGGGCGGACACCGGCCGCGTCCGGCCTCTCAGAGGCGAACACCGGTCACGTCCGGCCGCGCAGAGGCGGACACCGGCCGCGTCCGGCCGCTCAGAGGCGAACGTGGCCGCATCCGGCCGCTCAGAGGCGGACGCCAGTCGCGACCGGCCGCTCAGAGGCGAACGCGGCCGCGTCCGGCCGCCGCGGCCGGCGGACTCCACTCGACTGCGCCGCTCGGAGAGGCAGGTCACCGTCAGTGTATATCGGGTGGACAGCCGACTGCTCCGGCCGTGCATTGTCCGCCGGCACGCGATGCCCGGATGGCGGCCCATTATTCATGCTCCGCGTGACGCGCTCCTTGTACAACATCGTTGATTGGAGTAGACTGAGGATTTCCAACCATTCTTAATCAGCTGGTCTCTTTTGTCATCGCAGGTTTCATGCATTCCGTGTGGCGAAGCCGTGAACGCCTGGCATATCAGCAGTGCTCTAATAAGTGCAGTCCGCCGCCCTGCCTGCCCGGGGAGGCGCGTGACATGTTCTTAGTTACAATGCATGGTCGGAGGGCGCGGCGGGATTATTGGGAGCCGCTGCCCGGGCGAAGGCCGTGTGGGAATGCTGATCTGAGCGCGAATTTACGGGACGCCCTGATGCTGATCCGAGCGGAATGTGGATGTGCTGATCCGAGCGATATGTGGATGTGCTGATCCGAGCGAGATGTGGATGTGCTGATCCGAGCGAGATGTGGATGTGCTGATCCGAGCGAGAGGCAGATCCACGGGGGCGTTCCGAGCCAGCGTCGTAGGTTTGCGTGTATGTCATTGGGAATTTACGACGCATTATCATCTGAGGCCATATGGCGTCGTCTGCCTCTCATCCTGGCGGGAAGGGCGGGCGCCGCGGGCAATCGAACCACGTACCTCTGGTTTCCCAGACCGGTATCGAATGTGTGGGGTATCTGTCCCAGCACGTTGTGTTCGCTGGGGAGGGTGTGTGAGTCATATGCGCTCCAGCCGTCCGCCGTCGCGCGCGAACATTGTGTTTGGCTCATAACTGCCATGTCGCATGGGGCCCTGCTTGCCTGACCGTGGACGGTGGTTGTGGGAGCCGTCAGCAACCCAACTGACCTGCGCTGTTGTTTTCTTTCAGCTGAGGACGGCATAGAACTGGAGAAAATAGACAAAGTCAAAGTGCTACGCAACGACAAACGTGAAGGTAAGGCCAGGGCGGGGCGCTCGCCAGGATGGCACTCAAGTTTGGTTCGACCGTGTTTATTGCGCCGTATGTTACAGTGTTCCTCAGTGACGTAGGCGATTCCCATGCATCTATTCTACACAAATAGCTACGGCGCGATGATGGACGGCTCGTGTGGAGCTATAGCAGAACTACGCTGGGTATTTCGGGCGGAGGCGTGGGGTACAGTCGCCGCCCATGCGTTTACCTGTCACGTGTCTGGACAAGGGGCGTGGCGGTACTCAGGCATTGCCTCGAGGAACTTCATAAATCGCACCGCTGAATTACTGCCCTGCCCTTACCCACGACAGCCAGCCCACCAGCCAGCATGACGTCACCTGGCTGACGCCGACAGCTGTGTTTTGTAGGGCTTGAAAGCCTTGTCCGGCCTTTCGTCGCGAGCGGGGCGCCAACGGGCGACGGCGGGTCTGACGCTCTTACCGCCTTTTAAAATGCGTGTCTCGTCGGTTTACGGAGGTGAAAGGGACCGGGCCTGCTCTGTGTGTGGGGTCGTTTGGGGGTGACGGGATTGGCTGGCCCTCTGTTACGTCATGGTCCGTGTGTGCCGCGCGGCCCGGCTGGCGAGACATAGGTCCCGTTCGCAAACTGATAAGGATCACTGACCCACCGACGGCACGTGGCTGGAATGTGCTTGTGCCATCAGTTGTCTGTATCAGTCCCCGAGGACAGATTGACCCTGAGTAGAGGCATTAGAGATTGGCTTAGTTGAATGGCAGTTTCCTGTCCCACTGCTAGACCTCGGAAGATCCGCATACGGGGCGCCAACGCTGCAGCAGACGTGACCTTTTAGGTGCCAAAAAGCTGGCCGTCTACCTCAAATTAGCACAGACAGACATTTTTAGCGAGCAAGGCCGTCATCGAGCCGAATGTTAACATCTGATGGAGGTTCTTTCGGTTCGGAACACAGCCCGTCACGCCGTTCGCGACGTGTCTAGCTGGTGGGCTGGAGCGCCCTCGAGGGCGCTGAACTTCCCATGCCGGGCCCCAGGGGGCGCTGCACTGATGGCGGGCGGCGCGGCGGCCAGGCCGCCGGACACAGACGCTGACAGAGGCGCCGGCGGCCCAGCGGCCGGGCCGCCGGCGCCTGTCAGCGCCAGAAGCGGGCGCACCGGGCTTCTGTGCCGCTCACGCCCCGTTTGTTTATTTGCGAGGCGCTCTGCACAAACAGCGTCTGTGGGTCCGCTGCCGGCGGCGCGGCTGCGAGCCCCGGGGGTCACCGGCGGGTCATGTGTCCAGATGGCGTGCCCCGGTGTCTCGTGTCCGCCAATGATGGCGTCACCGGCCCCGCCCGCCGCCAGCGCTGACGACACCAGGATTGGAGCGGGTGCACATGTCAATGGGCCATCGATTAGGCCACTGATAGTGATGTGTTACAGTGGGGGTGTCACTTTTCAGATTGAGTTCTGGTGTCGTGCGAGTATCGATATCGGGTGATGACATCTGCCAATCCACGATCAGTTGTACTGAACAGTTGTCTGTCGGAATATCTGTTTGCCTTTCGCTTGGAAGTCCTTTTGGCGGCGTGTGTTCCGCTTATACGGTGTGACAAATTGCCCAGTCCAATCACGCCACCGCAGCCCGCTATCTGGGTCCACGTTAGCTGCAAATTGGCATCGCTTGTGTTAAGCTATTACGCTATTACGTCACGTCCTTTCATACATCCCATTACATTCGTGTCGGCGCCTGCCGCGCAGCTGGGCAGCAGACCTGCTAGCCTTGGGCCCTGTCTGGCTCAGAGGCAGCGCTCGGGCCCGCTAGCCTCGGGCCCTGTCTGGCTCAGAGGCAGCGCCCGGGCCCGCTAGCCTCGAGCCCTGTCTGGCTCAGAGGCAGCGCTCTCAGCCTTGCGGGTCATCTGAGCTTCGCGCGTGCACTGGCTGCCGGCGGCGGCACATCTGCGTGGCTGCTGCGGCGTCGCTGCCGCGTCAATCCCCGCGGTCGCTCGGTTAGCGCTGTTGATGCATCCGGATCGGCGGCGACCGTGCGCTGCGCGAGCGGTCGAGCCTGTGATGGGTTTGTTACAAAAGTTGGAGACGTAGACCGGCGTGGTAGACCAGCCGCTGCGTTATGTGCGGTGTTCCAGCGTTGGCGCGCGGCCGACTTTGTCCGGAGACCTTTTCCGAAGCCAAAGCTTTGACGCGCCAGCAGCTGATAGTAGCAGCGCCATTTACGTGAGACCGCATTTCCAAGAAGCGTCGTCGGTTTCCTTCCGCTGCGCTGGTGCTTGGCCAAAGGCGAGGCTCTCGGGAGCCCGGGTCGCCTTTCAAACCGCGTCCTTTGTGCGGCTCTGGTCGTCGCCGAGATCGATGACGCAACTGCGCGCACTTCGACTGCCCGTTGTAGCGATCGTTACCAGGTGGACGGGCCCGCTGAACTGTGACCTTTGCGCCCGCTCGCGCCCGCTTCACTTCTGACACCACTTTCGGCAGACGTCAGGGCCTGAAGCCAGGCCGAGTGCCAGAGTTATGTGGAACCACATTGGCTGTGATTTACACGGCCAGTGGCGTGTGTGTAGCTCTGTCAGGCGGTTGGGCCAAGGTTTGGCGACTCTGTTGGCGTTGGACGATCCAGCCGCGTGTCGCCGGGTGAAGTGCCGTCTCTGGAGTGTTGCGCTGATGTGAGCACGGTGCCGCCGAGGGAACAGGCCGTGGTGCTCAACTGGAACCCCGTGTGTGGCTTCTGAATAGTCCCTCGCCTCAACTGTGTGCCGTGCCTCAGGTGTCACGAGGTCGCGTGCGAACGGACCTGCCGTCACGGACGCCACCGCGCCGCGCTTGGCGTTTCAGTGTCGTGACGGTGGCGCTGTGTCCCCAGGTCTGATGCGCTCGGTGTTGTGACGGCGGCGCTGTGTCCCCAGGCCTCATGCGCTCGGTGTTGTGACGGCGGCGCTGTGTCCCCAGGCCTGATGCGCTCCCGCGTGAAGGGAGCCGACGCGGCCACGGCTCCGATTCTGACCTTCCTCGACTCTCACTGCGAGTGCAACGAGAACTGGCTGGAGCCAATGCTGGAGCGCGTGGCGGAGGTGAGGCGGCGAGCCCGGGCCGGCCGCGCGCCGCCGAGCGCTCGGCTGGCGGCCTGGCACAGGCGCACTCTGCTTGGGGTCCTCTCGGCCGAATCCCTGCTGAGGGACTTGGGAAGGATGCGCAGATGCGACGCAATGGAAGGCTCCTCCATGCTGATCCCACTTACACGCCCCACTCTCGCAGGTGGACCGCGCTGTCGCCGGTATCGCGCCGCGCCAGGGGGCCCGAGCTCCCCCTCCCCCTGCACGTCGCCCCCATAACCTCGCCGTCCTCGGTGTTCCGGCGTTACGACACCCCTGTACACCTCACGCCGTCCTCGGTGTCCCGGTGTTACGACACCCCTGTACGCCTCACGCCGTCCTCGGTGTCCCGGTGTTACAACATCCCTGTAACTTCACGCCGACCTCGGTGTCCCGGCTTTACGACACCCCCTGTACGTCTCACGCCGTCCTCGGTGTCCCGGCTTTACGACACCCCTGTACGCCCCACGCCGTCCTCGGTGTCCCGGCTTTACGACACCCCTGTACGCCTCACGCCGTCACTCAGCGCAGGTCCCGAGGCGTCAGTGGCGCCTCGCGCACGGGGCGCACGTCCGGGTCGTCCCGTTCGGTCCCAGTCAGACCCAGATCAGCGCCGGGGGCGACATGCTGGCCGCTGTGCTCTCCTGACTCGAGGTTTTCGGAGGCCCCGGTCCCGGGAAGGCAGGGGAAGAGGTCTCCGCCTCTTCCGGACGGACCCTGTGGTGACGCCCGACTTGGTGGTAGGGCTCGGACGTTCGCCTCGACTGGACCCTCGCGTTGCGGGGGACGAAACCCCAGTGGTGGGCTGCCCCGAGCCATTGGCTGGGCTTCCGTGCAAAGAAATGTTGACAGATTGTCCCTGTGGGTGCCATTTGTGCATAGCTTTGAGCCTTTTGCTGTTTATCAAACATGGACTCCAGCTAGGGCGAAGGGCTAGACAGCAGCTAGGAAGAATGGCCCGGGGTGTTAGCATAACACCGCAGCATAGCGCGATGGGGTCTGTGCCATTGTGAGATCTGTTATTAGTTATTTGTATCAGATATCCACGTTTTAGTCAGGAGTCCACGTCGGTTTCAGTGGCGCTGTTAACGACCCAGTCCAGGTCGGAGCTTTCGGCAGAGTCCACGCCATGTCCCGAGCGGGGGGTAGGACTCCGTTACACACCCACAGCTGAGGTCAGGGATGCATGCCATGCCATGCCATGCCATGCCATGCCATGCCATGCTTCCAGCTGGTTGTCAGCGGGGGAGGGGGGGGGGGGCGACAAACGCATAGCCGTGTTCAGAGGGGGGAAGGGGGGAGGGGGCGTGGGCGAGACGGAGCCGGGCGGCCCGCGCCCTGATCAATACCAAGGGGCCGCGACCTGCCGCCTCACATCGCCGCCGCCGAAGCGGGCGCCGCACAATAACAGCCGTCACGCACCTACGCAGCATCGACCACCGGCTCCAACGAGGTCGTTACAGCGGGCCACGATTGCGGGCGGCGGCTCTGGGGATGGCTGGAGTGTTGTCGCCCCCCCCCCGCCCGCGTTCAGCGCCCGCAGTGGGGTCACTTCGGCCGGGGGCCAGCGGCCGTTGTGTGTCGATAGCGCCAGCGGACGTGAGTGGCGGCGGCACTTCCCGGTGCAGTGGTGGGCTCGTGCAGGCGATAGCTATGGACGCTTGGCGTCGGACTTTGCGGTCGGCAGGTCGGAGTTTAAGGGCATGTCAGGCGAGTGCCGCTAATGACCCTGCCGACCCACCACATCGATAAGCAATCTAGTGATTGCTAGTTGTTTGCTTCGCGCGTGCTGTTCGCCAATGATTCGTGCAACGTAATGCTGGTACGAAGCAGCGTTGCTTTACCTTTGACCAGCTGACGCTCGGTAGCCGGGGGCCAAACGGTGTGATTGTGCTCAGGCGGGCACTGACTGATGTGTAGCGCTCCACCCTGGGCCTTTCTGCGTGTTTGCACGAGTGTACCTTGCCCGCCTGTAGTTCGGCGGTGAATGGAAATGGCAAAAAAGTGGTGACATGGCGGCATCAAACACCGGCGCCAAACGCCGCCAATTGTTCACAAGGCGCCCAGCCACGCCCGAGTGGCGCCCGCAGTGTCGAATCAGCAGCGTCCGCGCAAAATGTCGTGCCTGAGGCCGACCGTTGTTGGCGTTCGTTTGACGGGCTGGCCAGCGTTGTGGACTCGTTCGCCGTCGGGGGGTGGCGTCGGTCGTTTTCAGTTGGCGAAGACCGGCACGGACGGCCTTGCGCTGTAGAGGCCCCGCATGGGCGCGCTGCATTGATCTGTTCCTCTCCTGGGGGAGGGAGGGAGGGAGGGAGGGAGGGAGGGAGGGAGGGATGGAGGGAGGGGGGAGGGAGGGAGGGAGGGGAGGGAGGGAGGGAGAGAGGGAGAGAGAGAGAGAGGAGAGAGAGAGAGAGAGAGAGAGAGAGAGAGAGAGAGAGAGAGAGAGAGAGAGAGAGAGAGAGAGAGAGAGAGAGAGAGAGAGAGAGAGAGAGAGAGAGAGAGAGAGAGAGAGAGAGAGAGAGAGAGAGAGAGAGAGGAGAGAGAGAGAGAGAGAGAGAGAGAGAGAGGAGAGAGAGAGAGAGAGAGAGAGAGAGAGAGAGAGAGAGAAGAGAGAGAGAGAGAGAGAGAGAGAGAGAGAGAGAGAGAGAGAGAGAGAAGAGAGAGAGAGAGAGAGAGAGAGAGAGAAGGAGAGAGAGAGAGAGAGAGAGAGAGAGAGAGAGAGAGAGAGAGAGAGAGGAGAGAGAGAGAGAGAGAGAGAGAGAGAGAGAGAGAGAGAGAGAGAGGGAGAGAGAAGAGAGAGAGAGAGAGAGAGAAGAGGAAGAGAGAGAGAGAGGAGAGGAGAGAGAGAGAGAGAGAGAGAGAGAGAGAGAGAGAGAGAGAGAGAGAGAGAGAGAGAGAGAGAGAGAGAGAGAGAGAAGAGAGAGAGAGAGAGGAGAGAGAGAGAGAGAGAGAGAGAGGAGAGAGAGAGAGAAGAGAGAGAGAGAGAGAGAGAGAGAGAGAGAGAAGAGGAGAGAGAAGAGAGAGAGAGAGAGAGAGAGAGAGAGAGAGAGAGAGAGAGAGAGAGAGAGAGAGAGAGAGAGAGAGAGAGAGAGAGAGAGAGAGAGAGAGAGAGGAGAGAGAGAGAGAGAGAGAGAGAGAGAGAGAGAGAGAGAGAGAGAGAGAGGGCCGCGTGGGAAGCGCTGCGCTGATGGGTCTCGGCGAGCTGCGGCTGGTATTGGAGAATACGACCGGCTGAGTCTCGCTTCGGACAGGAAGTTAACGGACTTACTTGTGACCTGTAGCGAACTGGGGGCCCTGGAAAGTCTGTTAATCATCTTGTGGCCACTGGTACTAGCTCTTCTCCGGACCTGGCCCTTTAGCTCCACCGACGATCCGGCCATCCTGTGGCATTCCCAGTGCCGTGTGGCGCGGCTCGTGGCCTTTTTTGAAGACTGCCAGCTCACGGACGTAATTTTCCTGGCGTAATTACTCCTGAAAAATTTACCGGCTCATCGTCCTGTCGAAATTGCTTTCCGGCGTCGACGCGTGCGTCTTGGCTGGATTATGGTCTGTCCGAGTTCGTAATTAAGAGGTGGCGTTTGATTGCTGTTTGCACCAGGGGCTAATTGACCCGTTCGTTGCACGGTAGCTGGCCACTTTGGACGTTGTCACTGTGCTATCAGCGACGAGACATTGTCTCTCGGTATGTCAATGACGTCAATGTCGTGGTGACCTTTTGTGATGACGCAGACATTGAAATATGCATTGAGATTGTGTCCAAGGCGATTATCGCACATTACGTGGCCTGGCTATTTTCGCTACACGTCACCTGGCTATTTTCGCTACACGTTACTTGGCTATTTTCGCCACACGTTACCTGACTGTTTCCGCCTCGCGTTCCTGGGGTGTTCAAGTATGACGTCGCTCGGGGACTTGTAATGGCCATGTGAGCCTCGGTACAAAGCGGATGACTTTTCCCGGCTGGTTGTGGATCTGGAGCGAACGCTTCTGAATCAGAATCTGAATGGTTGGCGTGGCGCCGACACATGTAGGAAATATGCATCGAAATACAACCACCGTACCTTCTGTTATGTCTGTGCCACGGCTCAACCTGGCGTAGCCTTACGTGACCTGACCTGACGTGACCTGACCTGATCCACAGGACCGGTCGCGCGTGGTCTGCCCCATCATCGACGTCATCTCGATGGACAGCTTCCAGTACATCGGCGCGTCGGCCGACCTGCGCGGCGGCTTCGACTGGAACCTGGTCTTCAAGTGGGAGTACATGACCGAATCGGAGCGCAACCTTCACCGCGCCGACCCCACTCTGCCCATCAAGTCAGTACGCCGCCAGCCGCCGGGCGCTGGTGTGCTGCCGCGGGCGGCGCAGCGGCTGATGTATGGATGTTCGGGGCCAGGGACCGGTTTTTCACGCTGAGGATGGGTTTTCCCGGCCGAGGTTCATCTCCGTGGTTGGGGGGAGGGTGCGGCGTCGGCTGGCTAGGGTTTGCATCCGTTGCTGCGTTTCGTCGCGCTCTTTTCCGGCTGTGTTCTCGACCGACTCGATCTGGTCGCGTGTTCTGGCCGTCATCCGACTGTCATCAGGCAAATGAATGAGGCTGCGAGGCTGGGGCGGTCAGGTGCGTGGCAACCCGCTGGCGGCCGTGCGGTCGCTCCAGTTCGTTGTGGAGACGGGCGTGGCCCGAGCCGAGTAACATGACGCGGAGTGGCGAACGCTGGCGGTCTTAGATTTTACTACATGAGCATGAGTAACATTGGTATGAGCGACCTCTCGTCCATAACCCCGACATGGCTCATTCGTCGAAAACCGACGACTCGAAGTCCGGGGTATTCATCAGCGGCTCGCTTGGCTCGCGTCACGTGACCTGTGGCCGCTCACCTCTTGCGTGCCTGCAGGCGGCGACTTAAAATTGGGCGTTTTTGTAGCTTTGTGTGACGAACTGCACCATTCACTGGTGTCGGTCGCCACCTTGCGCACGAAGGAAAACCGCCGTCCGTGGGTCTCGTGAAGCGCAGCATGACAGTCGACCGCCCATGTGATTTACCCCGTTTGACAGGTGGCGATGTGTATGACTCGGTCCTTGGCGCTTGACGGTCGCTCTGACCGTCTAACTCTTTCCCGCGGGCGTGCCATCGCCGCCGGCACTGCCCCTAACGCCCTGCTGTCTGCCGATAGGCGCCACGCCCACTAACTTTAAGCTCTTTAATGGGCGCGGGGCTCGGATATAGCCTGCTTTCCATGCAAAGTGGCCGATAGATGTGTTTCGTGTGCCCGCCACCTGCATAATCTGACGCTCCCCGTCCGGCTGCGGCCCGTTCTAGCCGTGGCATCCCCATCTGACGGGCATGCAAAGCACGGGGGGCCTGCCAAATCACGTAGGTGCGGAGAGGCTCACAGTTCACAAGGCAAGGCCTTTCGTTCTCGCGGTGGCCCACTGCTTCACGTGCGGTGGGCTTCCACCCGGGCTCGCGGTCAGCCACGCACGACCGCTCCGTGCCGCGTGTCTTGCGTTTGAACGCTGGGACGCGCACTGCCGGACTGGGCGTGCTCGGCCGGCGCGCTGCCGCCTGCTCTGGCGGCGGCGCCGTCCGCGCACCCCGTGGACAGGACCTGCGCTGACGCTTCGCGCCCACCGCCGCCAGGACGCCGATGATCGCCGGCGGCCTCTTCGTCATGGACAAGGCCTGGTTCGAGAAGCTGGGCCGCTACGACATGAAGATGGAAGTGTGGGGCGGTGAGAACCTCGGTGAGTATGGCGGGGCGGTAAGAACCTCGGTGAGTGTGGTGGCAGGTGAGAACCTCGGTGAGTGGCGGGGTGATGAGAACATCGGTGAGTGGCGGGGCGGTGAGAACATCGATGAGTGGCGAGGCGGTGAGAACGTCGATGAGCGTGGCGGGGCGGTGGGAACCTCGGCGAGTGTGGCGGGGCGGTGAGAACCTCAGTGAGTGTGGCGAGGTAGTGAGAACCTCGGTGAGTGTGGCGCGGTGGCGCCGACCGCTCGCGGCCGTCGCTCGCCCCGGGCGCCCCCGGACCCCGCGTTCAGACGCTTGGACCGAGGTCAATGTCTCGGCGAATGGGTCGGAACGGACGCGGGCGGTTGCCTGGCTATGTTTAGCGGCCGGTGCAGCCGCCGGAATCGGTTCCGTCACGGACCGGGCGGCATGCCGGGTGAGCGAGCCGGGCGGAACTGGGCGACATATTGTTGACGGCGATCCGTCCGGGCAGCCGCCTTCTGACGTCCCCGCCGCATGCAAGCCGCCCGGACGGACGCACTGCCAACGGGTGCAACGCGCGTTGTTATAGGTGGTGGTGCGGGCGGTCTTCGTTACGAGCGGGTACTTAAATAAACCTCCGTTCCGGCCTTGAACGCAACGAGTTTGGCTTTGTCGCGCCAGGCCGAACCTTCGCAAGTGGGTGTGCATGTATACAGCATGGTAACTATGGCATAGCAGGTATGGCTGGACTCAACTCTGCGTTCGCTCGTCCGTGGCGTACGCTCGTCTGTACGTTCGTCGCTTCGTTCGCTCGTCCGTGGGATGTTTCGCTGAGCGGTTTGTACGCGGTGATTCACGCTGGACACAGCACTCACTGATTGCACCGGGCTTTACCCCGTGCTGTCGTGTAGTGTACCTTACTGACGGACATACTGATGGTTGCGTGGAATCGACCGTATACGGTAGCTAGCTCTTCGCCAACGGCAGCTCACTCTTTCACTTCACCGCGGTGTGAGGCCCGCGCAGCACCGGCCCAGCCTCGGGCCGTCCCCCCTGGGACGTCCCCCCTCGGCCCGTTCCCCTCTGGCGGCCCCTCCTCAGGCCGGCGCTCGAAGCCGGCGCTCGAAGCGTCGTGTGGTGGCGGCCGTCGGAGGGCTGCTCTGCTGGCCTGCCGTGTCGCCCGTTATTGGCTCGCCGGGAGTTCGTTACCGAGCCCGCACGATCGGCCGTCACCGACCACCGGTCGGCGTGACGTGAACGCTCCAATGGTCGGCCGCCGCGCCCCGCTCGCCGGCGGCAGCAGCGGGGGCGGGGTGCGGCAGGGGCCGCCACGGTGGGGTGGAAAGGGCTGTGGTGTGACTTTCGGGTGTGGCGGCCGCTGAGTACACCAGTGAGTTGGTGCCGAGGGCTGCACCGGTGGTCTGGTCGGTGGCGATGCCTCGGTGGCGCATTTTGTGATGATGCTGTTGTGCTCTCGTCTGGCCAGTAGGATATGCCAGCGTACTATGGATGTGCCGATGCCGGGGTGTGCCGATGAAGACGAGGTGGTGTGATCCGGCGCGCACCAGTCCCCCTTCAGTGGGGACGTTCTATTGGCCCGTGTTAGGCGTGTGCCGCATCGATGCCCTGTTCAGTGGGATGTGCCATGGTTTCCGGCTGCGTGCGGTGTTCTAGCGTCCAATCCGTGTCATACTGCCTACCGACTGCCCGCCAGTCATGGAGTGAAGCGTGCGTGTACGGCGCTCGTTAGCCAGGGACCCTGTCTGACCCGCCGCCGTCCTGCTGCCGTCCTCCGCGCTTCCCAAGCCCCACCGGCACCTGGGGTTCCGAGGTTTGTTTGTCTTCACACCTCAGTACTGTCGCCTGGGTCGGTCGGGCCCTGGGAACTGGGTCAGGACATTTAGGTTACCGCACAGACAGGCAGGCAGCAGCGTAAGTGGTGGTCGACCGAACGTGCTGGTGACCACTGACGACGGAACGTGTGGGGGGGGGGGGGAGGCGGCGGCGACCCCTTGCCCCTCCCGTGCGTCGGCGAAGGTTTCGTTCCAAGTGTAACTGTTACCCTGGAGCCTGACCTGACCCAGCACCGCTGACCTGACCTGACCCGGCCGCCGGCAGAGTTTTCGTTCCGAGTGTGGCAGTGCGGCGGCTCTCTGGAGATCATCCCGTGCAGCCGGGTGGGCCACGTCTTCAGGAAGCAGCACCCGTACACCTTCCCCGGCGGCAGCGGCCAGGTGAGTGGCAGACATCGCCGCCAGTCGGCACCGATGCCGCTCTGACAGCTGCGGTCTTCTGTGAGGTCTCCCAGACGTCACTGGGGAAAGGCACTCCTACGTCCTCCTTGTGATTGATCGGCGTATTGAATATCTCTTTACTTAGCCTGCGCCTGCGTTCTCGTCACAGACATCGCCTGGAGCCCGTATGCGGTGTATTGATTGACCGTGAATCAGCCGTGGAGCGGCACTGCCTCCACTATCACGGTCGCAGCCAGCGGCTCCTCTCCGTATCGCGGCGTGTCAGTGGCGGACGCGGAGCTGCAGCCAGACCGTGTTGGCGTGCGGGCGCGCAGACCCGACAGACTCGCACGCGGCCGCCGCCCGCCGAGCTACGGCAACGTTGTGTGGACGCCCACTAGCGCGCGGACGCCGCCCAAAAACACTGCAAAGACGGCGCGGTGGCGAGCTTGGGCGCCGCTGTGTGCGCGTGCGTCGGCGCTGGCACGGGATTAGAGGCAGCTTGGGCGCGGCGGACGCGATGTTGTGACAGACGCTGGGGCGAGCGGCTGGCTTGAGCGCGGGGGGCGCGATATTGTGACAGACGCGGGGGCGAGCGGCTGGCTTGAGCGCGGGGGGCGCGATATTGTGACAGACGAGGGGCGAGCGGCTGGCTTGAGCGCGGGGGCGCGATATTGTGACAGACGCTGGGGCGAGCGGCTGGCTTGAGCGCGAGGGACGCGATATTGTGACAGACGCTGGGGCGAGCGGCTGGCTTGAGCGCGGGGGGCGTGATATTGTGACAGACGCTGGGGCGAGCGGCTGGCTTGAGCGCGGGGGGCGCGATATTGTGACAGACACTGGGGCGGGCGGCTGGCGTGAGCGCGAGGGGACACGATATTGTGACAGACGCTGGGGCGAGCGGCTGGCTTGAGCGCGGGGGGCGTGATATTGTGACAGACGCTGGGGCGAGCGGCTGGCTTCAGCGCCGGTGGCGCGATATTGTGACGGACGCTGGGGCGGGCGGCTGGCGTGAGCGCGAGGGGACACGATATTGTGACAGACGCTGGGGCGAGCGGCTGGCTCCGCTGGTGCCGTGCTGACGTCCACAGCAGCCGGTCGGCGACGCCCGCTCTGTGAGCCGGGCGTTCGGACCACCCGCTGCTGCTCTGTGAGCTCTTGTCCGTTTGTGGCGGATACCTCCAGTTGAGAACCGGATGGCGACCGCGCATTGTCCTTGTTAGCTGTGCCATCATTATGGAACAGAGGTGGACGGCCGTGACTTTTTGCGGCGGTCTATTATCCCGGATCAATGACGTACGGGTACATCCATTATTGTTAAGCGAAAAGATAATATTGATGACAAATGATTTTTGCCGTTTTCCGGTTCGCTGGGATCCGGGAAATCTCCGCGTCGTGGTGGGGATTTGCTTAAATGTTTATGTGCCGATAGATGCCATGACGGAACAGTGCGGCAGTTCGTTCTGTGTTACATGCTATGGCGCTGGTTCATGCGTTTCCGTCCGCATGCGGGGGGTAGCAGCCCATGCCTTGGAAGCTCTTACCATGACCAGCCTCACTCCTTCTGTCCAGCCTGTTCCAGCGTGCTCCGCATCTGTGGTAACTGACGGTATCATGAGCCGACTGTGGGAGGACAAACATCCTATAATGACTGCAGTGACATCTTGTGGTACCCGTGGCAAGCTTATATTGACAATGGTGACCTGTTGTGACTGAGGTGATATCTGGTGGTGACGATGGTGGCCTGTTGTGGTGACCATCGATGATCTGTGCTTCACCTCGTGACCCCTGTCCCGGCAGGTGTTTGCCAAGAACACGCGGCGCGCCGCCGAAGTGTGGATGGACGACTACAAGAAGTATTACTACGCTGCGGTGCCCCTCTCCCGCAACGTGCCGTTCGGCAGGTGAGCGGTAACTGCGTATGCGCAGCGGCATGGGCGGAGCTACAGCCGTCGGCAAACGCTCCGCGGCGTGATGTGGGGCGGGGTGACGTACATACGGTGCCCCGTCGGAGCATACATTTTACCCATTACGCTACCGCCTCGTACGCGACATGATCCGGCAGCCGGGGTGAGCCCGTCTTACCGCACCTCCGCCCTGTTCCAGTATCCGAGAGCGGGACGACCTGAAGCGGCGGCTCCAGTGCCACCCGTTCCAGTGGTACCTGGAGAACGTCTACCCCGAGCTCAAGGTCCCAGACGTGGGCGATATGGCGTTCGGCTCCATTCAGCAGGTGCGGCCGCGCGGCGTCAGCCCCGCTGTCAGCACCTCCGGCCATCTGTTGGGCCCGTGCTCGCCACGTGTTCGCCGAGACTGCTAGCAGATGTTCGCCTTGCCTGGCGAACGCCTCTACCACCCTCCCCCGTCTGCGCTCAATCATTTTATACAAGCTGCGCAATTGGGAGTGGTGGGTTTGCTGTCCCGACCAGAGCTTAACAGTCATTGAATATTTCTGGATCAGCCTGTCAAAGACGTAAACGTGCATTGCTTAAATGTTTAAAGTAGGTTAAAAATCATTTAGGATGTGCATCGCTTGCAGTCAGCGTGTCTGCACGCGTATGCAGGTTCCGCATGGGTGTTTTGGAGGCGTTGCATCCTTGAATGATCTGTGTCCCACCCCGCGAGACGGATGCCTTCTGCTCCGGCGCACACCGTTCATACCACCGAGTTGTCAATTGGGGGTGCTGGTGACATCTCTTCGGCGCTGTTGCAGGGCCACATGTGTATCGACACACTGGGACACATCATCAACGGCACAGTTGGCCTCTACTCGTGCCACAACGGCGGCGGTAACCAGGTACGTCGGGAGCGGGACCTCACGTGGGTAGCCGGGTACGCGGCGCCGTCCTGTGCCAGGTCACAGCACTCCGCGACCGCCGAGTCGGGGGAGCGGCGCCCACTGCGGCAGGTGGCGCGGCACGCCCGCCCCGTGTCCGTGTCGGCCGCTCGCGTGCCGGGGCGCCGCTGTGCCGTGACCGGCGGTGGCCGTCCGGCCGCTGGTGATGACCTCGCGGCCGCTCTGTGGTGATGGCGGTGCGGTGCCCGCCGCCGGTCACGCGAGAGGCGAGCGCGGTGTTGATCGGACGCCAACCGGCCATGCCACCAGGCTTACTGGCGAGGAGCGCAGACCACAGAACTTTGTCTCAAAGCTCGGCGGGCGAAAGCTATAAGGCGATTGGCGGGACGCGCACCGGGTCGTTGACCTTCCGGGGCACACTATATTGGTGTTTTTGTGACATGACCATGTTGTCCCTGCGGCTTACTGTAAGCTGTCGAACTTCCACCCTTTTTGCTTGCCGTGTAAGTGCTGCCATCTGCCGCCAACCTCTTCAATCCAGCCATACGGCAGGGCGCAGGAAGGCACCCTCTTCGCGATCGGTGCTGACGGACGGAAGGTGGCGGTAGTGTCGCGCCGGACATAGGTGGCCCACCTGCAAAATCTCATAGGCGCAGCGGGCTTCAGGCCCCCGCCACTAGAGGCATGCTTAATCCTTTCGGGGCCAGATCTCTCGTTTTTGAACACAAATTTGGCCCACGCAAGCTGTTTAAGAAGAATTAATTAACTTCGCACCCTTAATAATGTCAAGGGGGCCTGTCGGTTCAAATCGTTGAGCTTCCTGTCGCTTTTTTCGAGGCTGAATGGATAACGCCACCTGTCGAAAACCCGACCAGGCGTCAAACGGCCCGCCCACGCATACCTGGCCAGGCTGACCAGCTGTCCGGGCTGGCGGTCAACATCGTGACACGGCAGCTGGGGGTAGGCGAAGGCGCCACGTACGGGCCTCACGCCCTTCGCTCTGCGCGGTGACGTTGAGTGTCTGTCTACGTTGCAGGACTGGTCGTACACGAAAGAGCAGACGATCCGACACCGTGACCTCTGCATGACCTTGCTGGAGGGCACGCCGGGCACGCCCGTGCTGCTGCAGCGCTGCAAAGGCCACCATAACCAGGTCTGTGTCCACTGCCGCTGCTGCTGCTGCGTGGTTGGCGGGGCGCCAAAGTGTCCAAGAGGAGTTTGCGTGACTGGCGGGGCGCCGCAGTGTCCGAGAGGAGTTTGAGTGGCTGACGGGGCGCCGCGGTGTCCGAGAGGAGTTTGTGAAGGTTCCAGAGGTCTCAACCGGTGGGATTTCCCCGAAAGGTTTACCGTGGCGCTTTGTAAACAAGAACTGGCTATATATATTGTGTGTGTGGAGGATGTTGTAGAAGTCGTGTGCTCTGACGATTTTTTGGAAGAAGGTTGCAAAAGTTGCGAGGTCAACAGAAATCCTGCGTACCATCAGCGCGCATGGCACGTGTCGCCTACCCAGGCATCGTGTCCTGCGTACTATCAGCGCGCATGGCACGTGTCGCCTGCTCAGGCACCGCGTCCTGCGTACCATCAGTGCGCATGGCACGTGTCGCCTGCTCAGGCACCGCGTCCTGCGTACCATCAGTACGCATGGCACGTGTCGCCTGCTCAGGCACCGCGTCCTGCGTACCATCAGTACGCATGGCACGTGTCGTCTGCTCAGGCACCGCGTGACACCAGCGCTGCGTTCACGCGGTTCCATTGACAAATATGTGAGAAGGCCTGAGATACGGCGTATCCTGGAAGGCTTTGATTGGCGTTTCTGATGGGTTGTCCGGCCTGGTTACGCCGAAGCGTTCATTCACGGCGTGGCAGACTGCCTACGCGGCATCGCTTGTGAGGCAGCGATTAATCACGCCGCCTGAACTCTTTGTTATGTTCGACACAGGCCGCGGTGGAGAGCATCCGGTTCTGAAGGGATCCCCCCCCCCCCCCACCCCCACACATATATAAGGCCCCGCAGTATACTGAGCACGGTCGGGCCGTGCCGGTGGGCTGGTGTCGCACTTCGTCGGGATGGTGTGCTGCAGTCGTCCGTACTGCAGGAGCGATGTCGGCCACATCGCTCAGGTCGTGGAATGCCGGGCGCTACATATTGCCCCTGCTCTCAGCTGACCGCGGGCTTTGTGGGCAAGTGGTGTGGTGGCAAGGAGTCCGTTCTCAGCGTAAGACCGTCCTCACCAGATGAGCATTGACTGGGGTGTTTGTCCTGAGGGTCGGCCGATGCCGTCGGGAACGCCCTACTGGCATTGGCTGATGAGGGAGTTGACTGTGACTGACGACAGGCGAGCGTCACTGACAGGCGCGCGTCACAGTGACTGCCGGCGCCGGTCACGCCGGCCGTGTGCTGATCCGCCCTCGCCGCCGGTGTGTTTCAGAGGTGGGAGCGACTGGACGGCTCCATACGACACGTGCTGTACGGCCTGTGCGCCGACTCGGGCCTGCCCGCCTCGCGCGGCGTGGCGGCGCAGCAATGCGACAGCTCCGCCCACACGCAACTCTGGCGCTTCACAGTCAACCAGATCTGACCGGCCGGTCACGCTCCGCTGGCGGAGGGTCACGGACCAGTCACGGACCAGTCACGGACCAGTTACGGACCCCGGTGGGCGGCGTAGTAGGGACTCGGTTGTCGCTGTGGCGTGACTCAGTGGCGGCTCGGTCGGACTCATGGATGGCTGGCGGCTCAGTGAGTGTTGACTCGACCACGCCGTAGTCGCCGCTGAGTCACCTCCTCGTCTTGGCGCAGTCACGACACCGCGGTCAAGTCATCACCTCCCGGCGCAGTCGTGTAGCTCAGTCACAGCTCAGTTAAGATGAGTCGTAGCCCAGCCACGGGGTGCGGTCGCGGCTCGGCCACGGCCCAGCAGCGCTTTCAGAGCATGTGATAGCCCGCCCGGCGCTATTTCTGGTGGCAGGCCGCTAGATGTCACTGGTGAATCAACGGCACAAGGGATCGCCAGAGCACATGTGACAGGGAAATCGTGGATCGCGGAGGCCACACGGCTGGCTGTGCCTCGGATTCAGCGCTGAGCGGACAGGTTCGCCATTGTGGAGATTGTCCGACGCATCATGACATCTGTGTCGGTGGGTCGTCACTAGATGTCACTAGTGCGGCCGACGGCTCGCTGCGTTGGAGGCTCATATCATGGCGCCCGGTAGATATCAGAGGTGTGTGGTGATCAGGGTTAGTGTGGGATGTTGTCGTCGGATGGCAATATTTGTGGTTCATGTGGTTCGTGGAGCGATTGGCTCTGTGCCAGACCTAGCAGCCAAAACTGGGGGGATCGAAGCACGCGGATGTCGGGTATTGCGTTGCTGCGCGTAATTCCCGCGAAGTTTTCAAATTGCGAGAGACGCACGTGTGCAGTGTCGTACGGTGTTGAGTGTCTCACACTTTGAGGACCTCGCACGCAATGAGCCGTAACTTAAACTGCACGGTACTTTACGCTCCTAGATCCCCCCAGCCATAGGCATGCCCAAGTTTTTGATAATGCTGGGGAGGCTGAGTCGGTAGAGGAGAAAATGGTGCGTTTGAATGCGCTTGGAACTCGATGACGTGGCCGTCGATGCGATGAATTTGCTGACGAAAACTGTGCGCGGTTGGATTACGAACGAGCAACGGTGACTGGTGTGGAACGCGTCAGCTGTTTTAGAACAAACAATCGTTATACAATTTACGTGAAACGCAGGTACCACACGCATGCAACAATCCATATGTGTAAATATTTACTTGGAAGAATTATTTTCAGCCGATGGCGCTTTTGAGTGTTTCGTTGTCTCCTTGGCTTCGCAGGCCCGTGTAACGAGTCGGCAGTCTCTGAAGCCTAGCGTTCTGTAATTTATTTTGCCTGTGATAGTTTTCTGTGCGCAGTTCCTGAAGCACGCTTGTTGCCTGGCTGTCTGGCCAAGTGCTGTTTAGACGACTTGCAAGGCGCCCAACGTGAGAAAACTGCTTTGCCAATGATTGTCAGGAATGAGACCGAACTGCTGGCATAAGTGGCAGTCATTTTACGGGGAACCAGTATCTATTTACACCGTCAATGATGTCGTCTCTGTTTTCGTACATTTTCTATGATTGTTTTTGTACACTGTTCTGATGGAATTTGCCTGCGTGTGTTTTTCGACATGGGATGTTTCTCACTGGTGTACGGAACACGCTATGTCGGTTGTTGCCTGTGACCCGACTCATTCCTGTCTTGCTACCGCCAGTCCTGTTTCTGTGAAACCAAGGACTCTTCCACCTTTGGACTCGGTGTGACGCGAAGATTACCTGGGCTCATGTGGCCACTCGCACGTTTCATACAAATACATCGGATACTAGCGTGCCGGCGTTTGCTTGCGGTGGAACTAATGAGAGGCCTTCTCGTCCTCCCCCCAAAAGTCACGTGTGTGCTCTTTATTTGGACGCCTGCCAGTTCACAGCGTGGTGCCGTAGTGCCCGTGGTTCCCAAAGTGTGCATTGCCCACCATTAAAGCGAGTGACAAGAGCAAGACGGCCGAATGGAAGCAGAGAACATCGCGACGTGTAAATGCTTGTCCCGTGGCGTTGTTTGCGAAGTGATCGACGTTTCTAAGAGCAAAATTAGATACAAAATCTGTTACCGGTATCTGCTACGTAAAAACGAAATGTAGGCTTCATGTAACTGCACAGGCTGGACGTCCCCTGCCGCAGGCATTCTGTCACGTCTTTGCATTTTGAAAGGAGCCGTATGAATTGATGAATACTGCGGTGTAGTGACAAACTGCAAACGGCCGTTGCTACTTTGTTGGGCAGTGGCATGTGTTCAGCAGCGTTTATGGGATAATGATGTTAATGGTGATGATGTGATGAATTATATTGGCAATGGTAATGGCGCGGCGATGCTGACGGACATGTGCCGAGAGTACAACACCGCAGGCGTGGCGGTGGTCAGATCGACTCCTTTGGGATAGATCATGATCTTTTTCGCCTTCCTTTGGACGACGACGTTACGTTGGCCTTATCGCGCGACCAATATGAGTATCACTCACCCCTCGACATTGCTGCACTGGTTTAATCTCGCTTTTGGCGGTGTTCCATCTAGCTAGATTTGAATGCATAACATAAAACCCACTGTTTTGCACTGGCAGCGTAAGCTAATAGCGGCGTTTGACCTCCCCGACCTCGGGGGCGGCGGGTCGAAGCCAGAGGCCTCCGGGCACTTCCGGTCGACCTCTGGCTCGACTTCCCGCAGCCAGCACGCGGCGTCGAGCGGCCTCCCTGTCGCGCCCGTCGTCAGCCCGACCGCGTGACCTTTACCACCCACATCGATCCAGGCCGCAACCAGTGGGTGCGCGGCACCGGCCGCGCCGCCAGCTGACTACTGTGACGTCACTCGCCGCGACCCATTGATCGCCAGTGGGTAGAGGCGGCCATTGCGGAGAGCAGGTGAGTGCGTCTTCCGCAGGATCGGTCGCGGGCGCAGTGGGGACCGGGGCCGGGATCAGGCCGGGGCAACAGCCGGGCGGGGCCGGTGCTGCCGGCCAACGGGGTACCGCCGGCAACTCAGGCGGCGCGTTCTGTTGCAGGACCACAGGGGCACGCCATGCTGTACCTGCTGCTGGCCGGCCTGCTGGCCGTCGCATATGCTGGACCGCATCTGCAGGTAGGTGGGAGGTGTCGCGGTTGCAATTGCTTGTAGTGCGTCTTCTTGGCATAAATATGCTGAATAACTGGCTTCAGATGTGCCAGGTTCGCTTTATGTATCATTTTTCCAAGAAGAGCCTTAGCACATCGGGTGGAGAAGCCAGTTTGATGAAGATGATGGCTTTAAGAGACCATCATTTACAGGCCAAGGATCTTGCAGGTTTTGCTGTCTCTGCAGCTGGATTGGTGGAACGCAGGCACTGACCAGTTCATGGCAGGCGTATGGATATGAGTTTCGGAAACTGCGCAATTGCCGCCCGAGGAGACAGTCAGATGGTAACTGGACGGGACAGCTAGGCCGAAACAGGGGTACTCACGTAACGCTACTGCGTGACAAGGTGCAGCTTCCGCAAAAGGTGTCTGTGAGGCTGGGAACGGCATACCACGCGAACTGCAGTCCAGGATCTTCGCAACTGGCTAAAGGGACTTTGCAAGGACTTTGCCGTAATACTGTTCAAACGTTCTGGAAAATTGCATGGCAATATAAAAAATCTAAGAAATCTAATTCTCTAAAAAAAAATCTGGGTCTAAGGGAAGGGAAGGGGTGGGGGTGGGGGGCCTGGTCATGCCCCCAGTTTGCTGTCAGGAATATTGCTTTGGTTAGTCCAAGACAGCTATCAGTTATAAATGAGGTGTGCCTACATTACACGGGGTAACCAGTTGCTCCTAATGCAACTTTTCATTAGCCAACACAATAGAATCGTAAATCGATGGGGATCATATAATGGGACATCCATCCTTCACTGTTGCTTAAACATCCATAACGTACTCCCACGTGATCACCCCAACCACTGAGCCGTGATCACGGCCGTATGCAGGCATGGATCAATATCGCGGGGCGAATGAGGCCGAACCTGTAATGAGCTAAACATCCGTCATTTAGGCGTGCAAACTGGATAAGGAAAAGCGAATGTGAGCTGGAGCGTCCAAGCGATTCAGCGGCGTCAATGGCCACGTTCGCGTATCTTTGGAAAGTTTCCACAAGTTTGCAACATACTTATTCGACGCGACACGGTATGCGCCAAGCCAGGCGTCTGAGGACCGCTATGTTTCAAATGGAAACATACAACATATGGTGTATCGGTCTGAAACTGTCCAGTTAACAGGGCATTCTAGCCCAGTGATAAACAGGACTGATCGGTGGAATTAGCAGTGCATAGTCTGCAATCCACACACCTACCGCGCTAACAGAGTTCCCTGGAGTACGCGGACTCCTCTTACGACGGTGGACCGGGTCTCTCCGTCCTGCACAGTGGGCAACACCAGCCACACAACTTTAAAGGCCATAAGTGCATCCATATCTGATGAAAGAACTGTTCATGGTGAACGATTTCCGTCATCTACAAGCACAGATTGCCCTCAGAAACGGACGCCAAAGTAATTTTCATACGGGCTCGTGCATGCATACGGAGCCTGTTAAGCATGAATGTTGATCAGCATTCATTCATGGACTCGCTGCCTACTGCCGCGCCGGCTGAGTTCCGTCCCACACTGGTCCGACCCTTCCGGGCTGCTTGATATGCATTGTCTCCCTGAGGGCTGCCAGTGCGGCGTCGGGTATGGGCCCGGCGAGACCCGCCTAGGCTTCCGCCGCCTCCTACGATCTCCTAAATAATACAACACCGCCCCCGGCGTCCGTTGCCGACCGCCCCGCAGCTGAGTAACGACCAGCGTCCGCGAATGGGTGAAGATCGCGTGTGTGGGCCACATTGTGTAAAGGAGTTGGTCATGCCGGAAAACCCCATGCTATATTCTTCTAAGTGGAAAGTTGTGGCGTACTATTGACTCATTTTTTATCAGCAAGGAGTTGTGTCTTGAAGCCTCAATGCTTATCCAAGATTTTGACACTCAGATGCTTTGTGCTTTGTGCTTTGGAATACGAGTATGATGCGGTAGTGATGCGGTTCCAGAGTCAATTTGCCTGACGTAGACTGCTGATCATGTTTTAGAGTACAAACGTAACGCTACGAACACCCATTAGATAATACGGAGTCTGTATTGGCAGTCTTACAATGCGATGTGCGTTCGTTCGTAACGCAGAATCGGTACCTGCGGCTCACCATACATTTAATGTGTGTCAGAACGCGTGCTGGGGTACATCCACACGTGTTTAGGCACCCTCGCCATACAGCATGCATTGCCTTGGGACCTGCGCGGTCCAACACATGTCCGTTCATGTTTCTAAATTCATCCCATCATCCGGCCGTTCTTCAGCCCGCCTGCGGTGCGACGCAGCCCATCTCATCACCCGTCGGTGCTCCAAACCGCCTGTAGCGCGACGTAGCCCATCCCATCACCCGTCTATGCTCCAGCCCGCCTGTAGCGCGACGCGCGCGCTCCCGTCCGCGCGCCGGGGCGAGGCCGGTCTGACGAACACCTGTCGTGTTTCAGAACCCGTACAGTCTGACGGACGTCTTCCTGCAGAATGTGCTGCAGCGGTACGAGCCGAAGGACTACCCGGCCTCCGACTACATGGATGTCATGGAGCGAGTGTGAGTGCGCGCTGACCTTAGCCTGGTTCTCACAACCACGTAACCGACGGTGGCTCGCTTTAACTTCAGTCCGGCCTCGCTAATGGCTGTCGGCCTTTTGAGAGACTCATGGGTGCTGACCAGCTGACCTTTGACGACCCTGTGACCCAGGCTTCGCCAGCCGGGCCTCCAGTATGACGACATGCCCGGCCCCCCGGGCGTCCCCGGCGGCTACGGCATGGTGGACTACGACTACAAGCAGGCGGCGCCGAGTCTGCGAGACCAGGAGTTCCTGCAGCACAGCAGTCTCTGGGGAAACCAGTATGTTACAGGTGGGTCATGAAAGGACTGCGTCTTCGCCGAGCGGTGCACCACAGATTGGTCGTGAAGGGGCGCTAGATAGTGTTCGCCTTCGCGAAGGGTAACAGCTCAGCACGGTACGAGAGTGAATATGGTAGCAGGTGTGCGTCAAAAAACTTTCTGGACTGACAGACCGTGCCAGCAGATATCTCGTTTCTTTAGGGCGTAAGCAACCCACAGGCAAAACCCCAATTATGGGAAAGGCATATTCAACAGCAGGCCACGTCAACTGCGTCAACGCATACGTGGAACAAAAAAGCACAATATTGCAACGCAGCACAATTTTGGCACTTTTTTCGAGCTGAATGTTGCATATTCACAACACATAGTACGTTCCAACGTCGGACTTATGCACACATGGCAGCATCTTCTCGAAGCGAGTCTAAGGATACATGAACGTTCAGCCCAACTATATCTAGATAGCTTTTCTAGAAGTCGATACATTGCACATCTCAGTCACCTGATTCGCAGTCAAATGTGGTAGCTTTGCTGGTGAAGGGCGCAGTTTTTTGGTTGACTATTTTGAATACACTTCTTGAAACCTTGCGCTTTTCCTCTTCAGAACGTAGAATCATTTTTTTATTTGACCTTCACAGAGGTCACCGCATTGCTGGGCCTAAACTCTGTCAGCAGCCGAGACTGCTTCGAACTTGAGTCGGGTCTTTCAGCCTGCGCGATAGCCATCCGAACAATTGGCGTAGGCTTGTAGTGACGTCAGGCGATGCGGCACCATAGCCGCCGTCCAGGTTGTGTCAAACTTTCGAAAGCTTACGTTGCAGTGCATACAACATGAATATTTCCGTGGTGTCCTATCGAAAAATGTGGTTCAAAAATTGCGGCTTACCCAGTTGTGATTAACCTTTACATATTACAGGCAATTGAGGAAAATCGCGTAGGTTATCCCCCCACGAAGGCATGCGAAGTGATTTTGCGTCTATTCTACAGCAGTGGTGTACCGAGGGGCTTGCACGAAGAACTGTATCTTATGATGTTTGTGGCCGCGTTCGGAGCAGGCCGCGCTCACCTCTGTTTGGCGCCGTCTCCACCGACTGCTGAATGAACCCAGGGGAATGAACCCGCTGTGCGGGGCGGACGGCTAGCTGCCCCGCGCTATCGCGTAGTTCCGTTTTCGTCCGCAGGCGGCGCTGGGGAGGGCAGCCAGCACCTGCGGCCTGAGGGCAGCATCAAGAACACGCAGGTGACCAAGACGGACGGCGTGCTGCCGGCGTACTGCGAGCCGCCCAACCCCTGCCCGCTGGGGTACACAGGTGGGTGGCGACGCCCGTCGGAGGACCCGCCCCATCCCCTGCCCGCTGGGGTACACAGGTGGGTGGCGACGCCCGTCCGATGACCCGCCCCATCCCCTGCCCGCTGGGGTACACAGGTGGGTGGCGACGCCCGTCGGAGGACCCGCCCCTCCCCTGCCCGCTAGGGTACACAGGTGGGTGGCGACGCCCGTCCGATGACCCGCCCCATCCCCTGCCCGCTGGGGTACACAGGTGGGTGGCGACGCCCGTCGGAGGACCCGCCGCAGCGCCTTGGTCACGGGATCGTTGCCGCTACACGTCTCAAACCTGCTTGTCTACCGAAGGGCTGGCGTGAAGCACGCACTTGCGTCACTTCCGTGCAGGCGGGTCGGCGAGTGAAAAACCTGCTTTGACGGTCAGCATTGCGGGCCTGATAGTGTACCTAGGCTTGGGGCGGTCGGGTGTGAGGTGTGAGCGTACTTGGAAGTATAGCATTGATGTGAGCAGGCGGAGAGGTTTTACCGTGCATGGCTGGTATGCCATTTAGTAGGCGATACACATGGTCAGATGTCAGGCAGACCTGGTTGTAGGCGTTTGGTGTGTTTGTTCGTATAGACCAGGCTCGGCCGGAAAAGCTTACCTCAGAGCTACGGCACAAAGTGAAAAGTATTAAGTGGAGAAATACTTGAATCACCGAGGACATTACTGAGGCACTCTCCCGCATTGCAAGCTTGGCCAAGGTGGTGGCGGGCATTGGGAAGGATTTCCAAGCAGTGTGTCGTTAAGAAAAATCCACGGCTGGCGTCCACGGCCTTTTCCCGGTGAGAACAGGCACATCTGGGCTGTGCGGATGGTTGGATAGCTGATGAGGGACCTGTATTCGATTCAAGATGAATTGACCAATGATTCATGGATTGCTCCATTTTTTTTTAGCAAGTTGCAAGTACATCGCTTCCTTTGTACAAATCAGCATAGCAAAAAAAACATACATTGGGATAAAATATGTGATTTATTAATTAAAACGCATTAAGATCAGCATGCGAACATTAAATGTGAGATATATCAGTGCTGAATTGGTGCGCACACTGACGATAATTTAAACCGGTGCTGCATCATTGAACTGGAATGTGAATCGATAAAGAATCTATTCACAACAAACAAAGCCATGATCTGAATCAGATCTGAATCGTTAACAAAAACATGAAACAACGGGGAATCAGTTCTAAAAAATTTGAATCGAGCACAGGTCTGCTGGCGTGCCCAGAATCTCGTAGAAACGCGACCCGTTGTCTGGTCCTCACTTCAGCGGTCGAACCTTGACCACTCTGTGCGTCTCGCTAGCCTCGGATGGCTGTCTGGAGACGTTCGAGAACACGGCCGCCTTCAGCCGCAAGTACCAGGCACGCCAGGAGTGCATGTGCGACACGGAGCACATGTTCAACTGCCCGGACTCCACCAGCGACAGCGAGATCTCGGCGCTGGCCAGGTAGTTACAGTTTTCCTTCTTTGCCGCTAGGGTGCAGTGCTATCCCGGATCATAGCCAAGCAGTTCGGAAAGCTGAAGTACCGAGTGTTATGCGCACGCAAAGTTGCTTGAAGGAAGTTTTGTGATGTGGCGGTGAAATCCGATTCTCTGTTTCACTTTTCATCGATTTCTGATCCTTGTGTTTCAGGTCAATAACAAATAAAGGCTTGGAGGAGTCTGCTCTGAACAGCATTATGATGGACCCGGAGAAAACCAAGGTTGTGGCCAAGAAGTTCCATGTTAGCAAGGTAAATAAGAGCTCATCGGTCTGTATGGACTTGGCTGCTGCGTAGCCCACGATCGCCTGGGAATGTGTGTGTGTGGGGGGGGGGGGGGGGGGGGAGGCGGGTTGAAACAACACCCCGCCGAGTTATGGGAATAGGTTCAACAGTGTGATGGATAGGTCCACCAATTTTTGGTACATGACAGGCGACTGATTTAGTACATTTGGGATCAACCTTTTCCGAGTGTCAGTTCAGATCCACGAGTTATTGCGTTATCAGTGAAGGCTTGCGCACCGATTTTGGCCTCTGTGACCTCCTGTATGCAGTACCTTGCAGCTTTCTTTCGTGTTTTGGGTAGCTGCGTTGCCATTCATCGAATTCCTTGGCCCCTGCGAGTCGGTGTCAGCCATATTTACGAGGCATACTATATTACCAGATCATGTGGGGTTAACGTACAACGTCGAACCAAATGTGTGATTACGTGACATATCTAGATCTGGCCTCGCCTTGACCCCTGATCTTCGTTAAAATAATGATATGTTAATGAAGCACAAGGCAGCGCTTTTTCGTCTGGTGCCAGATATTGGAGGTGTACGACAAGCGTTACGAGTACTGAAACCCTATAGTTGTCCGCAGATTTCTATTTTGAAGACATTCTTCGTGACTCGTGACAGTAACCACGCAATAAATGCTAAACTGATGATTCCAGGCTGAGATGAACCGAAAGTTTAAATGACCGTGTATTTTTTGACCTGATGAATGCATACTGCTACATTAGGTTTTGTTTCGGGCCCTCAGCGGCTCGTGGCTGGCGTTAGACTCCATGCGGGGCTGGGTGAGACACTGAAGTGACTCATTGCTGTGCTTCTTTAACCAACTCTTAACATCTAACACTCACAACAAGAAATACGAATGACTTGCCATCATAAAATCCTCAACTTATTACAGCATAAGAAAAATATATCAACTCGTTCCGCATCGACTGTTTAAGGGCGTCGCATATGTCGCGCCCAGCCGGTCCGGTTGTTGGTCACTATGCCCATTACCTGCGATGGTCACCGTGTCTCCGTTCACTGCTCCAGGTGGTCAGTGAAGGCCCGATTTCAGACGCCGTTCGATGGTTTCACAGACCACGCACCGGCCGGCAACGTATCGTCTGCAACAGCGCAGCATGGGCGCTCAAACAGCAGCAGCGACCGCGACTGTCCCCGTCCGGCATGTACCATCACACCGCTGACACCGTCGCTTCCATTCCAGAAGGCCAATCCGTATCTGGACGGAGAGCGTCTGCCCGTGGCGGCCAAGAAGGGCGGCGGCAGTCCGCGAGGCTAGGCGCGCCCCGGCGCCGCCAGGGGGCCCAACGTCGCCACACATGGTCTATTTTGAATGGCGACTCTTCTGGGTGTTTCGAATCGTCGTCGGTGATGTGTGTCGCTTGGAGCTTATATTTTAGCCGGTAGCTTCTAGTTTCCGTGTCGAGACGCCGCTGCGCCGCGCGGTTCGCCGGCCACCGCCGGCCGCCGGCCGTCGTGGCAGTCACGGCCGTCGGCAGGGCGGGACCGGCCGCCTCCGAGGTGGGCAGGGCCAGCAGGGCCCCGTCGGACGTGGCGGCGCTCTCTGACGCGTACTGCGCTCGGCGGGGCCTCGTGCGGCGGCTGGGCGGCCGCTGCGACCCGGGCTGGCCGCTGGCCGCTCCGCGGCGCCCCCGCACGTCCTTCGCTTTCTCTCAGCGCGTGCGGGCGGCGCCCAGACGGACAGCCGACGGTCACCCCGGTTGGCACTAGTTGCAGCGGCGGCCGCCTGGCTGCGCTGGCGTCGCTCATCGGCGGGACGCGCGCGTGCCGCGGGGACGGCGGGCGCGCGCGGAGCGCCGCGAGGCGGCATGGCGCGCCCGCCAGTGCCGGCGAGGAGCGCCGAGGCGCGCTCAGGCAGGCACCGGATCGGTTCAGGGTCGCGCTCCTCGCTGCCGTGACACGCCCCGGTGGGCGCGCCGCGCCCGCCGCCCCCGCCGCCGCCGCCGGTCCTTTCGCTCTGTGACCAGCCCGCGGGCAGGCGCGCCCCCAGCAGGCGATGCGGTCCCGGCCGCCGTCGGCGCCGGCACCTCTGGCGTGCCCTGATGCCACCGGCCAGCGGCCTGGCCCGGCCACGGCGCGGCCGTAGGCGCCCTGTGTGACAACGCTGTTCTCTGATCGCGGTGTCGCGGGATGCCAACCGACGGCGGACAGCTGGCGCGAGGAATAAACCGGATGTGGTGGAGGTGACGCGTCAATCCGCTGTTGTTGTTCCTGGAACTTTAATCCGAATACATCGTGACATATCGCATTTCGCTGTTAGCATGACATGCTTCTTTAAATATGTTCTCCTTCAGCAATGACTCGAACCCCAGTCCGAGCGGGCCAAGAGGCCAGGAACCGTAAAATGGCCTGTTTTCCAAAAGAGTATATCGGTTTAAAGGCCCGAGGTGGCTGAGGGCTCACCGAAACAGCAGAAGCCTCCCAGAAGACCGAAGGCTCGGCAACGGCCAGAGCCTCGGCGAAGGGTCTGGCGATGCCGTCAGGAAGACCTCGGGTTTGTTGACAGTGTAGCGACATGATACAACATCTTGGGAGTCAGCAGCGCTGAGGAGGCCACGCCGCGATCGAGCGATACACACAGATGCTTAAGGCTGTCGCGAGGCTGAATGCCGCGAAGTGTTCAGTGTTCCGAGGTGGTTAATTAGTCATAACAGTAACCAGCCTACCAAGTCACACACGGTTAATAACTAGGCATCAGCTTCAAGACAAAAGGCGTGCAAATGACAGACACCACCTCTTGTCCTCGTTTTTGCCGTTGATGACCGTTCCGAAACGAATCTGCCCTACTGATCAAGTTTGTGTACTTATCTGGCGCAGAAATGTAATGCCTTCGACAAGAAATAAAAGCGGTTGAAGTTCTTCGTTGACTGTAACCGCATGCTATGATCGCTCCTCCTCGAGCATGTTACGACAGAGCTCCTAACCCATTGGGCC
Source organism: Pollicipes pollicipes (assembly GCF_011947565.3). Classification (NCBI taxonomy): domain Eukaryota; kingdom Metazoa; phylum Arthropoda; class Thecostraca; order Pollicipedomorpha; family Pollicipedidae; genus Pollicipes; species Pollicipes pollicipes. The sequence continues at coordinate 7,766,896 of NW_023596420.1, forward strand.
ACTTCAAGTTGGAAATCTCAACGCCGTGCTTTCAGTGACTGCCCAAGTCCCAGTCCTTCAAGAGCGCGCCTGACCAGACCGGGCCGGACCGGGCCGCTGTACCGACGGCATTTCCGGCTAGTTGGCGCTAAGACCCGTTCGTAGTAATCCTATTTGCTCCAAGTGGCGAAATAAAGCGGGCCAACTTCGAGGAGAAAACAGTATTTGGGACACCCTAGATTAATCGGCCAATGCAGACCACTGATCGGCTGGTTTTGCAACATTGCGACCCTGATGAGGCGTGGGGGGAGGAGAATGGGACACAGTCATGCGTGTTTGCGTGGGAAAAAGGCAAAAGCTATCACGTATCCATTCTTTCCTACAAATTCCAGGAAGACCACAGCTGAGGTAGTGTGTCTGTAGTTGTGTGCCATGTTGACATCAATTTTACTTTTGTCACCGTGCGGTGTATTCTCAAGGTTACGTGCGGCTCTATTGCTGCCCGCAATTATTTGAAATCAATGCTCTCAAGAGGCAGTTTGAACATGTGAAGGCTGTGTTGGCCTTCTTCCCTGAGGACAAAAGCTGAAGGCTTTAACTCCACCAAATGTTTATATATATATATATATATATATATATATATATATATATATATATATATATATATGTATATATACATATCCGAATATGTGTGCCTAAGGTTGAAACGTTAGCATGGTTTGTAAGATCGGTCTTCAAAAAATTACGAATGGATTTGAGCTTCTGAAAATGATATGACTTTAAAAGCTTTCAGACTATCACCACTGGTTCTAAAACGTCTGTCTTTGCCGATGAGAACTTGGAAAAAACGCTGGAAAATCGATATTAAGAATAATATTCCAATAGAGCTTTGAGGCAGCCGCGTAACAACGACCATGAACCCCTCGCAGACAAATCTTCCTTCCTCTAAATGCAGAACACCGGCCATCTGCCGGCCGTTCAATCGTCTCCACTTCACATCTCGCGCGCAGAATCCGTCAAAATTTGCCATCGTTATCTGGCCGGCGTAAAAGCACCATTTCTTGGGGAACACGAAAAGGCTCTCGGCCCTACTGAGCCCGATAAGCGGCAGAGGGCGGGGAGACTGGGCCAGGATAGGGCGGCGCCAGCGCGCTGCGCTGTTTGGGCCTCGTCTGTCCGGCCAAGGTCGCCGGTCCCAGCCCTTGATAACAGCGTCGCGCACGTTTTTATTGGGCTCCCCGAGTAACGCACCCCAGAGGCCGCTATCTTGTCGCGTTTGTCCGGACATCGATGCGTGCGCGATAGGAGCGGCGCACGCCCGCGGGTGGTGGCCCGGACAGGACAGGGCGCGCGCTGTCCGATCGGACAGCGCGCCCCGACGTCGCCTGGCAGGAGACGGCTGTCGGGTGTGGTCACTGTCGGACAGCCCGCTGACGCATCCTGACCCGAGCCAGACCAGTCACCAGACATCTCCGGGCAGGGTCTGCCGAACGCAGGCTTAACTACACGGAAGCTTGACAGATATCGGAAGATGTTCCACCAAGGAGCGCACCCACGCTGTAACCAGGCAGGAAGCCGCGATCTCCGTACGTGTTAGATTAGTAGCTAATTTTCCCAACGTCATCCGCGGTCACACTAGATGCACGATTGAGTTGCGCCTCAATTCATTTACTGTGATAACGGAGAGGGTGTAAGCCGAGCAAGTCTGGCATGAACACTGAACAGGACAGAACCCTCCATCTGAGCAACCCAGCTAGGCCCGACTCGGCCGTCAGGGATTAGAAGCTGAAGTTGATTTCATTTTTCATTCATCATCGTTTTTTTTCATTCGCCTGCAAGCTGCATTATCGAAAAAGATTTCCAGAGACATGTACATGTCAACTCAAATGTTTGTATGCCACGAAATGTTTGTATGCCACGCCAACGTGCTGGTTTTCGCTCTCATGCTTGCAAACCGAACGCAGTCTTACCCATTACATTGAGATAATTCAAATGCAGTTCCGTGGTTGCCCCCAAAACGGTCCAGTACCGATCGAAACTGTGCCCAGCTCTCGACGACCCCGTGTCACAGCGACACGAAACTAACACCGCTTGACAGAGGAGAGAACTGGACAAGAATGCTGAACAAGTATCAGTGTGAGTGTGATTATGAGCATGGGAAGATGGCCAGATGGCTCTTCTCTCTTTTAGTGTTTTTAAAAAGACGTGCCCTTTTTAGCCTTCAAATCATGTCATTATGTGTTAGACGTACACAAACTTGTGCAGATTATTTCGCGCCGCTTATTTTGAAGACACTTGTGAATATATGATGTCATAGAGACGTCAAATGAATTTCGCCTCCTCTATGGCCATGCCGTACATCAACAACAATACAAATATGACCGTAGACTCATTGGTGTCTGGAGTACCTCAGCAAGAACCACTACATCAACTGGCAGCAAGGGGGGGGGGGCAGGCTTTGGGGCGCTTCGGTGGCGCAGTCACATAGCTCAACGAGCAGCAGTTGGCTTTCAAGCAGCTAAATGCTTGTAATGCAAGTCTCAATCATGATTTGCTTATTTGGCTATTTTCCCCAGAGCCGTTTCGGCAGGCCACGGCCATTTTAGGGCAACAGGAAGAAGTGAATGGATTACGGTGGGGTAAAACTATACGCATCTGGGGGTCCATCTGCCGAGACGCAGCCCGCGCAGTGATCCCTCCGCGAGGTGTGTGCTTGGCGTCCGGACAGGTGCCCCCAACAGGGGGCACTACGGCCCATTCGTGATTGGCGCGTGCAGCCTGCCCCGGACAAGCGGGGCGTCGCGAGGATGCAGGGTAAATCGAGGAAAAGGGAATGATAGGGTAGATTGTCGACCACGGACCGCGTTTTGTAATTCATATTAAAGGCATTTCGACAACTTTACTAGTTATAAGAGGCATGATATTGGGTACAGAATAACGTAATGATATCCAAAAATGCTAATGCAAGGAAAACATGGAAAATTACGGTCACATCTACAGGAACTGCACAGGCAAATTCCAAAACACACGCAAATGACGCCCCAATCATGAGTAACACGCATAGGCCCCCAACGTCACCTTGCAGCGCGTACAAGTACCTGTCACAACTGAATCCGCCCGTCAGGTACGGCGGCGATTCTGACAAGGCCATTCCGGCATCATCCCTGGTGTCATAAAGACTTTCCGTGATAAAATCAAACGATGACGTTTTGGGAAGCACACTTAGTAAATAATGATGTCTTGTTGTTTAAAGTTGTCTTATACACAAGAAGGTGCGTCAATAGTAACAAATGAGCTTGTTGCAGTATTTTTAATCGTAATAACTGTTTTTACATCACAACCGCATTCTGTGAGCGAATGTTTATACCATGATGTATACAATGACCAAGCAATCCCAAAACCACCCGACACGCAGGCGCGCAGTGGTCGACCGGACAACGGACAACTTCTTCGAAGCCAGTCTCCAACGAAGACACTGCGGTGTCATGGAGCTGGATCAGCTCGCGTATTGTCTGGCTCGGTGTGAACAATAAAACGTGTGGTAACGGTCGGTGGGGAAGTTCTTTATTATTCCAAGGTCAACAGGGGTTCATTTCATATGGTAGCCCGGGAGGGTATGGCAATACAGGGGAATGTGAATGATTTCTATTGCAACGATATAAAGACACTAAAACCCTCGCCTTCTTCAGTTGATTGCCTACACATAGTCCCTCATCCACGCGGGCTGGCGCCGTGCGCGGTGACGCATGCTCGGGGAGCACACTGGCGTCGGGGACGAGGTCGTGGCGTGGGAGGACGCAGCAGCGGCGCGGAGAGTAGGGGTGTGGCGCCGCATGGACTCGAGGAAGTCATCCATCGCCTGTTCTTCGTCCTCTTCTTTGGAGCGATCAGCGTCCTGTCCATGGAGGTGCGGACACTCTTTGAATAGCGACGCGGGTGCCTTGGATTCCGGTCACTTCGTACGGCGCTGGGCAGAACTGAGATGTCAACTTTCCCTTCTTGAATTCGGGGATCAGAGCTTGGTCTCCGATTTGAAGATTCGTTGTCTTGGCTCCACGGTCAGCTTGTTCTTTTATCTTCTTCTTCGCGGCTGTGTCCGTCTCGCGGAGTTTTCCATCATCCGGATGTGTCGTCATCGGAGACGGCAGCATGGTCTTCACTGTACGACCGTACAGTAATTCAGCCGGGCTCTTCTGAGTAGTGGTGTGCGGCGTTGATCTGTAGTTTCGTAGAAACTGGTTTATTTCCTGCTTGACCGGGCGCTGTTTGACGACAGCAGCTTTTACAGCTTTTGATAGCGTTCTCATGAAACGTTCTGCTTCTCCGTTAGCTCTTCGCGACGACGGGATGATCTTGCGGTGCTTGAAGCCGATGTAGTTCGCGAACTGAGCGAACTCATGTTCACTGAATGGAGGTCCGTTGCCTGTTCTCATGACATCGGGAATCCCGAACATCGAGAAGATGCCGTCCAGGATGGGGATGATGGTACGAGCAGAGGTTGATTTTGTCGTACGGACAACCGGGAATCTCGAGTAGTCGTCGATTACAACAAGGAGATATTCGCCCCATGGGAAGGGTCCACAGAAATCAGCAGATCCATGGTCCATGGTCCTTCCTTCCATGGTCCATTTGGGAGCGGCGACATCTGAAGAGGTTCCTTCTGTCGAACTGGTTCGGTGACTTGGCATGCAGTGCAGGTCTTGATGGTGGCTTCCACTTGTGTATCGATGCGTGGGAACCAGACTTCCTCTCTCAAGAGTTTCTTCGTCTTGACGATGCCTTGGTGTCCTTGTTGGGCCAGGGTGATGGCCTTGCTTTGCGGCGCAGCGGGGATGACCAGCCGATTTCCACGAAGGATAAAGGTGTTGTCTTCCGAAACAGTCAGATCTCCATGGATGGCTGCGAAGCATTTCAGGGCGTCGTAGTCGACGTCGCTTTGACCAGTTTCTTGAGGTCGGTGAGTGACGGTGCGCCACTGGTTCGACTTCACCAGCTCGAGGACCTTCTGGAGGGTTTCATCTCTTGCAGTGTAGGTCTGGATTTCCTCTAGAGTCATGGCTTTTGGTACGGCAGAATTCATGACGAAGATGATGAAGGCTTTCGTCTGACCGCACAGGGTGACACCGCTGCTTGAATCGCTGGTTAGTGGATCGCGTGACATGTAGTCGGCTGGGTTGTCCTCCCCAGGTCGACAGACGATTTCGAGATCGTGTGGTTGCAGGCGCAGAATACCGGCTTTCCACGCTGGTCAGAGCACGACTTCCGTATGTGATGACTTTGATGTCCTCAGGATTTTCAGGTGTGGTCTGGCACAGGATGGCACCGATTCCGTGCGGACTGGCGTCTACGATGAGGCACGTATCCTTCTTCTGATCGAAGTAGGACATCGTTCCAGAGCTACTTAGAGCTTCTTTGAGTCGCTGAAAGGAGGTCTCGTGATGGCTGGTCCACTTCCAATTAGTGTCTTTCTTGGTGAAGTCCCGCAGCGGGTTCGTGAGGTCGGCGTAGTTCGGTATGAATCGTGACAGGTAGTTCGTCATGCCGAGGAAGCTTCGTACTTCCGATGGGTTCTCTGGTGCCTTGGTTTTCACGATCGCCGATACCTTCTTGGGATCTGCTGGCATCCCACCCTCGTCGCCGAACGTGGTATTTACGGAGCTGGATCAGCTCGCGTATTGTCTGGCTCGGTGTGAACAATGAAACGTGTGGTAACGGTCCGTGGGGAAGTTCTTTATTATTCCAAGGTCAACAGGGGTGCATTTCATATGGTAGCTCGTGAGGGTATGACAATTATTTTAATTGCAATAATACATAGACACTACAGACACTGCGGTCAAAAGCCTGTGACCCAGAACTAGAACAAGCGTGCAGTCCAGTTCCTTATTACCGGCAGGCAGCCCAAATACTTACATGGTCTTGCACTGCTTTGGTTGCAGTCAAAAAAGCGTCGGATTCATCGATTTCGGCGACTGAATTCGCTAGATCTGTCATGACCCTCCGGCTACCCGTGATTTTGGAAATGAGAGCGACAACGCTACCTCAGGGATAATCTGTGCGCTGAGCGCTTATGGCAGGCACACTTCCTAATGCACCCGCCAAGCTATTTGGCATCGGTGCTCAAAGGAATCTACCTCTATTAGGTCAGAGTTTAGCATGGTCCACACGGCAGTGATAGTAGCGCCCACGTCCGGTATCTTCCCGCTCGGCACATTCTGCAGCAGGTGTCACGCTGGCCTCACATGGGATATGGGGATAACGAGAAGCGTCGATGGAGGATCCCCAAACACATCACCAGTGTGAGTCACCGGTCACGTGATCCAGAGGCCCTCGAGACGCTGGCCAGTTGTATTATCTGCCCCGACGCCCTCCCCCCCCCCCCCCCCCCACCCCCTACCACAGTGAAATCAATTCTAACAAACGCAAATGGGCAGACAATTATTTTCACTCTCCTCACAAGTTTTCGGAGCTTAACTTAGGGCACCTCTGACATGTAGCCGCCTCCGGCCACAATGAACAAAAAATGGTGAAAAACCAGAACCGTGCCAGCCAACAAAGGCGGTGTGGTTTCTTGTTCGGTGTGAGGCCCATCTCCTCCTCCAACTTTGACTCCAGCCCCCCTCCCAAACTTTAGAAAAGAGCGGGCCAAACACGGGGGTAAAATCGTTTGTTGGTGTATTCCGGGTGTGGGTTACGTCATGGTTCACTGTTCTCATGTCATGCTCTCATGTCATTGTCATGTCTCTCATGTCATGTCTCTCTCATGCTCTCATGTCATTTTGCGAGACTACGCTCCTGGCTTACAATTAAGGTCCCTGCTTGTCATGTATACGCACACATAATAAATCAAATAGTTTCCTTTTTTGACCGAATGCTTTACATATGTGATTTGGGATCACAGTGCTTGCCCCATACAGTTCGTCGCAAAAACTTCCACGGAAATGAGTCACCCCAACAGATCATTCCGTATCCGCAGGAGATTTCTGCCTTCAGATTTAAACCAGCCACGCATAGCGGCGCCACGGCGCCACCTCTGTCTGCCTGGCTCTTTGGCCAGTTATCAACTGGCTGTCAGAGCGCGCATCAGTCCGCTTCCAGGGACGCGAGGCCGCAGATATGCCACACATTAATTACCGTCCGAATATTTACCGACTGAGCTACACGAACGGCTGACCTTGGCCGTCCATCCATCTTACGCAGAGAAGTGTCTACTCTTATTTGCCAGGCACACAAATGTGAAAAAGTAAACCAGCCAAGCGATGCTAGAAAACCATTTGTTCATATATGTCACATATAAAATGCAAGCCAATCTGTTGTACTTAATGCTATTTCCTTTTAGCCTTTAACCTTTCCCAAACGCCCGCTAGGAATCAAACAGGTACGCACCTACTGAATCTGAAGTCATTCTTATATAAGACCTTGAAGAGTTTATTACATTCAGATATGTCCACAAGCAGAATATTGATCGTGGGAGACCTTTCAGAGGATTGCAAATGAGAGAGTTGTCAAAACATTGCACCCATAGCCGAATCATCAAGACCGTTACATGATTCTAAGGCTCTTGTGGCATTGGTCAATCTGTTGTTTGCCATAGATATTTAAGTATGTCCCTTCTGGTTCAATACAGTCAGTTTCTATTTCGACTACTTTCCTGGTTGTTTTGCCCCCACCAGCTTAGCTGGAAGGACGTCGGAAGTGGACGGTTTGTGGCAGGCACGTGAGTTGGCGCCCCAACAGCCCCGCTGTGTGGCTGGTCTTTGACAGCTAACTGGCGACTGGCCCATACAGCCGGTCTGCCCTGTCATGGCGCTGATTGGTGAGTCAAGATCTTTCGGCAAGAACTGTCCGTTGAGGACGACTTGCTCCGCAGAATCGGTGAGGGTCACGAACTTTGCAGCATCTATGAGCAACAATGGCTATTATCCAAACACCAACCCTACAAAACGTTCTATAACATTTTTAAAAAGAGAAATCATGTTTTCAATATGGACAAGTACGTCTGACGAAGGCCTACAAGCTGAAAGATGCAGGGTCCATTGGGGCTTTTGTTCAACCTTCGCCGGATGACCAGTTTTGGGTTTTAAGCCCAAGTCACATGTTGCAGACCGTAGAAAAAAAGAGCAAACGGCATGCCGAAAAATGGCAAATTAGCGATGCATTCGCAGCGCATGTTCTACAAATTTCATGCGAGCTAATGTCAGGTTACGGCGGTATGACGTCCGTCTAAATAGACTGGAAATCAGTTCTTCACATATGAGCCATTCTTGCCTATTTGCTAATCGCGGCAGTAAATGGTACCTTTAACCATGAATTAGCATATCAGAAAAGCCTACAAGCCAGCATCCCAGTTGTGGTAGGCTGGCGATCGTTCCAAGTCCAAGCAAGTTTGATGGCCTTTGGTGACCTCCTTAAACTTGATGTCTGTTTTAAGCCACTTCTTTGCACTGAGCCAGATTCCGAATGCGATCGGGTGTCCATTTTCTCGGAAAAGGCTGTTCCACACCGCAGGAAATGATTAGCCTTCGACTTTGTTTCCAAACGTGTCGATCTGCAGTGGTCAAACTGGATATCAAAACACCAGACTATCACCAGACTCTAAACACCAGACTATCTTCTGTTTTCCGTAAATATAATTCGATTTCGGAACCAAATGGCGCGGGATGCCTTCCATCCATGTTGCCAGCGATGCAAGTGAAGAGTTCTCGCTCGTCGAAGTTAAGTACCATGAGCAACTGGCCAACTAAAATGAAACGCATATAGTATTTTCCCACCCCTTCACATACGCTACTCCCAGCTCCAGCCAATGCACGTTTTATTATGATGATCTATCGCTCCCAGGAACAGCCCAGTCCATACCATGAATGGTGGCCATACCACCGGTGGATCTGCTCGACACAGCGACTTCTGGATAATAGCAGCAAACGCGCCCACGTTGGCTATATCCGAGCTCTTTCAATCTGCGAAACATGTGGGCGAGCTTGGGAGACCTGGAGAAGGTGGAATGATTCCGTGGTCATCCACCACGTTATCACGGACCGCAAGAATCGGGCTGTATGTGGCCGCGTCGTGCCTCACAGGGTGAAGCTGTATGAAGCCGCGTCGTGCCTCACGGGGTGGAGCTGTATAAAGCCGCGTCGTGCCTCACGCGGTGGAGCTGTATGAAGCCGCGTCGTGCCTCACGCGGTGGAGCTGTATGGAGCCGCGTCGTGCCTCACGGGGTGGAGCTGTATGAAGCCGCGTCGTGCCTCACGGGGTGGAGCTGTATGAAGCCGCGTCGTGCCTCACGGGGTGGAGCTGTATGGAGCCGCGTCGTGCCTCACGGGGTGGAGCTGTATGAAGCCGCGTCGTGCCTCACGGGGTGGAGCTGTATGAAGCCGCGTCGTGCCTCACGCGGTGGAGCTGTATGGAGCCGCGTCGTGCCTCACGGGGTGGAGCTGTATGAAGCCGCGTCGTGCCTCACGCGGTGGAGCTATATGAAGCCGCGTCGTGCCTCACGGGGTGAAGCTGTATGGAGCCGCGTCGTGCCTCACGGGGTGGAGCTGCCGCTTCTTGAGATTGAAACCGCTCCTCACACTACATGCAACCCAAATCGAGAACACGCTAGAGAACTTTTGAGAGCTTTTCCAGTTTTTTCGAGAAAAAGTCGGTGTAGACTAGTGGAAATATTTTGCTATTTTCTGTGCAGACTAGTGTTTAGGACAGCAGCATATATCTAGCTGTGACAAGATGTTTAGTAATACACATAACAAATCACTGTGATTGGCGCCAGGTTGATTCCGTGCCGATCCCATTTTGTAGTCAACTCTTCGGTAACCGATAATCAAAGAGTGGAAAGGGGTCAAACCAGCTCAGCTGGAGGCACGCGTCCTGTACAGGTGACGTAGCGTGCTCGGTTTTATATGGTTTGAAGAAGCTTTGCCTCTACGGACCTGGAGCTACGACAGAGAATAATA
>NW_023596420.1:7777824-7884990 GCF_011947565.3 Pollicipes pollicipes
TATTATTCTCTGTCGTAGCTCCAGGTCCGTAGAGGCAAAGCTTCTTCAAACCATATAAAACCGGAGCACGCTACGTCACCTGTACAGGACGCGTGCCTCCAGCTGAGCTGGTTTGACCCCTTTCCACTCTTTGATTATCGGTTACCGAAGAGTTGACTACAAAATGGGATCGGCACGGAATCAACCTGGCGCCAATCACAGTGATTTGTTATGTGTATTACTAAACATCTTGTCACAGCTAGATAGATGCTGCTGTCCTAAACACTAGTCTGCACAGAAAATAGCAAAATATTTCCACTAGTCTACACCGACATTTTCTCGAAAAAAACTGGAAAAGCTCTCAAAAGTTCTCTAGCGTGTTCTCGATTTGGGTTGCATGTAGTGTGAGGAGCGGTTTCAATCTAAAGAAGCGGCAGCTCCACCCCGTGAGGCACGACGCGGCTCCATACAGCTTCACCCCGTGAGGCACGACGCGGCTCCATACAGCTTCACCCCGTGAGGCACGACGCGGCTTCATATAGCTCCACCGCGTGAGGCACGACGCGGCTTCATACAGCTCCACCCCGTGAGGCACGACGCGGCTCCATACAGCTCCACCGCGTGAGGCACGACGCGGCTCATACAGCTCCACCCCGTGAGGCACGACGCGGCTTCATACAGCTCCACCCCGTGAGGCACGACGCGGCTTCATACAGCTCCACCCCGTGAGGCACGACGCGGCTCATACAGCTCCACCCCGTGAGGCACGACGCGGCTTCATACAGCTCCACCCTGAGGCACGACGCGGCTCATACAGCTCCACCCGTGAGGCACGACGCGGCTTCATACAGCTCCACCGCGTGAGGCACGACGCGGCTCCATACAGCTCCACCGTGAGGCACGACGCGGCTCCATACAGCTCCACCGCGTGAGGCACGACGCGGCTCCATACAGCTCCACCGCGTGAGGCACGACGCGGCTTCATACAGCTCCACCGCGTGAGGCACGACGCGGCTTTATACAGCTCCACCCCGTGAGGCACGACGCGGCTTCATACAGCTCCACCGCGTGAGGCACGACGCGGCTTTATACAGCTCCACCCTGTGAGGCACGACGCGGCTTCATACAACTTCACCCCGTGAGGCACGACGCGGCCACATACAGCCTGATTCTTGCGGTCCGTGATAACGTGGTGGATGACCACGGAATCACTCCACCTTCTCCAGGTCTCCCAAGCTCGCCCACATGTTTCGCAGATTGAAAGAGCTCGGATATAGCCAACGTGGGCGCGTTTGCTGCTATTATCCAGAAGTCGCTGTGTCGAGCAGATCCACCGGTGGTATGGCCACCATTCATGGTATGGACTGGGCTGTTCCTGGGAGCGACAGATCATCATAATAAAACGTGCATTGGCTGGAGCTGGGAGTAGCGTATGTGAAGGGGTGGGAAAATACTATATGCGTTTCATTTTAGTTGGCCAGTTGCTCATGGTACTTAACTTCGACGAGCGAGAACTCTTCACTTGCATCGCTGGCAACATGGATGGAAGGCATCCCGCGCCATTTGGTTCCGAAATCGAATTATATTTACGGAAAACAGAAGATAGTCTGGTGTTTAGAGTCTGGTGATAGTCTGGTGTTTTGATATCCAGTTTGACCGCTGCAGATCGACACGTTTGGAAACAAAGTCGAAGGCTAATCATTTCCTGCGGTGTGGAACAGCCTTTTCCGAGAAAATGGACACCCGATCGTATTCGGAATCTGGCTCAGTGCGAAGAAGTGGCTTAAAACAGACATCAAGTTTAAGGAGGTCACCAAAGGCCATCAAACTTGCTTGGACTTGGAACGATCGCCAGCCTACCACAACTGGGATGCTGGCTTGTAGGCTTTTCTGATATGCTAATTCATGGTTAAATGTACCATTTACTGCCGCGATTAGCAAATAGGCAAGAATGGCTCATATGTGACGAACTGATTTCCAGTCTATTTAGATGGACGTCATACCTCCGTAACCTGACATTAGCTCGCATGAAATTTGTAGAACATGCGCTGCGAATGCATCGCTAATTTGCCATTTTTCGGCATGCCGTTTGCCCTTTTTTTCTACGGTCTGCAACATGTGACTTGGGCTTAAAACCCAAAACTGGTCATCCGGCGAAGGTTGAACAAAAGCCCCAATGGACCCTGCATCTTTCAGCTTGTAGGCCTTCGTCAGACGTACTTGTCCATATTGAAAACATGATTTCTTTTTTTAAAAATGTTATAGAACGTTTTGTAGGGTTGGTGTTTGGATAATAGCCATTGTTGCCCATAGATGCTGCAAAGTTCGTGACCCTCACCGATTCTGCGGAGCAAGTCGTCCTCAACGGACAGTTCTTGCCGAAAGATCTTGACTCACCAATCAGCGCCATGACAGGGCAGACCGGCTGTATGGGCCAGTCGCCAGTTAGCTGTCAAAGACCAGCCGCACGGCGGGGCTGTTGGGGCGCCAACTCACGTGCCTGCCACAAACCGTCCACTTTCGACGTCCTTCCTGCTAAGCTGGTGAGGGCAAAATAACCAGGAAAGTAGTCGAAATAGAAACTGACTGTATTGAACCAGAAGGGACATACTTAAATATCTATGGCAAACAACAGATTGACCAATGCCACAAGAGCCATAGAATCATGTAACGGTCTTGATGATTCGGCTATGGGTGCAATGTTTTGACAACTCTCTCATTTGCAATCCTCTGAAAGATCTCCCACGATAAATATTCTGCTTGTGGACATATCTGAATGTAATAAACTCTTCAAGGTCTTATATAAGAATGATTTCAGATTCAGTAGGTGCGTTTCCTTAGGAAATAGCATTAAGTACAACAGATTGGCTTGCATTTTATATGTGACATATATGAACAAATGATTTTCTAGCATCGCTTGGCTGGTTTACTTTTTCACATTTGCGTGCCTGGCAAATCAGAGCAGGCACTTCTCTGCGTAAGATGGATGGAAGACCAAGGTCAGCCGTTCGTGTAGCTCAGTCGGTAAATATTCGGACGGTAATTAATGCGTGGCATATCTGCGGCCTCGCGTCCCTGGAAGCGGACTGATGCGCGCTCTGACAGCCAGTTGATAACTGGCCAAAGAGCCAGGCAGACAGAGGTGGCGCCGTGGCGCCGCTATGCGTGGCTGGTTTAAATCTGAAGGCAGAAATCTCCTGCGGATACGGAATGATCTGTTGGGGTGACTCATTTCCGTCGAAGTTTTTGCGACGAACTGTATGGGGCAAGTACTGTGATCCCAAATCACATATGTAAAGCATTCGGTCAAAAAAGGAAGCTATTTGATTTATTATGTGTGCGTATACATGACAAGCAGGGACCTTAATTGTAAGCCAGGAGCGTGGTCTCGCAAAATGACATGAGAGGGTTGAACAGTGAACCATGACGTAACCCACACCCGGAATACACCAACAAACGATCTTACCCTCGTGTTTGGCCCGCTCTTTTCTTAAGTTTGTGAGGGGGGCTGGAGTCAAAGTTGGAAGAGGAGATGGACCTCACACCGAACAAGAAACCACACCGCTTTTGTTGGCTGGCACGGTTCTGGTTTTTCACCATTTTTTGTTCATTGTGGCCAGAGGTGGCTACATGTCAGAGGTGCCCTAAGTTAAGCTCCGAAAACTTGTGAGGAGAGTGAAAATAATTGTATGCCCATTTGCGTTTGTCAGAATTGATTTCACTGTGGTAGGGGGGGGGGGGGGGGAGGGCGTCGGGGCAGATAATACAACTGGCCAGCGTCTCGAGGGCCTCTGGATCACGTGACCGGTGACTCACATCGGTGATGTGTTTGGGGATCCTCCATCGACGCTTCTCGTTATCCTCCTCTCCCATGTGAGGCCAGCGTGACACCTGCTGCAGAGTGAGCCGAGCGGGAAGATACCGGACGTGGGCGCTACTATCACTGCCGTGTGGACCATGCTAAACTCTGACCTAATAGAGGTAGATTCCTTTGAGCACCGATGCCAAATAGCTTGGCGGGTGCATTAGGAAGTGTGCCTGCCATGAGCGCTCAGCGCACAGATTATCCCTGAGGTAGCGTTGTCGCTCTCATTTCCAAAATCACAGGTAGCCGGAGGGTCATGACAGATCTAACGAATTCAGTCGCCGAAATCGATGAATCCGACGCTTTTTTGACTGCAACCAAAGCAGTGCAAGACCATGTAAGTATTTGGGCTGCCTGCCGGTAATAAGGAACTGGACTGCACGCTTGTTCTAGTTCTGGGTCACAGGCTTTTGACCGCAGTGTCTGTAGTGTCTATGTATTATTGCAATGAAAATAATTGTCATACCCTCACGAGCTACCATATGAAATGCACCCCTGTTGACCTTGGAATAATAAAGAACTTCCCCACGGACCGTTACCACACGTTTTATTGTTCACACCGAGCCAGACAATACGCGAGCTGATCCAGCTCCATAAATACCACGTTCGGCGACGAGGGTGGGATGCCAGCAGATCCCAAGAAGGTATCGGCGATCGTGAAAACCAAGGCACCAGGGAACCCATCGGAAGTACGAAGCTTCCTCGGCATGACGAACTACCTGTCACGGTTCATACCGAACTACGCCGACCTCACGAACCCGCTGCGGGACTTCACCAAGAAAGACACTAATTGGAAGTGGACCAGCCATCACGAGACCTCCTTTCAGCGACTCAAAGAAGCTCTAAGTAGCTCTGGAACGATGTCCTACTTCGATCAGAAGAAGGATACGTGCCTCATCGTAGACGCCAGTCCGCACGGAATCGGTGCCATCCTGTGCCAGACCACACCTGAAAATCCTGAGGACATCAAAGTCATCACATACGGAAGTCGTGCTCTGACCAGCGTGGAAAGCCGGTATTCTGCGCCTGCAACCACACGATCTCGAAATCGTCTGTCGACCTGGGGAGGACAACCCAGCCGACTACATGTCACGCGATCCACTAACCAGCGATTCAAGCAGCGGTGTCACCCTGTGCGGTCAGACGGAAGCCTTCATCAACTTCGTCATGAATTCTGCCGTACCAAAAGCCATGACTCTAGAGGAAATCCAGACCTACACTGCAAGAGATGAAACCCTCCAGAAGGTCCTCGAGCTGGCGAAGTCGAACCAGTGGCGCACCGTCACTCACCGACCTCAAGAAACTGGTCAAAGCGACGTCGACTACGACGCCCTGAAATGCTTCGCAGCCATCCATGGAGATCTGACTGTTTCGGAAGACAACACCTTCATCCTTCGTGGAAATCGGCTGGTCATCCCCGCTGCGCCGCAAAGCAAGGCCATCACCCTGGCCCAACAAGGACACCAAGGCATCGTCAAGACGAAGAAACTCTTGAGAGAGAAAGTCTGGTTCCCATGCATCGATACACAAGTGGAAGCCACCATCAAGACCTGCACTGCATGCCAAGTCACCGAACCAGTTCGACAGAAGGAACCTCTTCAGATGTCGCCGCTCCCAAATGGACCATGGAAGGAAGGACCATGGACCATGGATCTGCTGATTTCTGTGGACCCTTCCCATGGGGCGAATATCTCCTTGTTGTAATCGACGACTACTCGAGATTCCCGGTTGTCCGTACGACAAAATCAACCTCTGCTCGTACCATCATCCCCATCCTGGACGGCATCTTCTCGATGTTCGGGATTCCCGATGTCATGAGAACAGGCAACGGACCTCCATTCAGTGAACATGAGTTCGCTCAGTTCGCGAACTACATCGGCTTCAAGCACCGCAAGATCATCCCGTCGTCGCGAAGAGCTAACGGAGAAGCAGAACGTTTCATGAGAACGCTATCAAAAGCTGTAAAAGCTGCTGTCGTCAAACAGCGCCCGGTCAAGCAGGAAATAAACCAGTTTCTACGAAACTACGGATCAACGCCGCACACCACTACTCAGAAGAGCCCGGCTGAATTACTGTACGGTCGTACAGTGAAGACCATGCTGCCGTCTCCGATGACGACACATCCGGATGATGGAAAACTCCGCGAGACGGACACAGCCGCGAAGAAGAAGATAAAAGAACAAGCTGACCGTGGAGCCAAGACAACGAATCTTCAAATCGGAGACCAAGCTCTGATCCCCGAATTCAAGAAGGGAAAGTTGACATCTCAGTTCTGCCCAGCGCCGTACGAAGTGACCGGAATCCAAGGCACCCGCGTCGCTATTCAAAGAGTGTCCGCACCTCCATGGACAGGACGCTGATCGCTCCAAAGAAGAGGACGAAGAACAGGCGATGGATGACTTCCTCGAGTCCATGCGGCGCCACACCCCTACTCTCCGCGCCGCTGCTGCGTCCTCCCACGCCACGACCTCGTCCCCGACGCCAGTGTGCTCCCCGAGCATGCGTCACCGCGCACGGCGCCAGCCCGCGTGGATGAGGGACTATGTGTAGGCAATCAACTGAAGAAGGCGAGGGTTTTAGTGTCTTTATATCGTTGCAATAGAAATCATTCACATTCCCCTGTATTGCCATACCCTCCCGGGCTACCATATGAAATGAACCCCTGTTGACCTTGGAATAATAAAGAACTTCCCCACCGACCGTTACCACACGTTTTATTGTTCACACCGAGCCAGACAATACGCGAGCTGATCCAGCTCCATGACACCGCAGTGTCTTCGTTGGAGACTGGCTTCGAAGAAGTTGTCCGTTGTCCGGTCGACCACTGCGCGCCTGCGTGTCGGGTGGTTTTGGGATTGCTTGGTCATTGTATACATCATGGTATAAACATTCGCTCACAGAATGCGGTTGTGATGTAAAAACAGTTATTACGATTAAAAATACTGCAACAAGCTCATTTGTTACTATTGACACACCTTCTTGTGTATAAGACAACTTTAAACAACAAGACATCATTATTTACTAAGTGTGCTTCCCAAAACGTCATCGTTTGATTTTATCACGGAAAGTCTTTATGACACCAGGGATGATGCCGGAATGGCCTTGTCAGAATCGCCGCGGTACCTGACGGGCGGATTCAGTTGTGACAGGTACTTGTACGCGCTGCAAGGTGACGTTGGGGGCCTATGCGTGTTACTCATGATTGGGGCGTCATTTGCGTGTGTTTTGGAATTTGCCTGTGCAGTTCCTGTAGATGTGACCGTAATTTTCCACGTTTTCCTTGCATTAGCATTTTTGGATATCATTACCTTATTCTGTACCCAATATCATGCCTCTTATAACTAGTAAAGTTGTCGAAATGCCTTTAATATGAATTACAAAACGCGGTCCGTGGTCGACAATCTACCCTATCATTCCCTTTTCCTCGATTTACCCTGCATCCTCGCGACGCCCCGCTTGTCCGGGGCAGGCTGCACGCGCCAATCACGAATGGGCCGTAGTGCCCCCTGTTGGGGGCACCTGTCCGGACGCCAAGCACACACCTCGCGGAGGGATCACTGCGCGGGCTGCGTCTCGGCAGATGGACCCCCAGATGCGTATAGTTTTACCCCACCGTAATCCATTCCCTTCTTCCTGTTGCCCTAAAATGGCCGTGGCCTGCCGAAACGGCTCTGGGGAAAATAGCCAAATAAGCAAATCATGATTGAGACTTGCATTACAAGCATTTAGCTGCTTGAAAGCTAACTGCTGCTCGTTGAGCTATGTGACTGCGCCACCGAAGCGCCCCAAAGCCTGCCCCCCCCCCCCCTCTCCCCCCCTTGCTGCCAGTTGATGTAGTGGTTCTTGCTGAGGTACTCCAGACACCAATGAGTCTACGGTCATATTTGTATTGTTGTTGATGTACGGCATGGCCATAGAGGAGGCGAAATTCATTTGACGTCTTTATGACATCATATATTCACAAGTGCCTTCAAAATAAGCGGCGCGAAATAATCTGCACAAGTTTGTGTACGTCTAACACATAATGACATGATTTGAAGGCTAAAAAGGGCACGTCTTTTTAAAAACACTAAAAGAGAGAAGAGCAGATCCACAGGTTGCGCTGCAGTTCGCGTGGCCACTGGCCATCTTCCCATGCTCATAATCACACTCACACTGATACTTGTTCAGCATTCTTGTCCAGTTCTCTCCTCTGTCAAGCGGTGTTAGTTTCGTGTCGCTGCGACACAGGGTCGTCGAGAGCTGGGCACAGTTTCGATCGGTACTGGACCGTTTTGGGGGCAACCACGGAACTGCATTTGAATTATCTCAATGTAATGGGTAAGACTGCGTTCGGTTTGCAAGCATGAGAGCGAAAACCAGCACGTTGGCGTGACATACAAACATTTCGTGGCATACTAACATTTGAGTTGACATGTACATGTCTCTGGAAATCTTTTTCGATAATGCAGCTTGCAGGCGAATGAAAAAAACGATGATGAATGAAAAATGAAATCAAATTCAGCTTCTAATCCCTGACGGCCGAGTCGGGCCTGGCTGGGTTGCTCAGATGGAGAGTTCTGTCCTGTTCAGTGTTCATGCCAGACTTGCTCGGCTTACACCCTCTCCGTTATCACAGTAAATGAATTGAGGCGCAACTCAATCGCGCATCTAGTGTGACCGCGGATGACGTTGGGAAAATTAGCTACTAATCTAACACGTACGGAGATCGCGGCTTCCTGCCTGGTTACAGCGTGGGTGCGCTCCCTGGTGGAACATCTTCCGATATCTGTCAAGCTTCCGTGTAGTTAAGCCTGCGTTCGGCAGACCCTGCCCGGAGATGTCTGGTGACTGGTCTGGCTCGGGTCAGGATGCGTCAGCGGGCTGTCGGACAGTGACCACACCCGACAGCCGTCTCCTGCCAGGCGACGTCGGGGCGCGCTGTCCGATCGGACAGCGCGCGCCCTGTCCTGTCCGGGCCACCACCCGCGGGCGTGCGCCGCTCCTATCGCGCACGCATCGATGTCCGGACAAACGCGACAAGATAGCGGCCTCTGGGGTGCGTTACTCGGGGAGCCCAATAAAAACGTGCGCGACGCTGTTATCAAGGGCTGGGACCGGCGACCTTGGCCGGACAGACGAGGCCCAAACAGCGCAGCGCGCTGGCGCCGCCCTATCCTGGCCCAGTCTCCCGCCCGCTGCCGCTTATCGGGCTCAGTAGGGCCGAGAGCCTTTTCGTGTTCCCCAAGAAATGGTGCTTTTACGCCGGCCAGATAACGATGGCAAATTTTGACGGATTCTGCGCGCGAGATGTGAAGTGGAGACGATTGAACGGCCGGCAGATGGCCGGTGTTCTGCATTTAGAGGAAGGAAGATTTGTCTGCGAGGGGTTCATGGTCGTTGTTACGCGGCTGCCTCAAAGCTCTATTGGAATATTATTCTTAATATCGATTTTCCAGCGTTTTTTCCAAGTTCTCATCGGCAAAGACAGACGTTTTAGAACCAGTGGTGATAGTCTGAAAGCTTTTAAAGTCATATCATTTTCAGAAGCTCAAATCCATTCGTAATTTTTTGAAGACCGATCTTACAAACCATGCTAACGTTTCAACCTTAGGCACACATATTCGGATATGTATATATATATGCATATATATATAAACATTTGGTGGAGTTAAAGCCTTCAGCTTTTGTCCTCAGGGAAGAAGGCCAACACAGCCTTCACATGTTCAAACTGCCTCTTGAGAGCATTGATTTCAAATAATTGCGGGCAGCAATAGAGCCGCACGTAACCTTGAGAATACACCGCACGGTGACAAAAGTAAAATTGATGTCAACATGGCACACAACTACAGACACACTACCTCAGCTGTGGTCTTCCTGGAATTTGTAGGAAAGAATGGATACGTGATAGCTTTTGCCTTTTTCCCACGCAAACACGCATGACTGTGTCCCATTCTCCTCCCCCCACGCCTCATCGGGGTCGCAATGTTGCAAAACCAGCCGATCAGTGGTCTGCATTGGCCGATTAATCTAGGGTGTCCCAAATACTGTTTTCTCCTCGAAGTTGGCCCGCTTTATTTCGCCACTTGGAGCAAATAGGATTACTACGAACGGGTCTTAGCGCCAACTAGCCGGAAATGCCGTCGGTACAGCGGCCCGGTCCGGCCCGGTCTGGTCAGGCGCGCTCTTGAAGGACTGGGACTTGGGCAGTCACTGAAAGCACGGCGTTGAGATTTCCAACTTGAAGTGGCCCAATGGGTTAGGAGCTCTGTCGTAACATGCTCGAGGAGGAGCGATCATAGCATGCGGTTACAGTCAACGAAGAACTTCAACCGCTTTTATTTCTTGTCGAAGGCATTACATTTCTGCGCCAGATAAGTACACAAACTTGATCAGTAGGGCAGATTCGTTTCGGAACGGTCATCAACGGCAAAAACGAGGACAAGAGGTGGTGTCTGTCATTTGCACGCCTTTTGTCTTGAAGCTGATGCCTAGTTATTAACCGTGTGTGACTTGGTAGGCTGGTTACTGTTATGACTAATTAACCACCTCGGAACACTGAACACTTCGCGGCATTCAGCCTCGCGACAGCCTTAAGCATCTGTGTGTATCGCTCGATCGCGGCGTGGCCTCCTCAGCGCTGCTGACTCCCAAGATGTTGTATCATGTCGCTACACTGTCAACAAACCCGAGGTCTTCCTGACGGCATCGCCAGACCCTTCGCCGAGGCTCTGGCCGTTGCCGAGCCTTCGGTCTTCTGGGAGGCTTCTGCTGTTTCGGTGAGCCCTCAGCCACCTCGGGCCTTTAAACCGATATACTCTTTTGGAAAACAGGCCATTTTACGGTTCTTGGCCTCTTGGCCCGCTCGGACTGGGGTTCGAGTCATTGCTGAAGGAGAACATATTTAAAGAAGCATGTCATGCTAACAGCGAAATGCGATATGTCACGATGTATTCGGATTAAAGTTCCAGGAACAACAACAGCGGATTGACGCGTCACCTCCACCACATCCGGTTTATTCCTCGCGCCAGCTGTCCGCCGTCGGTTGGCATCCCGCGACACCGCGATCAGAGAACAGCGTTGTCACACAGGGCGCCTACGGCCGCGCCGTGGCCGGGCCAGGCCGCTGGCCGGTGGCATCAGGGCACGCCAGAGGTGCCGGCGCCGACGGCGGCCGGGACCGCATCGCCTGCTGGGGGCGCGCCTGCCCGCGGGCTGGTCACAGAGCGAAAGGACCGGCGGCGGCGGCGGGGGCGGCGGGCGCGGCGCGCCCACCGGGGCGTGTCACGGCAGCGAGGAGCGCGACCCTGAACCGATCCGGTGCCTGCCTGAGCGCGCCTCGGCGCTCCTCGCCGGCACTGGCGGGCGCGCCATGCCGCCTCGCGGCGCTCCGCGCGCGCCCGCCGTCCCCGCGGCACGCGCGCGTCCCGCCGATGAGCGACGCCAGCGCAGCCAGGCGGCCGCCGCTGCAACTAGTGCCAACCGGGGTGACCGTCGGCTGTCTGGGCGCCGCCCGCACGCGCTGAGAGAAAGCGAAGGACGTGCGGGGGCGCCGCGGGGCGGCCAGCGGCCAGCCCGGGTCGCAGCGGCCGCCCAGCCGCCGCACGAGGCCCCGCCGAGCGCAGTACGCGTCAGAGAGCGCCGCCACGTCCGACGGGGCCCTGCTGGCCCTGCCCACCTCGGAGGCGGCCGGTCCCGCCCTGCCGACGGCCGTGACTGCCACGACGGCCGGCGGCCGGCGGTGGCCGGCGAACCGCGCGGCGCAGCGGCGTCTCGACACGGAAACTAGAAGCTACCGGCTAAAATATAAGCTCCAAGCGACACACATCACCGACGACGATTCGAAACACCCAGAAGAGTCGCCATTCAAAATAGACCATGTGTGGCGACGTTGGGCCCCCTGGCGGCGCCGGGGCGCGCCTAGCCTCGCGGACTGCCGCCGCCCTTCTTGGCCGCCACGGGCAGACGCTCTCCGTCCAGATACGGATTGGCCTTCTGGAATGGAAGCGACGGTGTCAGCGGTGTGATGGTACATGCCGGACGGGGACAGTCGCGGTCGCTGCTGCTGTTTGGGCGCCCATGCTGCGCTGTTGCAGACGATACGTTGCCGGCCGGTGCGTGGTCTGTGAAACCATCGAACGGCGTCTGAAATCGGGCCTTCACTGACCACCTGGAGCAGTGAACGGAGACACGGTGACCATCGCAGGTAATGGGCATAGTGACCAACAACCGGACCGGCTGGGCGCGACATATGCGACGCCCTTAAACAGTCGATGCGGAACGAGCTGATATATTTTTCTTATGCTGTAATAAGTTGAGTATTTTATGATGGCAAGTCATTCGTATTTCTTGTTGTGAGTGTTAGATGTTAAGAGTTGGTTAAAGAAGCACAGCAATGAGTCACTTCAGTGTCTCACCCAGCCCCGCATGGAGTCTAACGCCAGCCACGAGCCGCTGAGGGCCCGAAACAAAACCTAATGTAGCAGTATGCATTCATCAGGTCAAAAAATACACGGTCATTTAAACTTTCGGTTCATCTCAGCCTGGAATCATCAGTTTAGCATTTATTGCGTGGTTACTGTCACAAGTCACGAAGAATGTCTTCAAAATAGAAATCTGCGGACAACTATAGGGTTTCAGTACTCGTAACGCTTGTCGTACACCTCCAATATCTGGCACCAGACGAAAAAGCGCTGCCTTGTGCTTCATTAACATATCATTATCTTAACGAAGATCAGGGGTCAAGGCGAGGCCAGATCTAGATATGTCACGTAATCACACATTTGGTTCGACATTGTACGTTAACCCCACATGATCTGGTAATATAGTATGCCTCGTAAATATGGCTGACACCGACTCGCAGGGGCCAAGGAATTCGATGAATGGCAACGCAGCTACCCAAAACACGAAAGAAACCTGCAAGGTACTGCATACAGGAGGTCACAGAGGCCAAAATCGGTGCGCAAGCCTTCACTGATAACGCAATAACTCGTGGATCTGAACTGACGCTCGGAAAAGGTTGATCCCAAATGTACTAAATCAGTCGCCTGTCATGTACCAAAAATTGGTGGACCTATCCATCACGCTGTTGAACCTATTCCCATAACTCGGAGGGGTGTTGTTTCAACCCGCCCCCCCCCCCCCCCCCCACACACACACATTCCCAGGCGATCGTGGGCTACGCAGCAGCCAAGTCCATACAGACCGATGAGCTCTTATTTACCTTGCTAACATGGAACTTCTTGGCCACAACCTTGGTTTTCTCCGGGTCCATCATAATGCTGTTCAGAGCAGACTCCTCCAAGCCTTTATTTGTTATTGACCTGAAACACAATGATCAGAAATCGATGAAAAGTGAAACAGAGAATCGGATTTCACCGCCACATCACAAAACTTCCTTCAAGCAACTTTACGTGCGCATAACACTCGGTACTTCAGCTTTCCGAACTGCTTGGCTATGATCCGGGATAGCACTGCACCCTAGCGGCAAAGAAGGAAAACTGTAACTACCTGGCCAGCGCCGAGATCTCGCTGTCGCTGGTGGAGTCCGGGCAGTTGAACATGTGCTCCGTGTCGCACATGCACTCCTGGCGTGCCTGGTACTTGCGGCTGAAGGCGGCCGTGTTCTCGAACGTCTCCAGACAGCCATCCGAGGCTAGCGAGACGCACAGAGTGGTCAAGGTTCGACCGCTGAAGTGAGGACCAGACAACGGGTCGCGTTTCTACGAGATTCTGGGCACGCCAGCAGACCTGTGCTCGATTCAAATTTTTTAGGACTGATTCCCCGTTGTTTCATGTTTTTGTTAACGATTCAGACCTGATTCAGATCATGGCTTTGTTTGTTGTGAATAGATTCTTTATCGATTCACATGCCAGTTCAATGACGCAGCACCGGTTTAAATTATCGTCAGTGTGCGCACCAATTCAGCACTGATATATCTCACATTTAATGTTCGCATGCTGATCTTAATGCGTTTTAATTAATAAATCACATATTTTACCCCAATGTATGTTTTTTTACTATGCTGATTTGTACAAAGGAAGCGATGTACTTGCAACTTGCTAAAAAAAAATGGAGCAATCCATGAATCATTGGTCAATTCATCTTGAATCGAATGCAGGTCCCTCATCAGCTATCCAACCATCCGCACAGCCCAGATGTGCCTGTTCTCACCGGGAAAAGGCCGTGGACGCCAGCCGTGGATTTTTCTTAACGACACACTGCTTGGAAATCCTTCCCAATGCCCGCCACCACCTTGGCCAAGCTTGCAGTGCGGGAGTTTGCCTCAGTAATGTCCTCGGTGATTCAAGTATTACTCCACTTAATACTTTTCACTTTGTGCCGTAGCTCTGAGGTAAGCTTTTCCGGCCGAGCCTGGTCTATACGAACAAACACACCAAACGCCTACAACCAGGTCTGCCTGGCATCTGACCATGTGTATCGCCTACTAAATGGCATACCAGCCATGCACGGTAAAACCTCTCCGCCTGCTCACATCAATGCTATACTTCCAAGTACGCTCACACCTCACGCCCGACCGCCCCAAGCCTAGGTACACTATCAGGCCCGCAATGCTGACCGTCAAAGCAGGTTTTTCACTCGCCGACCCGCCTGCACGGAAGTGACGCAAGTGCGTGCTTCACGCCAGCCCTTCGGTAGACAAGCAGGTGTGAGACGTGTAGCGGCAACGATCCCGTGACCAAGGCGCTGCGGCGGGTCCTCCGACGGGCGTCGCCACCCACCTGTGTACCCCAGCGGGCAGGGGATGGGGCGGGTCATCGGACGGGCGTCGCCACCCACCTGTGTACCCCAGCGGGCAGGGGATGGGGCGGGTCCTCCGACGGGCGTCACCACCCACCTGTGTACCCCAGCGGGCAGGGGATGGGGCGGGTCCTCCGACGGGCGTCGCCACCCACCTGTGTACCCCAGCGGGCAGGGGATGGGGCGGGTCCTCCGACGGGCGTCGCCACCCACCTGTGTACCCCAGCGGGCAGGGGTTGGGCGGCTCGCAGTACGCCGGCAGCACGCCGTCCGTCTTGGTCACCTGCGTGTTCTTGATGCTGCCCTCAGGCCGCAAGTGCTGGCTGCCCTCCCCAGCGCCGCCTGCGGACGAAAACGGAACTACGCGATAGCGCGGGGCAGGTAGCCGTCCGCCCCGCACAGCGGGTTCATTCCCCTGGGTTCATTCAGCAGTCGGTGGAGACGGCGCCAAACAGAGGTGAGCGCGGCCTGCTCTGAACGCGGCCACAAACATCATAAGATACAGTTCTTTGTGCAAGCCCCTCGGTACACCACTGCTGTAGAATAGATGCAAAATCACTTCGCATGCCTTCGTGGGGGAAAACCTGCGAGATTTTCCTCAATTGCCTGTAATATGTAAAGGTTAATCGCAACTGGGTAAGCCACAATTTTTGAACCACATTTTTCGATAGGACACCACGGAAATATTCATGTTGTATGCACTGCAACGTAAGCTTTCGAAAGTTTGACACAACCTGGACGGCGGCTATGGTGCCGCATCGCCTGACGTCACTACAAGCCTACGCCAATTGTTCGGATGGCTATCGCGCAGGCTGAAAGACCCGACTCAAGTTCGAAGCAGTCTCGGCTGCTGACGGAGTTTAGGCCCAGCAATGCGGTGACCTCTGTGAAGGTCAAATAAAAAAATGATACTACGTTCTGAAGGGGAAAAGCGCAAGGTTTCAAGACGTGTATTCAAAATAGTCAACCAAAAAACTGCGCCCTTCACCAGCAAAGCTACCACATTTGACTGCGAATCAGGTGACTGAGATGTGCAATGTATCGACTTCTAGAAAAGCTATCTAGATATAGTTGGGCTGAACGTTCATGTATCCTTAGACTCGCTTCGAGAAGATGCTGCCATGTGTGCATAAATCCGAGGTTGGAACGTACTATGTGTCGTGAATATGCAACATTCAGCTCGAAAAAAGTGCCAAAATTGTGCTGCGTTACAATATTGTGCTTTTTTGTTCCACGTATGCGTTGACGCAGTTGACGTGGCCTGCTGTTGAATATGCCTTTCCTATAATTGGGGTTTTGCCTGTGGGTTGCTTACGCCCTAAAGAAACGAGATATCTGCTGGCACGGTCTGTCAGTCCAGAAAGTTTTTTGACGCACACCTGCTACCATATTCACTCTCGTACCGTGCTGAGCTGTTACCCTTCGCGAAGGCGAACACTATCTAGCGCCCCTTCACGACCAATCTGTGGTGCACCGCTCGGCGAAGACGCAGTCCTTTCATGACCCACCTGTAACATACTGGTTTCCCCAGAGACTGCTGTGCTGCAGGAACTCCTGGTCTCGCAGACTCGGCGCCGCCTGCTTGTAGTCGTAGTCCACCATGCCGTAACCGCCGGGGACGCCCGGGGGGCCGGGCATGTCGTCATACTGGAGGCCCGGCTGGCGAAGCCTGGGTCACAGGGTCGTCAAAGGTCAGCTGGTCAGCACCCATGAGTCTCTCAAAAGGCCGACAGCCATTAGCGAGGCCGGACTGAAGTTAAAGCGAGCCACCGTCGGTTACGTGGTTGTGAGAACCAGGCTAAGGCCAGCGCGCACTCACACTCGCTCCATGACATCCATGTAGTCGGAGGCCGGGTAGTCCTTCGGCTCGTACCGCTGCAGCACATTCTGCAGGAAGACGTCCGTCAGACTGTACGGGTTCTGAAACACGACAGGTGTTCGTCAGACCGGCCTCGCCCCGGCGCGCGGACGGGAGCGCGCGCGTCGCGCGCGGGCTGGAGCATAGACGGGTGATGGGATGGGCTACGTCGCGCTACAGGCGGTTTGGAGCACCGACGGGTGATGAGATGGGCTGCGTCGCACCGCAGGCGGGCTGAAGAACGGCCGGATGATGGGATGAATTTAGAAACATGAACGGACATGTGTTGGACCGCGCAGGTTCCAAGGCAATGCATACTGTATGGTGAGGGTGCCCACACACGTGTGGATGTACACCGGCACGCGTTCTGACACACATTACATGTATGGTGAGCCGCAGGTACCGATTCTGCGTTACGAACGGACGCACGTCGCATTGTAAGACTGCCAATACAGACTCCGTATTATCTAATGGGTGCTCGTAGCGTTACGTTTGTACTCTAAAACATGATCAGCAGTCTACGTCAGGCAAATTGACTCTGGAACCGCATCACTACCGCATCATACTCGTATTCCAAAGCACTCATCTAAGTGTCAAAATCTTGAATAAGCATTGAGGCTTCAAGACACAACTCCTTGCTGACAAAAAATGAGTCAATAGTGCGCCACAACTTTCCGCTTAGGAGAATATAGCATGGGGTTTTCCGGCATGACCAACTCCTTTACACAATGTAGCCCGCACAAGCGATCTTCACCCATTCGCGGACGCTGGTCGTTACTCAGCTGCGGGGCGGTCGGCAACGGGCGCCGGGGGCGGTGTTGTATTATTGAGGAGACCGTGGGAGGCGGCGGAAGCCTAGGCGGGTCTCGCCAGGCCCATACCCGACGCCGCGCTGGCAGCCCTCAGGGAGACAATGCATATCAAGCAGCCCGGAAGGGTCGGACCAGTGTGGGACGGAACTCAGCCGGCGCGGCAGCAGGCAGCGAGTCCATGAATGAATGCTGATCAACATTCATGCTTAACGGGCTCCGTATGCATGCACGAGCCCGTATGAAAATTACTTTGGCGTCCGTTTCTGAGGGCAATCTGTGCTTGTAGATGACGGAAACCGTTCACCATGAACAGTTCTTTCATCAGATATGGATGCACCTATGGCCTTTAAAGTTGTGTGGCTGGTGTTGCCCACTGTGCAGGACGGAGAGACCCCGTCCACCGTCGTAAGAGGAGTCCGCGTACTCCAGGGAACTCTGTTAGTGCGGTAGGTGTGTGGATTGCAAACTATGCACTGCTAATTCCACCGATCAGTCCTGTTTATCACTGGGCTAGAATGCCCTGTTAACTGGACAGTTTCAGACCGATACACCATATGTTGTATGTTTCCATTTGAAACATAGCGGTCCTCAGACGCCTGGCTTGGCGCATACCGTGTCGCGTCGAATAAGTATGTTGCAAACTTGTGGAAACTTTCCAAAGATACGCAAACGTGGCCATTGACGCCGCTGAATCGCTTGGACGCTCCAGCTCACATTCGCTTTTCCTTATCCAGTTTGCACGCCTAAATGACGGATGTTTAGCTCATTACAGGTTCGGCCTCATTCGCCCCGCGATATTGATCCATGCCTGCATGCGGCCGTGATCACGGCTCAGTGGTTGGGGTGATCACGTGGGAGTACATTATGGATGTTTAAGCAACAGTGAGGGATGGATGTGCCATTATATGATCCCCATCGATTTACGATTCTATTGTGTTGGCTAATGAAGAGTTGCATTAGGAGCAACTGGTTACCCCGTGTAATGTAGGCACACCTCATTTATAACTGATAGCTGTCTTGGACTAACCAAAGCAGTATTCCTGACAGCAAATTGGGGGCATGACCAGGTCCCCCACCCCCACCCCTTCCCTTCCCTTAGACCCAGATTTTTTGGAGAATTAGATTTCTTAGATTTTTTATATTGCCATGCAATTTTCCAGAACGTTTGAACATTATTACGGCAAAGTCCTTGCAAAGTCCCTTTAGCCAGTTGCGAAGATCCTGGACTGCAGTTCGCGTGGTATGCCGTTCCCAGCCTCACAGACACCTTTTGCGGAAGATGCACCTTGTCACGCAGTAGCGTTACGTGAGTGCCCCTGTTTCGGCCTAGCTGTCTCGTCCAGTTACCATCTGACTGTCTCCTCGGGCGGCAATTGCACAGTTTCCGAAACTCATATCCATACGCCTGCCATGAACTGGTTGATGAACTGGCCTGCGTTCCACCAATCCAGCTGCAGAGACAGCAAAACCTGCAAGATCCTTGGCCTGTAAATGATGGTCTCTTAAAGCCATCATCTTCATCAAACTGGCTTCTCCACCCGATGTGCTAAGGCTCTTCTTGGAAAAATGATACATAAAGCGAACCTGGCACATCTGAAGCCAGTTATTCAGCATATTTATGCCAAGAAGACGCACTACAAGCAATTGCAACCGCGACACCTCCCACCTACCTGCAGATGCGGTCCAGCATATGCGACGGCCAGCAGGCCGGCCAGCAGCAGGTACAGCATGGCGTGCCCCTGTGGTCCTGCAACAGAACGCGCCGCCTGAGTTGCCGGCGGTACCCCGTTGGCCGGCAGCACCGGCCCCGCCCGGCTGTTGCCCCGGCCTGATCCCGGCCCCGGTCCCCACTGCGCCCGCGACCGATCCTGCGGAAGACGCACTCACCTGCTCTCCGCAATGGCCGCCTCTACCCACTGGCGATCAATGGGTCGCGGCGAGTGACGTCACAGTAGTCAGCTGGCGGCGCGGCCGGTGCCGCGCACCCACTGGTTGCGGCCTGGATCGATGTGGGTGGTAAAGGTCACGCGGTCGGGCTGACGACGGGCGCGACAGGGCGGCCGCCCGACGCCGCGTGCTGGCTGCGGGAAGTCGAGCCAGAGGTCGACCGGAAGTGCCCGGAGGCCTCTGGCTTCGACCCGCCGCCTCCGAGGTCGGGGAGGTCAAACGCCGCTATTAGCTTACGCTGCCAGTGCAAAACAGTAGGTTTTATGTTATACATTTAAATCTAGCTGGATGGAACGCCGCCAAAAGCGAGATTAAACCAGTGCAGCAATGTCGAGGGGTGAGTGATACTCATATTGGTCGCGCGATAAGGCCAACGTAACGTCGTCGTCCGAAGGAAGGCGAAAAAGATCATGATCTATCCCAAGGGAGTCGATCTGACCACCGCCACGCCTGCGGTGTTGTACTCTCGGCACATGTCCGTCAGCATCGCCGCGCCATTACCATTGTCAATATAATTCATCACATCATCACCATTAACATCATTATCCCATAAACGCTGCTGAAGACATGTCACTGCCGAACAAAGTAGCAACGGCCGTTTGCAGTTTGTCACTGCACCGCAGTATTCATCAATTCATACGGCTCCTTTCAAAATGCAAAGACGTGACAGAATGCCTGCGGCAGGGGACGTCCAGCCCGTGCAGAGTTACATGAAGCCTACATCTCGTTTTTACGTAGCAGATACCGGTAATAGATTTTGTATCTAATTTTGCTCTTAGAAACGTCGATCACTTCGCAAACAACGCCACGGGATAAGCATTTACACGTCGCGATGTTCTCTGCTTCCATTCGGCCGTCTTGTTCTTGTCACTCGCTTTAATGGTGGGCAATGCACACTTTGGAAACCACGAGCACTACGGCACCACGCTGTGAACTGGCAGGCGTCCAAATAAAGAGCACACACGTGACTTTTGGGGGGAGGACGAGAAGGCCTCTCATTAGTTCCACCGCAAGCAAACGCCGGCACGCTAGTATCCGATGTATTTGTATGAAACGTGCGAGTGGCCACATGAGCCCAGGTAATCTTCGCGTCACACCGAGTCCAAAGGTGGAAGAGTCCTTGGTTTCACAGAAACAGGACTGGCGGTAGCAAGACAGGAATGAGTCGGGTCACAGGCAACAACCGACATAGCGTGTTCCGTCCACCAGTGAGAAACATCCCATGTCGAAAAACACACGCAGGCAAATTCCATCAGAACAGTGTACAAAAACAATCATAGAAAATGTACGAAAACAGAGACGACATCATTGACGGTGTAAATAGATACTGGTTCCCCGTAAAATGACTGCCACTTATGCCAGCAGTTCGGTCTCATTCCTGACAATCATTGGCAAAGCAGTTTTCTCACGTTGGGCGCCTTGCAAGTCGTCTAAACAGCACTTGGCCAGACAGCCAGGCAACAAGCGTGCTTCAGGAACTGCGCACAGAAAACTATCACAGGCAAAATAAATTACAGAACGCTAGGCTTCAGAGACTGCCGACTCGTTACACGGGCCTGCGAAGCCAAGGAGACAACGAAACACTCAAAAGCGCCATCGGCTGAAAATAATTCTTCCAAGTAAATATTTACACATATGGATTGTTGCATGCGTGTGGTACCTGCGTTTCACGTAAATTGTATAACGATTGTTTGTTCTAAAACAGCTGACGCGTTCCACACCAGTCACCGTTGCTCGTTCGTAATCTAACCGCGCACAGTTTTCGTCAGCAAATTCATCGCATCGACGGCCACGTCATCGAGTTCCAAGCGCATTCAAACGCACCATTTTCTCCTCTACCGACTCAGCCTCCCCAGCATCATCAAAAACTTAGGCATGCCTATAGCTGGGGGGATCTAGGAGCGTAAAGTACCGTGCAGTTTAAGTTACGGCTCATTGCGTGCGAGGTCCTTAAAGTGTGAGACACTCAACACCGTACGACACTGCACAAGTGCGTCTCTCGCAATTTGAAAACTTCGCGGGAATTACGCGCAGCAACGCAATACCCGACATCCGCGTGCTTCGATCCCCCCAGTTTTGGCTGCTAGGTCTGGCACAGAGCCAATCGCTCCACGAACCACATGAACCACAAATATTGCCATCCGACGACAACATCCCACACTAACCCTGATCACCACACACCTCTGATATCTACCGGGCGCCATGATATGAGCCTCCAACGCAGCGAGCCGTCGGCCGCACTAGTGACATCTAGTGACGACCCACCGACACAGATGTCATGATGCGTCGGACAATCTCCACAATGGCGAACCTGTCCGCTCAGCGCTGAATCCGAGGCACAGCCAGCCGTGTGGCCTCCGCGATCCACGATTTCCCTGTCACATGTGCTCTGGCGATCCCTTGTGCCGTTGATTCACCAGTGACATCTAGCGGCCTGCCACCAGAAATAGCGCCGGGCGGGCTATCACATGCTCTGAAAGCGCTGCTGGGCCGTGGCCGAGCCGCGACCGCACCCCGTGGCTGGGCTACGACTCATCTTAACTGAGCTGTGACTGAGCTACACGACTGCGCCGGGAGGTGATGACTTGACCGCGGTGTCGTGACTGCGCCAAGACGAGGAGGTGACTCAGCGGCGACTACGGCGTGGTCGAGTCAACACTCACTGAGCCGCCAGCCATCCATGAGTCCGACCGAGCCGCCACTGAGTCACGCCACAGCGACAACCGAGTCCCTACTACGCCGCCCACCGGGGTCCGTAACTGGTCCGTGACTGGTCCGTGACTGGTCCGTGACTGGTCCGTGACCCTCCGCCAGCGGAGCGTGACCGGCCGGTCAGATCTGGTTGACTGTGAAGCGCCAGAGTTGCGTGTGGGCGGAGCTGTCGCATTGCTGCGCCGCCACGCCGCGCGAGGCGGGCAGGCCCGAGTCGGCGCACAGGCCGTACAGCACGTGTCGTATGGAGCCGTCCAGTCGCTCCCACCTCTGAAACACACCGGCGGCGAGGGCGGATCAGCACACGGCCGGCGTGACCGGCGCCGGCAGTCACTGTGACGCGCGCCTGTCAGTGACGCTCGCCTGTCGTCAGTCACAGTCAACTCCCTCATCAGCCAATGCCAGTAGGGCGTTCCCGACGGCATCGGCCGACCCTCAGGACAAACACCCCAGTCAATGCTCATCTGGTGAGGACGGTCTTACGCTGAGAACGGACTCCTTGCCACCACACCACTTGCCCACAAAGCCCGCGGTCAGCTGAGAGCAGGGGCAATATGTAGCGCCCGGCATTCCACGACCTGAGCGATGTGGCCGACATCGCTCCTGCAGTACGGACGACTGCAGCACACCACCCCGACGAAGTGCGACACCAGCCCACCGGCACGGCCCGACCGTGCTCAGTATACTGCGGGGCCTTATATATGTGTGGGGGTGGGGGGGGGGGGGATCCCTTCAGAACCGGATGCTCTCCACCGCGGCCTGTGTCGAACATAACAAAGAGTTCAGGCGGCGTGATTAATCGCTGCCTCACAAGCGATGCCGCGTAAGTAGTCTGCCACGCCGTGAATGAACGCTTCGGCGTAACCAGGCCGGACAACCAATCAGAAACGCCAATCAAAGCCTTCCAGGATACGCCGTATCTCAGGCCTTCTCACATATTTGTCAATGGAACCGCGTGAACGCAGCGCTGGTGTCACGCGGTGCCTGAGCAGACGACACGTGCCATGCGTACTGATGGTACGCAGGACGCGGTGCCTGAGCAGGCGACACGTGCCATGCGTACTGATGGTACGCAGGACGCGGTGCCTGAGCAGGCGACACGTGCCATGCGCACTGATGGTACGCAGGACGCGGTGCCTGAGGAGGCGACACGTGCCATGCGCACTGATGGTACGCAGGACGCGGTGCCTGAGCAGGCGACACGTGCCATGCGCGCTGATGGTACGCAGGACGCGGTGCCCGAGCAGGCGACACGTGCCATGCGCGCTGATAGTACGCAGGACACGATGCCTGGGTAGACGACACGTGCCATGCGCGCTGATGGTACGCAGGATTTCTGTTGACCTCGCAACTTTTGCAACCTTCTTCCAAAAAATCGTCAGAGCACACGACTTCTACAACATCCTCCACACACACAATATATATAGCCAGTTCTTGTTTACAAAGCGCCACGGTAAACCTTTCGGGGAAATCCCACCGGTTGAGACCTCTGGAACCTTCACAAACTCC
Source organism: Pollicipes pollicipes (assembly GCF_011947565.3). Classification (NCBI taxonomy): domain Eukaryota; kingdom Metazoa; phylum Arthropoda; class Thecostraca; order Pollicipedomorpha; family Pollicipedidae; genus Pollicipes; species Pollicipes pollicipes. The sequence goes on from NW_023596420.1 coordinate 7,801,248, forward strand.
TCTCGGACACCGCGGCGCCCCGTCAGCCACTCAAACTCCTCTCGGACACTGCGGCGCCCCGCCAGTCACGCAAACTCCTCTTGGACACTTTGGCGCCCCGCCAACCACGCAGCAGCAGCAGCGGCAGTGGACACAGACCTGGTTATGGTGGCCTTTGCAGCGCTGCAGCAGCACGGGCGTGCCCGGCGTGCCCTCCAGCAAGGTCATGCAGAGGTCACGGTGTCGGATCGTCTGCTCTTTCGTGTACGACCAGTCCTGCAACATAGACAGACACTCAACAGTCAGTCACCGCGCAGAGCGAAGGGCGTGAGGCCCGTACGTGGCGCCTTCGCCTACCCCCAGCTGCCGTGTCACGATGTTGACCGCCAGCCCGGACAGCTGGTCAGCCTGGCCAGGTATGCGTGGGCGGGCCGTTTGACGCCTGGTCGGGTTTTCGACAGGTGGCGTTATCCATTCAGCCTCGAAAAAAGCGACAGGAAGCTCAACGATTTGAACCGACAGGCCCCCTTGCCATTATTAAGGGTGCGAAGTTAATTAATTCTTCTTAAACAGCTTGCGTGGGCCAAATTTGTGTTCAAAAACGAGAGATCTGGCCCCAAAAGGATTAAGCATGCCTCTAGTGGCGGGGGCCTGAAGCCCGCTGCGCCTATGAGATTTTGCAGGTGGAACCTAGCGCCACCTATGTCCCGCGCAACACTACCGCCACCTTCCGTCCGTCAGCACCGATCGCGAAGAGGGTGCCTTCCTGCGCCCTGCCGTATGGCTGGATTGAAGAGGTTGGCGGCAGATGGCAGCACTTACACGGCAAGCAAAAAGGGTGGAAGTTCGACAGCTTACAGTAAGCCGCAGGGACAACATGGTCACGTCACAAAAACACCAATATAGTGTGCCCCGGAAGGTCAACGACCCGGCGCGCGTCACGCCAGTCGCCTTATAGCTTTCACCCGCCGAGCTTTGAGACAAAGCTCTGTGGTCTGCGCTCCTCGCCAGTAAGCCTGGTGGCATGGCCGGTTGGCGTCCGATCAACACCGCGCTCGCCTCTCGCGTGACCGGCGGCGGGCACCGCACCGCCATCACCACAGAGCGGCCGCGAGGTCATCACCAGCGGCCGGACGGCCACCGCCGGTCACGGCACAGCGGCGCCCCGGCACGCGAGCGGCCGACACGGACACGGGGCGGGCGTGCCGCGCCACCTGCCGCAGTGGGCGCCGCTCCCCCGACTCGGCGGTCGCGGAGTGCTGTGACCTGGCACAGGACGGCGCCGCGTACCCGGCTACCCACGTGAGGTCCCGCTCCCGACGTACCTGGTTACCGCCGCCGTTGTGGCACGAGTAGAGGCCAACTGTGCCGTTGATGATGTGTCCCAGTGTGTCGATACACATGTGGCCCTGCAACAGCGCCGAAGAGATGTCACCAGCACCCCCAATTGACAACTCGGTGGTATGAACGGTGTGCGCCGGAGCAGAAGGCATCCGTCTCGCAGGGTGGGACACAGATCATTCAAGGATGCAACGCCTCCAAAACACCCATGCGGAACCTGCATACGCGTGCAGACACGCTGACTGCAAGCGATGCACATCCTAAATAATTCTTAACCTACTTTAAACATTTAACCAATGCACGTTTACGTCTTTCACAGGCTGATCCAGAAATATTCAATGACTGTTAAGCTCTGGTCGGGACAGCAAACCCACCACTCCCAATTGCGCAGCTTGTATAAAATGATTGAGCGCAGACGGGGGAGGGTGGTAGAGGCGTTCGCCAGGCAAGGCGAACATCTGCTAGCAGTCTCGGCGAACACGTGGCGAGCGCGGGCCCGACAGATGGCCGGAGGTGCTGACAGCGGGGCTGACGCCGCGCGGCCGCACCTGCTGAATGGAGCCGAACGCCATATCGCCCACGTCTGGGACCTTGAGCTCGGGGTAGACGTTCTCCAGGTACCACTGGAACGGGTGGCACTGGAGCCGCCGCTTCAGGTCGTCCCGCTCTCGGATACTGGAACAGGGCGGAGGTGCGGTAAGACGGGCTCACCCCGGCTGCCGGATCATGTCGCGTACGAGGCGGTAGCGTAATGGGTAAAATGTATGCTCCGACGGGGCACCGTATGTACGTCACCCCGCCCCACATCACGCCGCGGAGCGTTTGCCGACGGCTGTAGCTCCGCCCATGCCGCTGCGCATGCGCAGTTACCGCTCACCTGCCGAACGGCACGTTGCGGGAGAGGGGCACCGCAGCGTAGTAATACTTCTTGTAGTCGTCCATCCACACTTCGGCGGCGCGCCGCGTGTTCTTGGCAAACACCTGCCGGGACAGGGGTCACGAGGTGAAGCACAGATCATCGATGGTCACCACAACAGGCCACCATCGTCACCACCAGATATCACCTCAGTCACAACAGGTCACCATTGTCAATATAAGCTTGCCACGGGTACCACAAGATGTCACTGCAGTCATTATAGGATGTTTGTCCTCCCACAGTCGGCTCATGATACCGTCAGTTACCACAGATGCGGAGCACGCTGGAACAGGCTGAACAGAAGGAGTGAGGCTGGTCATGGTAAGAGCTTCCAAGGCATGGGCTGCTACCCCCCGCATGCGGACGGAAACGCATGAACCAGCACCATAGCATGTAACACAGAACGAACTGCCGCACTGTTCTGTCATGGCATCTATCGGCACATAAACATTTAAGCAAATCCCCACCACGGCGCGGAGATTTCCCGGATCCCAGCGAACCGGAAAACGGCAAAAATCATTTGTCATCAATATTATCTTTTCGCTTAACAATAATGGATGTACCCGTACGTCATTGATCCGGGATAATAGACCGCCGCAAAAAGTCACGGCCGTCCACCTCTGTTCCATAATGATGGCACAGCTAACAAGGACAATGCGCGGTCGCCATCCGGTTCTCAACTGGAGGTATCCGCCACAAACGGACAAGAGCTCACAGAGCAGCAGCGGGTGGTCCGAACGCCCGGCTCACAGAGCGGGCGTCGCCGACCGGCTGCTGTGGACGTCAGCACGGCACCAGCGGAGCCAGCCGCTCGCCCCAGCGTCTGTCACAATATCGTGTCCCCTCGCGCTCACGCCAGCCGCTCGCCCCAGCGTCTGTCACAATATCGCGCCACCGGCGCTGAAGCCAGCCGCTCGCCCCAGCGTCCGTCACAATATCGCGCCACCGGCGCTGAAGCCAGCCGCTCGCCCCAGCGTCTGTCACAATATCGCGCCACCGGCGCTCAAGCCAGCCGCTCGCCCCAGCGTCTGTCACAACATCGCGTCCGCCGCGCCCAAGCTGCCTCTAATCCCGTGCCAGCGCCGACGCACGCGCACACAGCGGCGCCCAAGCTCGCCACCGCGCCGTCTTTGCAGTGTTTTTGGGCGGCGTCCGCGCGCTAGTGGGCGTCCACACAAAGTTGCCGTAGCTCGGCGGGCGGCGGCCGCGCGCGAGTCTGTCGGGTCTGCGCGCCCGCACGCCAACACGGTCTGGCTGCAGCTTCGCGTCCGCCACTGACACGCGGCGATACGGAGAGGAGCCGCTGGCTGCGACCGTGATAGTGGAGGCAGTGCCGCTCCACGGCTGATTCACGGTCAATCAATACACCGCATACGGGCTCCAGGCGATGTCTGTGACGAGAACGCAGGCGCAGGCTAAGTAAAGAGATATTCAATACGCCGATCAATCACAAGGAGGACGTAGGAGTGCCTTTCCCCAGTGACGTCTGGGAGACCTCACAGAAGACCGCAGCTGTCAGAGCGGCATCGGTGCCGACTGGCGGCGATGTCTGCCACTCACCTGGCCGCTGCCGCCGGGGAAGGTGTACGGGTGCTGCTTCCTGAAGACGTGGCCCACCCGGCTGCACGGGATGATCTCCAGAGAGCCGCCGCACTGCCACACTCGGAACGAAAACTCTGCCGGCGGCCGGGTCAGGTCAGGTCAGCGGTGCCGGGTCAGGTCAGGCTCCAGGGTAACAGTTACACTTGGAACGAAACCTTCGCCGACGCACGGGAGGGGCAAGGGGTCGCCGCCGCCTCCCCCCCCCCCCCCCCCCCACACGTTCCGTCGTCAGTGGTCACCAGCACGTTCGGTCGACCACCACTTACGCTGCCTGCCTGTCTGTGCGGTAACCTAAATGTCCTGACCCAGTTCCCAGGGCCCGACTGACCCAGGCGACAGTACTGAGGTGTGAAGACAAACAAACCTCGGAACCCCAGGTGCCGGTGGGGCTTGGGAAGCGCGGAGGACGGCAGCAGGACGGCGGCGGGTCAGACAGGGTCCCTGGCTAACGAGCACCATACACGCACGCTTCACTCCACGACTGGCGGGCAGTCGGTAGGCAGTATGACACGGATTGGACGCTAGAACACCGCACGCAGCCGGAAACCATGGCACATCCCACTGAACAGGGCATCGATGCGGCACACGCCTAACACGGGCCAATAGAACGTCCCCACTGAAGGGGGACTGGTGCGCGCCGGATCACACCACCTCGTCTTCATCGGCACACCCCGGCATCGGCACATCCATAGTACGCTGGCATATCCTACTGGCCAGACGAGAGCACAACAGCATCATCACAAAATGCGCCACCGAGGCATCGCCACCGACCAGACCACCGGTGCAGCCCTCGGCACCAACTCACTGGCGTACTCAGCGGCCGCCACACCCGAAAGTCACACCACAGCCCTTTCCACCCCACCGTGGCGGCCCCTGCCGCACCCCGCCCCCGCTGCTGCCGCCGGCGAGCGGGGCGCGGCGGCCGACCACTGGAGCGTTCACGTCACGCCGGCCGGTGGTCGGTGACGGCCGATCGTGCGGGCTCGGTAACGAACTCCCGGCGAGCCAATAACGGGCGACACGGCAGGCCAGCAGAGCAGCCCTCCGACGGCCGCCACCACACGACGCTTCGAGCGCCGGCTTCGAGCGCCGGCCTGAGGAGGGGCCGCCAGAGGGGAACGGGCCGAGGGGGGACGTCCCAGGGGGGACGGCCCGAGGCTGGGCCGGTGCTGCGCGGGCCTCACACCGCGGTGAAGTGAAAGAGTGAGCTGCCGTTGGCGAAGAGCTAGCTACCGTATACGGTCGATTCCACGCAACCATCAGTATGTCCGTCAGTAAGGTACACTACACGACAGCACGGGGTAAAGCCCGGTGGAATCAGTGAGTGCTGTGTCCAGCGTGAATCACCGCGTACAAACCGCTCAGCGAAACATCCCACGGACGAGCGAACGAAGCGACGAACGTACAGACGAGCGTACGCCACGGACGAGCGAATGCAGAGTTGAGTCCAGCCATACCTGCTATGTCATAGTTACCATGCTGTATACATGCACACCCACTTGCGAAGGTTCGGCCTGGCGCGACAAAGCCAAACTCGTTGCGTTCAAGGCCGGAACGGAGGTTTATTTAAGTACCCGCTCGTAACGAAGACCGCCCGCACCACCACCTATAACAACGCGCGTTGCACCCGTTCGCAGTGCGTCCGTCCGGGCGGCTTGCATGCGGCGGGGACGTCAGAAGGCGGCTGCCCGGACGGATCGCCGTCAACAATATGTCGCCCAGTTCCGCCCGGCTCGCTCACCCGGCATGCCGCCCGGTCCGTGACGGAACCGATTCCGGCGGCTGCACCGGCCGCTAAACATAGCCAGGCACCGGCCCGCGTCCGTTCCGACCCATTCGCCGAGACATTGACCTCGGTCCAAGCGTCTGAACGCGGGGTCCGGGGGCGCCCGGGGCGAGCGACGGCCGCGAGCGGTCGGCGCCACCGCGCCACACTCACCGAGGTTCTCACTACCTCGCCACACTCACTGAGGTTCTCACCGCCCCGCCACACTCGCCGAGGTTCCCACCGCCCCGCCACGCTCATCGACGTTCTCACCGCCTCGCCACTCATCGATGTTCTCACCGCCCCGCCACTCACCGATGTTCTCATCACCCCGCCACTCACCGAGGTTCTCACCTGCCACCACACTCACCGAGGTTCTTACCGCCCCGCCATACTCACCGAGGTTCTCACCGCCCCACACTTCCATCTTCATGTCGTAGCGGCCCAGCTTCTCGAACCAGGCCTTGTCCATGACGAAGAGGCCGCCGGCGATCATCGGCGTCCTGGCGGCGGTGGACGCGAAGCGTCAGCGCAGGTCCTTTCCACGGGGTGCGCGGACGGCGCCGCCGCCGGAGCAGGCGGCAGCGCGCCGGCCGAGCACGCTCAGTCCGGCAGTGCGCGTCCCAGCGTTCAAACGCAAGACACGCGGCACGGAGCGGTCGTGCGTGGCTGACCGCGAGCCCGGGTGGAAGCCCACCGCACGTGAAGCAGTGGGCCACCGCGAGAACGAAAGGCCTTGCCTTGTGAACTGTGAGCCTCTCCGCACCTACGTGATTTGGCAGGCCCCCCGTGCTTTGCATGCCCGTCAGATGGGGATGCCACGGCTAGAACGGGCCGCAGCCGGACGGGGAGCGTCAGATTATGCAGGTGGCGGGCACACGAAACACATCTATCGGCCACTTTGCATGGAAAGCAGGCTATATCCGAGCCCCGCGCCCATTAAAGAGCTTAAAGTTAGTGGGCGTGGCGCCTATCGGCAGACAGCAGGGCGTTAGGGGCAGTGCCGGCGGCGATGGCACGCCCGCGGGGAAGAGTTAGACGGTCAGAGCGACCGTCAAGCGCCAAGGACCGAGTCATACACATCGCCACCTGTCAAACGGGGTAAATCACATGGGCGGTCGACTGTCATGCTGCGCTTCACGAGACCCACGGACGGCGGTTTTCCTTCGTGCTGCAAGGTGGCGACCGACACCAGTGAATGGTGCAGTTCGTCACACAAAGCTACAAAAACGCCCAATTTTAAGTCGCCGCCTGCAGGCACGCAAAGGTGAGCGGTCACAGGTCACGTGACGCGAGCCAAGCGAGCCGCTGATGAATACCCCGGACTTCGAGTCGTCGGTTTTCGACGAATGAGCCATGTCGGGGTTATGGACGAGAGGTCGCTCATTACCAATGTTACTCATGCTCATGTAGTAAAATCTAAGACCGCCAGCGTTCGCCACTCCGCGTCATGTTCACTCGGCTCGGGCCACGCCCGTCTCCACAACGAACTGGAGCGACCGCACGGCCGCCAGCGGGTTGCCACGCACCTGACCGCCCCAGCCTCGCAGCCTCATTCATTTGCCTGATGACAGTCGGATGACGGCCAGAACACGCGACCAGATCGAGTCGGTCGAGAACACAGCCGGAAAAGAGCGCGACGAAACGCAGCAACGGATGCAAACCCTAGCCAGCCGACGCCGCACCCTCCCCCCAACCACGGAGATGAACCTCGGCCGGGAAAACCCATCCTCAGCGTGAAAAACCGGTCCCTGGCCCCGAACATCCATACATCAGCCGCTGCGCCGCCCGCGGCAGCACACCAGCGCCCGGCGGCTGGCGGCGTACTGACTTGATGGGCAGAGTGGGGTCGGCGCGGTGAAGGTTGCGCTCCGATTCGGTCATGTACTCCCACTTGAAGACCAGGTTCCAGTCGAAGCCGCCGCGCAGGTCGGCCGACGCGCCGATGTACTGGAAGCTGTCCATCGAGATGACGTCGATGATGGGGCAGACCACGCGCGACCGGTCCTGTGGATCAGGTCAGGTCACGTCAGGTCAGGTCACGTAAGGCTACGCCAGGTTGAGCCGTGGCACAGACATAACAGAAGGTACGGTGGTTGTATTTCGATGCATATTTCCTACATGTGTCGGCGCCACGCCAACCATTCAGATTCTGATTCAGAAGCGTTCGCTCCAGATCCACAACCAACCGGGAAAAGTCATCCGCTTTGTACCGAGGCTCACATGGCCATTACAAGTCCCCGAGCGACGTCATACTTGAACACCCCAGGAACGCGAGGCGGAAACAGTCAGGTAACGTGTGGCGAAAATAGCCAAGTAACGTGTAGCGAAAATAGCCAGGTGACGTGTAGCGAAAATAGCCAGGCCACGTAATGTGCGATAATCGCCCTGGACACAAGTCTCAATGCATATTTCAATGTCTGCGTCATCACAAAAGGTCACCACGACATTGACGTCATTGACATACCGAGAGACAATGTCTCGTCGCTGATAGCACAGTGACAACGTCCAAAGTGGCCAGCTACCGTGCAACGAACGGGTCAATTAGCCCCTGGTGCAAACAGCAATCAAACGCCACCTCTTAATTACGAACTCGGACAGACCATAATCCAGCCAAGACGCACGCGTCGACGCCGGAAAGCAATTTCGACAGGACGATGAGCCGGTAAATTTTTCAGGAGTAATTACGCCAGGAAAATTACGTCCGTGAGCTGGCAGTCTTCAAAAAAGGCCACGAGCCGCGCCACACGGCACTGGGAATGCCACAGGATGGCCGGATCGTCGGTGGAGCTAAAGGGCCAGGTCCGGAGAAGAGCTAGTACCAGTGGCCACAAGATGATTAACAGACTTTCCAGGGCCCCCAGTTCGCTACAGGTCACAAGTAAGTCCGTTAACTTCCTGTCCGAAGCGAGACTCAGCCGGTCCGTATTCTCCAATACCAGCCGCAGCTCGCCGAGACCCATCAGCGCAGCGCTTCCCACGCGGCCTCTCTCTCTCTCTCTCTCTCTCTCCTCTCTCTCTCTCTCTCTCTCTCTCTCTCCTCTCTCCTCTCTCTCTCTCTCTCCTCTCCCTCTCTCTCTCTCTCTCTCTCTCTCTCCTCTCCTCTCTCCTCTCTCTCTCTTCTCTCTCTCCCTCCTTCTCTCTCTCTCTCCCTCTCTCTCTCTCTCTCTCTCTCTCTCTCTCTCTCTCTCTCTCTCTCTCTCTCTCCTCTCTCTCTCTCTCTCTCCCCCTCTCTCTCTCTCTCTCTCTCTCTCTCTCTCTCTCTCTCTCTCTCTCTCTCTCTCTCTCTCTCTCTCTCTCTCTCTCTCTCTCCCTCCCCCCAGGAGAGGAACAGATCAATGCAGCGCGCCCATGCGGGGCCTCTACAGCGCAAGGCCGTCCGTGCCGGTCTTCGCCAACTGAAAACGACCGACGCCACCCCCCGACGGCGAACGAGTCCACAACGCTGGCCAGCCCGTCAAACGAACGCCAACAACGGTCGGCCTCAGGCACGACATTTCGCGCGGACGCTGCTGATTCGACACTGCGGGCGCCACTCGGGCGTGGCTGGGCGCCTTGTGAACAATTGGCGGCGTTTGGCGCCGGTGTTTGGTGCCGCCTTGTCACCACTTTTTTGCCATTTCCATTCACCGCCGAACTACAGGCGGGCAAGGTACACTCGTGCAAACACGCAGAAAGGCCCAGGGTGGAGCGCTACACATCAGTCAGTGCCCGCCTGAGCACAATCACACCGTTTGGCCCCCGGCTACCGAGCGTCAGCTGGTCAAAGGTAAAGCAACGCTGCTTCGCACCAGCATTACGTTGCACGAATCATTGGCGAACAGCACGCGCGAAGCAAACAACTAGCAATCACTAGATTGCTTATCGATGTGGTGGGTCGGCAGGGTCATTAGCGGCACTCGCCTGACATGCCCTTAAACTCCGACCTGCCGACCGCAAAGTCCGACGCCAAGCGTCCATAGCTATCGCCTGCACGAGCCCACCACTGCACCGGGAAGTGCCGCCGCCACTCACGTCCGCTGGCGCTATCGACACACAACGGCCGCTGGCCCCCGGGCGAAGTGACCCCACTGCGGGCGCTGAACGCGGGCGGGGGGGGCGACAACACTCCAGCCATCCCCAGAGCCGCCGCCCGCAATCGTGGCCCGCTGCAACGACCTCGTTGGAGCCGGTGGTCGATGCTGCGTAGGTGCGTGACGGCTGTTATTGTGCGGCGCCCGCTTCGGCGGCGGCGATGTGAGGCGGCGGGTCGCGGCCCCTTGGTATTGATCAGGGCGCGGGCCGCCCAGCTCCGTCTCGCCCACGCCCCCTCCCCCCTTCCCCCCTCTGAACACGGCTATTTTTGTTTTGTTTGTCGCCCCCTCCCCCGCTGACCACCAGCTGGAAGCATGGCATGGCATGGCATGGCATGGCATGGCATGGCATGGCATGCATCCCTGACCTCAGCTGTGGGTGTGTAACGGAGTCCTACCCCCCGCTCGGGACATGGCGTGGACTCTGCCGAAAGCTCCGACCTGGACTGGGTCGTTAACAGCGCCACTGAAACCGACGTGGACTCCTGACTAAAACGTGGATATCTGATGCAAATAACTAATAACAGATCTGACAATGGCACAGACCCCATCGCGCTATGCTGCGGTGTTATGCTAACACCCCGGGCCATTCTTCCTAGCTGCTGTCTAGCCCTTCGCCCTAGCTGGAGTCCATGTTTGATAAACAGCAAAAGGCTCAAAGCTATGCACAAACGGCACCCACAGGGACAATCTGTCAACATTTCTTTGCACGGAAGCCCAGCCAATGGCTCGGGGCAGCCCGCCACTGGGGTTTCGTCCCCCGCAACGCGAGGGTCCAGTCGAGGCGAACGCCCGAGCCCTACCACCAAGTCGGGCGTCACCACAGGGTCCGTCCGGAAGAGGCGAGACCTCTTCCCCTGCCTTCCCGGGACCGGGGCCACCGAAGACCTCGAGTCAGGAGAGCACAGCGGCCAGCATGTCGCCCCCGGCGCTGATCTGGGTCTGACTGGGACCGAACGGGACGACCCGGGCGTGCGCCCCGTGCGCGAGGCGCCACTGACGCCTCGGGACCTGCGCTGAGTGACGGCGTGAGGCGTACAGGGGTGTCGTAAAGCCGGGACACCGAGGACGGCGTGGGGTATACAGGGGTGTCGTAAAGCCGGGACACCGAGGACGGCGTGAGACGTACAGGGGGTGTCGTAAAGCCGGGACACCGAGGTCGGCGTGAAGTTACAGGGATGTTGTAACACCGGGACACCGAGGACGGCGTGAGGCGTACAGGGGTGTCGTAACACCGGGACACCGAGGACGGCGTGAGGTGTACAGGGGTGTCGTAACGCCGGAACACCGAGGACGGCGAGGTTATGGGGGCGACGTGCAGGGGGAGGGGGAGCTCGGGCCCCCTGGCGCGGCGCGATACCGGCGACAGCGCGGTCCACCTGCGAGAGTGGGGCGTGTAAGTGGGATGAGCATGGAGGAGCCTTCCGTTGCGTCGCATCTGCGCATCCTCCCCAAGTCCCTCAGCAGGGATTCGGCCGAGAGGACCCCAAGCAGAGCGCGCCTGTGCCAGGCCGCCAGCCGAGCGCTCGGCGGCGCGCGGCCGGCCCGGGCTCGCCGCCTCACCTCCGCCACGCGCTCCAGCATTGGCTCCAGCCAGTTCTCGTTGCACTCGCAGTGAGAGTCGAGGAAGGTCAGAATCGGAGCCGTGGCCGCGTCGGCTCCCTTCACGCGGGAGCGCATCAGGCCTGGGGACACAGCGCCGCCGTCACAACACCGAGCGCATGAGGCCTGGGGACACAGCGCCGCCGTCACAACACCGAGCGCATCAGACCTGGGGACACAGCGCCACCGTCACGACACTGAAACGCCAAGCGCGGCGCGGTGGCGTCCGTGACGGCAGGTCCGTTCGCACGCGACCTCGTGACACCTGAGGCACGGCACACAGTTGAGGCGAGGGACTATTCAGAAGCCACACACGCGGTTCCAGTTGAGCACCACGGCCTGTTCCCTCGGCGGCACCGTGCTCACATCAGCGCAACACTCCAGAGACGGTACTTCACCCGGCGACACGCGGCTGGATCGTCCGACGCCAACAGAGTCGCCAAACCTTGGCCCAACCGCCTGACAGAGCTACACACACGCCACTGGCCGTGTAAATCACAGCCACTGTGGTTCCACATAACTCTGGCACTCGGCCTGGCTTCAGGCCCTGACTTCTGCCGAAAGTGGTGTCAGAAGTGAAGCGGGCGCGAGCGGGCGCAAAGGTCACAGTTCAGCGGGCCCGTCCACCTGGTAACGATCGCTACAACGGGCAGTCGAAGTGCGCGCAGTTGCGTCATCGATCTCGGCGACGACCAGAGCCGCACAAAGGACGCGGTTTGAAAGGCGACCCGGGCTCCCGAGAGCCTCGCCTTTGGCCAAGCACCAGCGCAGCGGAAGGAAACCGACGACGCTTCTTGGAAATGCGGTCTCACGTAAATGGCGCTGCTACTACCAGCTGCTGGCGCGTCAAAGCTTTGGCTTCGGAAAAGGTCTCCGGACAAAGTCGGACGCGCGCCAACGCTGGAACACCGCACATAACGCAGCGGCTGGTCTACCACGCCGGTCTACGTCTCCAACTTTTGTAACAAACCCATCACAAGCTCGACCGCTCGCGCAGCGCACGGTCGCCGCCGATCCGGATGCATCAACAGCGCTAACCGAGCGACCGCGGGGATTGACGCGGCAGCGACGCCGCAGCAGCCACGCAGATGTGCCGCCGCCGGCAGCCAGTGCACGCGCGAAGCTCAGATGACCCGCAAGATGAGAGCGCTGCCTGAGCCAGCAGGGCCGAGGCTAGCGGGTCCGAGCGCTGCCTCTGAGCAGACAGGGCTCGCGGCTAGCGGGCCCGGGCGCGCCTCTGAGCCAGACGGCAGGGGGTAGCGGGTCCGAGCGCTCTCTGAGCCAGACAGGGCCCGAGGCTAGCGGGCCGAGCGCTGCTGGGCCAGACAGGGCTCGAGGCTAGCGGGTCCGAGCGTGCCTCTGAGCCAGACAGGGCTCGAGGCTAGGGCCCGGCGCTGCCTCTGAGCCAGACAGGGCCCGAGGCTAGCGGGTCCGAGCGCTGCCTCTGAGCCAGACAGGGCCCGAGGCTAGCGGGTCCGAGCGCTGCCTCTGAGCCAGACAGGGCTCGAGGCTAGCGGGTCCGAGCGCTGCCTCTGAGCCAGACAGGGCTCGAGGCTAGCGGGCCCGAGCGCCGTCTCTGAGCCAGACAGGGCTCGAGGCTAGCGGGCCCGGGCGCTGCCTCTGAGCCAGACAGGGCCCAAGGCTAGCAGGTCTGCTGCCCAGCTGCGCGGCAGGCGCCGACACGAATGTAATGGGATGTATGAAAGGACGTGACGTAATAGCGTAATAGCTTAACACAAGCGATGCCAATTTGCAGCTAACGTGGACCCAGATAGCGGGCTGCGGTGGCGTGATTGGACTGGTCAATTTGTCACACCGTATAAGCGGAACACACGCCGCCAAAAGGACTTCCAAGCGACAGGCAAACAGATATTCCGACAGACAACTGTTCAGTACAACTGATCGTGGATTGGCAGATGTCATCACCCGATATCGATACTCGCACGACACCAGAACTCAATCTGAAAAGTGACACCCCCACTGTAACACATCGCTATCAGTGGCCTAATCGATGGCCCATTGACACGTGCACCCGCTCCAATCCTGGTGTCGTCAGCGCTGGCGGCGGGCGGGGCCGGTGACGCCATCATTGGCGGACACGAGACACCGGGGCACGCCATCTGGACACATGACCCGCCGGTGACCCCCGGGGCTCGCAGCCGCGCCGCCGGCAGCGAACCCACAGACGCTGTTTGTGCAGAGCGCCTCACAAATAAACAAACGGGGCGTGAGCGGCACAGAAGCCCGGTGCGCCCGCTTCTGGCGCTGACAGGCGCCGGCGGCCCGGCCGCTGGGCCGCCGGCGCCCCTGTCAGCGTCTCTGTCCGGCGGCCTGGCCGCCGCGCCGCCCGCCATCAGTGCAGCGCCCCCTGGGGCCCGGCATGGGAAGTTCAGCGCCCTCGAGGGCGCTCCAGCCCACCAGCTAGACACGTCGCGAACGGCGTGACGGGCTGTGTTCCGAACCAAAAGAACCTCCATCAGATGTTAACATTCGGCTCAATGACGGCCTTGCTCGCTAAAAATGTCCGTCTGTGCTAATTTGAGGTAGACGGCCAGCTTTTTGGCACCTAAAAGGTCACGTCTGCTGCAGCGTTGGCGCCCCGTATGCGGATCTTCCGAGGTCTAGCAGTGGGACAGGAAACTGCCATTCAACTAAGCCAATCTCTAATGCCTCTACTCAGGGTCAATCTGTCCTCGGGGACTGATACAGACAACTGATGGCACAAGCACATTCCAGCCACGTGCCGTCGGTGGGTCAGTGATCCTTATCAGTTTGCGAACGGGACCTATGTCTCGCCAGCCGCGCCGCGCGGCACACACGGACCATGACGTAACAGAGGGCCAGCCAATCCCGTCACCCCCAAACGACCCCGCGCACAGAGCAGGCCCGGTCCCTTTCACCTCCGTAAACCGACGAGACACGCATTTTAAAAGGCGGTAAGAGCGTCAGACCCGCCGTCGCCCATTGGCGCCCCGCTCGCGACGAAAGGCCGGACAAGGCTTTCAAGCCCTACAAAACACAGCTGTCGGCGTCAGCCAGGTGACGTCATGCTGGCTGGTGGGCTGGCTGTCGTGGGTAAGGGCAGGGCAGTAATTCAGCGGTGCGATTTATGGAGTTCCTCGAGGCAATGCCTGAGTACCGCCACGCCCCTTGTCCAGACACGTGACAGGTAAACGCATGGGCGGCGACTGTACCCCACGCCTCCGCCCGAAATACCCAGCGTAGTTCTGCTATAGCTCCACACGAGCCGTCCATCATCGCGCCGTAGCTATTTGTGTAGAATAGATGCATGGGAACCGCCTACGTCACTGAGGAACACTGTAACATACGGCGCAATAGACACGGTCGAACCAAACTTGAGTGCCATCCTGGCGAGCGCCCCGCCCTGGCCTTACCTTCACGTTTGTCGTTGCGTAGCACTTTGACTTTGTCTATTTTCTCCAGTTCTATGCCGTCCTCAGCTGAAAGAAAACAACAGCGCAGGTCAGTTGGAGTGCTGACGGCTCCCACAACCACCGTCCACGGTCAGGCAAACAGGGCCCCATGCGACATGGCAGTTATGAGCCAAACACAATGTTCGCGCGCGACGGCGGACGGCTGGAGTGCATATGACTCACACACTCTCCCCAGCGAACAAAACGTGCTGGGACAGATACCCCACACATTCGATACCGGTCTGGGAAACCAGAGGTACGTGGTTCGATTGCCCGCGGCGCCCGCCCTTCCCGCCAGGATGAGAGGCAGACGACGCCATATGGCCTCAGATGATAATGCGTCGTAAATTCCCAATGACATACACGTAAACCTACGACGCTGGCTCGGAACGCCCCCGTGGATCCGCCCCTCGCTCGGATCAGCACATCCACATCTCGCTCGGATCAGCACATCCACATATCGCTCGGATCAGCACATCCACATATCGCTCGGATCAGCACATCCACATCTCGCTCGGATCAGCACATCCACATTCCGCTCGGATCAGCATCAGGGCGTCCCGTAAATTCGCGCTCAGATCAGCATTCCCACACGGCCTTCGCTCGGGCAGCGGCTCCCAATAATCCCGCCGCGCCCTCCGAACATGCATTGTAACTAAGAACATGTCACGCGCCCCCCCCCCCCCCCCGGGCAGGCAGGGCGGCGGACTGCACTTATTAGAGCACTGCTGATATGCCAGGCGTTCACGGCTTCGCCATACGGAATGCATGAAAGCTGCGATGACAAAAGAGACCAGCTGATTAAGAATGGTTGGAAATCCTCAGTCTACTCCAATCAACGATGTTGTACAAGGAGCGCGTCACGCGGAGCATGAATAATGGGCCGCCATCCGGGCATCGCGTGCCGGCGGACAATGCACGGCCGGAGCAGTCGGCTGTCCGCCCGATATACACTGACGGTGACCTGCCTCTCCGAGCGGCGCAGTCGAGTGGAGTCCGCCGGCCGCGGCGGCCGGACGCGGCCGCGTTCGCCTCTGAGCGGCCTGTCGCGACTGGCGTCCGCCTCTGAGCGGCCGGATGCGGCCGCGTTCGCCTCTGAGCGGCCGGACGCGGCCGGTGTCCGCCTCTGCGCGGCCGGACGTGACCGGTGTTCGCCTCTGAGAGGCCGGACGCGGCCGGTGTCCGCCTCTGAGCGGCCGGACGCGGCAGGCGTCCGCCTCTGGGCGGCCGGACGCGGCAGGCGTCCGCCTCTGAGCGGCCGGACGCGGCCGGCGTCCGCCTCTGAGCGGCCGGACGCGGCCGGCGTCAGCCGCGGCACGGCCGCTCGCCGGGCAAGCCCCGGCGGTGCGCGGCGGTGCGTGCCGTCCAGCGTCGCTGGCACAGTACGGGTGCGGGGCTGACGCTCAGACAGCGATCGGTCCCCGCTGGCGCCGGCTGTGGCGTGCGGCGCTGTCCGCGACGCGCGCGTCTGGCGATGCCAGCCGCTCTTCGCTTTCCAACGATCACCGAGGACGCCGACGGGATGGACTGGGGATACGGGAAGAGGGTCGGCACCTCAGGGGCCCGCATCCGCCTGACACGACGCTCTTGGAAGATCACGAATCGATCCAAATCGAGGCCGTTTCCCGGTGCCGACGCATCGGCCTGCAGGATCCGCCCAGCGCTATCGCCGACGGCCCGCGGCGAGCCTCGCCGAACTGACACCTGCCGGAGGCTGACAACCACGCCCGCCACCACACAGCAAGTGCATGGTCCAGTGGTGCCGGCGGCCAGGCAGTCTCGCTCTCGCCACCGGCGGCCCCGCACGCTCCCTCCGTCCGTCCGTCTGATGAGGCACGCTCCCTCCGCGCGTCCGTCCGATACGGCTCAGTTCCGGGCCGCTCGGCCGTCGCTCGCGCAGACGGCCCCCGTCAGACTGGCATATTAACACGTCACGGAGCCGGCGGACCGCCCGGCCGCCGTCGCCGCTCCGGTACGCGCCGCCCTGGATTGCAATGGCAGCTGAGGACGTCCGTTGTTGGCGGTAAGCGCCATAACCAGGCCAAGCCATAAGGACGGGATTCGCCGAAAGCTCATGACGTCAACAGTGAGGCGCTCCTCGAGGTAGCGAATTGACTTTTGATATGCATGAGCTGGCCAAATGCAGCAGCTGCTGCCACCGAAAACCGTTAACCTGTTTCGGGCAGGTTATGTGAATGGGCTGTCGCCTTAAATATAAAGCACGACTGGACACGCCATGCTGGTGAAGGCTGCACTTAAGTTACGGCGCGGCGCCTGTGTCCACTTGGTTGTCTGAAGTAGCTTGCCCTGGGCGTAACGTAACGTGGGTTTCGCGCTGAGCATCCATGACATCATTGCCGACATCCGAGAAAAAACCGGTGTGCCGCATCACAGCACAGCTGCTCGGGCCATTCAAACGCTGGCTTTGAAAACGCTCGTAACAAAACATCAATGGTCTTCAGCACTGGCGGATCGGCTCGTTAACACGGCGGCGGTGAGCTTGTTATGTGACCGAGCGGTCGTCGACTCCCGGGCGCTCATGGGTTCTCGGGTGGTCGTGGGTTCCCGAGCGCCAGTCTGCTCGGCGCCGGTCGCTCCCCCCCCCCCCCCCCCCCCCCAATCTAATGCGAGCTCGCGATGCCAGTGGGCGCCAGTGACACCCTCGGCGCGCGCTGTCCGCCAGCCAGCGGATACAGGAGCGGGCGCGGGTCTTACGTGCGTCGCTGAAGTCGTCCACCAGGATGATCTCCTTGATGAGGTGTTCGGGGCTGCGGTTCAGCACACTGAAAGCCGGCAGACGCAGTCAGCAGTGGCAGGACGCAGCCGTTTGTCGGAGTCGGCCGGACGTCAAAAGCCGGCAGACGCAGTCAGCAGCGGCAGGACGCGGCCGCTTGTCGGAGTCGGCCGGACGTCAGAAGATCGCATTGGACCACACGTTAGACCGTGTAGGACCGTGTAGGATGGAATTGGAGAGGGTGACGAGAGGGGAGGGACGTGGAGGAAGATGGGGCACCACGTTGTGCCCGCCGTTCAGTGGCTGTCCGGAATCACACACCGCAGCCTGGTACGTCAGAGGGTGCCCACACACCGCAGCCTGGTACATCAGAGGGTGCCCACACACCGCAGCCTGGTACGTCAGAGGGTGCCCACACACCGCAGCCTGGTACATCAGAGGGTGCCCACACACCGCAGCCTGGTGCATCAGAGGGTGCCCACACACCGCAGCCAGGTACGTCAGAGGGTGCCCACACACCGCAGCCTGGTACATCAGGGGGTGCCCACACACCGCAGCCTGGTACATCAGAGGGTGCCCACACACCGCAGCCTGGTGCATCAGAGGGTGCCCACACACCGCAGCCTGGTACATCAGAGGGTGCCCACACACCGCAGCCTGGTGCATCAGAGGGTGCCACACACCGCAGCCTGGTGCATCAGAGGGTGCCACACACCGCAGCCTGGTGCATCAGAGGGTGCCCACACACCGCAGCCTGGTACGTCGGAGGGTGCCCACACACCGCAGCTTGGTACCGTCGCGCCGAGCTTTTACCATACCGTGACAAAGTCCGGCACATTCTGACTGCCGTGAAGGCGCCAGGTGCATTCGATTATGGCCGGTTCAATGTGATACGAGGCACAACCCGGGAACCCTTTGCCTGGTCAGACTGCCAAATTCTAGCAACGGTGCCCAAAGCCTTAAAAAACGACCTAATCTTCCCGTGTCGGAAATTAAATCATCATGTTGTAAGCAGAGCGGATCTTTTCCAATGCTTTGTTTGCTCGGTATGACAGCGATCAACGGATACTGAGCACCGTGATGGCTCAAGGTAGGCTGGGTGACCTACAAAAACGGTTACATCCAGGATATCCTTAACTTCTGCCTAATCGGAGCTCATCATAACAATCGCTGTCGCTGATTGGTCACGAAAATCAGAGCTCACAAGGAAACTCAGCATCATAAGAACGGGAAAATATCGCGGACCATTTTTCGATGAGCAAATTGTTCACATCAAGCAATGGGCTGTTCCCCATTTTTTGTTCTTTCTTGTTGGGGGAGGGAGGGGGGGGGGGGGGGTATCCATGTACAGCAGCTCGGCTAGCGCTGCTACGCGACTTGGCTAAACACGTCACGACATAATGCATGGAGACCTTGGCTCGGCCACAACGTGATGGTTTTCCACAGGTCATGATGTGTCGGTCGGAACGACGGCCTGGGACCAAACTGGCCCATGCAGCAATAAACGCAATCAATAATCGGGTTATGGGGAGACAGCACGAAAGCACTAAGCTTCCCTCCCCTTCCCCAACTGACTGCATCCGCAAGGATTGCCCAGTGTTCCAGCCCTGTGTCCTAACGTCATGCTGTTTCCCTATAACCGACGGCCGGCTTGTCTGTCTGCACCGAGAGGTTATCCGCTCTCCTTCACCAGGAGGTCACATCGTCCCCATTTATTCAATCTCCCACGGTTCCCCACCCCACGGTGCCAGGCGATTCCGCTGTACCCAGGAGCAGCCCGTGCTTCGGTTCTGGGAGGTCACACCGTCCCCCTATACCGGGAGGTCACACCGTCCCCAGTTCTGGGAGGCCACATCATTCCCCTGTACTGGAAAGCCGCACCGTCCCCTCCAACCAGGTCAGGCCGCCCCCTTCATCCCGGCTTCGATTCGATGCATTCATCTCTTTTCTACTTCATTCTGCATCCTTACAACGCCCCGCCTGTCCGGGGCGGGCTGCGTGCGCCAGCCACGAGTGGGCCGAGAGGCTTATGGAAGGGGATCCGAGCAGGCAACCCAGGGGCGGCGCGCCCTCCTTTGCCGACGCTGCCCGGTGCGGCCCCGCGGCCCTGACCCTGGCCGAGTGGCGCCGAAAGTGGCGGAGAGAGGGCGGCGCCGGCGGCGGCGGCGCGGCCGTCCTCAGCGGCGCGGTGCGGCCCGGCTGCCGGTGGGGGGCCGGCGCCGTATGTCGGACCCGGCCGTGACGGGCAGGGGAGGGGAGGCCGACGGCACCAGCTGGCTGCCGACACGACAGTGGCGGCCCGTATCGCGCCGATCAGACGGGCAGGCGGCGCTGACAGCACTGCACCGTCCGGACTTGTCGCGTCACGTGACCAGGCTTCTGCTAACGCCACGGCACGGATATCCTGGTGTGAGCAGCGAGCGCGCATGCGCCGGACGCTCTGGCAGCAGCAGAAGCCGGCCCCGCGTCATGCCCTCTGCCGGTGCGGCCGGTCCGCCGCCCTTAGCCCAGGTCCGGTCCTCCGTTGGCGCCCTGTGCCCCCTCCGTCTCCGCTTCCGCCCTTCCTCTGTCCCCCTCCCGTCCCTCCTCCGTCTTCGCTCCCGTCCGTCCTCCGTCCCGCTCCCGTCCGTCCTCCGTCCCGCTCCCGTCCGTCCTCCGTCCGCTCCCGTTCTCCTCTGTCCCCGCTCCCGTCCCTCCTCCGTCCCCGCTCCCGTCCCTCCTCCGTCTCCGCTCCCGTCCCTCCTCCGTCTCCGCCCCCGTCCCTCCTCCGTCCCCGCTCCCGCCCCTCCCCCGTCTCCGCTCCCGTCCCTCCTCCGTCTTCGCTCCCGTCCCTCCTCCGTCCCCGCTCCCGTCCCTCCTCCGTCTCCGCTCCCGTCCCTCCTCCGTCTCCGCTCCCACCGCTCACCTGACGACCGTGCGCAGCAGGGTGGAGCGCGCCTCGTTGTGGTACGTGATGATGACGCTGGTGGCCGGCAGGTCCTGCCGCCACGTGCGGCTCCGACAGCTGCAACAACACAGGAGCCGTGTCATGCTCCGCCCGGTGACCACATCTTCAAATACTGATCTGCTACTGAAAAAAACGGCCTGATGAGCAGCCAGATATGCTTATAAGTTCATCTGGAACTTCGCCCGCTTTCTAAAACCTCTGACCGTTACAGCAAGCAGCAAAGAAAACAAAACAGCCATTGTTTGCAAATGGGCGTTTGACCGTAAACAAGGAACAATGACGTATAAAAAGCAATCCCATAACTGTCCAAAAATGTCCCCGTCAATGCGTACACACCCTCATACCTTCACTAGAACCAGTGTTTCACTGGCTGAATCAGAGCATTAAGCAACGACCTAGCATGCCTACTGGGTCAAGTGAATTGAGCAAGACATTCCCATGGATTCCTCGGCAATCTTAGTTATTTGACCTGGGCTGACTCATTTGCTGCGATCAGATCAGACCCCCGCGGGCAGAAGGCCTTGACCTAAAGCTCTCAATGGCAATAGTTGCGTGTTTTGCACCAATGCCGTGCAATCGATGCCATCGAGCCTACAGGCGAGACTGATTACAGCGGAGCGTGGCCTTCACGATATTATGTGGTCGTTGCTGGCTGCTGGTCAGCCCCCACCCATCTCATAGCGGTGAGGCTGTGCAATCTCGCTAACCAGAGCGGCTCGAGATTATCTTGACCGAGCATCACGCCTCACGCTGGGATCCGGCAGGCAGCGGGAATCAGATACATGGCCCCTCTCGCTCTGGTTCAGCATGGCGACCAAACCAGATCACACCAGACCAGACCAGACCAGACCAGACCAGACCAGACCACGCCAGACCAAATCGAGTCTGACCGGACCAGACCAAGTCAAACCAAACCAAATCAAGTCAAACCAGACCAGGACCACACCAGACCGTGCCACGCCAGGCCAGGCCAGGCAGCCAGACCAGACCAGGACCGGACCAGGACCGGACCGGACCGGACCGGACCGGACCGGACCGGACCGGACCGGACCGGACCGGACCAGACCGAACGATTTTGTGCGGACGGCCAGCGGGGCTCGGTGCTCATGGGCAATGCCGGCAGATGTGGTAGGATTGTATATAGCCCCGTCCGACCGGACTGGATCAGACTTGATCTACAACCGCGAGACAGACAACCAGAGACAGCCTGCCGGGACCACCGCAGTGTGAGTAAGCTCCTCTTCTCCGACACCCGCCTCGTCCCACACCCATCCCCCAACCGCCGTTGAGACGGCGTTGCAACAGCCCGGCCCGCGCCAACCCCATACCTGCCCGCGCCTGGGAACGGCCTCGACCTTGACTGAGGCCGCCGGCGATGTACAGCGGCGAGCGAGCGGAGTCCGGCGCCGTGCCGGGCGCGCCGGACCGGACCGGGCCGGGCCGGGTCGGGCCAGTGGACGGCCGGGAGTGGTCGACCAGGACCCTGTCCACCTTGAGCTGGTGATCCACTTTCGCCGCGGCCGCCGGGCAGAAGGCGTTCGTCGGCCCGACGGCGCCCCGCCGTCACGAGCCGAGCCGCGAGCCGCACCCTCCGCCGCCGCCTCGCCCGGCGACGACGGCAGGCGCGGATGCCCGCATCTCCCGCACGGCGAGACAGCCACCGATCCGGATCCGGATCCGGATCGCCGGTCACTGCACTCGCTGGCCACAGAGACGGGTAATTTCCCGGTCACAGGCCGGCGCGTGTTTCGACGCCGTCTTTCCGGGTAGATGTGGGCCTCTGTGCTGTTAAGCTCCCTCAGCCCAGCCTTTGGACACTGCACGTGATCACGGAGTTAAGCTCTGGCGGCCGCTATCAGGGCCCATCAGTCGCTGCTAAGGTCCTGTCCTGCCACCTTTTTTGGCTGGTGTTTGGACCTCACTTTTGGCGGCCGTCGCTAGTGCCCAGGACGCCTCCTCTGAGGTCCACTGAAAGCGCTCTAGCTGTGCGGTCCGCCACTATGGGACGGGTCTTAGGCTTACTCGTCAGACAGGAGCCTGGTCGCTTTCATCTCTCCGTGTTGCAACTCGACTTAGTCAGGCTTCCGTCCCGCGTCGTCGCGTTATCTGATTAAAGCGCGGATCTATCTCGCCAACCCGCCAGCCATCGGCTCTTTTCATGACTCCGTCCGCTATTCTGTGGCACTCCGAGACCGCGAGTGAGGGAGCGCTCTCGGCCGCCAGCTGCCAGTGGGGTGGGGGAGCCATCCGCGCGGTGGAGCGTTACTTTCACTCTCCACCCACAACAGAGCCAGATCGGCGATCTGCCAAACCACGCGGCTCCTGAAAGCCTGTTCGCGGCAGTGCGTCTTTGCAGAAACGCTGCAGCAGTTTGCCGCAGGCCGGCACGTGTGACCGTCACTGACTCACCAGTGGCCGGCTGTGGCAGCGCACGCACTCACGCTACAACGATACGAATAAAGAACAAAGACTCTTGTTAAATGACAGATTACGTACGGCGCCGTGCGTGCATTAAACATTTAAAACATGTCAAAAACAATTAATGCCGCCGACATTTGGTCCGTTACCGTCAGCGAAAAGTAAAAACAGGCAACAGCACGCACGCCGCCCGTCTTCCGTGCGCCGAAAATATCACGTCCGCTGCGAGCGCAAACAGTGTGCACGCTTCACCGACGGCGCGGGGCAGCGCGCCCGCTCGGAGCGGGCGGACCGCGCCACGCCGCTGACCGGCAATTCTTTCGCCATCAATGCCGGCGGCGTTTTCCCCGCGTGGCGTCGCTAATGTCGCCTCATCCGGCCGCGTCCGTCCCACAGATCGCCGCGGGAGGGAGGGGCCATCCGTCCCCCGGCAGCTGCGGCCCCGGGGCTAGCAGGGCCGCCCTCACGTCCGCCGGGACCGCGGCGGGGGCCGGCCGGCCGCCGCCGCTCCCGGCGACGAGCCCGAGGGGCCGGGGTCGGCGGCAGCGCTGGTCCTCCACTTGGCTCCGGAGCCAACTGCTGTCGGCAGGTGGCTTATCGAGACGTTCCCGTGTCTTTCATCGGTGGGAAAGCGTGTCGGATTTAACTGCTGTCGCTAAATAAATGACGAGCCTTCGGCCATTTCCATGGCCGTTGGTAACAGCTACCCCGGTATTGCCTTAATAGGAGGGGCTGGGTGGGCTACGACACACATTTTTTGGTCGAATACTAAGTTGCAAAGCGGAATGGCGTGACAGCGAAGTTTGCTGGCTTCATGACTTTCCTCATAATTTTAGAGCAATTACAGCGATGGTCCAGACGGGCTCACAGATACATATCGTATGGACGGGCCTGCTCAGGGGATCCGCAAGACACTGCACACTTTACACGCAACAGTGTTACAAAATTATTACGAGCACACACCAATTGCCTGAAAGTGTTTTGCGTCGTCGGTTCCCCATTAGTGGAACGATAACAAGGCTCGCAACTGAAAGCCGACTTTATTGGAGGCGCAGCCTGGGGCGGTGCGACCGATAAAAATGTGATAGCTGTTTGCGGCGGGCGATGAGGATCCGCAGTGAATTTTACAGGGCGTAACTCTTCGACATAAATCGTCGCCTTGCAAAGACATGGGGATCGTAAAGGACTTCGAGAAAAAAAAACAGCGTCTACCTATCATTGGCGTGTAGACCCTAGAACATGGGCTGAGCAGTGCTAGCTGAGCAGTGAGCAGTGCTAGTCTGATGCAATCCAGATAATTACAAAAGCGCGTTATCGGCTCGTAGTGCTTCAGCCGGGTAAATGAGGTGGGGTAAGCCAACGCGGTGGCATTAACAAAGCGCCGGTATGGGTATGATCTAGACGATCGGCCAATACATTCACACGCAAGCATACGGATGAGAAAGAGCGAATGGCGCATATCATTGAAATACCGGTTTCGCGCCAAACCCACGTGCGACATACGAGGTGCTTTGCATGTCACCCAACCCAATCCCGGATACACCACCCGAACGTCATCCACCACAAGGTAGAACTACCAAAGGAGCGGGCCGACGTGTTGAGCCCTGCGTCGACACGTTGAAACGCACCACACGCAGCTTAGTGTAGGGCAGAACGCCGGAGCCAGCGGTGCAATGTCACAGCGCCGTCTCCATGGCAACGGCGGCCTGGGGCCGGTCGGCTTCCCACCTCCCCCAACTGGTATGTCTCGCGCCCACCCGCGACGTGGCGGAGACCGGCCCGCCAGCGTCGGGTCGACGCGCACGCGCCCAGCCGTCCCCGGGCGGCGTCCGTGCGTCTTCGGGTGACCTGCTCCAACGGCAGCCGCGTCGGCCGGGATCACCAGGCCTCGAGTTCGGTTAGGTTCGGAAGCCGCGTCGGCCGGATCACCAGGCCTCGAGTTTGGTTAGGTTCGGAAGCCGCGTCGGCCGGGATCACCAGGCCTCGAGTTCGGTTAGGCTCGGCTAGGTTGCTAGTACGCTTCTGTCTGCCTGCAAGCGGGCGAGGACACCCAGACAGCGTCGCCGCCCGGCCAGCGCCCTATACCAGGCGGACTGACAAACCAGCCCCCCATGACGCACAACAGACCCGTCTACTTGACTCCACACGCACCCCGCCCCCGACGGGGCGAAGACGGCGGTTGGCTGGCGACACGGACGCAGCGCCGGCCGATCGGCTCCAGCCGCCCGCCACCCACGCTCCGCTGGCGAGCTCGGCGGCCATGGCAGCCGTCAGCCCTGCCGCCGCCGCCGCCGCCGCCCGATAAAAACCGGACGCTCTCGGTGGCGCGTTCGTTTTGATCCGTCCCAGACCGACGCGGTGGCTGCCGGCCCGCTCGTGGCCGGCACGCGCTGGCGGGCGGGTGGGGGTGCGGCCGGCAGAATGGTGGCAACGGTGACACGCGACGCCTGGAATGTTGAGTGGTATGCGTACCGAGCACGGATTCTGACGTCTCACTACCACACCGTCTTCAGCCCACCTGCCGACGGGCCCCGGCCCAGGGCCAGACCTGGTATGCCTGCAAGGTCTGGCAAACCACCTGTGGTCCTCAAACCCGCCCTGGCAGGCAGCTGTAACCTCACATCCACACGATCCTCTGATCCCGACCAGACGGTTCTCAGCCCGTCGCCAAGTGACGGTGCGTACCGGGCCCATCAGAGTGCTGCGCATCTGGCAGCGCGGCGCGCGACGGACGCCGCTCAGGCGTGCCGGCCGCCGCCGCCGGCATGGACGGCGAGGCGGACCAGCCGTCCACACCGAGGCTTCACGCCGCGGGTGGGACGGCACGAGCCGCCAGCCACCACGAGCCATTCAAACGTGACGTGTGCGCCCTTGTTGCGGCCGCTGCGCTCCAGCGGCGCAGCTGAGGCCGGCCAGCCGGCTCCCGATCCAAATGTTCCCACCCGGCGACTATTAATAGGCCCAACGATCGGGAAGGTGACGTCACAGCGCCGGCTTCTGAGCCGGCCGCCTCATCCGCCGGGCTCGATGCTTCCAACAGAGATTCGTCCGGGGTCAGCGCTGCGCTCCGTGATGGCCCGGGGGTGATGAGCGCGGTGGGGAGCCGGCGGTGATGGACCGAGCCTGCCGCGACAGCACGAGCGAGCACGGCTGGGGGCTGGGTGGACGCAGAGCGCCACCAACGCGGCTCCCGGGAGATGAGGCGGCGCTGCTGTTGCCATGGGTGTGGCTTCGCGACAAAAAAGTTCGGAGGATGCGCTGGGAAGCTGGTTGCACCTGCACTCAAAGAACACAAAACCGGATTTATATTTGGATTCGACCCTCTCTCCTCCCAAAAGATGGACGCCCTCCCGAACTCGACAGGAAGCTACACACATGGCTATTCAGGTAGACCCACGAGAGCAGCAGCGCCAATGTGCCAAGGGCCAATGCAATGACCTGTACGATGTTAATATATAATATAAATGAACTATTCACCATCGTTTCTTTTCCTTTGGGGAGGGGGTATCCATGTCCAGCAGCTCGGCTAACGCCGCTACACTCGCCCTGCCAGTTTAAACATATCACGACATGATGCATGAAGACCTTGGCTCGACCATTGCGTGATAGTTTTATGCGCCAAGGGCCTGGGCGAGGCTGTGCGCGAAAATAATACCACTTAAGCATAGAGGCTGGTATCGCGGAGCCTCGCCACGGCCCACGTCATGGGCCACCAAGGCGCTAAGACGGACTGGTCGCGTGTTCCCCCGGCATCGCCGAGACCATCTTGGGCATCACAAAACCCCGGCGGCACGACACAAGTACCGCCCAGCCCCGGCCCAGCTCGCCCAGCTCTGGCCATGTGGTGTAAGCCAGCGTGAAAATTGTTCTCATGCGAGTCCCAAAAGCAAAGGAGGGAAAGCCGGCGTGGCGGGCCGGCAGCCGTCATTAATCACCCAGCTGGCGTGCGTGAGCCGGCGGCGGCGCAGCGCGACAACCTGGGACGAACCGCGACGCCGTGGCGCGCCGCTCCTCGCCGCAGCCACTCTCGGAAACAGACGCGCGCGGATCAGTAAAAACCATAAGATAACGGAAACTGTCAACGAGCCAAGGCGAAAATGTACGTTAGCGACGTGTGATTGGTTATGAGAGCACCGGCAGTTAGAAGAAGAGATATCGCCGTAGGAACTTCATGCTTCATGCGACGGTCCGTACACCATAAGAAAACGTGCGTCGCACGGCGAAGATGCAGTGTCTGGGGAGCTGGTGATCTGAGGTGCTGGAAGACGCGTACGTGTCACGCGTCCAGTCTCACGTCTCGCCAGAGGCGCGGTGCCTCGTGTGTGCCAAGGTGCGCCGAACGCTCCGGCCATTTTGCGTGCCCGGCGTTTCCTCTCCAGCACCCGCGCGAGTAGAACCACCGTCTCGACAACCGCAAACGACACTGGTCGTCAACGAGCATGCTTCGCGCTTTCGAAACAGGCTGCGTCCCGCTGATCCCCTCGCCGGCGCCGGCGCCGGCCACGCCCACCCGTGGCCTGACCGTGCCAAACCAACAGCCAGTGCGGCCCCGTGTGCCAGCTTCCCGCTGTTTTCACATGTCAGCTGCCGCTACAGCCGTTTCTTCAGCTGTGAGTAGGAAAACAGCCGGCCCGGTCCACAGGCGGGGCACAACTGGGGCGTAACAGTCACCAAGCGGTAACTGCCCATAATTCAGGTGGGCGCAATGTAAACACACATATTAGTATATCACGCAGCCGGCTTACAGCGAACGAGGCCCGGGCCAGGCTGGGCGGCGTTGGACTAAGAGAGGGCCAAGCAGGGCGGTGTTGGACTGGGAGAGGGCCAGGCAGGGCGGTGTTGGACTGGGAGAGGGCCAGGCTGGGCGGTGTGGACTTGGAGAGGGCCAGGCAGGGCGGTGTTGGACTGGGAGAGTGCCAGGCAGGGCGGTGTTGGACTGGGAGAGGGCCAGGCTGGGCGGTGTGGACTGGGAGAGGGCCAGGCAGGGCGGTGTTGGACTGGGAGAAGGCCAGGCAGAGCGTTGTTGGACTGGGAGAGGGCCAGGCAGGGCGGTGTTGGACTGGGAGAGGGCCGGGCAGGGCGGTGTTGGACTGGGAGAGGGCCAGGCAGGGCGGTGTTGGACTGGGAGAGTGCCAGGCAGGGCGGTGTTGGACTGGGAGAGGGCCAGGCAGGGCGGTGTTGGACTGGGAGAGTGCCAGGCTGGGCGGTGTGGACTGGGAGAGGGCCAGGCAGGGCGGTGTTGGACTGGGAGAGGGCCAGGCAGGGCGGTGTTGGACTGGGAGAGGGACAGGCAGGGCGGTGTTGGACTGGGAGAGTGACAGGCAGGGCGGTGTTGGACTGGGAGAGGGCCAGGCTGGGCGGTGTGGACTGGGAGAGGGCCAGGCAGGGCGGTGTTGGACTGGGAGAAGGCCAGGCAGGGCGGTGTTGGACTGGGAGAGGGCCAGGCAGGGCGGTGTTGGACTGGGAGAGGGCCAGGCAGGGCGGTGTTGGACTGGGAAGGGGCCAGGCAGGGCGGTGTTGGACTGGGAGAGGGCCAGGCAGGGCGGTGTTGGACTGGGAGAGGGCCAGGCAGGGCGGTGTTGGACTGGGAGAGGGCCAGGCAGGGCGGTGTTGGACTGGGGGACTGGGTTACCGAGAGGACGAAGTCACTGTACGCTTTAAGGACGCGGGCGCCGTCCTCCTGCGGGCACCGTCATTCAAGCATGTGCCAGGAGTAATCTCAAGGAGGATTCTAGGAGCAATTACAATATCTGCGGCATGCCCTCCGAGATTTCGTCGTTCGTTTGTTCGATGCAGTAGGAAGTTTGCGGCCTCACATGGGTCGGGTACACAAGTCCCAACCATCTGGAATACTGTCTCATTTCTGTAGCATCGTCGGACGCCAACGCTATACACTGCCAAAATGGAGCCCACCATGTGAGGCCCCTCACTGGGCGCAATTTAGGTCGAAAATACTGCAACATTCCGAAGGCACCAAGCGCAACCTCTCGGCGAAAAGTAACATATGTAGATCAGAAAGGCATGCCGTAAATATTTTACGAAACACGTTGTTCGGGCCCCATTCCATTACGTATCAGCACGAACGGTGAGGAGCTCCATGCCCAGGTACGAACAATAGCTAGACGGCATCCACTCCGGTCGATTTCAAACAGGCAGCTACCCCCCCCCCCCCCCCCCTCTGACGCCACGGCGGCCAATGTCATCAGAACGCTGGTCGTTACGCTAACGGCGAAAACGCGTTCGCACCAAACGCTTATGAAATCGAAACGGTAACGGGGACAACACTCACATAAAGCGTTACGAAATGCGCCACGTTGCGCCCATCCATTACAGCCGATGATCTAAGCATATCTGGGAACCAAACGCGTTTCAAAACTGTCACGTGCCAATCGCCGCCCCGTCACGCGCGGCGCGAGCGGGCGTTTTGCGCGCGCCCGGGACCGCACGAGACTCGCACAGTCGCGAACGAGGCGGCAGCCTCGCCACCGACGGCTCTCACTCCGGCAGCGTGTCGCCACCGCGCGGCGAGCCCCTCGCGAGTTCGCGTCGTCGGCCGTTGGCCGGCACGACGGCGTTTTAGCGTCAGCCGACTCGTCTCCGCTCCGGGGAGAAGGCACGCGGCCTTGCGAGTGGACTGGATCACCCGCCGCGCCGAGCCGCAAACAGCATCAATTATCGTCAGAGTGGTCTCGCAATGTTTCAAGACCATGACGCCGCTGTTCAGCGGGGATTTACGGCGTTTGGCGCCGGCAGCGAGCGAGCCCAATCCGCCGCCGGCACCGGCGCAATCGGACGCCAGCACGCCACAGAGCCGCGACTCCCACCGGCCGGGGCGGCGTGTGGCAAGCATCGGTCGCTCAAGGTCGGCAGCCGACACCGCCGGCCGCCAACCGGCGGCGCCGCCGACACCAATGCACCGCGCTGCAGCACGCACGACTCTGCGGAGCGCTGCGGTCGTGCGACCACGGGCTCTATCAGGCTGACTCAGAACGGATCGTGCATGTTTGCTCACAGTTAACTTCGTCTTGCTGTTTATTTTGAGGCAGAAGGATATAGTTCAAGCTCACCGTAGTTCCCACGGAGGCTTTCGGGAGAAGACTGGCTCAGTTAACGCAGTGGCTTTCGGGAGAGTACTGGTCCAGTTAACACGGCGGCTTTTGGGAGAAGACTGGCCCAGCGCACAGAGTCGGGCGCGGTCGGCAGCGCAGTTGTTCGTCGGTGTGCGGTTGCAAGGCATTAAATATGATTTGTTGGTGTGCATTAGCAAGGCTGCACGCATGATGCCGACGCCGCAGGCGGCGGCCATCTCGGCCCGGCCGGCTGACTCAGCATCAACGGATGGCACCACGGCACCACTGGCTGGGTCTCGCGTCGGGCACACCGGAGTCTCCGAACTGTTCTGGTCCGAGCTGTTCACCGGAGTCTCCGAGCTCTCACCGTAGGTCAGCAGCGGTGCGCCGGGACAAAAAGCCAGGGTGTATATGGGGCGTGGCTGCGAACGATTAGCCGGGAGCGGATCCTCACATCTGGGGCAATATGGCGAGACCGGTCCACCGGTTCAACTTGAACTGATGCTGTAAAATCCTTCGCCAGAGGTCTGACTTGTTCGAGTGACCCTGCCGTGTACGGTCTGGCTGCCTGATAGCGTTCTCAGAGCCGCCGCCACGTCAGGGCGGCGACACGCGCCGGGTCCCGTCACTTTTGGCGGAGCTGGCGCGTTCCACCGACGTTCACCTTCACTGCCGCTGCGGTATCAAATGGAATGTAAATAGACCGTGAGGAAGGTCTCGCGTTAGCCGCCCTTTGGTCTTTGAGCCAGTGTGCCGCCGCAGCCCTTGCCTAGTGTGGCCGTACTGCGACATTTCTGCGCCAATCATCGCATTGGCACGCAATGGAGCGACGGGCGTGGTTGATGCGAGGACATCAGCCTCAATACATGCTGTGGTACCCTAGTGTAGCAGCAGACCTATGCCGCGCTCAGGAGGGTCGCACAAACACATCGGGAATGGCGCCGCCCAGCGGCGGCGCGCCGCTGTGAGGCGGCCGTCCATCGTTGGGCCGTCCCAGAGAAGCGGCCGTGGTCGCAGGCCGCCAGTGGGCCGTCCCAGAGAAGCGGCCGTGGTCGCAGGCCACCAGTGGGCCATCCCAGAGAAGCGGCCGTGGTCGCAGGCCGCCAGTGGGCCATCCCAGAGAAGCGGCCGTGGTCGCAGGCCACCAGTGGGTCATCCCAGAGAAGCGGCCGTGGTCGCAGGCCGCCAGTGGGCCATCCCAGAGAAGCGGCCGTGGCCGCAGGCCACCAGTGGGCCGTCCCTAATCGGCGGCGGGGCGCGCGCTGGCCGCGGTGCGTATCGTCCCCGGAAGGCCTCATCATAGGGACGCGCCGGCCGCGCACGCAGCCGAACGGTGTCCAGCGCGGTCGGCGACGCCCACCGCGCCCGCCGGCCAGCCTAGCTTTACCAAGTTTATCGCGACTTGTATGGGCCGCACCCGCACCAGGAAGAAATCATGTTCAGAGAAGCTGTTGGTTATTAATTGCCCTGTCAACGCACGCAAATGTTTACTATTGCAAGCGGTCACACCAACAACCGGGTTGATCGCCCAGGGAACTGTAAACCGATCCCAAGAAATTTCGCTGACTTCCACTGACCACTGATCACATGCAAGCCCGCCAAGTACCACTGACCACTGACCTCACGGAGATCCGCCAAGTACCACTGACCACCGACCCCACGGAGGCCCGCCGAATTCCGCACCGACCGTCCGTCCAGCCCTGCACCTCCACACGGCCTGCCCCCGGGGTACTCACGCCTCGCTCCTGGTGTCGGGGATGGTGCGGTCGCTGGCCAGGCCGTCGCTGACCTTCTGGTTGAACTTGTTGCGCTTGTACGGGTCCTCGCCGGGCCTGAGCGCGCCGCCCAGCACGTAGCGCTGCTCGTCGAAGAGCGGCGCGCGCGGCCGGCGACCGACCGTCACGTCGGTCGGTGCCGACTTGAGCCGCAGGGCCCGGTTCACGCCCCCCTGTTGGCAGGGTCAGCGGCCGGTCAGTGATGCGGTGCTCTGCGCGGTTTCGGCGCGT
Source organism: Pollicipes pollicipes (assembly GCF_011947565.3). Lineage (NCBI taxonomy): Eukaryota > Metazoa > Arthropoda > Thecostraca > Pollicipedomorpha > Pollicipedidae > Pollicipes > Pollicipes pollicipes. Next base: position 7,833,135 of record NW_023596420.1, read on the forward strand.
GAGGCCGGTCATGAGGTCGGTCGGCCACACTGCACGCGCAGAGGTGACGATCATGGAGCTTCACGAGCTACCGACGGCGTTTCTCGGGATTTGGAAGCGAGTAAAGCCAGCGCGGTCCTTTCTGTTTCGCTGACGGACCGATTACTGCCGTTGCGTTTTCTTTGGACTAGTTTGACGCTGTGTTGGCCACATGCCGGGTCATGACTCAAGTCGGTGGCACCTCAAATATCGAGGCGTCAGAACATGGCCACGAAGCAATCAGCCATGTCAGTCCAATGCAATTGCTCGCCAGACAACCGCTGCCCCGCCTGACAGCGAAGGATCTGGTAATGTTGCATGAAGACCTGGTGATGTTCACGTGCTGACGGCACGAACATGGGCAACCGGCCGAGCCCCTCGCGTTGTTCAGAGCACAGCTTCAGATTCCCAGCAGGCAACGCTTGACACACGCCAGGTGTTCAGCCAGTCGGTGGATGACAACATGTCAGGGACACACGACACGGGTACGACTGGCCGTGCAGTCCAGCCCACTCCATGTGCAATCCGTCCCTTCATCTGGACGCATCAGACCGAGTCCTGACACACCAGTGATACACCAGAGTCCTGACACACCAGTGATACACCAGAGGCCTGACACACCAATGACACACCAGAGTCCTGATGCACCAATAACACACCAGTGGTACATCAGAGTCCTGACACACCAGTGATACACCAGAGGCCTGACACACCAGTGGCATACCAGTGACACACCAGTCATGATACACCAATAACACACCAGAGTCTTGATACACCAATAACACACCAGTGATACACCGGAGTCCTGACACACCAGTGCACTGGCCACCAGCGGCACTCGGCAGGCCCAGCAGTCCGATGGACCCCTTGTCCGGCGGGCACCCTGCTCTCTAGTTCGGGTCGGCTGGTCGGAGGGACAGGTGGTCGCGTGTCGGGGCGGGGAAGGGGGAGGGGCAATGGCGCGTGGCGAGCGTCGGTCAACCGGCCGGCCCCGCCCGGCCGCCTAGCCCACATACAGCTCGCCCGCCGCCCGAACGCAATCGCCCAAAGCTTGGCTGAGACTCGGCTGCAGCTCGGCTGCAGTTTGGCCCAAACTCGGCGGAAGTGCGGCTACAACTTGAGCGAAATGTGCCGGCAGTTTGGCTAAAGCACCTCAGCTGGAATTCGGTTGGGGTTGGGCCGGAGCTCAGCTGGGGCTCAGCTGAAGCACTGCCGGATTTCGGCGGGAGCTCTACGACAGCTCGGCTCGCACCCAGCTGGAGGTCGGCTGGGGGTCGGCTGCGACTCAGCTGAAGCTCGGCCGGAGTCGGCTGGCCGCTGTTAAGCCATAATCGGGACGAAGCCGGGCCAGACGGGTGACTGGTGAGCCCGCCTTTCACGCTGAGTCACCACCGTCACGTCACTAACGTCACGTCACCGCCATCACGTCGAGAGGCCCCGCTGCTGCAGTGGTCTAAAGCACACACCTGCAGCGTGATCGGGCCCGCCGGCGCTGTGCTTGAGTCGCTACGAATACGTACGTCGAGCCGGCAGGGTAAGCACCGGTACGCAAAGGCTGGTCGACGACTGGCCAAAAACAGTCGACCAGACAAGGGGAGGTCACGTGGCGGAGACGGGCACCATGGGATACTCCTGCAGTTCTACCAGACTAAAAAGCCGAGGACAAACAGCCCCGACTGAGTGTGATCGCTGCAACGAGCTCTGCACCCAAAATCGCCTGTGCAAGATGGTAGAAAAGAGAAATCTAAAAAGTCACCCAACTAACCAAACTCCCCGCGAACATGGACAAATGTAGTGGCACACCAGTCATGCCAGCCAAGCCTGACGAGGGCAACGAACGACAACAAGGCAATAAAACCAAGTAAAAACGGACCATCAGACCACGGACCACAGAAGCGAACAAAAAATCGATCTTATCCACGACAACCACGCCGGGCCAAAATCAGCTCTCGCAATCAGAAACGCGCGTGAAAGCGCACGACACGTCATTTGTTCAAAAGGTCGCACCCTCTCGCCGCCCCTCGGCCCGAGAGTCCTCGACGGCGGCGCCTCTCGGTGCATCACCGCCGGTCACGCGTGGGCACTCGCGCCATCTCCCGGCGGCGGCGAGCGGGCCGGGGGCGGCCGCGCCCCCGCGCCGCCCGTTCCGTCGGACGCCGGATCCCCCTCCCTCCGCGATCGGGGCGACGTCGCGACGCGGCGAAAGTCGGCGGGCGCGCGAGCGTCACGGTCGCCTCGCCAGGGTGGCACCCGATCCGATGCGAGGACGGATCGGCCCGGGGTGAAACCGCCGGGCCGGGCCCTATCGGTCAGCCGGGGGGGGGGGGGGGGAGGGGAGATGATGCACCGCTGCCGACGTCCGGTGAGCGGCGCGAAGGATGGCGAAACGGCGACGCCGGCGACGGCGGCGGAGATCTTGCTGGCGACAGTGCGGCAGACTGCAATAGAAGGCGCTTCGCATGCTTGACTGCGCTTTAACTTCTGCTGATGCAACGCAGCTGTTCGCAGCGCTCTCACCAGGTAAAGCCACGAACCCTCCATGATTTACAAGACACATCATGTTTATGCCTTGGGTACACTATCAACGGAGGCCAGTCAAGAATAACGTAGGCCCAGGCACATGTAATTTTCTTCAGTAATTCCTACCGATCTATCGACGCCGGATGTTGGGTCTACGATACCAATGGCCAGGCATCGAAGCATGTACCATGCCATTCAGGCCAACTATGCCTGAAATGATGCAGTACCCCGGGGCACGAGAAAAAGCAATTGCACCGGCGCTGTGAACCGATCAACCAACACCTGACATTTCGTGAACATCATCACGATCTGCCCTTGTGCCGAAAACCACACGGCGAGCACGGTTGTGAACTTGCCGTGACTGACAGCGTACGAAGCTACCAAGTGGAAGGCAGCGGAACGAACGTGGGACAAACGAACGAACGTGGGACGAGCGGCTGGGGCCGATGTGCCGCCAACGTCGTTCACGTGACGCCATTTCCGGCCGCCGTGGCCACCCGGCCGCTCAAGAGCCGCTGGCGCCGGCGTGTGCCCCGCTGGTGGGACCGGCGCCGCCTCTGGTCCTGCGCGGCGCACCGCTGGCACGCGGACGCCACCGGCGCCGGCGAGTGCCCCGCTGCTGGGATCGGCGCCGCCTCTGGTTCAGCGCGGCGCACCGCTGGCACGCGGACGCCGCCGGCGCCGGCGCGTGCCCCGCTGCTGGGATCGGCGCCGCCTCTGGTTCAGCGCGGCGCACCGCTGGCACGCGGACGCCAGCGGCCCGGCGGCGGCTCTGGGTCAGCTCAGCGCCACCACGCAGTCACCGCGGGGGTGGGCCGAGGCCGGCCGGCTCCACGCTCGCGCCCGTGGCAGTGGCCGCGGTCACCGACGAGGCCGAGCCGCCGGGAGTGTCCTGTGGTACGTGGGGCCAGGCCTCACGGCTAAAGACACCATCGGAGTCTGTCCGCTGGCTTGGTCGGCAGCTCCGACTACCTGGCACATCGTTGCTGACGACTACATCACATGAAACGGCGAATAACCTTTGCTCACGAAGCACCTTTGCTCACGAAACGACAATGCCACGGCGGCTCGGCACGATTTTACAGCGCTGCTGAGTCAAATTCAACGAATCGAAACAGAAATACTCGTAACGACATCCCCAAACACCAATTCACCCAAACTGACCAATCTTGTTTTCGACTCCTCCACAGCACGTCTATTCCTGTATTTCTGAAGGCTAAGAATTCACTTGCAGCACGTACGCCAGACGGGCCCCCCAGGGCCGGGCCGCTTTGGCTCACCGCGGCCGGCCGCAGCCGCGCGCGCCGGCTCCGCACTGACGCTCCCCCGCCAGCAGCTGTCTGTTCGAGCCGACGAGGGGCCGAACAGGTGCCGCTCCGCGCGGCTCAGCCGGCCAGGCGACGGCGCTGACGCAGGCACGCCTCGGGTGGGGCGCCAGAGTTCCGGCGATACAGCACGTGTGCGTGCTCCGTGACTAGTCGGGGAGGCGGGGCTCGGCCGACAGTGTTTTTAAAGCACCTAACAGAGCGGTGTCGACGCGTGTCGATGCCAGCTTCGGCGGCGCAAAAAGCGCTCCGCCCACCAAAAAGGGAAACGAGGCACATAATATGCGGGCCGGTACGCGTTTGTTTGCCCCCACGGGGTTGCTCTGTCACCCGCAAGAATCAGATATCTGCAAGGGTCGTGACCTCTCTGGACTTGCACTGGAGCATTGCCAAAAACAGGCGTCCATGCCTGGCATCCTTTCACCCACCAGCTAACACCAATCTGCATACTTGACCGTTGACCGGTAGCTGAGAACACAGCTTGAATGCTTGCCATTTCATCAGCTGATCCCACGGGTCTGACGTAAAGATGGACACATCTCGCCATACACGCTGCTCATCAGCAGCTTCCGACCAATCGAGCGCTTCAAACTTAGTTGGACGGTTCTGTTGCTGCTAAGTTCGTTCATTGGTGCAGCTCAATGTGCCGATGGAAGTCGGTGATGCAATCTAGTGGCGTCGAATGTCAAAACCGCACACACCGTGTCTTGTTAGCGCTTTCTCTCCTTATTAGCTCCCATTTCATGACCCCTGTGTGGCGATCAAAATCTCCTGATTTGATTAGAGCTCTCTCGACGTAATGGCGCTGACCAGAGGAGGGCGTGCTTCGCGTTGTCACCAACTGCCACCGTTTCGCAAGGACTGTACGGTTATGCCCCTTCTCCGGAGCCGGGCGCTGTCTGGCGTCGTGAGTTGACCTAGTGACAAGACACCAGCGCCAGTTCGCGAGCCACCGATCCAGCTGACCGCCACAGGTGACCCTCATGCCCCGCGCGACCTTGCAGCACTTGCGCCAGTCACCTAACCGACTCACGACAAACACACGGTCCAAAAGACCAACCCATCGCAGTGGACAGGGAGGGGAAGGGGGGGAGGGGGGGGGGGGGCAGCGACGGAGCTGACGCGGCGGCGGTGCGGGCAGAGCTTGCGCACCAACCACGTGACGCGCTTCCGTGGCGGTCCACGGCGTCCAGGAGCGGGGAGCGAGGCGACGAGGGTTCTTGTTGTGTGTGTTCATGGGGAGTGTGTGTTCGCCTAGTGCTTTGCAGCGTTGTGTAAGCACTTGGACTGAATTCATTATTACCACTGTGTGGAAGAATTCCAATAAATGACTAACCTGTGGCTATGAGAGTCACAATATGAGACTATATACACGATACACGATATAGCAAAAACTCGCACCGGCACGAGTGCTTGATCAGTTGTGCGAGGCATTGCTTACACTACAAAAACCTACACCGCCTTTACTTCTGCGCGACATTACTTCTACTGCGAATACTTATACCCGTCATGACTTAAACAGCAAATACTTATGTAGTCTTTACTCATACGCGACATTACTTCTACTGTAAAAACTTATACTTGTCAAAGTCAGAGGGACTTTGGGCTAACTCTGGACTAAGGGACTAACACCATCGGACTTAAACTCAAGGGTTTAAAAAGTGTGTACTCATACGCGATATTAGTTCTACTGCAAAAACGCATACGCTATATCAGTACTATACCGCAAAATTTATGCTGCAAATACATTTGCCGGTCATCACTTCTACTGCAAGAACTCATACAGTCTTTACTTATGCGCGAAATTACTTCAACTGCAACGAGTCAAAGGCGAAATTTCTGAAGAATAGGTTTTGTCGTGTAGCACTATTACCGCGCACAAGTCTTTGCAGTACAAGTAAAGTCATATATAAGCAGCGACTGCAGACATTTTTTTTGCAGCAGCAGTAATAACCAGAATAATTTTGTAGCAGAAGTGCTGCTACGTAGCACTCATGTCGTGCATAAGTATTAGCAGTGGAAGTAATGTCATAGCACTCCTGTCCGTCGGAGGTTTTGTTGTAACACAACTATCGCGAAGCCGACGACGAGCCGCCCGAACGCTTACGGTTGCGGCGCGCGGTGACTCTCTCCCGGGAGGGTTGGCGTAGTCAGCGCGCCACGCCCGGCCGCTTCACTCACCGAGGGGGAGGACGAGTGGCCTAGCACCCGAGACAGCAGAAGCGGGCGCGGGCAGCGGGGCTGGCCGGGAGCCGGCGAGCCAAACGTAACGCGTCTCCGGCGCCGAAGTGGAGCGTCCCATTGACACTGCAGATTAGCTTTGCGCATGGCAGACGGGGATCAACTATTTACCACGTAGGCTATGTCAGGTAAGGTTACCAATACAGAAAAAAGGTGCAATGACATGAAGGATTGGTGGCAGATTACTTCTCCTTGTCTGGCACGCATCTACGCATGCTTCTTTTGTCTTTTCACAGAGTATTCTAGATCTAGAGCTGCACTAACAGCTAAATATATAATAGACGGAAAGGACCAATGTCTCGGACCGAACGGCCACGCGATCATTATCTCAGAACGTCAAAGAAACGAGATAGATCGCTCCTTCCTCTCCAGACCGACCGGAATGCTCAATCTCCACGCGCCCAGCAGACGGGAGCTGATCACTCCCCGGCGCGGGTCATCGGAGCCCCGACCCCTGCGCGGGCGCCTCCTCCCCGCCCCGGACCGGTCCGGCGGCGCGGGCCCGCCAGCCGGCCGCGTCGCCCGTCGTGCCGCCAGCCCCCGTCATCAGCGCTGGACCGCGATGGGTGCCGTCACGCACCTGGGCCCGCCATGATCGGGCCCCGGCCGCAGCTGACCGGCCGCGCTCAGGAGACCGCGACGGCTCCGGACGCAGCAAGTCTACACAGCAGACGGCACCGGTCGCAGCGCGGTCTGCACAGCAGACGCCACCGGTCGCAGCACGGTCTGCACAGCAGACGGCACCGGTCGCAGCACGGTCTACACAGCAGACGGCACCGGTCGCAGCACGGTCTGCACAGCAGACGGCACCGGTCGCAGCACGGTCTGCACAGCAGACGGCACCGGCCGCAGCACGGTCTGCACAGCAGACGGCACCGGTCGCAGCACGGTCTGCACAGCAGACGGCACCGGTCGCAGCACGGTCTACACAGCAGACGGCACCGGTCGCAGCACGGTCTGCACAGCAGACTGCACCGGTCGCAGCACGGTCTGCACATCAGACGGCACCGGCTGGCGGGCGCCGGGCTGGCTGATAGACGCCGGGCTGGCTGATAGACGCCGGGCTGGCTGATAGACGCCGGGCTGGCTGATAGACGCCGGGCTGGCTAATAGACGCCGGGCTGGCTGACAGACGCCGGGCTGGCTGGCAGACGCCGGGCTAGCTGACAGACGCCGGGCTGGCTAATAGACGCCGGGCTGGCTGATAGACGCCGGGCTGGTTTCGCCTCAGCGGAATCGATTCCGACTTCGATCCACGGTTCCTGTTTCCGACCCGAACGCCAAGCGGCGCAGCGCTTGTTTCGTTGACTCCGATTCTGACTCGAGAAGTCGCTGTACCACGGTGGAGTCGATTCCAGCCTCACTTGTTCAGGCTATCATTTGATCTATGGCCTCATAAAAACCTATCTATGATATTCACCTTGATAACACGACGGATACTTATGACCTGCTCGAGCTGGGCCATGCCTGCGCCGTCAGACCGTTTCTGTATGTTGTAACTCACACTTCCACTTGAGACGAATTGCCCATGATTTGGCTGACCCAACTTTGGCTCTATCCCGACACAAAACTAACATGAGTCGATTCTGTCCTGACTCAACGAAAAGCTGGTCCAATCTGAGGTTGGTTCCGATTCCACCCCAAGTCAACCAAGCATGCCTACACCGGTGTTGCATGACAGTAGGAGAAAAAAAAGATTGCCGAAGTACGTGGCAATACAAAATTCGGTGTTCCAATCTGATAGCTGGGGAAAATTAAACTTTTGTGCTCCATTATCTTGCAACAGTCTGTCTTCACACATGACCATCAATGGAACATCCGGGTGTGTCGATTTGATGTGGCTTAAACTGAATATTGTACGCATCCTGACTTGTGCACCCGCAGCTACGTAATCTTCTGTGTTGGCAAACAGGCAATGCAAATTGTGTTGGCCCCGTCAGGCATTGGTACTTACGCGATACAATGCTGAAAGAGGTCTATAAAACTGGAAACACAACTTCCAAACTTCCCGGTTGAAGGACTTTTTAACAATGGTCCTTCAACTTCCCGGCCTGAAGACTGGAGCCATCGCGTTTCATGATTTTACGACATCTTTATCCACGATTCTGGACTAACCGGCATCCTATTTCCAGACGCCGCAGAACAAAAACACACTGCCGGGACGTCTTGAACTCACGCCCATCCGATCATCTATTCAGCCCGCTGACCCTGAGCTGTGGCTTCCCGCCGTGCAAATCCGCAAATTACCCCCCCCCCCCCCCCCCCCGCCACATCCGGTCGAGGCCGCCGGACCATCAGCTGACATCAGCTGACAGGCACGACACCGGCAGCCGCCACGGGCCAGGCCGAGCCACCCGTCCCGTGGCCCCGCCGGGCACGTGCGGCCGCGCTCAGCGGTCGGGGCGGGGCACGACGCCGTCCGTGGCGTCATTCCTCACCTGGGGCTCGGACGACTTGACGTGAACGTAGTAGACGATGCCGAAGCACCAGGCAGTGGCCAGCAGCAGCAGCCACTTGAAGTTGCGTCGACAGAGCACTCGCATCGTCCAGCTGGCCTGCGGAGCACGGGGTTCAGTTGGGGTATGTCAGGGTTCGGTTAGGGCAAGCCGAGGCTCGCTTGGGGTCAGCCAGGGTTCGGTAGAGCGCGGGCGGATTGCACGGGGGGGGGGGGGGGGGGTAGCGGTAGCACTATAGTGTCACGTTGGTAAGGAAGGCGCTGACAAATGTACGGACTCGTTGCATTCCGGCATGATCGGAAGAAGCCACCTCAGATGAGCACGTCTTTCCTGTCGTTCCTTAAACGGGGAGCTTGTGAGGCGCTGCCGCGCTTCGCAGACTCAGCAGCAAACTATCAAAATACCTACAAATCCACACAGGTGTTCTGACATTAGTGGCATAACGCGTGGGGATATTGTCGACATATCATTTGCAATTGCCATTTGCTGCTAACAATACAGGCGACTAAGAAATGCTGTTAATGATATAAGCAGCCAGGAAATGCAGGCATTTTCCGAACCCCGCCACATGATAGATGTATGAGCTGACAAAAATCGCGCCGGGGCCACACCCGGATGACACTCACCGCCACAACGTGTTAGCTATAAACCACGGTGCACACGACTCTAGCACGCCACTCGTTGATATTCAGACTGACTAACAGCGAGAGTTACTCATGCAACAACGTTCCCATCCACTGCAGCGGACCGCTCCGCACCAAACCCCGCGCACGCGCCGCACCGACTGACGCGGATCGCGGTTCGGCGCGTTCGCCGAACAGCGGTGATCAGGCATAGGCCCAGCCAATGTGATATGGACGCTGTGACGTCATTGGAGCGACGCCCCCGGAATTTGTATGTACTGCACACGTAAAATCGGTAAGTTTCCTTTGAGTGCTAGCAGCAAGCGTATGTGCTTAAGTTGAGTGAGCTTGTGTTCATTGAAACAAGCAATGAATTTTGTCCGTTAATATTCCATGGATTTGTTGTGAAGATGCCGTGGCCATCTAAGGACGCGAATTGAAACTGTACCAACGCATCAACCAAGTGATTTCCCAAAAGTACAACGATAGTATATTCTGTAAATCTGCCAAATTGGTTTTTTTACAATTGTATTGTCTATTTTCGTTGTAATAAAGAAATATGTCCTCCTAAAAGAAGAGAAATCGATGCTGTTGCCTTTCTGGCGCAGCTGCGGCGATTTCCGTTAGCTGGCGTCAGTTGTCCATTATACCTAATAAACACTAATCGATCTAGAAAAGTATATTTAGGACCAAACCACTGAGGGCGCGAAGTGGGACCTTGTTATATGAGTTTTTGTTTTTCAGTGTAAATGCTCTAAGTAATATCCTCTTATCATAATCATCATTTTTCCAGAATTTCATGGTTATTTTATCGCTGTCACATCTATACCTTCGAATAACGGAGGCTTGGTTGTTCGGCTGTGTAATTGTTTGGATTAGAGCCCTTTTGACCAGAAATGATCATGTCAGGGCAATGGGATGGAGGAGAATGGAATGGTGGGGCAGGACTCCATACGCCTGGGGAGACCAACCGCTGAGTTTAAGCCTGCGCAGGGACCCCTCTGCGCGGTGTGCGCTGGGTGCTTGGTCGGGTCCCCGTCCAGGGGGCCCCTCGGCCCATTCGTGACTGACCCATGCGGCGTGTCCCAGATAAGCGGGGCTTTGCCAGGATTCAGGATTAAGTAAGAAAGAGGATAAGAGGGTTGGATGAATAACGGAGGCCGGCGCCAGCAATACCGCGCCCCGAGCGACACCTGACGGGCGAGTGTGATACTGGCATCTAGCAGCACAGCGACACCTAGAGGTGCGACTTAAAAGCTCAGCTGTGCTAGCGCGCCGCCGAGTTCGCGGTATCAAGCTTGCGCAGCTGGTAAGCATTGAGACCGATGGTGTTGATATTTGGATTTAGGGGCGCTTCGACTACAACGGTTATTTTGCGGCGATGTGGCTGGTGGGGGTAGTCAGCTCGGCGCAACGCCTGCAGACGGCGGGTCACGTGCGCTGTGTGCCACACATCGTGGACCCGCCGCCGGCGAGCGGAATAAGCGAGCTCTCTCGCCAGATCTCCATCCAGCGTCACAGCGAGGGCAGCCCGTGCGTGCAGCGGGGGAGACTGAAGGTGGTGAGGTGTGTCCAGGGATACGGCCATGGAGAGAGTTAAAGGACCGTGCCTCTCCCCTAAACTAAGAGTTTTGCATAAAATGCTGGATTGTTTCACAGAACTATGATCCAAATTGACAGGATTTTGGGAGAAAGTGTTACATTTGTTCGCCCCTTGAGATAAATTTTCGCGACGTGCCAGGGTGTGTGCCACATAAGTTCATATTAGAAATGGGCACTGCCGAACGTGACTGACAGGTGATCTGTGGCTAACGGGTGATCCGTGGCTGACGGATGATCCGTGGCCGACGGGTGATCCGTGGCCTACGGGTGATCCGTGGCTGGGGGTTATCCGTGGTCGACGGGTGATCCGTGGCTGACGGGTGATCCGTGGCTGACGGGTGATCCGTGGCTGACGGGTGACCCGTGGTCAACGGGTGATCCGTGGCCGACGGATGATCCGAGGTCGACGGTTGATCCGTGGCTGACGGGTGATCCGTGGCCGACGGGTGATCCGAGGTCGACGGGTGATCCGTGGCTGACGGGTGATCCGTGGCGGGGGGTGATCCGTGGTCGACGGGTGATCCGTGGCCGACGGGTGATCCGTGGCCTACGGGTGATCCGTGGCTGGGGGTGATCCGTGGTCGACGGGTGGTCCGTGGCTGACAGGTGATCCGTGGCTGACAGGTGATCCGTGGCCGACAGGTGATCCGTGGCTGGCAGGTGATCTGTGGCTGATGAGTGATCAGTTGGTCTGTGGCTGACATTCCAAGCAGCCGTGGATCGTAAGCAGTGTGGCGCTTACCGGGAGTGTGGTTGGTGGGGAGGGTCTTGCTGCAATCGTTCCTGCCCTCCCGCGGTATCAGCACCGATCCTATTCCTCCGAATGTTTGGACTAAAATCCTCGATCCTCCCCCCCCCCCTCTGCCCCTCCAGGTCATCCGTCTGGAAGTCCAGGTCCTGGCTGAACCCTCAGGCATCAAATCCCAGCGGGTCTCCGTGATCTCCACACGTCCAGATGGCTTCATACCCCGAAAACGCAATAAATACCGGCCATAACAACCACTGTTTGATCTCGGTTAGCACACCGTCGGGGAGTTGTTCGACGTCGAAAACGACAACAGTATCGATGATCTGTCCACAGCTCAGATGAAAATGCTCAAGTGACGAGTATGGGTTTGGTTTTTATGAGCCTAAATATGCAGCATTAACGAGGTCGCAGGGTCTGGCGCTTGCGGAAGCTACCTTCCCCGATCGTCCGGTTCTTTTGAACCATCACGAGCGTTTAAATCAATTTTGCCTTGGATTTCATGCTTTGGCGGGGATGCATCAAAAATTATCCTCTCCAAAGTAACAAAGGGAGCTTCGAAGGACAACGAAAAGATGTACGCAACGGCGAAGGTAACCATGATTTGTGACAGTATCCAGTAAACGAGCCGCACTTCATCATAGTAGATCGGGCTTTTTTGTGAATACAATCCAAAGAACAGGACGTCGCTATGCACCAGATAGCCAGCGTAGGTGAGCCGACTGAGCGGCACGAAGCCCGGGTATGAAAGGAACGTGTTGATGACGCCGCCGTAGCCGGTGACGCAGGCAAAGATGATCCAGGAGACGGCGAGGCCCCAGGCCAGTCGGTGCAGGCCACCGTACGCCACGGCCACAGCCTTGCTCGGCGTCGGGTCCCAGGGCATCTGGTAGCTGTGCATGCCGTACACGACGGAGATGCCTACGGCGAAGGCGGCGATCCAGCCGGGCAGATACTGCCACGGCTTCAGCGTGACGCGTCTGTCGCGCAGCTTGTGCAGGAGGAAGCCGAGTCCGATGCCCACCAGCCACACCGTGCAGCGCGTCCACGGGTACTTGTAGTTGCGATCGAATAGGTCGCTGTGCTCCGGCCTGAGCTCGAACTGCACTGGCGGGAGGTCATCGACGGCCCAGATCGCCACGCGGAGCACCAGGAACCCGACGGTGACGGCGCACAGCCAGAGCACACCGAGCACGGGCCGCCACACCAGAGGCAGGAGCACCAGCGGCGAGAACACGAACAGCTGCATGTCGACGGCGAGATACCAGGTCGGTCCCAGACACGTCCGCTTGAAGTCGACGATGTTTTGGACGTAGAGGAGGTCTTTCCACCAGTTCTCCTGGCATCTGGACTGCGAGCCTTTCGCAAGGCTCCAAAGCGGGCCGTCACCAATGTAACTGAACCATGTGGCACTGAAGGCTATTATAAACGCCAGTGGCGCTGTTAGTCGCAGGTAGCGATGGATGTAAAACACGGGCAGGTTGAATTGTCCGGTCTTCTGGTAAACGTTACAGAAAACATGCGCCAGCAGCACCCCGGACAACACAAAGAATGTGTCTACGCTCAGCGTGCCATTCAGCACTGCCTCAAACAAAGGGTTATTTGCCCAATCGAGCGCGACCATAGGACTGTAGTCTGTAGAGAATGCACCGGACGCCGAGTGACCTAGAACAACCCAGGTCATGGAGAAGAATCGGATGCCATGCAGACAGGCGAGCGTTCCCTTCCGCGGAGTCGTGTCCAACAGCTTCTGAGTGTTGGTGTACACGGAGAAGGCGAGCAGAGCCTGCTGAGGACGCCCAGGCGCTGGCCGTCTCGGAGGCTGGGACGTATCTGACGCGTCTCCCCGCCGGCCGGCCGGGGGATCGGCGCCGAGAACACAGGTGCACGGCTTCAGCTGCAGCACCGTCATCAGCCGCCGGGTGAGGCCCCTGTAGTGCAGGTCCAGGGCGGTGCCCGCCACCATCAGGCCGCCGAACAGGGCCATGATGGTGATGACGGCCCTGTCCGGCGGCGTGAACTCCACAGAGTCCTCCGGCGTCGTCGACTCGAGCGCGGACACGGACACCTTGCCGCCGAGCAGTAGCTGTAGCCCGCGCACCACGTCCTCGCCAGAGCAGCTGGACGGCACGCACATGCCGACGACGCCGGTGGTCTTGCCGACGCCGGGCAGGATGATGACGTCGCCGAGCCGGTCGTCGTGTCGGGGCGTGTCCGTGGCGCCGTTACGGAGGCCGCGCCGGCTGCGGCCCGGTTTGGCCATCCCCGGCACGTACCGACCGACGAAGTGCAGCCCCTGGACAGACAGGTCAGGGTGCTTGGTCGCGTTCAGGTCCACGTCGATGCCCAGGCACTCGTCGAAGGAGCCAAAAGCGTTGGTGTTCCCCGCCAGGATACCGTCGGGCAGCTTTCCAGTGGCGTCCAACACTGAAATCGAGTAAGGCCAAACGTTCTGTTCAGACGTCCTAAGGAAATGCTCTGATTATGTAATTTGAAGCCGGTTTGTCATTAACCGCTCGGTAGGCTGTCGTAAAAGCTAATTTTCCAAGCGCTCGCCAACAAACAACAACGGCTAAGGTTGATCACCAGGAAACCTAGAAACTGGTCAAGGACGCACGTTGCACTGAGGCGAAATTCGCGCACAAACGGTCGTCATGACGACGCGCCATCGCTGGCCCGTTGTCCAGTCGCGTGCGATCAAGGTCGGCGGTAATCAGTCAGGGCAAGGAAATGTTGAGTATAGGACAAAATCAGATAAGTTATCAAATTCGAAAAGTTGATCAACATCAGACGGCGTCGAAACAGTCAGTCGAAGTCGGACCCGGCCAGCTAAAGCTTGCAAGATCAGCCGAGGTTGGTTCTGGCCAGCTAAAGCTTGTAAGATCACTTGAGATAGGACCTGGCCAGCTAAGGTCAGTTATGTCAGCAAGGTCGGATGCTGTGGGCTGTTGTCTCCTGCCAATTAAGATAGATTGGTGTATTTGCAATTTTCTGAGCACACTTAATTCGATCAAGGCCTGGCGAGGTAACTCATCTTTTGCAAATACCTGATGAGAGAGGCTTGATAAGCAGATGTAAGTAAATAGTGACCAACGTCGGCCAGCCATAGTTCGCACGGCAGAACAACTGAATTGATTCCAGCAGTCATCTGCACGTCCCAACAACTGACCACGCACTCCCTCCCGTCGTCCCGGTTCACACTGCAGCAGTACGGAAAGACTGCCGGAAGGCTCTCGTTTTGTTCGCGCCGGACGCTGACCCGACACGATAGTGCAGACTTCTGTCCACGTTACAACGTGTTTTGCTATTCCGTTGACGCAGCACGCGCGTTGCAGAACAAAATCAGGGGCGACGCACAGCCAACAAGTCCCTACCCGGCGACAACTTACTGAGTTTTGGCCACACGGCCTCCCCTGTCAGCTCGTCCCAGAAGATCTCGGTGGGCGCCCGACACAGACTGCCGCTGGCCCGGAGCGTCGGCGCCGCCAGCCGGGACACGGCCAGCCGCTCGCCGGAGGGCAGCGTCCTCTCCTCCAGCAGCTCCGCCAGCAGGTCCAGCGCCCGCCCGACGCCCGCTGGCGACGGCGCGGCCGGCACGGGCGCCAGCAGGAGCGCCGTCAGCGCCGGCAGCACGAGCCACATGACAAAGCGGTGTCGGCGCAGCGGACACGGCCCACCGGCGGTCGGCCCCAGCCGGCGTCTGTCGCGCGCCGTGACGGGCTGAGTTCTCCCTATCTGAGTTGTCACTATCTGAGCGGTCATTATATGAGTGGTCCAGGGGCGGATCCGGAGAGGATGGCCACGGGGCCATGCCCCCCCCCCCCCCCCCCAATTCCCTTGGGTGCCGAAGGGGTCGATAGTCGACCGAACAGGTGCAGTTTTTTAAACACAAAACGCAGCAAAATCGGACATCTTTGGACTTCCAGGTCACCAAGAACAGTTGCAAGCGAAGGGGAAGGCCTAGCCAGAAGAGAGAAAAAAATGTTCAATTATTAAACAAAATTGTTAATTGGAAATATTAAATCTTATTACGCTATCCAGGAGCCCTGTGCTGTATCCAGGGGACCCATATGTCCACTTGCAGGGACATTCCGACTGCTAAGAAGCCTTCCGCATTAGTCTTGACTTCTTTGCGTTTGCTCGGAGGGCCCTGCACTGTTGCTGTGCCATCCCTGGTAGCATGCCGGGCGCTCTTGTCAATCAGGGGCCTTCCATGGATTTTTTTCATTTGTCAGAAAGGATATGTGAGCTATAGCCGAGGACCCATATGTTAACCACCCGGGGTATTCTCGCTTGCTCGCGGCCAATTACGTTGGCTTCGGTTCAGCCACCGACACGCTCGCGATATGCTCACGGGCCCTCTGCATTGGTCTAGGGCGTTTCCAATTCCATGTCACTGTCTTTGGCCCCTACGCTCTTGTCGGGGGCCCATTTGTTAACCTGCTTATACACACCCAGTCGGTCAGGGCCCTCCAAATTGGGTCTTGGGGACTTTCTACTTGAATAGGTTGCCCTGCACACTTGTGAGGGCCCCAACTGGTACCCTGTTCCGCCACACTGGATTATTTAGGGGCCACGCACATTGGGTATTTTAATGTAGGACTCTACGCTCTTGTCGGGGCCATCTGATAGCATGCTCGGATACAACTGAATTTGACTGCTCTCCCCACGAGGTCTTGGGTACGTTTTGTTTGCATGTTCTACGCTCTTGTCCGGGGCCTATCTGATGAGCTGCTCGGGGCATTCGATCGTTCGAGGGCTCTCTACATCAGATTTTGGGTACGTCCTATTTGAATGGAGGTCCTACGCTATTGTCGGGGTGCTCCTCTGTTCGCCTCACTGTTCGGTCACACTGGATTGCTCGGGGGCCCCCGCGCACTGGGTCTTTGTGTTTGAATTTAGGGCCCTGCGCTCCTATCGGGACCATCTGATAATTTGCTCGGGCATAATTTGCATTTGCTTTTAGCTCTCGGAGGCTCGCTGCGCTGGGTTTTATGTGCATCTGATTTGAATGTAGGGCCTTGCGTTCTTGTCGTGGCCCCTTCTGATAAGCTGCTCTGGAGCATTCGTTTGTTGGGCGACCTCTACGTCGGGTCTTGGGTACTTTCTATTTGAATGGAGGGCACTGCGCTCTTGACGGGGCCCTATCTGTTAACACGCTCTGCCGCACTCGATCATTCGGGGGCCCTCTACATTGGGTCTTGGGATCCTCCTACTTGAATAGAGGTCGCTACGCTCTTGGCAGAGGCCCTTTATAACAACCTGCTCGGGAACTGGCCCCGCGCTGTTTTCGGCAGCTCCCATCTGTTACCTGTTCGGGCACACTCGATCATTCCGAGGCTCTCCATGCTGTGTTTTGGTTACTTTTTATTTTAATGAATAGTCCTACGTTCCTGGCGGGCCCCATCCATTAAGCTGCTCGGGTCAGTGGCGGATACAGACGGGGAGGGGTTAGACACAGGACCACGCCCCCCCCCCCCCCCCCCCCAATGAACCATGCCGAGGGGATCTTGAGGCTCCAAAGGCGCCCGCAACCGGTCGAACGGACGCAGTTGTCTAACAAAACATTACACACAACACAATTGGATGTTTTTGGGCCTACAGACGACCAAGAACGGTTGCTGGCAAAAGTAAAGAGTTCGTAAGCAGATAAAGTGAATTCCTTGCTAATTGAGGTTGTGCTTGGGAGACGCTTTGGGGCTCATTACACTGTCCAGTGACATTACGCCGTTGCCCGGACCCTATATGTCCACTTGTCGGGCCCATCTGATCGCCAAGGATCTTTCCATGTCGCCCTTGATGTCTTTGCATTTTCTCGTAGCGCCCAGTGCTGCTGCTGGGACACTGTCTACTTCCATGCCTGAGCACTCTTGATTGATCGGGTTTTTCTCCACAGATTTTTCCCGTTCTCTCGAAAGGCTCTGTACACTTTTTCCGGGGCCTCATATGCCGGGGTACACTAAGCTGCTAAGGGGCCCATTATACTAGTATCGGGCTCTTTCCACTTGCTTGCGGGCTTTGTGCTGTTGCTGGAACTTACATATGCTAAGGCACTGAAACATTCGATGCTCACGGGCCCTCCACTTTGATTTAGGGCTTTTTCCTTTTGACCTCATTGTCGGAGGACTCTTCACTACTGCCGAGGCTCTTGCTGTTAACCTACCCGGGCGCTGTTGATCGCACAGGGGTATTGATTCATGGTCCTGGGTAATTTCTCTTTGCTCAGAGGGTCATGTGCTCTGGCCGGGCCCTCACATGTCAGCCTGCCGGAACACTATCGGCCGCTTAGGAGCACACCACGTTGGTCTTAGATTCTTTTTGCTTGCTCTGAGGACCCTATACTCGTAAACAGGCCCCTGTTTGTTCGTCTCCTGCGGCACCCATGGTCGCTCAGGTTTAGTTCACTTTGGTTTTGTTGCCCTAGCCTTAGAGCAGCAATCGGATATGTGCCGATGAATTTCTAAGCGCAATTGTCGAACGTAATTTGACGTGCCACCGACGTCGTGCGGGTCATTTCCGTTGGCTATTGAATATGTGGCTTATTATAGGTAATTGTGCGTCACGTTCTTAACATATTTCGAATGTTAGGATATTATGCACTGCTTTGTAACAAAGGAAGCTTTCTACATTAGTCATCAGTCATCAGCTGGTCGCACCGCCCGGCCGGCTATCCGTAAATAAGTTAGTAACGAAGTTTGTTCCCGGTTTGATGGTATGTAGCAGCCAATTTAAGTTTATCTTGCATGTTTTTTCCCGAAACAGTTAGCTTCAAAATCACTTGATTTAACATGACCTGTAGAAAATAAGTGAGCTCCATGTATGTGCATACGCAGCACGCCTAGCTTTATAGGGCTGCGCACAGTAACATGGGTTCTTGCTTTGTGAAACACACACACGCACACACACACACACACACACACACACACACACACACACTCACACACACACACATATATATATATATATATATATATATATATATATATATATATATATATATATATATATATATATTGAATATTTTGGCAGAATCCTTTTCTTTATACATGTTTGATTAAAAACAACTGCTGACTCAGCATTGGCAAGCTTTCTGACGCATCGTTCTAGTTTCCGGGCCATTGACATGGCATAACCGCTTAGATTAAAGATGGTTCGCACAAAAGAATGAGTACTTGAGTAATTTTGAGTACTGTGACCCGCGCGATGTTCATGAAGGATGTTGACGTAGGATGATCATGCAGCTGCAACATGGCTGACCTCATTTGACAAATGAGTAATTTTGTGCGAACCATCTTTAAACTAAGCGATGATGCCAAGCAAAGGCACGGGAATCCTTGAAATGATTTCGTGCAGGCGGTTAAAAATAACATGAAACTCAGCTTCCAGTTATAATGATGTCAAGATCGCAGTAACATGCCCAAACCAATGTGAGTAGGGAGCAAAGCGTTAGCTGGAAACAGAATGACGTGAAGCCAGCTCGAGGACCAATTGCCCACGGTGACCTTTGCAGCACGCCGCCACGCATGGCCACCATATCTTATCAGCATATCAGACCTCGAGAGCACATATGTACCACGTCACTCCACCCAGACTACGGAGCCCCTCCCTTCACCCCCCCCCCCCCCCCTACCAGCTCTGCGTCCCTTGCCGGCCTCCGAAGCAGGTGATCACGGTAAGCCTGGTCCCGGAGGCCGATTTATCAGCGCCATCTTTTGAGGCTAGCATGGCTTTAAGTGTCCGTTGTGACACTAGGTGACGCTGAAAGCGTGGCGATTTCTCTACGGGCACATGTTCTGATGCCAATAGCTGATACGGCGTGGCGTGCACGATCATTTCTCTCACGGCGCGAGGAGTCATCAAGTCTGGCACCAGCCCGTTTCATATGCGGATCATTTGCAGCCACTGCACGTCTGTTGGCAGGAAACTAAGTGTTTACTATACCAATGTTCTGTGTTGGTCCAAAAATGAACTCTGATAGTAACAGGCTTCCATCCACTCCAGTTTCTCCCCTCTTGTTTCGTCCTGCACCCTCGCATCACCCATTAATCTCGAGCAGGCTGCACGCACCAGTCATGGGCGGGGTCGAGTGACCTCTGGCGGCGTCTGAGCGCCGAGCATGACCCAAACATTGGTACATACGTGCCTGTGCGGATGATGGTCGGCGGCAGGTGGCTCTGGATGAGGCCACGCGATGCGAAAAAAAACCCTTGCGTGCCACTGACAGGCGAAGAGCTGGCAGGTCAAGGGCACCCGCCTCTGCCGCCCGGGTGACACGCTGACATAATTGAACTGGATGATTGATTTACGAGCCTCGGATGTAAGGTGATGACGCACTTTATGAAAGCAGAACAGAGTTGAGTTACACTTTTTGACAACATGGGATGTGTATTTGCAAGGACAGGACACTTTTATGGGGTAAAGGGTACTTAAAAGAGTACCGGAAAGGGCTTGAATCACTTGGTGATAAGTATGTCTTTGAAATATACTCCAAAGGTGGCGCACTCCCTTTAAAGCGCGGAGCCATTTGAGAGTTTGAGCCCCAATATCGCACTGCCCTAGCGCGCCTCAGATCAGAGACAGAGTTTCGCAAAATGAGCTGATGGGAGGGAGGGGGGTGCCGAACAATAGAAAAATGACCAAACCGGCCCACCAAAATATACCACCAAGCGGATTTCTCCCCAGACTTTGCCCACTTTCTTCCCAAAGTTGAGGACTGAGGTCCAATTTAGGGGACTGAAATCCCGCCTCCTACCTAAAAAGGAAACTACACCAGTGTTTCAAATCTATTTCAAAAGACAGGCAGACTGCCTTTCGATTACGTTATGGCCGTTCTGGTGAGGAAACCGAATTTAGGTACCTTTGTTGCTCTATTGGTGATAAATGAATACTTGGCGGTGTTGATAACTCGCCACTATTGAAGCGCCAGCGTGGTGCACCCCAACATGGATACTTTTAACACTGTAATTTGCTAATATATTTGACATTCGTGCCTTGCGATGTTTACTGCGATAAGGAAAATCGCATCACTGGTTACGCATGCATTTTATCCACCTAGTGAGAATTTCCGTGGTCTGGTTCTGATATCAGAAATGTGTAAGTACTTGTTGAGATATGCACGAACCATCACTAGCGGCTCTGTGATGCGCCGTCGCCTTCCCTCGGCTGTTTATGGTACGGATCGCAGGAGTGAGGTGGGACGGGCTGCTCGTGCTGGGTGGCCGTGAGGGAAGACTGTGTCGCTAGGAGGTTTTGGAAACGCGTTTTCGATCGACTGTGCGTGGAAATCACAACATAATGCTGAGCTGAGCAGTCAGTGTTCCACATAATTCGCTTGTGAGGAGGCGGCCTGCGCAGTCTGGGTTTTGGCAGCTTTTCTCGAAATAGTGACGTCCTACGACATCAAGGTTAGTTTGAGGTTTGTCTACCTAGATGAGCACCGTTGTTTATGGGATCATTTTTGCTTTCTCCAAGCCACCATGGTAATTTTAAGGTTGTGATGTTTTGCATTCATTACTTGTACTCACTGACTGCTACCATGCCTTCATTACTACCAGGCCCTCATTATTGTGTTATTGTAGTAGGCTAACCCAATTGCAGCACATTTATAAGGTGTAGCATGGTGATTCAGCATCTATCAGTGTAGCTTGCAGTCTCTTTGTGTTTGTTGACCATCTACATTCAGTGTTCCATGACCTTTCCAATAGGGCATCCACCAAACCAGCCAGACATCTGACCTGCCTTGGCTGTTTGGCAGCTGTGAGGCGCTGACATCCTGGGTTGACTACTGCCTCATCTGATGCTAATTGGTCAATTTTGAGCAAGGGGTGGTGGCAGGAAGTGAACCGCAAGCCGTAGGGGGTGTAATAGCATGCAAAAATTTGGGCAGCCGACCACCCAAGCAGACAAATATTGAAACATTACATGAGCTGGATGTTGGGTACTAATGTTCTACCATATTGTCATGGTAGTTGTTGAGATGCAGAAAGGTACCACAAAAACATCAATATTCTAACAGCAATAGCAGGTTCTCCAAGAAAATATGGGAAATGGTTACAATCATATCTTTCTCTGCTATAAAGTATGATGTTTGCCCAATTTTTGGGTGCTAATAGAGCAAAATCTAATTAAAGTTGGTTCCTCGTATCCTATGTTTATCATTTCTGTTTATCAGCTGTCACATTACATTCTTCATGAATTGACCTAGTTGAAACTAAGTGATGACTAGTTGATAAAGCTAGTTGATGACCAGTCAACAAAACTAGTCAAGTTTATGTTGAACTGAATGATCTGTCATTGAAAGATATTGTTCAAAGATTGCATATCATGATATGCCAATAGCTATGTCTTTGGATGACCTTAGGTAAACTTGTTATTTCTGTCAATTGTGACAAACCTTAAACAAGATGACTGACACCAGGGATTCCTGGCAGACATAGAAATGCAATCACACAAACATACCCACCCATACAAGTGTGATTATTATCTTCATTCAACTTATCTTCTCTCAAGTGATATTATCATCCCAGAATTTGTTGTTAATGTCTTGACATTTCAACACCTAGTGTTTTAGCCAAGGCCCTGACTACACTTTATTTCCACAGATGGCGGATGGGTTCCGTGTGGATGGGTTCCGGGTGGACGGCTCCTGGATGCTGTCTGTGTTCGTCACGGACCTGCAGGTGGAGAAGAAGATCCGTGTCAAGGGTGACATGCATGTTGGTGGCGTCATGTTCAAGCTGGTGGACGACCTGGGTATGTACCACCTGGCAAAGGTGCTTTCATGGAGAAATGACTGGGTCCAAAGGCTGTGTGCGGAGACCTTCTATGCAGGCAGTTCCAGTGAGTGGTGTGATTACCACTGGCCATGGCAGCATCTGATTCTGGGAGGACTGATGTGAGAGTGTGCCGCTGAAATAACAGGGCGGTTCTGCAGTGATGTTCATAACGGGGATGGCCGCGGCCAACATGCCCTTGTTATCGTTGCCGCGTTATCTTGCTGTTTCTCCAGTACCAAACGTGCCGAACGCGATCTATCCCGACTGGAAATGGTTACTGGAGCTAGCGCGCGGCCTCATAGCCATGTGTCCGACGGGCTCATGTATGTCGACGCGGGAAGCCCCGCCCGCGGGGGATCACCGCCTCTCGCCGACGCCCGAGTCTCCGCCTGGCTTCAGCGCCGCCCGCCCCGCGCCGGCCGCGCCGATGGGGGCGGTGGTGGCGGCAGAGGGGCGGCGCCCTTCCGTCTATTTCGGGCGCCGGTCGCGGCCGACCCGGACCGCCGCGGCGCCCCCAAGGCCGGCGGCGGCGCGGCCCGTCGGCGAATCGTCGATGCCGTCGCGTCGGTGCGTCTTCGGCCCGGGCCGGCCGGTGTCCGGTTGGCGGTCGACCGTGGACGTCCGGCGTCGGCCGTGGGGGGGCCGGGCGGCTGTGCGCCGGCGGCCGCCTTCGTCCCCCCGGCGGCCGGCGCGGGCAGGGCCGTCCAGTCTGCTGGCCCAGCTGAGCGTTGACGAGCCGAGATCCGCGCCGGCCGAGTCTCATGTGCGCGATGGCGCGGACGGTGCTGCCGAACAGGGCTGCGTAGCATGCTGCGGCTGTTTTTATGGCGGCTAAGCAGTGGACATTCAGCCGATCACCGCACTTCGATACAAAACACGCAATGTCCGTCATTGACTTCCCACCCCCCTGAACATGGTGTAACCTAAGTTCGACAACAAATGCGTAGCTTTGCTGAGGCTGGTGTCGGCGAGTCCGCCACTGGTCAGCAGTGCGGGCGATTACCGTCAGCCGGTGGTCAGCTGCCTGGCGGTGCGCGAGTGGTCAGCATGCTCAAAACATCGCGGTCGATGTCACGCTCAGGGAATGCTGCAGACCGGTGGGTTTGCTGGTGCGTGTGTCGCGGTCGACGTGTCGGTGGTTGGTGCGGATGCGCCATTGGTCGACGTATTGACGGCCGCCCTGACGGTCAGTGCACCGGCAGTGGCCGCTATGCTGGTAGTTGTGTGCTAACGTGTGTTATTCCAGGTCCCAGGGCCCAGATGTTACAGGTGGTCCGTGTACCGGCGGTCCGTGCACCGGCGGTCCGTGTACCGGTGATCCGTGTACCGGCGGTTCGTGTACAGGGGTCGGTGTACCGGTGATCCGTGTACCGGTGGTTCGTGTACAGGGTCGGTGTACCGGTGGTCGGTGTACCGGTGGTCCGTGTACCTGCGTTCCGTGTACGGTTGGTCCGTGTACCGGTGGTCGGTGTACCTGCGGTCCGTTTACCGATGGTCCCGGTACCGGTGGCCCGTGAATTGGTGGTCAATGCATGGTAGTCCGTGTACCGGTGGTCCGTGTGCACGTGGTCCGTGTACCGGCGGTTTGCGTACGGGTGGTCCGCGTACAGGTGGTCCGTGTACCAGTGGTTCGTGTACAGGTGGTCCGTGCGCCGGTGGTCCATGTACCGGTGGTCCGTGTACTGGTGGTCCGTGTACCGGTGGTCCGTGTACCGGTGATCCGTGTACAGATGGTCCGTGTGCAGGTGGTCCGTGTACCGGTTGCCCATGTACAGGTGGTCCATTACAAGTGGTCCTTGTTTCGGCGGTCCGTGTACAGGTGGTCGGCGGCCCGTGCACAGGTGGTCCATGTACCGTTGGCTGGTGTACCGGTGGTCCGTGTACAGGTGACGTGTACCGTGCCGCCGCCCGCCGTCAGCGGGGTGTTTATAGCACCGCTCCCGGTGCCAGTCCAAACAGGACGGCCGTCAGCAGCGCTGGCAGACTCGAGCGCGGCTCAGCCCCGGCCCAACATCATGTATTGAACGACCGAACCCGGCCGTCCCGGGACGAAATGGGACGCGACTGTTGTACTGGTCCAGACCTGCTGCTGTACTGGCTTAGACCTCTGGATTGACTGGGGTCTTCCAGTAAATTTTCTTGGCGTCCTTCCAGTAAATTCCAGGGTCTAGACCTCCGGATGCACTGGTCCAGATCTCCTGATAGAATGGTTCAGATCTCTGGATGCACTGGCCCAGATCTCCTCATAAACTGGTCCAGACCTCCGGATGCACTGGTCCAGATCTCCTGATAGACTGGTCCAGACCTCCGGATACACTGGTCTGGATCTCCTGGTAGTCTGGTCCAGATCTCCTGATAGACTGGTCCAGATCTCCGGATACACTAGTCCAGGCCCCGACAGTCGGCATCGCGTGACGTCAGACCGGGTCATTTCCGAGCGCACCACACCGGACCCGGGGTGGCCGGACCACCCGCTGACAGACGGCAAGCGACGGCCTCTGGAGGCCGGGAACTTCTCCGGACGCCCCGACACCGAGCGGCCGGCGCCGGCCGCCGTTATCGGGCTGGCGATCGACAGCTGAGCATTTTGCACGCACGCTCGTGCTACGCTTGCCAAACCGCCGCACGATGGCGGCGGGTACGCCGCGGGCCGCCGCTCCCACCTGTTGAACTTTGTTCGACGCACCGCTTCTGGACTTTTGTACCCGTCGCCGCCTTTCCGCGTAACCGCCTTGTTGGCGTTGCACTCCACAACGCGGAAGCATTGTCTTCGTATCTGTGCTGGCGCGGCGGGCACCCGGCCGGCGCGTCATTCCTCCACGTGCGCTGGCGTCGGCCGAGTAGGGCGCGGCCGCGTCACCCATTCTGGTCGGCGGCGGGTGTACGCAGCGCATGTGGCTGGTAAACACCGGCCCGGCCGCTCCGCCCCGTCCGGCGCTGACGTCACACAGCGCTGGCCTTGACGGCGCGGCGAGCTGTCGGGTGCGGAGGCACCGGCCGCGGTGCCGAGAGGGCGGCCGAGCCGCGCCGACGGCCGCTGCGGCCGCGGGACGTGACGAGCGCCCCTCCCCCTCTCCGTGCGCCCCTCTCCCTCCCCGGCGTCGGCGTTGCACGTCCGTTTCCGGCGCTGGGCGGCGAGCCGGGCGTCCGCGCGGCGCGCGCTGCCGCCGGGAGCTGGTCCGGACCGGCGCGCCGGCCGCCCGGCGCCGTATTAGGCGCGTTGCCGGCTGCACGCGGCGCACCGACGGGCTACACCGGCGGCGCGTGCCTCCGCGGCGGAGGCGGCGGCGGCCGGCCGCCCCTCCCCCTCCCGACCGACCCGTGCGCCTGGCAGCGTCGTGGGACACGCGGGCTGTCGGGCGAACAGACGGCGCTCCGCCGGCAGAGGGCGGGGGTGTCCCGACGGGCCACCGCCGGCGCACGTGCCGTCCAGATGTGCCGGCCGAGCGGAGGGGAGGCCGCCGCCGCTGCCGCCGCCTCTGCTGCGCAGTCCGGCGCCTTTTTCCGTGGCCGGCTCGAGCGCGCGCGGCGCCACTCTGCGCCCTGGCCGGCGGCCCGACGCCAGGCGCCGCTCGCGGTCAGGCCAACGCCCCGGCGCCGGTCGGCCGATGTTTTCTGTCGGGATTGCCTAACGCGTCGGACGGTTTTGCAGTCGGCGGTGGGCCGCGGCGGCGCTCACATCCGGCCTTTGATTCACCGCCGCCGCCGGCCGGACGCCGAGCGCCGGTGACGCCGAAGGAATGCTGGAATCGAGGACGCGTCACGCGTGACGAGGCGTCACTGGAGCTGGGGCTGGAGCGGGGTGGCATCCGGCGGCAGCTGGTGCTGGCGGCCGCCGGGGTGCTCGCCCCTCATTGGCCGGGGTTTGTCTCGTCTCTGCGCCGGGTCCCTCTGAGGAGGTGGGGAGGCTCAGCCACCGTTCGCCCCCTGCGTCGGAGGCTGCGGCGCCCGGCCAACGCTCAGCTGACGGGACGCTGACCTTGCCAGCTGCGCATCACCAGCTGCCCCGCCCGCCGGCTGGCCGCCGCAAGCTGCGCCGTGACGGGACGTGACGTGACGCGCCCGTGTCGTAACGTGACGTCAGTGACCTGACGCGCGCGCGGCCGCCGGCCGGTCGCGCTCGCCACCGGCCGCACCGCGGTCCGGGCGTGGCGGTGGGTCGGCCGCCTAATACGGCCGCCCGGTCGGGTGGAGCGCCGCCGGCCGAGACGCCGAGCGGCGCCGCGCCCGCGCGCGCCCGCCCCGGCCCGCTGGAATGCGCTGAGGCCCACACCGGCGGCGCGGCGGCGCGGATCAGCGCGGGTTCGGACGGGGTCGAGTCGCGCCCCCGGGCCCCTGTGCCGTGCCTCCGCGGCCAGACGGCTGTGTTCCCGTACCTCCACGGCCAGACAGTGGAGCCAGACGGCTGTGTTCCCGTACCTCCACGGTCAGACAGTAGAGCCAGACGGCTGTGTTGCGGGACCAGGCAGTCGGGCCGACCGCAGGCATGCCCTGTGACGCGCCCGGACGCCGGCCGACGTCGTTTGGCCGCCGTTGTGGCCCCGATTACGGGCCGTTTGGATGCGCGCCGTCGGCTGTGGGAGGCGCCGTTGCACTGCCCTGCGGCACGCCCTGCCGGTGGTCGGCCCTGGATGCACGCCCGGCCCGAGGCCGGCCCCGCCCGGAATCAGCAGTCGGACTTGCGGAGTCC
Source organism: Pollicipes pollicipes (assembly GCF_011947565.3). Classification (NCBI taxonomy): domain Eukaryota; kingdom Metazoa; phylum Arthropoda; class Thecostraca; order Pollicipedomorpha; family Pollicipedidae; genus Pollicipes; species Pollicipes pollicipes. The sequence goes on from NW_023596420.1 coordinate 7,860,130, forward strand.
GCACCTCGGACCGCGCCGGGTCGGCTCTGTGACGTCATTGGCGCTCGGCAGCACAGGTGGCGCGCTTTTAATGTCCGGATCATCGTCGTTACGACGTGACGTCTCTGCACGATGCAGCAGGTGGCGGCCGGTCGAGGCGTCACGGAGCTGGTGCGGCCCGTGCGGAGGAGGGAGGGGCGCTGACCTCGTGGGGCAGGGGAGGGGCGCTCGCCCGGCACCGTCGGCCAGCTGGGCTGGAACGGCTCAGCCTGGCCCATGAAATCCGTGACTTGTTGCGCCGACGCCGATACGCGGATATAAACACTGAGGAGACGTCGCTGGTAAAGCCTTGTATGTTGACATGTCAGCTTAGCCCGAACTTTCGGTTGACACAGCTGCGTTGTATGTTGACATGCCAGTCTCAGCTGAGCTTCGCGCCGGCACAGCTGTTTGTGGACCGGTCGCTGGCGTGGGTAGAACCGGTTCACCCACGGCATTTCGATTCCCACCGCCAGCTCTCGGGCGCGGAGATGGCCACCCGTCCTCGACGAACCATCTGAGGGGTTGGCTGAGCCCGGAGCCCCGCCGGTGGCTACTGCACGGACACCGTGCAGGCGCGACTGAGAACTCACTCGGTGCGGCCCGCCCGCGCTGCCGGCCGCGCCGCGCCGCGGCGCCCGGCCGCCTACCGCCGACCAAGGTCGTATGGTGATGAGGCGTCGCCTTGACTTTGGCCGGCGGCGGCGGAGCGGGACGTGCGCGGTGACCCGGCTCGGCCAGCTGGTGCGACCGGCCGCCGTCGCGACGGCACGCGGCGCCGCCACCGGCCGTCGGCGCCGTCGCCGGCGTGGTTCGGCCGACGCCGCCGCCGGGCGGTGTGCGGGAGCGCGGCGGGGCGCGCGGCGGCGTGTCAGCGGCGACGGCCGTGACACGTGCGGCCGCGGCCGGCCGCGGGCGGCCACGCAGCCGGGAGGCGACAGGCGGGCGGCGGACGGGGTCGTTATCATGGATTCAGGCGCGGGTGATGTATTCGGGGAGCCTGCAGAGGTGTCGCGCCGCCTTCGTCAGGCTGAGCGCTGGCCGATGGGATGCTGCAGCATTTACATTTTGACGACGGCGGCCGGTGGCGTGTGCACGGTACCCCGCCGTCCCTTCGGCCCAGCGAGGCACGGTGCCGTCGAGACGGGAGATCTGAAGTCTGTCGGTACCGGCCAGAGTCGGACGGAGCGGCGGTGGCGGCGCCGGCTGGCGTGGGAGGACCGGCCGAGCTCGCTGCCGGAGAGCATCGGAGTCGGCCGGCCCATCTGCGGCGCGCCCACGCCCGTTCTCGCCGCCGCTGCGCCGCGCGCGCCCGGTAAATTGGCCGATTGCGACAGGCGGGCGCCCGGGCGCGACTGGCGACGGCGTTTTTGCGACGGCGCGCTCGGATGTGCCGATCGGAACTGGCTTCGCGCGCCGGCCGGCCGCGTTTCGGTACGAAGCTGGGGACTTTGGCACCTGATGCAACCCGAGCATTGTGCTGCATGGGCTCGAAGTGGTCTGAGTGAATCGGGGTTGGTTATCGATGCCGGTGTCATCCACAAGTGATGATGCAGTGGCGTATAGGCGTATAGGCTTGGTGCTATGCGTAATTATTTTATGCTTTGTTTAAGTACACATCCATGTTTCGCTCAACAGCATTGTGACCAGATGCTTTGGATTAGCCTTGCTCCGGCTGCTTTGGTGGCGGTGCATTGTATATTGCCTTTTGTTTTCGGCACACGTGTCGACCGATGTCGGTTTGTTGTTCTAGAGCATGTCCCGGCATTCCACACTTGGCGTTCTGAGCACGGCTAGGCTTCTGGTTTATGTATGTTGCTCACCAGGTTGTTGTGCTTCGTGGCATTCTGCGCCGCGAAATGCCCCGCAAGCCCCGCCCGCCAGGGCTGGCAGCCGCCTCACTGCCGCCACCGCTTTGCCACCCCGCGGTCGGTTTTCCCGGAGCCATGGTCCGTTGCTCGCTTCCGCGGCGGCCGCGGGGCCGTACCTGCACCGCTTCCTGTGCCGGCCGCGTGGCGCGCGTGCAGGCCGCCCATGTCGGCCGCCGCTCGGCATCATGCACAGCACAGATCCCAGCGCGGCCCGGCCGGCGCCGCGCCGCCCCCGCCCCCGCCGCCGATGCGGCCGCCGCGCGGCGCTCGGTTTTTATCGGCTCGGCGTCAGCGGAGGTGTCGCCGACGCCCGAGGCGCTCAAGGAGACGTCGGACAGCGCTGACCCAGAACGGCTGGCGGGGTGGCGCCCGGGAGCGGCGCGAGCGCGGCTGTCAGCTGTGTCAGCCGTCGCGTTGCGAGCGAGCGGCGAGCCGCCGCGTCGGCTGGGGGGGGGGGGGAGGGGTCCGAGCTGCGCCGCGAGGTGCCGATCTCGCCCGCCCACCGGTGTCAGCTCATGGAAACCTGTGTGTTGACTTGTCAGTCAATCCAACCTCTCGGCTGCACGCGTTCGGGCGAAAGGCCAAACACCACAGTATTCCCCCCGTTCCCCTGTCCCCACTCGTCCCCGTCTGGAGTGGTCATCCCTGCCTCGCACCACATGGCGGGACGCCCCTGTGCCGGACGATCTCCGCGGTGCGCCAGGACGGGCCGGCTCTTCCTCGGCGTGCAGCCGGCTCGACCTTACGCGGCGGCTCCGCGTGGGCCCGGCGCTGATGAGCCCGGTGTGGGCTCGCCCCCTCGCCGGCCGCGGCGGGGCGCTGGCGTGCTGCCAGTCGATTGTTGATGGGCGAAATGGGCCGGCACGAGTGGCGATGGCATGGAGCTGCGCCTGCCGAGGTCGGCGGGGCGGCTGGAGCGGCTCCCGGGGCCGCAGCAGATGGCGCCGGGCTGCGACACGCTGTCATCACCGCGCGCCTGTCCTCGGGCCGGCCGTGTTTTAGGCGAGGCTCGCTGCGAGCTGTGAGGCAGGGTCCCGTCCGATGCGCCGGCGGCCGGAGCTGTGCTCGTGCAGCAGCATGGCCGCGATGATGTTACGTCAGCGAGGTGCACGCTTACGATTCGACGTAAAGGATTGAGCTCGACCAGACCGGCCTATATTGGGCGCCCGTAAATATTTATGACAGATGCCCGTTCCACGAACATCGAAACGGTAGCTGATTTCCCACCGATATATGCGCTGAGGACAGGAGTACCTAAGCGAAAGCCGGCTGGTGTTCCCATGGTGATCTCATGCTCTGCCGCCAGATTATGACAGGCTTATAATTATGACGTATTTGGCGCTGTTTGCGGTGCTTGAGCAGGGTGTTCCCAGGCGTGCCCGTGGCCGCTGCAGCCTTGCAGCACTGCGGCTGCCCGCTGCCGTCCGATGCTGTGTGCTGTGCAGCAGGGCAGCCGGCCGTTGATGTGCGATCGCGTGGCTGCGGGGGCGCCGTGCTCCCCGTCGGACGCGACGGCCACGTCCAGGGCACTTTGGCCGTGTTTTCGGGCGCGATATTCCGGTAGCTGCAGCGCCGGAGACGCCTGTCACCGTTTGATCGCTCACCGCCGCCGGTTACCGTGCGACGCCCCGGCCGCCGCACCGCTGCAGCCTCGTGCTCCGGTGCGCGCCGCCGGCCGCTGCAGCGCCAGCTGTCGGGCTCTGCTCGCATCCGGCCCGGCGATGCGTCTGTGGCAGCTTAATGAGCAGCCATGACGAGTGGCCGCCGCCGCCGCCGCCGCCGCCCGGCGCCGCCCGCTCCGGCCCGGCGCTATGTATAGCCGCGCCGGCAGCATGCATGTCAAGGTGCGCGTCGGCCGCTGCCAACGTAAACGCCGGCCGGCCGCTCGCCGGTGTGTTTATCGGAGGATTGTCTGCGGCCGGCGGGAGCCGACCGAGCGGGGTCGGGTGGGGCGCGCTGACGGCTGTCGCGTCGGCCCCGGCCAGGCTCGGCTGTCGGCGGCGACAAGTCATGTGCTCCTGGGGGCGACGGCTCCGACTCTGATGGATGTGGAGCCTGATTGTCCGCGGCGACGGGTCGAACGTGCTGGCGCGCTGAAAGGCTGAAAGGCTGGCGGAGGCCAGGGTCGGGCTCTGCCGTTGAAAGCGCGGCTCTGGCTGGCGGGGCCGGGCTGGCTGTCAGAGGGGCCAGAGTTGCCTGCCAGGGAGGCCGGCTTTAGCCGTTGGCTGCACGACGGGTGGCGGGCGCGCGGCGCTCAGGTGGAAGGTGGCTGGAAACGAACCGTGAAAAGGCGCGGCGACCCCGCTTTTTGCCGCGGCACGACTCAGTTGTGCGCCGGTGCCACGGCCAGCGGCCGGGCGGCTCTGAGCGGCGCCGCCAGGCAGCGGCTGATGAGCCAGGCGACGCCGGCCGGAAGCGCACAAGGCCGCTGAGTCGGACGGAGCCAAGCAGTTCCGAGCGCAGCCGAGGGCTTCCCGGTAGCGTTAGTCACCGGCCGGCGGCGGCGGCGGCGGTGTCGTGTCATCCGGCACCGGGGCGCTGACTCACCTGACAGCGGCCGTCGCGTCCGCCGGCACCTGCCGACGCCGGCGCGGCCGCGGTGGTGACGCGCGCCGCCCTGGCCCGCCCGCGCCCGGATGCGACCCGCTATCGATGCCCGCCTCCCGCCTCCCGCCTCCCGCCCCCCCGCCTGCCGCTGGACCGCTACACGGCCAGGCCGAGTCGGTGTGCGCGGCCGGGTGGCGTGCGCTGACAGACGGAGATCGAAGGACGTCGAGCTCGCCTGGCGCGGTGGTGTGCGGCTTTAGAGAAGCCAGCTGACCCGGCTGGGACCGGCGTGGATCGCAGCTCGGTAGCTGAATCGGGTCGCCGTCTGCCGGCCATCTGGGCACGTCGGAATGCTCCTGCAGCTGCGTTGGCGCGCGTGGAAACATCCGATGCCCTAACGCGCTCGGACGCTGAGATCGGCGCCGGCGGCTCTCGCTCGGCTGGCGCGCGAGCGGCCGGTCGGTGCCGGGCGCGGTGACGCCGGCCCGCCGCGGACATGTCCTCGGCGGGCGTCACGGTATGTGGCGCCATGCCGGGCGGGCGGGGCCAGCTGCGCCAGCCCGCTGTTGTCGCGGTCTGGTGCCAGGTGTGAGGTCACCGCCGAAGCCGTCCTCGGGACCGGGCCGGCACGGCGGTGGTCCAAGTCACGCCTGCGGTCGGTGTCGGCTCCCTGGCGTGAGGTCGCCGTCGTCGCCTTCCGTAGGGACGCACGGGGTCCCGGGAGTGCCACGCTGCCCGCGATCTGCGCTGCGTCGCGTCGCCGGAGGCCGCCGGGCGCGGCGGGGGCCTTGTTTAGCGCTCTGGCCGGCTGCCAGCGCGCGTGTGTGCGTGTGCGCGCGGTGAATGGGCGCGGGCGGACGGCGCCCGACCTGCCGCCGCCCCCGCTCCGTTGGCCGCCAGCGCGCCGCCGCCGCCGCCGCCGCCGCCGCCGGCGGCCGGGTGGCGTCACTGCTGTAGGTTGCGAGCTCTCGAGGCTGCGCTCCCGCTGGGTGCCGGCTGTAGGATGCGGATCTGGTCTGTTACCCGGCAGGTTGCGCTGCCACCTGGTGACCTCTCCCTGCCGGCGCGGTCCAGATGTGCTTGACCCGCGGCGCGGTCCAGATGTGCCTGACCCGCCGGCGCTCCCGGGACCCGGCTTCCGTACGTGGGCGGCGCTCCCGTGACCCGGCTTCCGACGTGGGCGTGCTGCCTCGCCGGTGTGGCTTCCGTTCTCCCAGCTGTTCCTCGTCGCGGCATGCGACCGGCGGCCGCTGCGGGCCGCGGTCGGACGCTATCCGTCACGTATCGTGTTGTGGTCGCTGTCAGCTCGGCGTGAGACCCTTGTCGCGCGCTGAGCCGCCGCCCCGCCGCCTCCAGCCCATTGTGAGGGCGTTATCTCAGCGGGCAGGTCGGCTGACTTGGCTTCGGCTGTCGCACACGCGGGCGGCAGCTGATCAACAGCGACAGGGCTCAGGCATTGAGCGGGACGAGGTGTGGGACAAGGCCTGCTTTCGGCGGCTACTGGGTGGGCTTAGCTTCTGGCCCTGGTCAGCGAGCGTGAACATTGACACGTGATGAGGATACAGACTGGGACAGAAGCGGAGGCCGGCGCAACTCCTCGCAATGCGCTCTAAGCTCAGCCCTTCCGCGGATCACTGGGTGGCCGTTGCTGCGGCCTCCGGCGGAGGTAACAGATTTACCGCGCCAGCGAGCCATGGTTACCGCGTTCACGTGAGCGTAGGTGACGCATTCACGTCTCGTTATTATCACTATTGACGCGTGCGCTACTGTGCTGGCTGGCGAGAAGCCAGCGATCGGCGAGCTGGGGTGCTGTTCAATCACGGGCCCGCTGCGCCACGGATGACAACATCGGAGATGTAAAACCTCGAGAGGAGAAAGTCGGTGGGAGGGTGCGGCGTCGTGGACGGGAAAGCGGACGGTCTTCCCCGGACGGGAGAGCGGGCAGCCTGCCGCCCGGGCAGCGGGCAGTCTGCCCCGGCGCCGGCAGCAGGCAGCCCGCCCGGGCGAGCCGTCGGCCGGGTGGCCCGCGCCCTTACCGAGCCCGGAACCCGCCGGGCCGCCGGGAGACGGATCGGCCGTCCGTTTGTGGGTCAAGGCGGCGGACGGACGTGCCAGGAGTGCCGAGCAGGCGACCGACCCACGGCAAACGCCGCCCCGGCCCGGCCTGGCCCGGCCCCGTATGCGTTGTTTGTCGAGAGCGGGGGTGCCGTGGCCTTACGGCTGTCGCCTCCGCCGCCCTGGGACTCCCGAAGTCGTGCTGCGCTCATCAGGGCTGGGCCGAGGCGCTCCGCCGCTCGTTTCTGAGTCCAACCAATGGGCAGTTTTTGCCTTGTTTTCGCTTTGTCGTCTTTTGTGTTCCATGCTAATCCATGCCGGCCCTCAACCCGAATCACTTTCCATCACAATCCGATCACTTGGCCATTTCCCCGCCTCTTTCATTACTCGCCCTTCTGAATATTCCGGCCTCGCTCTGCCCGTGTACTTTACGAGCGGCGGCTGGCTGCCTCCTCCGGGCTTCGGCACACAGCGTGCCGGCACAAAGTGGCCCTGTCCGGGGCGCGGGCGCGGTGCCTCCTTTTTGCGCCGCCGCATTGTGCCGGCCCGGCTGTTTTGCCGTCCGCGCCGCTCGGCTGGCCCGCCTGGTGGTATTGACACTGCCTCTCCGGCTGGAGGCCGGCACAAAGGCGGCGTGTGCGCCGACGCGCCGCGCGGCCGGGCCGGCGCCGGACGCCGCCGCACTCTGCTGACGGCTGTCGCCGCTGCCCGCTGGCGCCGCTGCCCGCTTGGCGCCGCTGTCCGCGCGCGCGCCGATGCCCGTGCTCCGCGAGCTGCAACCCAGCAACGGCCCTTTGTGCGCCGCCCGTTATCCGTGCACCGCCCGTTATCCGTGCACCGCCGTCCGTTCTCCGCGGACCGTACCGCGCTGGTCATGCCCCGCTGCCAGCACCTTGTTCTACGCTATCCGTGCCGCGTCGTGAGCACCCTGTACTCCGCCATTCGTGCGCCATACTCCGCTGGCGGCGTCCCCCGTCCGGCTGCCGCCGGTGCCTGGTCAGGCGGTCGCCTCGGCGCCGCGTCGGGTACGGCCGGCCGCTGGTTTCGCCTCTCCTGCCGTGGGCCGGCCGGCCGACTGGCCAGCCGTGTGAACTTTCTCCCGGGCCGGCGCGGTGAGCGGGCCGACCTCGACCCGCCGGCGGCCCGCTGACCCACCGGTGTCGCGGCGGCGGCTGCGGACGGGCGCCGTGTCACGCCGCGGCGCCCGGTCCGGCCGGACGGCGGGACGTCGCCCGGCCTCCGTCGGGCCCTGGCGCGCCGGTCGGGCTCCGTTGGCCCGATGACACCGCGCGTGGGAGGAGAGTCGGGGTGGCCTGTCGCGGCCTCTGCCAGGCCGGCACGGGTGCGGCGCCAGCGTCGCATCCAGCGCGCGGCTGGCGCCGCCGACCTTGCGCGCTGCCAAACAATGCCGACCTGTGCTCATTAGTCGCGATCGGGCGGCGGTGTTCGGCGACGATACAATCGGCTGGCCGTCGCCTGACCCGGCCTGACCCGGATCGACGCCGCGCCTCGGCGACTCGGGGCGGCGCCGGCGGCGCGCGCTGTCGTGTCGGCCGCCCATCGCGACCGGATTAATCAGATGACCGCATTAGCGGGACGGGTGGGCGGGTCCGCCCAGGCGGGCCGAGCCGAGCCGCGCCGGGCCCGCTCCTGCGCCAGAGACGCCGCCGGCCGGCCGCCGGCGCCGGGCGGTGCGCCGCTTTGGCCGCGCATGAGCGACGACGCGATCCTGGCGCGATGGTATCGCGCCTGGCGGCAGCCGGGCTCTGCCGCTCCGATGTTTTATCTCCGCCCCGCTCGGCGGCGCCGCCCCCGCCCCATCTCGCGGACCGCGGTGCCGAAGTAAGCAGCCAATCGCAGCTGCACCCGGGAGATGACGCCTCGTATCCGGAGATGCTAAGCGTGCCAGCATGCAGGAAACGCTCGCAGGTGCTCCCTACGCAAGGGAACTGCTCGGCGTGATAACTCTACTGACGACTCTATAAGGCTGTTAAAGCGTCTTTCGGCAGCATGTGCAGTTTGGCGGCGACTCGAGCAGCTGCGTTGCGAAACTTCCCGCCGCTGGTCGTGATCGGCTTAGCGTAAAAGTTACGCAACGCCGCGGTACAAAAGGAGCTCGACCCGAAGACCGCTGCACCGTCAGTTGCACCATACCGCCGACGTCTTCCGGGGGGCGGTGGGAGAGGCTGTGGGAACGTGTCAGACGGCGGGCAGGACGCTACGGGCTGGTCTCGGAAGAACCGTTGGCGCACTGAAGGGGCAGGCACGTCATTGGTCATGTTCATGTGGGGAAGAAGTCCCAAATGTGGGCTGAACACGTTAATGGAACACTTTATAACTGCCTGCTGTTTCCGAGCCAACGGTATGGCGGCATTCGCTCATTCAAAATGGTTGTAAAATTTGCATCATTCGCCTTAGTTCAAGTATCCAGGCGATGCGTGGACGCGACACCGGAGATCCAGCATTCCTCATGTGGAGGTCAGCTGCTAGCCGTCAGTATCGGCTTACGAAGCGCGGTTAGGGCCTGACCAGGTCAGCTCAGGCACGCATAGCACCCTCCGCAGATCAGGATCGAATGTCAGGTGTGATGAAGGCCAATGGGATTGCGCATCGAACGTTGCGTAATCTAAACGACCGAGCCCGCCGGAGTTGAGCTGAGCGACAAACATTCCACGCGTTCTCCTCGCTGCATGAGCCCGACCGCCGTCCTGCAGCCGACGACGGCGCGGCGCCCTGGCGTTGGCGCATCCACACGGCGCTGTAACGCCCTCATCACGTGCCGTGGCACGTCCCAGCGCCGCCGGCCGCGGCGCGACCGCCGCCGCCGACCACCGGCAGCCGCCGCTCCGCCCTCGGCAAACAACGTCAGGTCGCCGCCAGGCTGGAGCTAATTAGCGTCGGCGCGCGGCGGGCCGGGCGGCGCCGGCCGACGGCCAACCGCTCCGCCCTCGCACGCACGCGAGCGCGCGCCTCTGTCGGGTGCCGGCAGCGGGTCACGCCCACACGCCGCGTCGCCCGGCCCGGTGCGGAGACTGATCTCTGATGAGAGGCACGCGACGGCGGGTGGCGGCGGTGGGGAGGCGTCGGGCTGCTACTGGAGTATGTTCGGTTAAAGTTCGGTTCGGTTTGGTTCGATTAAGGTTTTGTTAGGTTTGTCTCGTGCTGTTCTGTCCGATCACGGCATATATACATGGCGTAACAATGCTTGTGAGTGCATGTGACCTTTTCCATTGTCATTGTGTCCGCGCTGTTGTTTGATGATCTGGCTTTGGTATTCCAACCACGACGCTTGTAGCCATCCCCACCCTCATTGTCTGCCACAGCTTTGCCATCTGACCGCGGCCCGCCCTGTCTCGTCTGCCCACCCGCACCACAGCGTGCAACAGGGCCCCTTCTGCCGCCCCCTTCTGCCCACCCGCACCACAGCTTTCAACAGGTCCCCTTCTGCCGCCCCCCCCCCCCTCTGCCCACCCGCACCTAAGCTTTCAACAGGTCCCCTTCCGCCGCCCCCGCTGCCCCATCCGCATCCGCAGCGTTCTAACAGGCCCCTTCTGCCGCTCCCCTCTGCCCACCTGCACCTAAGCTTTCAACAGGTCCCCTTCTGCCGCCCCCGCCTGCCCCATCCGCATCCGCAGCGTTCTGGCAGGGCCCCTTCTGCCGCCCCCATCTGCCCACCTGCACCGCAGCGTTCAACAGGGCCCCTTCTGCCGCCCCGTTCTGCCCACCCGCGCCACAGCTTTCAACAGGTCCCCTTCTGCCGCCCCCGCCTGCCCCCACCCGCACCACAGCTTTCAACAGGTCCCCTTCTGCCGTCCCCGCCTGCCCCACCCGCACCACAGCTTTTAACAGGTCCCCTTCTGCCGCTCCCGCCTGCCCACCCGCACCACAGCTTTCAACAGGTCCCCTTCTGCCGTCCCCGTCTGCCCACCTGCGCCACAGCGTTCAGCAGGTCCCCTTCTGCCGCCCCCGTCTGCCCCATCCACACCCCCAGCGTTATGACAGAGTCGCCTCTCTCGTTACCGCAGAGGGCCATGACTGGTCGGACCACGCGCTCTTTTGGCCGGAGCGCAACCAGTGGCTGCTGCGCACCAAGTCGACGCTGGACCAGTACAGCGTGGACGCCGAGGCGTGCTTGCTCTTCACGCCGATGCACAAGGTGCTGCGCGTCCAGCTGCCGGACCTGCGCCACCTCGACTGCCGCGTCGACTTCAGCGCCAAGTGCTTCAACGCCGTCATCGAGGTCTGCAAGGAGCTAGGGTACGTACGCCGGGCGGCCGGCTCGCTCCGGTCGTCGGCGCCGGCGCCGGACGCTCCGGTCCAGCCGGACGGCTTGGAGGGGCTGGCGCCGGCGCCGGACGCTCCGTCCAACCGGACGAGCTCGGAGGGGGCTGGCGCCGGCGCCGGACGCTCCGGTCCAGCCGGACGGGCCTTGGAGGGGGCTGGCGCCGGCGCCGGACGCTCCGGTCCAACCGGACGAGCTCGGAGGGGGCTGGCGCCAGCGCCGGACGCTCCGGTCCAGCCGGACGGGCTTGGAGGGGGCTGGCGCCGGCGCCGGCCGCTCCGGTCCAACCGGACGAGCTCGGAGGGCGCTGGCGCCGGCGCCGAAACGGACGCGGGGCTGTCGTTGGTGCAGGTTATTGCTGAAGTCATCCTGGTCGTCCCGCCGTCCTGCTGTTGTCAGTGCAGCGCCGTTACGTCCTCGGTCAGTTACGCTCCGGGCGGACCAGCGCAGCGTCAGCCTGTGCCCGCGTCAGCCGTGCGAAGGCCGTGGAGTGACGGCTTGTGCAGCAGCCACGCCGCGGACAGAGATGTCCGCTTGGTGGCGCAGGACTATTATGTCAAATGCCGCTATGGTGATGTTATGCTAACGCCCAGCGGATATTATTCATCGCGGAAAGCAAACCAGAAACCGATGCCGCTAACCTGTCCGGATGGCTTATAAATCGCCTGTGGATCGGTTTATAAGTCGGGATAAATTAGCTGGTGTCAGGAGCAGGGGCTACGCTTCTGCTGGGAATCGTCGTAAATTACAGTTTATTCAAGCATTCAAAGCTCGTTTCATAGGCTTATATTAACATTTATCTGGTATCGTATCGTACGTTGGCGAATTGCAAGACCTTAGCTCTTATAAGCTTGATGTATTATAGCGTTCAACGGTGAGAACCGTGGGCGCGTACATCCGGGCCTATTGAAACATTTTTCCGACGCATTGAGGAATGCTTTCTCTTATGCTGAATGACCCCTTACTCAGCGCATCCAAGGTGCACAACTTAATGTTGTCTCCCAGCGGGCTTGCTTCACCAGCAGAAATATGCCTGAAATATGGACTGTTTCTGTGTAAATATCAAGCGTTCATTCATCGGTTGATGAATGGTTGGATTTTCGATGAATGAACACGGTGATTCATTCGTTTATTCATGGAGCAGTTGAACATCATTTACACATCAGTTGATTGACGGTTTACCTTACTCAACACAAGATCAACAGTTGACGGGTGTCGTTATTGATTTTTGTACCGAAATAGTCCGGTATCCTTCGGAACTGCTCCGAACTCTCACTGCACTCCCCGTGGTGTACACCGCGGCACGTGACCCCTATAGCGGCGCTATGTAGTTGGACGCTCCCACACATCTTATCAGAGCACACAGTACTCGACGATCTCCCGCTATCATAGCCGGGACCGGCAATCAAAAACGAACCACGTTTGGCAGAGCTGGGACCAGCAGTAAAAAACGAGCCACGTTTGCTCAATGTATGCTTTACTCTACAGTTGTGCAGTTTTATCGTCACACGGACTGCCGTAGGATTTCTGCGTGATGGCGCTGATGCAATGGAGTTCGCGGGAGGGAGGGGCCGTACCGTTGGCCGGCTGGGCCATCGAATGGAAGTCCCTGGCGGCTTGAGGGGACTTCGCTCCCAAGATCAAACGTAGCCAAGAGGGCCTGGGCACAACCAACTTAAGATTGTTGCATTGTCCCAGGTATTAAGAACTAGAAACATTTTAAGTATATAGAACTACGACTGTACAGTTCATCCGGGTTTTTTTCTGCGACGTGCGTACGCGCCATTTTTCTTCAACTCGGTTACATGCTCATTCATTCCAGGTAATCAGTTGAGTGCGCATTGTCAGGGAAAAATGACATGCAATTAACGATAATTCAACTAACAGAACCTATTTTTGAGTTTCAAAGATTGCGGGTGGTCGGCCAAGCTGCCATCTCACTGCATCTTCTATTTGATCTTTGTGCGAGCTATGCCTTGCGACAAGGCAGTTTATCCATCGCTGTGGACTGTGACGTTAAGCCCCCTCCTCTTGAGTACTTCCCCCTCATGAACTGACAGTCGCTTGTCTTCATTGACAGCTTTAGCGGGTGTGAACGCTGCAGATAGCGGTCCGCGTGGCGCGTGCAGTGGTTTGAACGGACGCTCACATGTCGATAGGCCGCAGCTGGATAATTCGACAAAGCGGCATGTGTTAGGTCATCGCGCTGCCCCGGTGCTCTTCCGTTCGGATTTACGACCTGTTTGGCAGTGGGTGTCACCTTGAAGCGTGGACTGTTCACTTGTGGACATTCCACATTAAGATGACATTATGCGCCCCAAGTGTGGCTCGTTTATCCTGGTGGTGATATCATTGGGAAGTCATGCATGCCGTTGGATCCCTCAATGCACAGTCTCTGCTGGAGCACTCACGAACGTCCGGGGCATTATGCACTGGCGATTGTACCGTTGTAGTGCATACTTCGCGGACATAAGCTTGGGAAATCCTGTCTGCACTTCCGCGCCCTAGCTGCTCACTGTGCCGTGTTGGTCGCCGCTGTGCTGTACGCAGAAATGTTCACCAATCAGTGGCTCAGGAGACTGGCCGTACACGCGAGAGCGAGGGTGGCTGGCGGCGGGCAGCTGGACCGTAACACGTGCCGCGGCCGGCAGGTATCCGCCACCCGGAGGAGCTGTCGTTCGCCAAGCCGCTGGAGTCGCAGCACCTCAAGTACAACTACCAGTCGCACGCGGCCGGCAAGGCGCGCTCCGTGGACGGGCTGCCGGCCGACACCAACACGTTCATCTCCAAGAACGGCTCGGCGCATAGCAGCAACAACAGCCTGGACGGCCCGACTACGCCCAGCCGCCGCCTGCACACGTCCGGCTCGCACTTGAACACGGTCAGTGACGGCGCGAGGCTGCGCTCCGCGCTCCGGCGCCTTCCGCGGCCGACGGGACGGGCCCGATCTTCGCTGGCGTTCGCTCGCTGCGCCCGCTGATGGATCGGACAGCGGCCGCTGCTGATCAGTGTCGTCGTCTGGGATCAGTGCCGCCGCCGCGGAGGCGTGTGGTCTGGTCGGGCGGCTGCGGCGGCGGCTCGCCGGCGTCCACCTGCAGGCCGGGCGAGGTCCTAGTCGGTGTGCGTGCGGTTGGCTGATAACTCGCTACTGACGCCCGCCCGCGGCAGGGCCTCAGCATCCAAGTATCGGACTGTATATTTGTCTTCGCGCCGGCGGCCCCCCGACGCCCGTCACCAGACCGTGCTCTCCGCGTGGCGGCGGCGCGGCGCTGCCTGCGGCCGTTGCGGCGGCCGCGGGCAGGCTGCTATCGGTGCCGGCGTCAATACAGGCCATCTGGCGCCGGCCAGGGCGCCACGCCCGCTGGGGGCCTCAGATAACCGGGCTATCGGCGGCGTCGGCGCTGTTTACGCTGCGGCATCTGGCGCCGGGCCGGCCGCTGCGTAAGCTCGCGCGTGAGCCCACGTGGCGGAAGCCGCCGCCCGGAAGGCTGGCGCGCGGCGGCGCTGCTGGGGTGGCCGCCGGCTCGAGCAGGGCTCGGCGGGCCGACTCGAGCGGGGATCGGCGACGGTGGTTAGCCGTGGTGCGGCGGGTCTCGCGGGCGGCGGGCGGGTCGGACCGACGCCGCGCTGTCTGACCCCGCAATGCACGCGCCGGCGGTGGCGTCGGCCGGGATCAGTCCCGTCTCGCTGTCGTCAGCCAGTGTTGGCAGCCGACGCCGGCCGGTCCTCCTTCCCACGGCGACAGCTCGGGCGCACAGGCGTCCTCAGGTCGCCGCCAGGCCCGCCACCTGGCGGACCTGAGAGGCCGACTCCATGCCGATACCGGCGACGCCTCCCTCGGCGGCGGCGCGGACGGCGTCCCCTGACGCCGCCGGGCCGTCAGCCGGGCGTGACCTGCGCCGCAGCTCCCTGACAGACGCGCGACAGCCGGCGCTCGACCGACGCGCGACAGGTCGGCCGGGACCGTCAGCGGCGGCGAACAATGGCCGGCTGGGCTGGCCGGGACGCCAGCAGGTTTGGTCCGGCCGCTGCGCACCGCCGGTTACAGTCGGCTCGGGATTCCCACCTGTGATACTTCCCAGCCCCCCCCCCCCCCCCCTCTCGAATCTCTCTCCTCGGCGAAACTGACCCTTGTGACTCGATCCCCTACGTTCCTCGAGCCCCGCTCGGCCCGTGCAAGGTGGTTTTCTGTGAGATGAGGCTACCGCCACCCCGGCCCAACGGGAGACCCACTGTGCCTGCGCAGTACAGCTGCAGCTAACTCAACCCCTGTGACAAAGCTCGCGAGCCGCCGCCGACTCTGTCACCTCGCGTGCGCTGCCCCCTCCCCCGGTCCGGCTATGGCGCAGTTAATGCCGCGGCGGCGCCTCCGGTTGCACGAGACCCGCCGCCGTCACATATCGCTGACAGAGGCGGACGCGGCGCGAAGCACGCCCGGCATGTGGTCACCGCGCGGCGAGCCGCGCCGCCGGCCCGGTCCCGCCCCCCTTCGGAGGGCCAGCGGCCGCGCGCCGGGGCGCCCCCGGTCTCTCCACTGACCCGCGGCGCAGCGCAGGGCTTGGGCGGGCTGCCCGGCGCCTGTGTCGTGGCCGGAAGGCACCGCTGCGTTTGGCCGGCGTCGGTAGCCTCGCCGCGGGTGTTGGAACACGATTGCAGGCCGTTTAGCGTGCGAGAGGCTGCTCAGGCCCGCACCGCCGCTCCCAGTGGCTTTACGAGGCCGCCCGTTCGGGGAAGGGCCCGTGATCTCATGGCAGGACCGGTTCCGCGCGGCCGGCCAGCCGGCCGGCGGCCGCCGCTGCGACGGCAGCCCCTGTTTGCAGCCGTCGCCGGGCGGCCTGCACGGCCGGGCGTCGCCGCCGGCCGGCCCCGGCAGGGTCACTCTGACGTCACCCGGTAAACAGGCGCGGCCTTGGACGCCGCGACACGGCCGCAGCCGGGGCGGGTGGTCATGGTGAAGCTGGCCACCGCTCCGGCTGAGGAGGGTCGCCGGGGCCAGGCAGCGCCGGCCGGCCTGCAAATGAGAGGTGCCTGGGCTCGGTGCCAGCCAGTGCTGCCACCTTCACCGGTGGCGGCGAGTCCGCGGTGATTTGTAACGTCGTACCCGGGGCGCGTGGATGGATGTTGTTTGACTTAGCGCATGCGAAGCTTCAAAACGTCTCTGGGCCGTGGGGCGCGGCCTGAAGGACACTGACCGGGTTGCCGGTGAATGTTGACATCTAACTCTTCACTCCCTCAGCAGGTGCTGCCTTGACGTGGGGCTGGCTGGTGTCCATCACGGGAAGAGTGCATGTCCTCCCGCTCACCGAACCCAAGACCACGCCCGTCAGGGACGCTCCTCGTACCCGTAGGGTGCATGCCGCCGTGTTGTCCATGCGGCGTCCTATCACCTGCGACGCCCTATCGCCGTCCCCTGGCTGTGGTGCGTTACCCCGGTGTTGCCGTCTCCGCAGAGCCCCTGCCGCCGAGGCCGCGTGCGTAACGGTGCCCCCTGTGATCTCCGCAGCGGCCGCTGCCGTCGCCGCCGGCGGACGCGGACCGCGCCGCCTACCTACCGTACCCGCCGTCGCCGCTGGTCCAGACGCCGCCCTGGGCGCAGGCCGGCCCGCAGCGCTCCAGTCCGGGGCCGCCGCCCACGCCGCGTACGCCTGGCGTAGGTAGCCGGTCCGGCTCGGTCCGGCCAGGCGCTAACGGCGGGAGCCGCGGGGTGCTTGCTTCGGCGCCGGCGCCGACCGCGGCTCGGTGGCGTCCGTCGGGCGGGGCGCATCGCCATCGCCGCCGACCGGGAGGACTTCTCCTCGTGTTGCCGGTGCCATGTGCCGCTTCGTGTGGTCCTGCGAGGGTTGGTGCGGCGTCTGGTGGTCCGGTCGCTGGTCGCTGGTCTCTGTTCCTGACGCCGTCTCCGGGTGGTGCTCCTCGTGGTCCTCTGTTGTTGGTCCGTGTTCCTCATGTTTCGGTAGCTGGTCGATGTTCCTCCGCGTGGTCCTGTCAGGCTTGTTGTTTTAGCGAGGCTCCTGGACGTTGAGCAATGCGTTGCGTGAGCCACCGGACGTGGGTCGCGCACGAAGAGCCCCCCCCCCCCCCCCCGCCGCCGCCGCCGCCGCCGCCGTCGTCGTCGTGTCTGCGGTTTGTCCGCGCTTGTTTGACCCTGCTGCGGTTGTTTAACCCTCGCCGGATACAGATCGGTCTGATGCCTCCCACCCGACCGCCAACTCCGCCCCCCTTCCCCCGCCCCCCGCCCTCGAACTCAGCTTCCTGACGTCACAGATCGCGCTGCGCTCGGGCGCTCGTCTCTTGCCCCGGCAGCGGCGGTGCCATGGCCGCCTGCAGCGGCGCCAACAGCTGCCGTGTGTGGTCACTGGCTGGTCCGGCGTTTGTTGACGTTGGTCGGCGGCCGGTGTGGCGCCGTAGGGGTCTCGCGCGCGGTGACGTACGCCGCGGCTGCTGGGCCGGCTACCGACCGCGCTGCCGCCGCCGCCGCCGCGACCACGGCGTTCGTCGCGCCCGCGGAGTGTTGACGTGATGAAGGATCTCCGGGATGGAGATGCCCCCACGAGGATGGCACGTGGACTTGGCTGTTTTAAGTTTGTCCCCGGAGAGTTGCAGCGGGTCGCCAGGTTCGAGGCTCTGGGAAATGTCAACAAAGAGGTTACGCCCTCTTTACGTGGCGCGGACCTCCATTAAACCGCAGGCTGGAAGTCGGGTAGTCCTGCTTTCCCTCGAAATCTGATCACCCCTGTGTAAATACGTCATGGATTCCCCACAGGCCCAGATTTCGCCGCTGGTGCTATCCTGGCGCGTGGCCCAGGCAGCCCAGTGACGTACCAGCGTGGGGTCTGCCAGTCCGCCTCTGACCCCGCGGTCGGGTCACGTGACCGCCGCCACCCCCTCCGGATCGCTGACAGCCTCCCGACACGGGCACAGTGGCGACGGCGAGGGCGCCGCGCCGCGTTTGTTTTCCTGCTCCAGATCTGTCGGGGCGCTGGCCGAGCTGCCCATTGATCGGCTAAAATACGGCGCTGACGTCTGAGCGGCGGCCGGCCGGCCCAGCAGTGATGGATGGACGGACGGACGGACGGCCGGTTTGTTTGGGTGATTTTACGACGGATGTAACGGCTTTGGTCTGCCGTGTCGCAATCTTCGGCGCCACTCTCCTGAAGCGGGGGACCGAGACACAAGCACGGACAGGCAGTTCCGGTGGACGCGGGACAGCTTGTAAGGACAGACGCACGATCAGACGGGCTGCCGAGACGGAAAGCCGCGCGCCCAGCTGGCGGCGATACCCACCCGTGGTGCGGGGTTTCCCCCCGCGCCGTCAGGCGTTAGGAGCGGGCTGCTGGCGGCGCTGCTTGGTGTCGTGTTTTAGCCGGGGAGGGGGATGCCGCGCTAATCACGTGCCCCGGTGCTAACGACGGCATGTGTCGGGCCTCGCGTCTGATCCATTAGCGACGGCGGCCGGCGGCGGCGGCGGCCGTCTGGGAACGACGGCACGCTGCCAGCTCGTGCGAGCGCGCGCCCGCTGGCGCACTCCTGTCTCGCCGCGCGCCGCGACGTCCGTTTGTCATGCCACGCCCCGCCGCCGCCCTGCACGCAAACACCCCCCGCTGCGGAGAGCGGGGTAAAGTCTGCCGGCGGCGCGGCGTGACGCGACCCGGTGCCCCCGGGCGCCCCCGGCCTGACCCTGCCCCGATCCTGCCCTGACCCGTGGCGGGGCTGCCTCTCCACGGCTGACGGCGCCGGCCGCCGCCAGCTCGCGCCGCCGGCCGGTGCTGCGTGACGCGACCCGGCGCCCCCGGCCTGACCCTGCCCCGACCCTGCCCTGACCCGCGGCGGGGGTGCCTCTCCGCGGCTGACGACGCCGGGCGCCGCCAGCTCGCGCCGCCGGCTGGTGCGGCGTGACGCGACCCGGTGCCCCCGGCCTGACCCTGCCCTGACCCGTGGCGGGGCTGCGTCTCCGCAGCTGACGGCGCCGGCCGCCGCCAGCTCGCGCCGCCGGCTGGTGCGGCGTCGGGTGGCGCCGCGTCACGCTTGCCGCATGCCTGGACGAGCGGCAGCCGACCCGGGACGTGCCGCGCCGGCCCGGCCCGGTTTCGCCCCGCTCCGGTCGCGCAGGAGCGGAGGGGGGGGGGGGGAAGGGAGGATCCCCGCTCGGTGGGGCGGGAGTCGGAGTACGTCGGCTGGGCTGGAACTCGGGTCGTGCGGCGTGTGGTGGCGCGAGGTATGTGGCGCCTGGAGCTGCTTTTTCCGGCGATCCTTCGCAGGGTTTGCGATCGCGCCGCTCTGTCCGTCCATTATGTGCGCAAAAACAGCTGAACGCCAGTACGCTTTTGTCTTCAGATCCGATGGAAAGTGATGTGTTTGAGCCTGTGTTGATGCCGATTGTTCTTTGCTAATATACGTGGTGATAACCATCAACAAACGGTCGTCCATCACGTAAGAATGTTTGCGGCCTTAGATAATGCACGAATCAATCACGGGAATGCAGCGGGCGTCAGCACGTGGCTTTTTGTCTGTCAAGCCAAAGCAATTCCTGGCTGATGGTCCTTTACCGCCGTCGTTGGGGCATCAGCTGGGCACTATGCTGCGCAGCGCGGGTCGTCCTTGGCTGGGACTTAACGCTGTCTTTAGGGGCCTGACCTCTGCGTGACCTTGATTGTCATCCTGCTGACGTCATTCTGAGCCCCGCTCTGTTCTGCCCTCGCTGTGTTGGCGGCCAGTCGTCCCGCTCGGCTGAAGCCCATGGTGTCACTTCCGGCGTAACGTGATCGGAGGTTTGTTTGACACTGACTACGCTGTCAGCTGACTGTGTGATTTCTAGCCTGTTAGGTCTGTGTCATGTGGCGTGAGCCCACCGTGACCAATGCGTCACCTCTGATTTCTCCTGCTTCTCGTCTCAGTTGACGGCCTGAACTGCCCTGACCTAATCGCTCATGGTGTTACCTCTTAGTCGTTCTGCTCTTAACACAGAGCGAGTTGGGCTCAGAGTGCACTGTGTCACGGCCTGACCCCCTGTGTCACCGCTGGCCTGTCCTGACTCCGTGTCGTCTGCCAGCCCGTCCTGACACCCCTCCTCCTGTGTCACCCCCGCCCCGCCCCGCCCCGCCTCGTCCCGCGCCGTCCGCCAGTCTGACCTCCGGCGCCTCCCGTCCGCAGAGCGGCACGTGGCGCTCGAACGCCTCGCACTCGCCGTACAACACGATGAACAGCTCGCTGGGCGGGCCGGGCTCTCCGGCGCACAACATGACCATGAGCAGCCTGGACAGCCTGGACTCTGGCCTGACCCACAGTCCGATCGTGCCGGCCGCGCAGGCGCGCCGCGTCATGGTGCACCCGCACACACTGCTCGAGCGCGCCCGCATGAACGTGGCGTGAGTACGGGGGCGGCGCCCGGGCCGGCGCGCCGACGCGCCGACCGTGTTTTGGCGCGGGGATGCGGCGGCGGCGCTGTGCTGTGCGTGCCGGGCCGTTCCGTGCCGCGCAGACCTGACGGAGGGAGCTGTGTGGGCGCTCTGTAGCAATGCAGTGGGGCGGACGTGAGGCGCGTGTTATTACCGTGGCTTGACGCGGTGTTGTGGGTGCCGCGAGGCCGTGTCCGCAGCGGAGCTTCTGTGACGTTATAATTTCACCACTGTGCTGTCTCGTTCTGACTGCGGTCCTGTGCGTTACTGTCGCATTCCCGCTGCAGCGGACTGTTGTAATCCTCTCGCGGGCACGCCACAAGATGGCACGACACTCTCTCTCTGTCCTCTGGCCGTCCGTGGCCTCTGAACGCGCTGTCTGGCTCTCCAGCTCCCCGTCAGACGGCCACGTGCCTCACCGCGTGCGCTGTGCCGCGCCCCGGCCAACACTGGAGGGCGCTGTCTGATCGTGTCATCTGAGCGTCTCTAGCCCCAGTCGCCGCCACGCGCTGCTGACGCCGGGGCGGTGACCCTCGCCTGCCGCAGCTGGCTGGACTCGTCGCTCTCCATCATGGAGCAGGGCATCCGCGAGTACGGCACCCTCCTGCTGCGCTTCAAGTTCTACAGCTTCTACGACCTGGACCCCAAGTACGACGCGGTGCGCATCAACATGTTGTACGAGCAGGCCAAGTGGCAGATCCTGAACGAGGAGATCGACTGCACCGAGGAGGAGATGCTGTTGTTCGCCGGTCTACAGGTGCGTGTTATCGCGGGTGGGGGCGGGTGGCTGCCGGCGGTGCTCCAGCGAGGCGCCCTGACGCGGTGGGGGTCGGCACCGGGCGGATAGTGAGGCTCAGAGACGATCCCGGACGCAAGGGTGGTGAGTCGGCGGCCTTCCGCGCAGGGAGTGCAGTGGTACAAGGTCTTGCCGCGCAAGGTGGTTGGTTCCGCCACTATGTCGTCGCGGTGGTGGACAGCGCAGGGTCGCTGGCGTAGGTTCGGTTGAGAGAGGCACTGGGAACGTCCGCGGAGAGACCTGCCAGCGGACAGGAGATCTTCAGCTGGCTCGTATGGCGGTGACCTGGCCAGCGCCCGTGCCGGCTGTGGTGTGATTATCTGCGGAGCGCTCGTCGGCAAGAGACGGTGCGGGCCGGTTTGTCCCCCGCGTGGCCGAGCCGTCGTGTGGTGATCACTCTCGCTGCTTGGGTGTGTGTGTGCGTGCGGCGCGCCTGACTGGGATCTGGTTGTTACGGTGACCTGTGTTCGTTGCGGCTGGTCCGAGTCCTCGATGCAATGGACACGGTTTCCGTCGTTCCACGGTCACCCTGGCTGTCATGCGACCATCGCTCCTCTCTGCTGTCAGCCTTGCTGTGGGTGGCCCAATGTTGACGGCGTTTGTACGCGTCCCACACGGCTCTCGTCCTCCGTTTCGCTCGCTTCCGCCCGGGCCTGGTGTGCCGCCATGCTGACCGGCGTATCCCGTCGGCCCGCAGCTGCAGGTGAACATGCAGAGCAGTCAGCCGCAGCCGGAGCTGAACGACTCGAGCATGGGTGCCGACGACATCGACTCGGCGCTCAACGACCTGCAGGTCAAGCTGGAAGGCTCACACGTCAACGGCAACGGCGACATCACGCAAATCCCCGAGCTCTCGGACTACCTGCGCTTCTTTAGGTAGCGCTGGCGGCGGCGACGCCGGCTGGCTGGGCAGCGGGCGGCAGGGCGGGGCTCGTGTGGGCGTCGGGAACGCGCCGCGGCTGCGAGCGGGGGTGTTGGCGCCCGCCGTGCCCGTGCGTGCCGCGGGCCCGTGCCGCTTCTTGTCTGGCTTCAGGTTTGAAAGAAGTGATGTCACGTGGGAGGGCGTCGGAAAGCGGGGTCAGCGCTGTGGTGAGGCTGTTCTGGGGTCAGGACGCAGACGGAATTGCGTCGCTTGATGACGTGTGGACGTTGATGTACTGTATGCACCCGAAAGCGGAGTTTGGCCTTGCACGGACCGTTCCTGAGGGCCTTCTTCAACCTGAGAGTCAGCGCTTTAGCTGGTCCGCGTGCGTCGATAGGGCGCAGTTCCTCGGGAGAACTGGTGTGATCTTTCTCTCGTGTCCCCCAGGCCGAAGAAATTCACGCTGAAGGGCTACAAGCGCTACTGGTTCGTCTGCAAGGACCTGATGCTGTACCTGTACAAATCCCGGGAGGACGTGGGGCATGAGCCCGCCTTCAGGGTCAGTCGACTCCGCACCCTGGCGGCAGTCAGTCACCTCGCGGCTCGGGGCGGCCGGCTGACGGACATCGGTCACTCACCTGCCCGTGTCATGTTACCCACCCTTGGCATGTCACCAACCGTCGGCATCTTCGCTCATGTTGTGATGGCTGTTGTGTGGCTCTGTACACGTTACATGGTGCGGACTGCGGCCAGGCATCATCGCTTGTGCGAGCATCATCATGGCATTCATAGTGATCATGCCGGAGTCCGCTTCATGCATCACCGAAGACATTAAGTCACAGCCAACACAATGTTGTCCCGCGGTGAATCGTGACCGTTCTTTGCGCCACATAGCCACGACCCCAACCCGCCTGACGCGGCCTCCTCGGCGCCAGGTGAACCTCAAGGGCTGTGAGGTCACCCCCGACGTCGTCATCGCCAGCAACAAGTACGGCATCAAGCTGGAGGTGCCATCGCCCGAGGGCATGACCGACATGATCGTCCGGTGCGACTCGGTACGTGCGTCGACTCCTCACGCATATCTCTCGCACCGAATCATCAAGGGGTCTCGCGCCGACTCCTCGGCACTGACCCCTCAGGTCGACCCCTCGCCGGCCCCTCGCACCGATCCCTCAGGTCGACCCCTCGCCGACCCCTCGCACCGACCCCTCAGGTCGACCCCTGGCCGACCCCTCGCACCGACCTCTCAGGTCGACCCCTGGCCGACCCCTCGCACCGACCCTTCAGGTCGACCCCTGGCCGATCCCTCGCACCGACCCCTCAGGTCGACCCCTGGCCGACCCCTCAGGTCGACCCCTGGCCGACCCCTCGCACCGACCCCTCAGGTCGACCCTGGCCGACCCCTCGCACCGACCCCTCAGGTCGACCCCTCGCCGACCCCTCGCACCGACCCCTCAGGTCGACCCCTCGCCGACCCATCGCACCGACTCCCCAGGTCGACCCCTGGCCGACCCCTCGCGCCGACTCACGCCGATTCCCCGCGCCGCCCTCGCGCACGGCCGGCCCGATGCCGCCGGAGCCCCGGCGGGCGCCGACGGCCGCGCTCCCGATGCGCATTGTTGTTGGCGGCCGGGCGTCGCTGGCCGGCTGGTCGGCTGTCGGCGGATGCGTCGACACGCCGCGCTGCCGGGCGCCGCCTGATGGATGGCGGCGCTGCTGCCAGCGGCGGGCGGGCGCGGGCGGGCGGCCGGCGGCAGATGGACACAGCAGGCGCGCTGTGGACGGGGCAGCGGCGGGCACCGGCCGGGCGCTGTCCGACCCAGCTCTTTGTTTGCACTGCCCCAGATGGAGGCCGTGTAGTTGTGTGAGACTTGGCCGGTGGCTTGGACCGTACCTTGGTTCTGCATTATCGGACGGCGTTGGTTGTGTGTTTGGTCTGACGTATGCCGTGTTCTGGCGCGCGTTGTTACGGGCTGAGGCCCGATGTGGGTCGTGTCGCCACGGCCTGCGCGAGCCCGGCCAGTGCCCAGGATTGGCGTTTGTCGGACCCCGGTACCGTCTCGGACAGACTGAGTCGAACGGGAGGCCACGAGTGTCAACCCGGGCCCTGCGAGTCTGTCATCAGCTCCCGCCCGTCCCCCCGATTGTGGAAGCTATTGCCCTGATTGTTCGTTTATCCTGCTCGGCACCTGCAAAAAGCTCCCATCTAGAGCCCTGCTATGTTTGTCCCCCTTTTAGCAGTCTGTGTGGAAGTCCTGCTCAGTGAAAGACCCTCTGCGTGATCCGTTCTCACAGACTCCCCTGAAGCTTTCGTTCATCCGCCTCCGAGCTACAGAAGCCCCCCTGGGGAGCGCGGCTTCCCCCACCCTGAGCTGCAGTAGCCCTCCTGGTGACCGCCGCCTGTGCTGCCGTGCCCGCAGGAGCAGCAGTAGCCCTCCTGGTGACCGCCGCCTGTGCTGCCGTGCCCGCAGGAGCAGCAGTAGCCCTCCTGGTGACCGCCGCCTGTGCTGCCGTGCCCGCAGGAGCAGCAGTAGCCCTCCTGGTGACCGCCGCCTGTGCTTCCGTGCCCGCAGGAGCAGCAGTAGCCCTCCTGGTGACCGCCGCCTGTGCTGCCCTGCCCGCAGGAGCAGCAGTAGCCCTCCTGGTGACCGCCGCCTGTGCTGCCCTGCCCGCAGGAGCAGCAGTAGCCCTCCTGGTGACCGCCGCCTGTGCTGCCCTGCCCGCAGGAGCAGCAGTAGCCCTCCTGGTGACCGCCGCCTGTGCTGCCGTGCCCGCAGGAGCAGCAGTAGCCCTCCTGGTGACCGCCGCCTGTGCTGCCCTGCCCGCAGCAGCAGCAGTAGCCCTCCTGGTGACCGCCGCCTGTGCTGCCGTGCCCGCAGGAGCAGCAGTACGCCCGCTGGATGGCCGCCTGCCGGCTGGGCGCCAAGGGCAAGACGATGGCCGACGCCTCGTACGACACGGAGGTGCGCAGCATCCTGGACTTCCTGTACCTGCAGCGGCCGGCGCCGGCGCCCGCCATCAACCCGCAGCACCTC
>NW_023596420.1:7885990-7903601 GCF_011947565.3 Pollicipes pollicipes
CGCGCTGTGGACGGGGCAGCGGCGGGCACCGGCCGGGCGCTGTCCGACCCAGCTCTTTGTTTGCACTGCCCCGGATGGAGGCCGTGTAGTTGTGTGAGACTTGGCCGGTGGCTTGGACCGTACCTTGGTTCTGCATTATCGGACGGCGTTGATTGTGTGTTTGGTCTGACGTATGCCGTGTTCTGGCGCGCGTTGTTACGGGCTGAGGCCCGATGTGGGTCGTGTCGCCACGGCCTGCGCGAGCCCGGCCAGTGCCCAGGATTGGCGTTTGTCGGACCCCGGTACCGTCTCGAACAGACTGAGTCGAACGGGAGGCCACGAGTGTCAACCCGGGCCCTGCGAGTCTGTCATCAGCTCCCGCCGGTCCCCCCGATTGTGGAAGCTATTGCCCTGATTGTTCGTTTATCCTGCTCGGCACCTGCAAAAAGCTCCCATCTAGAGCCCTGCTATGTTTGTCCCCCTTTTAGCAGTCTGCGTGGAAGTCCTGCTCAGTGAAAGACCCTCTGCGTGATCCGTTCTCACAGACTCCCCTGAAGCTTTCGTTCATCCGCCTCCGAGCTACAGAAGCCCCCCTGGGGAGCGCGGCTTCCCCCACCATGAGCTGCAGTAGCCCTCCTGGTGACCGCCGCCTGTGCTGCCGTGCCCGCAGGAGCAGCAGTAGCCCTCCTGGTGACCGCCGCCTGTGCTGCCGTGCCCGCAGGAGCAGCAGTACGCCCGCTGGATGGCCGCCTGCCGGCTGGGCGCCAAGGGCAAGACGATGGCCGACGCCTCGTACGACACGGAGGTGCGCAGCATCCTGGACTTCCTGTACCTGCAGCGGCCGGCGCCGGCGCCCGCCATCAACCCGCAGCACCTCGAGATCAGCTCCGAGGACTACGTGCCGCCCAGGTTCATCAAGAAGCTCAAGAGCAAGGTGCGGGCCGGCCGTGTGATGCGGCTGCTGGCTTTGTTCGGCAGTGGTTCGTGGTTTTGTTCAGCAGTGGTTTCTTCGATGGTGGGTTGTGGCTTTGTTCGGCAGTGGTTCGTGATTTTGTTTGGCGGTGGTTCGTGGTTTTGTTCGGCGGTGGTTGTTCGATGGTAGGTTGTGGCTTTGTTCGGCAGTGGTTCGTGATTTTGTTCGGCGGTTGTTTGTGGTTTTATTCGACGGTGGCTTTGTTTGGTAGTGGCTTTGTTGGACGGTGGCTTTCTTTGGCAGTGGTTTGGTCTGGTGGTGACGGGGTTCGTGTGCGACCGTGGTGACTGACGGAGCCTGGGTTGTTGCGTGTTCGCACATGTGTGCGCTGGTTTGTGCCAGACATTGCTCGCCTGCGACGTCCTTTCGTCTCCCGCATTGGCAAGAGTCACTGTGTATCTGCATTTCGTTGTGTTCGTTGATGTGCGGACGCTTTCATGGGAGATGGTCGTGACATGTGTACCCTCGTTTGCCAGTGATCACACCGTTTCACACGTATCTCCACTGTGGCAGGCCCTGCGGGGTTTCATCTGTGCCATGGCCAATGTTGCTGCGGCAGAGTGTGCGCATGTGTCTGGCCTGTCAGCTCGCCGTGAGGGATGTTCCGTCCGAAAGTCCGCCGTCTGCACCAGTACCTCTCCTGTCGTGTTTCTTACTCACCCCCTGGCGTGCTCTCGTCCCGTGTCGTTGCGACGGACCCCATTTCGCCTCCCGTCCCCGTCCCCGTCCACAGTCCCCGTCCACCTGTCCCCCCGTCCCCCGTCCCCGTCCCCGTCCCCGCCCTTCCCGCCACCGCCACGTCACGCCTTGTCTACGGTCGTCGTCTCGTCTCGTCTTCAGCTCACGCTGCCCGTGTCCGCAGGGCTCCTGCCGGGGCTGGCGGCCACAGGCGCCGGTAAACTGGGTAGTGGGGGCTTGCGCGGTTTGACAGGGGCGCACCCAGGGCTGTATCGTGGGCGCGCACAGTCCTCTTTTGGAGTCTGACAAGACGGCTGGCAGAACAGCACGATGAGGCGTTAACAAAGTTCTCATGTATACTGCGATAAGAAAAACTCAGCGCGGCTAAATTTATAAAGGTCCGAAATCGGCTCAGAACGAGACATATACTGTGCTGCCCTGGATGCGTCCCTGGATTTCCGCCGCCTCCTCGACTTTGTGTGGCAGTGTGGTGTGCTGCAGCGGGGCTGTGGAGCCGAGGCGTGCCGTTGCCAGTGGGGACGGCACTGGCGGTCGGGACCGGCCTGAGATTGTGCGTGATGTGCGGCTGCGGCGCCGGGACCGCCGCCGGCTGCGGCGCCGGGACCGCTGCCGGCTGCGGCGCCGGGACCGCCGCCGGCTGCGGCGCCGGGACCGCCGCCGGCTGCGGCGCCGGGACCGCTGCCGGCTGCGGCTGTGACGCTCGAGCCTCCTTCGTACCCTGGATCACCGTGTGTCGCTAGTGGGGCTAAGGGCACGTGTGTCGCTAGTGGAGCACTCCGCCGGCCGGGGTAGCTGTGACGGGCAGCGCCGTCTAGCGGCCAGTGTGTCACCGCTGCCGGGATGCCCCGCCTGGTAACCCTGCGTGCAGTTCCCTTGGCTTGTGTGGGATGCGTCCACTCAGAGTTGGTGCACACCTGGCTTGTTTGTGACTAGTCACTGGACGGGCCGTGCCCTGCGGTGTGCAGCTTCCGCGTGCCCTGCAGCGGCCATCGTCCGTGCGCCGATATTTTACGCAGACACGTTTTGAAGCGGCCTCTCCACTAACGCCGCTGAAGTTCGCAGCTGGTCTGTCGGCGGTAGACTCCTTATGTTTTGATCGACGTCAGCTGATGTGTGTCGGTCGCCCCAGCTGAACCAGCGGATCCTGGAGGCGCACGCCAACGTCTCCAACTACAACCTGATCGAGTCCAAGATGAACTACATCAAGTCCTGGAAGGCGCTGCCCGAGTTCGGCATCACGTACTTCGTGGTGAAGTTCCTGAAGGCCAAGCGGGAGGAGCTGCTGGGCATCGCCTTCAACCGTCTGATGCGCATGGACCTGGGTGGGGATCACATCAAGACCTGGCGCTACAATACCATGAAGGTACGGAGCGGAGAATTATACCCTGCGTGTGGGAGCGGGGAGTCACATCATTGAGGTAGGGGGAGGGGGAGGGGACGAGGGTTAACGGTGAGAGAAGGCTTCTCTTCGCCCGCTGGATTACGACTTGAGGAGGTCGGGGTAACAATCCTCCTCCATGCAGGGGTTGCCTGTATGAAGAGGGGGGGGGGGGGGGGGCGTTACGACGTGACTGTAGGGGCGGTGGGGTGGGGATGGGAGGGGGTCTTCACTCCTGCCAATGGGGGGGAATAGCCATATCTTGGAGTTCCGAGGTGCGGGTCACTGTTTCTGTGGCCACCCTCGCTCTCCCCGCTCTCCACCGTTGGCTGACTGGGGAGCCTAGACGCCGTGGAACATGCGTTGGACGAGCAGGCAGCGGACTCCCGCCTCTGTGCTCACTGTCGCCAGTTGGGTCTCCTTGCCAGCGTTGGACGAGTAGGCAGCGGACTCCCGCCTCTGTGCTCACTGTCGCCAGTTGGGTCTCCTTGCCAGCGTTGGACGAGTAGGCAGCGGACTCTGTGCTCACTGTCGCCAGTTGGGTCTCCTTGCCAGCGTTGGACGAGTAGGCAGCGGACTCCCGCCTCTGTGCTCACTGTCGCCAGTTGGGTCTCCTTGCCAGCGTTGGACGAGTAGGCAGCGGACTCTGTGCTCACTGTCGCCAGTTGGGTCTCCTTGCCAGCGTCTGTGGTCATGTGTTCGCTTCACCCTCCTGAACGTGCCGTGCCCCAGACGCGCTCTCGCCACGTCGGCCTCACAAACATCGGCTGGGAAGACCGGCTTTCATGCCATCTTGCAGCGGGACAATGGCGCCGCGTTGTCCAGCCGTGCACGCCGTAGTCCGGACCGTCGCCAGCGGCGCACATCCTGGCCCGGACCGTCGCCAGCGGCGTACGCCCCGGTCCCAGCGGCGCACGCCCTGGTCCGGACCGTCGCCAGCGGCGCCCACCCTGGTCCAGGCCGTCGCCAGCGGCGCCCACCCTGGTCCGGGCCGTCGCCAGCGGCGCCCACCCTGGTCCGGGCCGTCGCCAGCGCCGACTGTCTTCTGTCGCATGACGTCGCGTGTCGGGGCTGACTGACCGTCGTCCCCAATCTGCAGGCCTGGAACGTCAACTGGGAGGTGCGCCACATGATGGTGCAGTTCGACGAGGAGAGCGTCGTCTTCGAGTGCCTCTCCTCCGACTGCAAGGTGGTGCACGAGTTTATCGGCGGCTACATCTTCCTCCAGCTGCGCTCCAAGGACTCGAGCCAGACGCTGGACCACGAGCTCTTCCACAAGCTGACTGGCGGCTGGCGGTAGACGCCGGCGCTCGCCGCCGCCGCGCCGGAGCCGCCGCCGCCGGCCGCGCCGAGCTGGGACAGGGCGTCGGGAGGCAGCCGCCCTCGCCGAGGGGCCGGGCCGGCGGCTCAGCGCGCGGGCGACGGCGGCCGCCCTGCTCCGGGCCGACCAGGACAGTGCATTTGCCGCGGCGCGTCCGCCGCCGCCGCCGCCGCTGCCGCCGCCACGGACGCGCACACACGCTGTACATGTCGTTATTGCACGCCGGCGCCGGCCGCGTGGCGCGTTGTTAAATTTTAATCTATGCTATTAGCCAGAGCGTGCGAGAGCGGTGGGTGACAGAGCTGGGGGCGTTTGCGTCTGACGGATGAGTGTTGTTGCGCGAGACTGGAACGCCGTGGCGGGTCCGACCTGGGTCCGAAGCCGGCAGTGCGAGTGAATGGGAAGACGTGCCGACGCTGCGCGCGGCGTCGGCGCTTCGAGCCGGCAGCCTTCTGATCATGTCGTGATAACCATTGCAACTATGACACGCCGATACGTAGCTGTTAGGCTAGTCAGCGCGGATTGAGTCTCGGTGCCGGCGTCGGGCGCCTCGCTGAGGTCCGCCAGGTCCCGTTGGGTCCCGTCCACGTCTGTCGGGTCACGCCGGAACCGGGCCAGGTTCCGTCGATGCCGTGAGGGCCGCCGGACCGTGTGGCCTGACCTGCGGGAGTGCCGGGTCAGGTCAGGTCGGGTCGGGCACCTGCACGTCCGCGGCCGCGGCCGGAGCGCAGCTAAACAGACCGGCCGTCGAAGCAGCTACGTCCCGCCCGGGCGGCGGCCCTGCCGGCCGTGCGTTAACCGTGTTACAACACCTAACAGCTCTAATCGTCATATCTCGCTGTGTATAACGCCTGTAGATGCGCTGGTCTGTGTGTACGTGGTGCGTCATGCGGCGCGTTCCGCCGACGGCGCGGCGCGCGCGCGCCGACGCCGTCTGGTGGCGCTGGCGGTGCCGTGTCGTGTGGCCCGCGGGCCCTGTCGCGTGCCTGTTACTGTGTGGCGTCAACTGAGTGCCGTCCGCGGAGACTTCTTCCTCGTCCGCGCGCGCGCGGACACCCTCGCCAGCCACTAACCGCACCGTCCGCGCGCTATTTTTGTAGATCTTTGACCCGGCAACGAATGCAAGTACAACTGGACTCGATGGGCGGTGTGACCGGGGAGGGGACGCGCGGTTGTTCGCTGTTAACTCTGCGTAGTGGCTGGCAGCCCGGCCCGTGACTCCCGGCTCCTCCCGGCGGCGCGCGGCCCACTGCACACGTACTGGTGCTTGCAGCTCATTCAGCATATGATGTAAATAAACTAGTCTTAACTATGCTGGTCTGTCTGAGAATCGACGGAAGACGTGGCGGTAATGGGAGGTGCAGGTTCGAGTCAGTGAAACCTGGCGGACGCTACGACCACCGACGCCCTTCCAACCCGGAAGTTCGCAAAGCAATGTTGAGTTTCATTTTCTTTCATTAGTCGTGCCTGAAAACGGGACGGTATCCGTAGACGGTGGGGCCAAGCAGAGGCGTAGGGGCGTGCCCTAAAGTGTGGGGAGGGTGTAAACCCCCTGTGAACTGAATGCTAGAAATGCGTTGTGATAAATTGCATGAGAAACGACGAAAAGTTGCCCCCCTCCCCCGCATGCGGACTCTTGCTCATATGCAGACAACGAGGCACGTAGCCGACGAGTGACGAAAACGCTACAAATTTGTACCGTGAAAATAGAATAAGCTTGAAGGCACAACGCAGGCAGTTTGCATGATGAGGTAGACACGGCGTTCATATATCTATACCGTATTTCTGATCTGATGCACCAGTTTCGCTGCTCCCCGCCTGAAATGCGCCTGCCGGGATGCGCTTTAAGGTCGTACTGCTGCAACTCTAAAAAGTACCCAAGCGTGCCTGCTCAGGTAAGGATATCTTGCCCACATCTGTCTGAGTGCATAAAAACATCGCTCGCATTGCTACAATCAGCTGACGATGTTTGCCGAGGATGCGCCGTAGATGTATTTTGATTATGTTTTCTGATAAATAAACGAAGTTAAGGTACTTCTGGTTATACAAAACACGACTAAGTGGTCATATATGAGCAGGTGCGTGTATAGTTGCCATACGGATCTCATATGCTCTCTTGGGAAATGTCTAGATAAGTAGCGTATTGAATATGTATGAAATGGAATTTATTGGACCTCAGGTCATCATATGCTTTGAAACAATCATAGATTGCTAGTTGTTTGGAACGGACTTTCCTGTCAAGCTTTGTAGCACCCATGGTGAAAAGACAATGTATATATTGACGTGCTCGTTTTCCGACCCATTAAAGACCAAAATTTAGCCATTTCCCAGCCATCAATTAGTGTGGCTGTTAGGCCCCTTCACCAGCCACTATGTTGGTGTTGCCTGGTCTGCAAAAAATATTCATTGTTCTGTACTCCCGCATGACAGCAGTGTGTTGAACTTCACACTTTC
The DNA here is from genome assembly GCF_011947565.3 of Pollicipes pollicipes. NCBI lineage: Eukaryota > Metazoa > Arthropoda > Thecostraca > Pollicipedomorpha > Pollicipedidae > Pollicipes > Pollicipes pollicipes. The sequence goes on from NW_023596420.1 coordinate 7,892,795, forward strand.
TGGTGCCAAAACTCAGACCAGGACAACTTGATTGAATTCTATTTTTATTATAGGCAAAACAAGTTTGTAGGGTATGTTGGGCAAAAATTACCTTTGCGACATCATAAATACTTACCAACACAAGCCCCCCCCCCCCCACTCTGACATTGGTGGCAACTGTGTGTCAAAGTCTGAGTGTCTAAATTGATGGAATGCCTGTGCTGAATCTCTTGCTGGGATGCTCCTGTGACACCAGCTGTGAGGTGGCATGTCTTCATAGTTTGGTTACCACTATCTGTCCAAAGATTTTTGATAGCACTTTGGTTTTGTCTTCTTGAATTCATTCAAACATGGTCAAGTCACTGCAGTATCTCAAACACTTGTGCAACAGCCAGCACTCTGGCACAAATGTTATGATTTTTAACATTTGTCAACTGTGTTTTCCATCTTGCTTATGCATAGGTTATAAAAGATGCAATCTTAATGTCCTGGTTACACTGCGGTGAGTGTAATGCCCAGGGAAAGACTGCTGCTTTGGTCCATAATTCAGCTTGAGATGTAAAATACTGTTTCTGAGGAAGAAAAGCCAATGGTATCCACTTTGAGGCTATAGGATGTTTTTATTTTATTTTAGCTTGCTGCACAACAGTATCTAAGCACATTGTTTGATTGTCTAAAGAAAATTCTGTTATATAGTTCAGTTACATTCCATCCAAGGTTTTCTACTTGTCACATGTAACATTATTTATGGTTGGCCATTTTTGTGCTTTTGTTCTGTAAAGGAATAAATGCTGTGCTTTCCTCATCAAACATGTGGATTGTGCTGTTCACATTGCTGTATGCCCTATGTCTTATTGCAAGCTATGCACAAAATGGCCAAAATGTCTGATGCTCTATAGTACCATGTAGGCTATTTGGAGTTTTTGGATGTGTCCAGGAGCTGACTTCATCATACATGCAATGTATGTGTATGTATATGTAAATGTATGGTCATGTCATGGATCTTGTAAGCTAATAAGGTATCTGAACAATTTTTGTGTGGCAGAAATAGGATTTTTCTGTGGTGTTTCAATGCTAACTGAATGTTAACTTTTATACAGAAGTTGTTCAGCGTACCTGTGGGATACATTAGTGCAAGAGTAAAAAGAGTAGTAATATTGGTGTTATCCTTTGCTGGATAGCTAGGCAAATGTTTGTATGAATTTAATCCTCATTTGATTATTTTTATATATTTGATCTGAATGTTATTAATGAATGAATTTTGTGGATCAGAACCCATGCTACGCAGAATGTGTTCAGAAGCCCTGAGCCCCACCATCAATGCATGAAATTCCTTTGCCAGTCATTTGTTGATGGTGTGGGTTTGAACCTCAGTTGGGTATGACCCTGCGGCAGTAACATAGTCTCTGTGGCCGCGGACACTCCACAAGAGCGTGTGTGATGATGTGTCACATTCAATTTTTTTTTTTTTGAAGATGCTTGGGCTAGCTAGAGAGGAGTTGGGAATGCAACCTGTTCAAAAATTATTTTCAAGTGCAGCATGCTGCGGCCAAAAGCGAGGGAGCTAACGTCACAAAAATTACACAGGCATTAAGTTCAGTTCCCTGACTAATATCCATTTAAAATGCTCATGTTTTCTCACAGTCACCAAAGATGAAACTTCTTCCAAATTGACAAATTGTGTCACCTGTTAATGCCAGACCTCATGAGCACCCCCTCCACTTACACCCAAATTTCATGCCATGTTATTTGCAAATCACAGAGCAAACACTACATTGTCATATCACCATTGTAGTTGGTGCACCCTAAAGCAAGCATTACATCCCTGAACCTCAGTGCCCGGGAGCCGTCCGTCGTCATGGCGTCATGCTGGGCGGTCATGGAGCCTTTCCATGATTTATGTGTGCTTTTTTGGTCATTTTACATTTTTGGTCATTGGTCACTTTACATTTTGGTTTTGATCATTTTACGACCTCCCTCACTCTAGTTATGCGCTGGTTACACTGAGCAAGAACATGGTTGTGCTGTGTGAAGTGTAACATCCAAAACTGGTTGTTGGTTGGCCCCTAATTGACCTACATGTGTGAACTAATGACTGGGCAGTTGCTTATCATCAGAGCGGGATAAGAGCAAAAGTATGGGCGAGCCCATGATATCTGGCTGGAAGGATTGAAGCCATTTGAAGATGCAGACAAAAGGGTGCTGGTAGTGTAGCGGTTAACGCGTCTACGTTAACCATTACACGTCTGGGAAACCAGAGGTACGAGGTTCGATTTTCCGCGGTGCCCACCTTTCCTGCCAGCGTGAGAGGCAGGCGACGCCAGCAGCTGAGTGCGTCGTAAAGCCCTAATGACACGCACACAAGACACAGACAGAAGACAAGAGGAGGCAGAAGACAACTGATTTGCTGCCACACCTAAGCATAACCTTGTGCCATCCAGCCCCATCTCCTATCCCTCTCCTCTCCTTGTTATGCTTCGGTTATGCGCCATAAAGTCACCACTCCCCATTCGCTCGCAACGTAACAGATGGGCGGTCCTCATATACATATAATAATTAATGCCTCTCATGCCTGTCATTGTCCAACCCCAAAAGATGTCTTGATTATGGCGACATTTTTTGCGTAGTACGCACACTTATAGTCACTTGTTTGTGTAAAATTTATATATGGGATGGCACCAGCCAGTTTCATTTCCCTTAAATATGGTTCTTGGAACAGAATCGTCATCATTTGTTGCAGATGGTGCAGCATGTCACAGCAGTAGATGTCTGGTGGCATAGGAGACTTCTGTCGGCTGACGTTTCCCAGCTGTTTGGGATATCACCAGGATCTTTCAGAAGACCTCTCCTCAACAGGGGGCATGGCGCGAGAACCGGTGATACTCAATGTATATGACATGGTAAGTGTCCACAGGATAAATGTTTGTGCGGTTGTTGCATATGTTTTGCTCACTGGTGCTTTTGTATGTTGTGCTGTGTTAGTCATGCTTCGTCGTATGTTGCATTGCACAATGCAAGTTGAGTGCACTGTACCTGCACACAATCTCTTTTGCACCCTGGAGTATGGATTACTCTACATTTGTATGTTGATAAAGTGTGAATTGCCACTTATAACTTTTAAGGTGCCTTTAAGGTGCCCTTTTTAAGGTGCCCCTCCTCATAACAATATATATATATATATATATATATATATATATATATATATATATATAATATATTGTGTGTGTGTGTGTCTGTCTGTCTGTTCATTGGTATATTGCAGCTTTTGATGTATCTTCATTGGTGGCCCATTTCCTGGACCTGCTGAAATGTGCAGATTTGCTACCGCAAACATGCGTCATTTACGGGCCTGTTTTTGTTGCAGTACTGGATCAACGAATATACGTCAAACATTGGACTCGGTGTCTTTCATTCGGGCCTGGAGATCTATGGCTTTGGTAGGTCATTTGTTGATGTTTCCATCTCGGCCGCTGTGCACAATCACATGCATCGCGTTCTGTGGATTTGTTGGGCGTTTAAGATGAATTGGTCCTTAACCCTCGTCTGTAATTAACCTGCAACAGATCACGGCCGGTTCAAGTCAAGTGTTCCGTCCGTGGTTCTATGGGAACGGCCAAGTCCTGTCGCCTTTTTCGTTTCAAGTCGTTTTAAGTCCTCCTGTCTACCCGTGCCTGTCTTTTCGCTACTATTTGACAGTGTTGTGCGGATAACAGGCGTCATAGTGGTGTCATCACCCCTAAACTTAATTGGCCTGTCCGTGTACATGCGTGTTCACAAGTGCCCTGCCTCACCGCACTGCGGGCGGCCTGTTTCAGAGTATGCCTACGGCGGTCATCCGTTCCCTTTCTCCGGCATCTTCACCATCCGGCCGAGGGACGCCGACGACCTGGGCGAGCAATTCAAGTTCAAGTAGGTGACCGTGTCGGCGCTGGACCGGGTGTGACTGAGCGAGTGATGGGTGGTGGGTGGCCGGTGTGTCAACGGAACCGGGAGTTGGCAGTGGACGAATCGAGCGCTGCCAGCGGATGGATAGGTGTGAAGTGGTGCCAGCTAGGGGACTGGGAGCGTGGGACGGCGTGCCTCTCACACCGGTGATGTGTGTTACGCTATTGCTCTGACGTCTGGTGGTTATCGTCGGTGATGTGATCTGGAGCGTGCTTCCGTCGACACACGGTGGACCGGAGTCCCGGAACAAGTTCGACCTGAAACGTAACGTTGATGTCGCCGCGCTTTTGAAGTCAGAGGCCGCGAGCCTAAATGGTGCGTTTGACTTGGCCATGGTCCGTGGTTTCCTCTGCCAAAAGCCTGGCACGGTCGACATACTTCGCGTCACTGGTGGTGACGCTCCAAAAAGCCGGTAGTTAAGCCACGTTCAAGTTTTTTTTGCGTCACAGATGTCACCATGGGGTTAATGTCAAGCCTACGGTGGGCGACACGTGCCCGTCCCCCTCGCCCTCCACTTCCTTTCACTGCCTTGTTCCCACGTCCACGCGCGACGTGACCAAGTTGTCGTCCTTTGTACATCAGCAAACGTGTCGTTTGCTATGTTTTGACCTCTTCTTGACGATACGTGGTACGCTTTGTCTGCTTTTTTAAATGACGCAGTGGACGAAATGAGAGTGCGTGCCATTCCGACTAGGATTCGTGAGCATGCCATGAGCATACGACAATGATCCCTCCAGCTACACCCTCGCACATTCGGCGTCTGTTCCAGACAATCCATCCACTTGGGCTACACGGACTTCACTCGGGAAGACTTGGACCGGATTATCGAGGAAATGGGGAAGGACTTCAGGGGCGAGCGGTATCATCTAATCAACAAGAACTGCAATCATTTCACCTCTAACCTGGCCCAGGTGAGCGATGACTTCGTCTGTGTCCAGTCCACCCGCCGCGCAACAGACGGCTGCGGACGAGCAGATTGTCTTCCCGAATAATTATCGACGACGTTTTGCCTCGACTTCGTAACATGTTAGCAATATATGTTGTGAAGCAAAATAGAAGCTTCTGGTGCTCAACCAAGTGATAGAAGCCCTGCAGGTTGCGGAATAAATATGTTGGTTTGCTTGCCCCGGGTCGTGGTGTCGTATCCGCCACTGTGAACATAGCTCATAGGCAGAGTTGTTCAGCCTTTACTTCTCCAGCCCTGTTCTACTTCCCCAGGTTGAATCAAATTTTCGTTTTCAAGTATGCGATATGTCGCGAGACCTCCAACGCATGCTTGACGCAGCACCGGCATGATATTTGTGAGCGTGATTTTGACACTAAACTAGAATGGCCTCATAAAGTATGTGATGATGATGATTTGGGGTTTTAGGGCGCATCGACTGCTTAAGGTCATGCAGCGCCCAGCCTCATAAAGTATGATGCAGACCAGTGCAGCATACATACATAGGGCATATGAAAGTCGTATTATCCGTTAGTGCGCTGCATTTTTTAGTTCTTCCAGACCTGCCATAGATCTGAAGCGTATATCAATAAATTCGGCATGATAGGCGTAAAACTGTGTAGGTTTCCCGTGAGGAAGTGGCAACTTGGTCACTTTGACACTGCCGAGTCTGTGCACGTGTCATTAACTGGATGAGACCTTCTACGTCATTCTGTAAGGAGGAGCTGTATTCAGAAGTACTTTGCCGCTGCCGCGGGAATGCTTCAATATGCCATCTCTATAACTGTTGCCATCCTTGATATTTTTATATAACTGTTTCCAGTGACTTCCCTTCGAATTGTTAAGTTGTACCGACCATTCCCCATTTGAATCGTCGCAGCTCGCTTTAAATGAGGTGGGTCGTCTTCAACGACTGCCGCAGGTGCATGCGTGGATACAGGAGCCGGTTGATTTCTGCCTCGGAACCAAGCATCTGTCATCAAGTCTGCGTGTGTTTTTTATTTGGTTGTCGGTCGACCAGCCCTCAACATCTTCCGTTGGTGGGCCGTGGCCGCCACATCTCTTCATTTTTGTCGGCGGGCCCGTCGTCTGACGCTCGTCTTTGCGCTCGTCGGCGTCCCAGCCAGTCATCCCAGGGCCGTGTGGACGTCGGTCTGCCAGTCCACCATGGCCGTCTCACGTGCCTACCGGTCTGAACACCGGACCACAACGTCTCTCCGCCTGAACCCCCTGTGACGTCCCGCTTTCCCGGCCGACAGCTGCTGGTGGGCCGTGAGATCCCCTCCTGGGTGAACCGGCTGGCCTCGGTCAGCGCCATGGTGCCCTTCCTGGAGCGCTGCCTGCCCAAGGAGTGGCTGACGCCGGTGGCGCTGCAGCACTCGCTGGAGGAGCAGGTGACGGGCGACGCCGCCCCCGGCACCGCACCGCCCCCTCCGGCCTCCTCCACCTCGCGCGCCTCCTCCATGAACTCGATATAGCGCCGCCGCCCGCCAGCCGCGCGGTGGACACGTGGGACACGGCCCCGGGCCTCGCTCGCTGGCCGCGATGCGAGCAGCCGGCGGGGCGGAGCGGTCGGGACGCTTGGCGAAGCGGTCTGGCCGTGTGGTCCCGCGTGCGGGTGCGGAGGCCGCAGGAGCGCGGCGCTGGAGAGGCGCGGGCCCGGACGTTCCGTTTGCGAGGCGTACAGCGTTGCGATGTCGTGACTGGAGGTGGTGGACGCGGATGTCGCGGCCGCTGTTGATGCCGCGAAGGTCCAATCTCAATGCCAAATTCGTGAACCCTGCCACCACCGAGGCGTCGAACTTCACTCGGCTTTGAACAGCGTGACACAGACTGACATACGTATGCGCGCGTGTGTGTGTGTGCGTGCGTGTTCACTCGGTTTCGAACAGCGTGGTTCAGATGGACATGCGTGTGTGTGTGCGTGTGTGTATGTGTGCGTGTGCGCGTGCGTGTGCGTGTGTTTCAGTCTAACTAACCGGTCCTTCGAAGCGGGGAGGGGCGCGGGTGCCGTCGTCGTGTCGACGCGCGGCGAATAGGACGGGTCTGTCCGTATCGTGACGCTTGTCTGACCTCACTGGGACGCCCATCTGACGTCACTGGGATCGAGGGCTTGGGAGGACGCTCGCTGTGGTGAACAGTCGGCTCACCCCGGTTGGGCCGGAACGCGCGGTGAGTGAGAGTGTCCTGAGCTGAAGTGGGGTGGAGGAGCTGGGAGGCAGTTGTCGGCGCCGTAGGTCGCTGGGAGGCGCGGGCGGCGGAGTGAAAGTGCGGACCGGGTCGTGGGAAGCGGAATGGATGACGACGTTCCCGGCGGACAGTGCGTCGTCGTTGTTGACTGGACTGGAGTCTGGGAGGGTCTGACGCGTCGGGGCAGCCATCACGCAACGGACTCGCGTCGGCGTGTGGCCGTCAACACTGTTTCTCTGGATAGTCATCAGAACGGCCGCCGTCGGGATGAGGTATAAATCGCCGATCTTTGAACGTGCGGGAATGCCTTCACATAGAACTGGATCCACGTCATCCCTGCAGAAATCGTGCAAATATGGGATAAGGTATGGGGAGCTTTGCCCCAGCCGTGCAGATTCGCTTAGAGGGTTTGCAACGAAAGTTTCACGGTCAGCGATTGATTGGGCTACTCATGAACCGAACATCACAATTCGAAGCTGTTATCTCCCATGACCTTTGCTGTAATTGTGTTGTTAAAGACGGTGACGACACATGTACTGGTCAGGTAAACGTACCCGCTGCATCGCATTTTGTTGTAACCACTCGCTCGTTTAAACAGGAGGGTTGTTAACGGGCACCTCCGCACTCTGGTTTGTTGTGTGACGTGGAGTATATTTGTAACAGATTCTCGTGATATGCCCACTTCTTGGCATTATTTAACCGGTGTCCGTTTTTTTTTTTCAAACGAACCATAGCTGTCGAGAAAATATATATGCTTTGTGTTTGTTTGCTACGTACTTCTGCGTGCGGGCCGTTCTTATCGTGTGAACATGTGTATTACATAATACGAGTTGTTGCATTGTTGAACAATACTCTGTTGCATGTTGGGCGACAAGCAATGAAATACACAACAGTGCAATTGGATATTGAAGTTTTGAACGGCATAATGCTACGCTCAGATGTGGTTGCAAATAATAGCTAAATATTGAGAGTACCTCGTAAACCTTAAAACCGTACTTGGCTTCCATTATGACAAGGGTCATTCCATGATTGGTCTCGCATGCCTGGTCTATGAAGTGCTGAACGGATGGTACTTTTTGAGACGTTGTGCTTACCATAGTGTAACAAAGGAGATGGAGAAGCATCCAACGTGACTTGTGCATAACCAGAGAGGGGGAGAGGAATTCAAAAGTGGTCAAGAATGCACGACAGTGGGTTTCGAACGACCACCGTATCTTGTGGATAGTTTATTAATTTTTGTTATTTTGACCACATGAAATGTTGCCAATGCAAAAAAGGAGCTAAAAATAAGGAAGGCGTGATGGCATCTTTCACTTTATGAAAAATCAGGGCGAGAGGTGGCTAAAGAGGGCGAAAAGCCATCAGTTCAGTTTACGTAAGCAGCTTTGCATTAGTTTAGCACATCAAAACCTAGATTCAGCCTTGATTTTTGGTTACAAAACCGACGGGCAAATTGCGTTGGTAACTCGCGGGATGTCGGGATTCCGTTGATTAATGGTGTTTGTGCTGGTGGATGTGTGTGGGTTTGATGATAATAATCCTCAATATTGATTTGTGGAGCCAATACCGGCACATGATATTGAGAGGGATAGTTCCCCATAGCGGAAAGTTTCGATGTACCACGGTGCAAAACTGACACGATTCGATTTCCTATAATGGAAAGAGCTTGGAAGGAGAGTCAAGCAGTGCATACTGAAGCACAGTGACAAGCGAGCCTGCCAGGTGTAAGCAAATGCCAGAGATTTTTGTCTCTGGAGAAGGAAGGGAAAACAGAACTGTGCAGTGTAGAAATGCAGGTGAAGCATTGTGTGACGTGGTAGACACATGTGATCTGCAAGCTTTGTTGTCCCTCCTGAAGCTCAACCCAATCACCTCTAACAATCCCAGGGACAGGCTAGTAACATCTGGACCACTATGCTGCCAACATGACTGGTCGTCCTCGCACAACTTCAATGTTAGAAGAGGGCCGGCAACAACCCCAAACTCAAAATGCAAATTGGGCGAGCATTAAAATCACAAGTAAGTCCCTGAAATTGTTGTTTGACTGTTTGTGGTGACACAATGCTTAAATTTTGTCATGTGGCTAACAATGTTTCAGGTTACTTATATATCTCCAAGTATTTGTATGTGCTATGGGCATCTGTAATATGTTAGTGCATGCTTCACTGTCTGCACTGATATAAACATAATAATTGCAGTCTGAGCAGGCCTTGTACTGCCTATAATTTTTTTCAACTGATTACGATGTCTTGAGGTGTATAGATGGCAGCTGCATAATCATATATGACAGAACATTGCAAAAATATAACTTTTTTGCTTCATGGCTTAGCTTATGGCACATATAGCAGTTCATGCAATACCCATATGCCACTGGTGTATGCTGTCCATGAAACATGGACCAGCAAGTGGAGGGACAGTGTATTGAGCATTACTGTGGTGGAATGGAAGTAAGTGTTGATGTACCTTTATAACAAAACATCAGTGGAACATTCCAGCTATTTTAGTGTCATGAGAAATGTAGCAACCACTTTGTTCCTATCATATCTGAGCAATGTGCAAGCAGCAAAATGTGGGTTCTCATCAGCTTTGAGGCATTGATTTTGCATGGCCAAAATATTTTGATTTTAGTCTGGGTGTTCACCTCAATAAACCTGTTTTTCTTTGCTCCTCTGTGATACCCTGTGATAGGACAAGGGAGTGAGAGAGAAAAATATGCATGTGTATATTGTAGTGGAGTGAAGGAAATTGTCCCAGGTTGGATTTGAGTTTGTGGTGGTGGTGTGGAGCTTAGAGACACATTGAGTTGTTTCTTTTCATGCAGTTGTCATAAACTTAGTACTAAATTTCCCCAAATGTTTCAGGGAGCATGGACCCCCTCCCCTCAAAGTCTCATTCCTGAAACAGAATAGTTCCTGCACCTATGCACATACCTGGTTGATACTCACCTTGTGCATTGGCAACCTTACCATATGTGTATGCTAGAGATTTTGCATAAAAGATTGTGTGTGTGTCAATTTTTCAAGGCTGGATGAAATCAGTTCTGATTGTGTCTTGAATCATGTGGATCAAGCCTCCATTTGATTAATCAAGCATTCACCAGAACCAAATTCAAATGCGACTGAGACCAGCTTGGAAAAATCTGGAATGGAAGTAGATTCCGCTGGCATCGAGCACAGCTCAGCAGACCAAAGTGTAAGCAGTCACATTAGCCATTCTTCAGTAGTGCCAGACATGCTCTAAAAGAATGACGGTAGCTGGTGCGGTGGTATGGAGCATGGAAGCGGGTCGTGACCATAGTACAAAAACATGGACTACCGCGCTGAGACAAATGGAAGTGGCTTGTTCGCAAAAGCGGTCAGGAGCGGCACGTCATTTACATCTCCAAAAACACAAATGTTTACGAACAGTTTTATGTCTCACCGTCCGGCCCGCAGAGTTGGCTCCACGAGCTCAAAACACTTTTCACGATGTGATATTCCAGCTTCCGCAGATTAGAGCTGGTTCGATTCACAGAACGTCACCAGTTACAGGTGTGGGGTCACACGAGTGCATTGGGTCTTGGTGTCATCTCATGGTATTGGGTGTCGCTCAGCACGGTTTCGATTCGTACTGCACCCGTCCATGCTGCTTGTCGTCTGGATCATTTGGCCAGGTGGCCGGACCTGAGCAGGGTCGTACTGCCCGACCTGAGCAGGATCGGACTGCCCGACCTGAGCAGGATCAGACTGCCGGACATGGAGCGGAGCGGGA
>NW_023596420.1:7904601-7946600 GCF_011947565.3 Pollicipes pollicipes
GCTTTGGTAGGTCATTTGTTGATGTTTCCATCTCGGCCGCTGTGCACAATCACATGCATCGCGTTCTGTGGATTTGTTGGGCGTTTAAGATGAATTGGTCCTTAACCCTCGTCTGTAATTAAGCTGCAACAGATCACGGCCGGTTCAAGTAAAGTGTTCCGTCCGTGGTTCTATGGGAACGGCCAAGTCCTGTCGCCTTTTTCGTTTCAAGTCGTTTTAAGTCCTCCTGTCTACCCGTGCCTGTCTTTTCGCTACTATTTGACAGTGTTGTGCGGATAACAGGCGTCATAGTGGTGTCATCACCCCGGAACTTAATTGGCTTGTCCGTGTACATGCGTGTTCACAAGTGCCCTGCCTCACCGCACTGCGGGTGGCCTGTTTCAGAGTATGCCTACGGCGGTCATCCGTTCCCTTTCTCCGGCATCTTCACCATCCGGCCGAGAGACGCCGACGACCTGGGCGAGCAATTCAAGTTCAAGTAGGTGACCGTGTCGGCGCTGGACCGGGTGTGACTGAGCGAGTGATGGGTGGTGGGTGGCCGGTGTGTCAACGGAACCGGGAGTTGGCAGTGGACGAATCGAGCGCTGCCAGCGGATGGAAAGGTGTGAAGTGGTGCCAGCTAGGGGACTGGGAGCGTGGGACGGCGTGCCTCTCACACCGGTGATGTATGTTACGCTATTGCTCTGACGTCTGGTGGTTATCGTCGGTGATGTGATCTGGAGCGTGCTTCCGTCGACACACGGCGGACCGGAGTCCCGGAACAAGTTCGACCTGAAACGCGACGTTGATGTCGCCGCGCTTTTGAAGTCAGAGGCCGTGAGCCTAAATGGTGCGTTTGACTTGGCCATGGTCCGTGGTTTCCTCTGCCAAAAGCCTGGCACGGTCGACATACTTCGCGTCACTGGTGGTGACGCTCCAAAAAGCCGGTAGTTAAGCCACGTTCAAGTTTTTTTTGCGTCACAGATGTCACCATGGGGTTAATGTCAAGCCTACGGTGGGCGACACGTGTCCGTCCCCCTCGCCCTCCACTTCCTTTCACTGCCTTGTTCCCACGTCCACGCGCGACGTGACCAAGTTGTCGTCCTTTGTACATCAGCAAACGTGTCGTTTGCTATGTTTTGACCTCTTCTTGACGATACGTGGTACGCTTTGTCTGCTTTTTTAAATGACGCAGTGGACGAAATGAGAGTGCGTGCCTTTCCGACTAGGATTCGTGAGCATGCCATGAGCATACGACAATGATCCCTCCAGCTACACCCTCGCACATTCGGCGTCTGTTCCAGACAATCCATCCACTTGGGCTACACGGACTTCACTCGGGAAGACTTGGACCGGATCATCGAGGAAATGGGGAAGGACTTCAGGGGCGAGCGGTATCATCTAATCAACAAGAACTGCAATCATTTCACCTCTAACCTGGCCCAGGTGAGCGATGACTTCGTCTGTGTCCAGTCCACCCGCCGCGCAACAGACGGCTGCGGACGCGCAGATTGTCTTCCCGAATAATTATCGACGACGTTTTGCCTCGCCTTCGTAACATGTTAGCAATATATGTTGTGAAGCAAAATAGAAGCTTCTGATGCTCAACCAAGTGATAGAAGCCCTGCAGGTTGCGGAATAAATATGTTGGTTTGCTTGCTCCGGGTCGTGGTGTCGTATCCGCCACTGTGAACATAGCTCATAGGCAGAGTTGTTCGGCCTTTATTTCTCCAGCCCTGTTCTACTTCCCCAGGTTGAATCAAATTTTCGTTTTCAAGTATGCGATATGTCGCGAGACCTCCAACGCATGCTTGACGCAGCACCGGCATGATATTTGTGAGCGTGATTTTGACACTAAACTAGAATGGCCTCATAAAGTATGTGATGATGATGATTTGGGGTTTTAGGGCGCATCGACTGCTAAAGGTCATGCAGCGCCCAGCCTCATAAAGTATGATGCAGACCAGTGCAGCATACATACATAGGGCATATGAAAGTCGTATTATCCGTTAGTGCGCTGCATTTTTTAGTTCTTCCAGACCTGCCATAGATCTGAAGCGTATATCAATAAATTCGGCATGATAGGCGTAAAACTGTGTAGGTATCCCGTGAGGAAGTGGCAACTTGGTCACTTTGACACTGCCGAGTCTGTGCACGTGTCATTAACTGGATGAGACCTTCTACGTCATTCTGTAAGGAGGAGCTGTATTCAGAAGTACTTTGCCGCTGCCGCGGGAATGCTTCAATATGCCATCTCTATAACTGTTGCCATCCTTGATATTTTTATATAACTGTTTCCAGTGACTTCCCTTCGAATTGTTAAGTTGTACCGACCATTCCCCATTTGAATCGTCGCAGCTCGCTTCAAATCAGGTGGGTCGTCTTCAACGACTGCCGCAGGTGCATGCGTGGATACAGGAGCCCGTTGATTTCTGCCTCGGAACCAAGCCTCTGTCATCAAGTCTGCGTGTGTTTTTTATTTGGTTGTCGGTCGACCAGCCCTCAACATCTTCCGTTGGTGGGCCGTGGCCGCCACATCTCTTCATTTTTGTCGGCGGGCCCGTCGTCTGACGCTCGTCTTTGCGCTCGTCGGCGTCCCGGCCAGTCATCCCAGGGCCGTGTGGACGTCGGTCTGCCAGTCCACCATGGCCGTCTCACGTGCCTGCCGGTCTGAACACCGGACCACAGCGTCTCTCCGCCTGAACCCCCTGTGACGTCCCGCTTTCCCGGCCGACAGCTGCTGGTGGGCCGCGAGATCCCCTCCTGGGTGAACCGGCTGGCCTCGGTCAGCGCCATGGTGCCCTTCCTGGAGCGCTGCCTGCCCAAGGAGTGGCTGACGCCGGTGGCGCTGCAGCACTCGCTGGAGGAGCAGGTGACGGGCGACGCCGCCCCCGGCAACGCACCGCCCCCGCCGGCCTCCTCCACCTCGCGCGCCTCCTCCATGAACTCGATATAGCGCCGCCGCCCGCCAGCCGCGCGGTGGACACGTGGGACGCGGCCCCGGGCCTCGCTCGCTGGCCGCGATGCGAGCAGCCGGCGGGGCGGAGCGGTCGGGACGCTTGGCGAAGCGGTCTGGCCGTGTGGTCCCGCGTGCGGGTGCGGAGGCCGCAGGAGCGCGGCGCTGGAGAGGCGCGGGCCCGGACGTTCCGTTTGCGAGGCGTACAGCGTTGCGATGTCGTGACTGGAGGTGGTGGCCGCGGATGTCGCGGCCGCTGTTGATGCCGCGAAGGTCCAATCTCAATGCCAAATTCGTGAACCCTGCCACCACCGAGGCGTCGAACTTCACTCGGCTTTGAACAGCGTGACACAGACTGACATACGTATGCGCGCGTGTGTGTGTGTGCGTGCGTGTTCACTCGGTTTTGAACAGCGTGGTTCAGATGGACATGCGTGTGTGTATGTGTGCGTGTGCGCGTGCGTGTGCGTGTGTTTCAGTCTAACTAACCGGTCCTTCGAAGCGGGGAGGGGCGCGGGTGCCGTCGTCGTGTCGACGCGCGGCGAATAGGACGGGTCTGTCCGTATCGTGACGCTTGTCTGACCTCACTGGGACGCCCATCTGACGTCACTGGGATCGAGGGCTTGGGAGGACGCTCGCTGTGGTGAACAGTCGGCTCACCCCGGTTGGGCCGGAACGCGCGGTGAGTGAGAGTGTCCTGAGCTGAAGTGGGGTGGAGGAGCTGGGAGGCAGTTGTCGGCGCCGTAGGTCGCTGGGAGGCGCGGGCGGCGGAGTGAAAGTGCGGACCGGGTCGTGGGAAGCGGAATGGATGACGACGTTCCCGGCGGACAGTGCGTCGTCGTTGTTGACTGGACTGGAGTCTGGGAGGGTCTGACGCGTCGGGGCAGCCATCACGCAACGGACTCGCGTCGGCGTGTGGCCGTCAACACTGTTTCTCTGGATAGTCATCAGAACGGCCGCCGTCGGGATGAGGTATAAATCGCCGATCTTTGAACGTGCGGGAATGCCTTCACATAGAACTGGATCCACGTCATCCCTACAGAAATCGTGCAAATATGGGATAAGGTATGGGGAACTTTGCCCCAGCCGTGCAGATTCGCTTAGAGGGTTTGCAACGAAAGTTTCACGGTCAGCGATTGATTGGGCTACTCATGAACCGAACATCACAATTCGAAGCTGTTATCTCCCATGACCTTTGCTGTAATTGTGTTGTTAAAGACGGTGACGACACATGTACTGGTCAGGTAAACGTACCCGCTGCATCGCATTTTGTTGTAACCACTCGCTCGTTTAAACAGGAGGGTTGTTAACGGGCACCTCCGCACTCTGGTTTGTTGTGTGACGTGGAGTATATTTGTAACAGATTCTCGTGATATGCCCACTTCTTGGCATTATTTAACCGGTGTCCATTTTTTCAAACGAACCATAGCTGTTGAGAAAATATATATGCTTTGTGTTCGTTTGCTACGTACTTCTGCGTGCGGGCCGTTCTTATCGTGTGAACATGTGTATTACATAATACGAGTTGTTGCATTGTTGAACAATACTCTGTTGCATGTTGGGCGACAAGCAATGAAATACACAACAGTGCAATTGGATATTGAAGTTTTGAACGGCATAATGCTACGCTCAGATGTGGTTGCAAATAATAGCTAAATATTGAGAGTACCTCGTAAACCTTAAAACCGTACTTGGCTTCCATTATGACAAGGGTCATTCCATGATTGGTCTCGCATGCCTGGTCTATGAAGTGCTGAACGGATGGTACTTTTTGAGACGTTGTGCTTACCATAGTGTAACAAAGGAGATGGAGAAGCATCCAACGTGACTTGTGCATAACCAGAGAGGGGGAGAGGAATTCAAAAGTGGTCAAGAATGCACGACGTGGGTTTCGAACGACCACCGTATCTTGTGGATAGTTTATTAATTTTTGTTATTTTGACCACATGAAATGTTGCCAATGAAAAAAGGAGCTAAAAATAAGGAAGGCGTGATGACATCTTTCGCTTTATGAAAAATCAGCGCGAGAGGTGGCTAAAGAGGGCGAAAAACCATCAGTTCAGTTTACGTAAGCAGCCTTGCATTAGTTTAGCACATCAAAACCTAGATTCAGCCTTGATTTTTGGTTACAAAACCGACGGGCAAATTGCGTTGGTAACTCGCGGGATGTCGGGATTCCGTTGATTAATGGTGTTTGTGCTGGTGGATATGTGTGGGTTCGATGATAATAATCCTCAATATTGATTTGTGGAGCCAATACCGGCACATGATATTGAGAGGGATAGTTCTCCATAGCGGAAAGTTTCGATGTACCACGGTGCAAAACTGACACGATTCGATTTCCTATAATGGAAAGAGCTTGGAAGGAGAGTCAAGCAGTGCATACTGAAGCACAGTGACAAGTGAGCCTGCCAGGTGTAAGCAAATGCCAGAGATTTTTGTCTCTGGAGAAGGAAGGGAAAACAGAACTGTGCAGTGTAGAAATGCAGGTGAAGCATTGTGTGACGTGGTAGACACATGTGATCTGCAAGCTTTGTCGTCCCTCCTGAAGCTCAACCCAATCACCTCCAACAATCCCAGGGACAGGCTAGTAACATCTGGACCACTATGCTGCCAGCATGACTGGTCGTCCTCGCACAACTTCAATGTTAGAAGAGGGCCGGCAACAGCCCCAAACTCAAAATGCAAATTGGGCGAGCATTAAAATCACAAGTAAGTCCCTGAAATTGTTGTTTAACTGTTTGTGGTGACACAATGCTTAAATTTTGTCATGTGGCTTATAACAATGTTTCAGGTTACTTATATATCTCCAAGTATTTGTATGTGCTATGGGCATCTGTAATATGTTAGTGCATGCTTCACTGTCTGCACTCATATAAACATAATTGCAGTCTGAGCAGGCCTTGTACTGCCTATAATTTTTTTCGACTGATTACGATGTCTTGAGGTGTATAGATGGCAGCTGCATAATCATATATGACAGAACATTGCAAAAATATAACTTTTTTGCTTCATGGCTTAGCTTATGGCACATATAGCAGTTCATGTAATACCCATATGCCACTGGTGTATGCTATCCATGAAACATGGACCAGCAAGTGGTAGGACAGTGTATTGAGCATTACTGTGGTGGAATGGAAGTAAGTGTTGATGTACCTTTATGACAAAACATCAGTGGAACATTCCAGCTATTTTAGTGTCATGAGAAATGTAGCAACCACTTTGTTCCTATCATATCTGAGCAATGTGCAAGCAGCAAAATGTGGGTTCTCATTAGCTTTGAAGCATTGATTTTGCATGGCCAAAATATTTTGATTTTAGTCTTGGTGTTCACCTCAAGAAACCTGTTTTTCTTTGCTCCTCTGTGATACCCTGTGATAGGGCAGGGGAGTGAGAGAGAAAAAGATGCATGTGTATATTGTAGTGGAGTGAAGGAAATTGTCCCAGGTTGGATTTGAGTTTGTGGTGGTGGTGTGGAGCTTAGAGACACATTGAGTTGTTTCTTTTCATGCAGTTGTCATAAACTTGGTACTAAATTTCCCCAAATGTTTCAGGGAGCATGGACCCCCTCCCCTCAAAGTCTCATTCCTGAAACAGAATAGTTCCTGCACCTACGCACATACCTGGTTGATACTCACCTTGTGCATTGGCAACCTTACCATATGTGTATGCTAGAGATTTTGCATAAAAGATTGTGTGCGTGTCAATTTTTCAAGGCTGGATGAAATCAGTTCTGATTGTGTCTTGAATCATGTGGATCAAGCCTCCATTTGATTAATCAAGCATTCACCAGAACCGAATTCAAATGCGACTGAGACCAGCTTGGAAAAATCTGGAATGGAAGTAGATTCCGCTGGCATCGAGCACAACTCAGCAGACCAAAGTGTGAGCAGTCACATTAGCCATTTTTCAGTGGTGCCAGACATGCTCTAAAAGAATGACAGTAGCTGGTGCGGTGGTCTGGAGCATGGAAGCGGGTCGTGACCACAGTACAAAAACATGGACTACCGCGCTGAGACAAATGAAAGTGGCTTGTTCGCAAAAGCGGTCAGGAGCGGCACGTCATTTACATCTCCAAAAACACAAATGCTTACGAACAGTTTTATGTCTCACCGTCCGGCCCGCAGGGTTGGCTCCACGAGCTCAAAACACTTTTCACGATGTGATATTCCAGCTTCCGCAGATTAGAGCTGGTTCGATTCACAGAACGTCACCAGTTACAGGTGTGGGGTCACACGAGTGCATTGGGTCTTGGTGTCATCTCATGGTATTGGGTGTCGCTCAGCACGGTTTCGATTCGAACTGCACCCGTCCATGCTGCTTGTCGTCTGGATCATTTGGCCAGGTGGCCGGACCTGAGCAGGATCAGACTGCCGGACCTGAGCGGGATCGTACTGCCCGACCTGAGCAGGATCAGACTGCCGGACCTGAGCAGGATCGGACTGCCCGACCTGAGCGGGATCGGACTGCCGGACCTGAGCAGGATCGGACTGCCCGACCTGAGCGGGATCGGACTGCCGGACCTGAGCAGGATCGGACTGCCGGACCTGAGCAGGATCGGACTGCCCGACCTGAGCAGGATCGGACCGCCCGACCTGAGCAGGATCGGACTGCCGGACCTGAGCAGGATCGGGCTGCCGGACCTGAGTAGTATCGGACTGCCCGACCTGAGCAGGATCGGACCGCAGGACCTGAGCAGGATCGGACTGCCCGACCTGAGCAGGGAAACAGTTAGGCTGCGTCACCATTATCTCTTGGTAATGCTAATCTGGTTGACGGAGGAAGCAGGAAGGGATGTCTATCTCGCGCATCTGATTGTTTTTTTCTCAGCTCAGGCTACCGTTGCAACATATAGGCAGCATCAACTATAAAGTAGGTGAAGTCATAGAAGCTTGCAGTACGGTTTGCGACAGAAATCAAGCAATTCCCCGCGTACTCAGCGCAAAATTGGATAGTCAGTACCGATGGGGTACAATTCTGTTCTCAGGGAAGGACTAGTAAAATCCGACCACTCTGTGCGTGAAGATGGCTGGCTGCGCGACGCTGGTGTTAATCAACGTCAAATGCGTACGCTGTGTACGCTGTGGCTAATCTCCGGAGCCGCGGCATATCGCTCAACCCATATGTGATGTATCACTTAGCAAGTTTCATAACGGTTCCTCAAACGCTGCTGAGCCCAAACAGGAAGCCCAGATGCCCATTTGTACAAGGTATAGACGTTTTGCGCGCTTCTACAGTGATGGTCCTAAAACGTCATACGGTACAGAATCCGCGTCGTCTCTGGGCAGCGAGCGGATGTCACTGCCCCGTTCGGCCTCCGTTTCTACTGCTGAACTGTTCGCCAGCACGCGCTGCCTTGACTGTCATAGCTTCAACAATCCACAGTGTACCGCTGAACTGTTCGCCAGCACGCGCTGCTTTGACTGTGTCTTACAGCTTCAACAGTCCACAGTCTACCGCTGAACTGTTCGCCAGCACGTGCTGCTTTGACTGTGTCTCACAGCTTCAACGGTCCACAGTCTACCGCTGAACTGTTCGCCAGCACGCGCTGCTTTGACTGTGTCTCACAGCTTCAACAGTCCACAGTCTACTGCTGAACTGTTCGCCAGCACGCGCTGCTTTGACTGTGCCTCACAGCTTCAACAGTCCACATTCTACTGCTGAACTGTTCGCCAGCACGCGCTGCTTTGACTGTGTCTCACAGCTTCAACAGTCCACAGTCTTTACTAATTCACTCGGCTCCGTTGTAGCGATTGAGAACGCCCATACGCCGAACACGCATTTAGCACCGCTGACCGCAAGAAAACTCGCTGAGCTGGGAGGAAATGGAAGGCACTTAGCGCTGACCAGGATCCCGAGCCACGTGGGGCTGTAAAGCAACGGGTCGGCAGACCAGGCGGCCAAATCTGCCATGCTTCCTATACCGGGCATTGCGCTGCTAATCCCTGCAAACGGCATGTACTTGAAAGGGAATGAGTATATGCGTGCCAAATAGCAAGCCAGGTGGAGCGAGGAGCACTATTCAGAGAAGCTGAAAGCTATCAAACCATTCATAGGCTCCGGGGTGTCATCATTTCTGAAATCACGTAAAGAAGGGGTAACATTTACACGCCTACGCATTGGCCATGCTTACAGCAGGCACACATTTCGGTAAACAACGCGCAACAATTTCCCTCATGCAACGGATGCGGCGAAAGGCTGACTGTCGCCAATGTCTTGGTCCACTGTCGGCAGCTGCCTGCCGAGAGGCAGAAATCCTTCGGTGGCCGTAGGCCGTTGACGTCATTAATCAGAGAGCATTCCGAAATATTGCGTCATCAATTGCTTAAGTTTTTACGCGCTACTGGTCTGCATGTCATGCTCGCCTTTTTAGCAGTATTACACTGAGGAAGTAGTGGGTTCAGTCACGAGATGTCCTCAGTAGCCGATGCGCTCACGAAACCCGCGAACATCCTCGTCAGTCGTGGAAGCTTCCAAAATGACTGATTACGTCATATTATAACAATAATAATAATGATTATTATTATTATCAACTGTTAGTATTATTGTTTTTATGGCCACTATGATTATTATGATTATGGTTATTATTATTATTATTATTTTTATTATTATTATTATTATTATTATTATTATTATTACTATTGCTGTTGTTGTTGTTGGATACCGTACACAGGTAGGGCGACCCTCACGAATTTTGTGATGAAAGATTATGAGTGGCACGTTAGCTACTAGAATTATTTTTTTTATTTTTCGGCTGTGGGCTGAGTGATGAAATCGAAAACAACCCGGAGAAGAGCATGAGTTAAAATCCTGGCAAATGCATGTGTGGATTATTTATGTTCGTTACCTCGACAAGCAGCCAAGGGGCGGATGGTGTCTAGACATATGTTCTTGAGGTGGGGGGGGGGGGGGGGTAAAGCGTCGCGGTGTGTAGCACGGGAAAAGAGCATACAGTGTTCGGAAAATTCGCGGCGTATTATGTGTATGGGCATCATAAATGACAGACGGATCGCTTGATGTTTCTCGTATGGGACGCGCTGGTTCTCCCGCTAATTCGGATTATCGACTGCCGAACCTTCAATAAGCGGCCGGTATTTGTCGTTGCAAGGACTCGCCATGTTCCCACAATCCGGGAACGGTCGTACTGAGTTCTTGCAAAACTTGGGCAAGATTTCACAACCACAGTCCTTGCACATGCTTAAGATAACCCAAATGGGTTGATACGGCATGCCTTATTGTATTACTCCAGCATTGATTGACAAGTCATCGATGTGCGTTGCGCTTTATAAGGGTGGCTTACGGACTCTAGGCCTCAATGGCTCAGAAGGATGAAGCTAAAGACACAGGTTTGGACTGGATTAGTACAGGGTCCAGCATTTAGCCGGCTCAATGTTGCAATAAAAAATGGCATGTTTGACAGTCACTTGATCAGGGACATCGCCGGTGGGTTAAAGATACAGGTTGGATATGTGAAGACCGAGCAATGACGCGGTCATGTAGTTAATTACAGCACATCATCGGATTGATTTTAAAGACTGACAAATGTAACTGCGTCGTTCTTTCGAGAATGTTCGGTGCACGCGTGTCATGTTAGAATATGGTCTTGTTATGGCAGCTGCACTGACGTGTAAATCTCGCGCTCCAATCCCGGTTCCACGATGGCCTATAGGCTGCAATATGGTCACCTTAGTCGGTGACACTCTGCAATAGCATGTGCGATGACGTGTGGCGCGCTCCCTGTGAAAGAAATGCTCACATTAGAATTTACATTATGCCTAAGAAAACCGAACTGTGCCGTGTTATTGCTCTGACCGTACGTATTATATGGCCATAGCTATGTCACCGAAGGTAAGGTGTGGCCGATGAGTGCTGGAGCGATAACTGGTGTAAAATTACCGCCGTGTCCCAGATGACGTAATGCCAGGCTGTGGCCCCGACTTTGGCGAGAGAGCCGCATCTGTGGCGTTAGGCGCCGGCCGGGCAGTAAAGCCCTGCCGCAGCCTTGCCCAAACGACCCGACTTTGCGTCGTAAATCATTCAGATATGGGCGACCACCGGCTGTCAGTTTGGTCGCGTCTGACCTCGGGACCTCTGCAATATAGCAACGCGTATGAGGACCACCTCGGAACAGCTTGGCTGGGACGGAACACTGCGGGAAATAAGTAGAAAAGGAAGAAACCAGATGTGCGTGTTCCTGGTCGCCAACAATACCCTGAAATAACGTCGCTTCAGTGGGGTGACTGTTGCTTTGCCTGCCATGTCGTGTTATCCACAGTTAAGGAACAATATAAACGATGGGATATGCATTATTCAAATTTTAGCCACCTGCACTCTAGCTCAGCGTGACTCGTCTCCGGTTGGCCGCAAGGGAAGGATTCATGAAGGGCGACTGGTTCCACGCCCGGAGGCGAAACCGCCAGCGAGCTCATCAGTGGGCTGCGGTGAAGGGCAGGGCTGCCCGGTCCTTGGTGGCCAGACTGCGGCTGCCACTAGTCTGACATCCACGGTCACATACCACCACGACGAATGTGGATAACTCCAATGAGGTGCCTGCCTGATTGGGTGCGGATGAAATGACACCTACCGGACACATTTTAGGCTGGTGTGTTTCCAGAAGCTATTAATGGATTTGAATGATGCTGCGTTTATCGTATTTCTTTAATGTGCAGTGTTTGCAAAACGGTTGCACTTTTTACGTTGGGACCTGACAGATGGGAAGTTATATCCCTATTTCCTTTGCTTGCACGTAATGATGTCTTTCCTTTGTTCAGATGTATGTGCTTTATCCGGGCTACATCCGTTCTCCATCGGTGCACTCTATGCTCCAGGCCATATTATAACCGTAATATACATATTTTCCCCTGATCTGGTGGTTTGACACGGGGATGACGGGAGGGGGGGGGGGGGGGGTCCCACCGGTAGTCAAGCCCTGATAGTGTAGCGGCTGATGCTGGAACCACCCGAGTCTCCGGAAGCTGCTCCTGACGATTACTACTGGCAACACAGCCAGTTGCAACCAGGCGTTATTGGACCGCACGCACTGTATGTGCACAGCTGGTGGCAAATGTAAGTGCATCGCATCACATCGCACGACGCGTGTGTGAACTTGTGGATTTCAGAGCCAATGCCAGCAGCAACGGTGTATTTAACCCTAGTGACTGGGCATCCCTGTTGCGGCAAAACGCGTGACTCTAACGTCACTGGTGCTTGCTTGTCTCATTGCCGCTGCGGTGTGCACTGAGGAGGAGCCATCCGGCTTACGTCACGCGGCTGCCGTGGCTACCGTGCAGCTCCGGCTGTGGGGCGTGGCGGCACGCTGCGGAACCGTTTCGCTCGAGGCCTTGAGCGTGGCGCCGGCCGCCGGCCGGGGCCGCACTGCCCCCGCTCACGCGGCTCCGGAGGCTGGCGGGGGCGAGCCGGTCGGCACCGCTTCCGCCTGTACCGCGCCGCACCGGGCAACACAGACGTGTCGGAGCCTCCGCAGAGCCGGTGAAAGGCGGCCGAGGCGGCCCGGCCCGGCCCGCCCGGCGGGCGGCGTGCGGCGTGCGGCTCTCAGTCGCAGCCGAGCCGGCTGAATCGACACCGGACAGCTGCTGGCGACTATCTGGGCGTTTCCAAATTTACGGAGTCGGTCGGGGTGGGCTCGAAACGCCGCGCCAAGTCCTGGCGCGTGCCCAGAGCCTGGCCGTCGCCGCTCGAGCGGAGGGTCCTCTGTCAGCCGAGGGTCAAGTTCGGCGCTCGCCGTTCCGCTGTTGCTCTCGTCCGCCGCCGCCGTGCCGGCGTCGGACGTCGCTTTGTCGCGTTGTTCCGAGCAGGCGCCATCTTCGAAGCCGGGCTGGCGGAGCGGCGTGTCGCGGCTGCCGGATGCATGGCCGTTCCGTGACCGGGCCGGGTCGGATCGGACTGGATGTTCCCTGTCGCCGCCGGCAGCGGCGGCGGGGGGGGGGGGGAGGGGCACCTGGCGCGTCGGCCGGTGACGTCACTGCCTGCAGCGCGGGACCGAGGTCGTGCGACGCCCAGCCGGCCGTCCGCACGCCGCCGCGCCGCCTCAGTCCTCGGTGTGGCGCGCGGCGCGGCACGTACGCTCCCGGTCTGTGGCTTCGCTCTGTCAGGCGTTGTGCCCCGTGCGGCTCGCGTTCTGCTGGGCTCCGCGGCTCGGCTCGGCTCTGCGAACTTCTGCACTGTGTGAACCAATCTCTGAACCGCTGTGCTCTGTGAACCGTTGTGCTCTGCGAGTCGCCGCGCCCTGCACCACGTGCGGGCCCACCATCCGCCCGGCTCCGCTGTGTGGGCCCGCCGTGACCGGCGAGCGAGCGGCGCACGAGGTGGCCATGTGGGCGAGCTGACCTCGCCGCCGCCGACGATGGGCGAGCGGAGGCGTGACCCGGTGCGGGGCGAGCGGGCGGCGAGGCACCACCACAGTATGGACAACGTGACGCGGCTGCCGGAGCCGGCGCCCGGCGCCCGGCACCGGCAGGCGGACGGGCTCGGCCGTGTGGCCGGCAAGCCCAACCGCTTCGGCTGGCGCAGCTGGAGCCAGCAGCGGCTCGGCGACCTGGCCGCCAAGAAGGTGTTCGGCTGGTTGAGGGAGCCGTCCAGTGAGTGCCGCCGGCGGGGGCGTGGTGCCCCTAGTCCGGCATTGGTCCTGCCGGCCAGTGGTGGGGGTGGGGGCGGGCACCGGCCCCGGCGACAAGGCGAGGGAAGGGGAGGGAGGCTAACGGGTCCCGGTGGCAGGCCGCATGAGGAGCTGTCGGATCACGTCAGGCGCTGTCGGAGCATGTGCTCTGCAGTTTCGTCAGACGGCGCGCCGTGTCGTCAGGCCATCAGGATACGTGCCGTGTCGTCAGGCCATGTACCGTGCAGCCCGGCGAGGCCGGACGTCGTCAGTTCACGCGGCTGTCTGTCGGGCCGCGCTCGAAGTGTTTAGTCGCGCTCACAGAAGACGTCAGTTGGCACCGAGTGGCGTCAGTTCGTAGGCGGTTCGGTCAGGTCGCGAGGCTCCGTCAGTCCACGTCATGCCGCACCGTCCGTATCCTATTTCATAAGGGACACCATGAAACGTTGCGCTGTTTAGCTAGCTGGCTTCACTGGAATTTAGTTTATTGGCATAAACAGCAGATCTCCAGCTAGTAAACCGTCCCCTTGCGGGGGAGGAGCCTTTGTGCCCCCGCCGCGTGCCGGGCCGCCCTCTCCCACGCTGCCGGCTGGGCATGCGGCCGCCCGCCGGGCTCCCGGGAACAGGGCTGCCCGTTCGGCGGCCTCTGCTGATCCGGATCGGGGCTGAGTCACGTCTCTTCGGCGAGCAGGGCTCCCCGGATGCGGGTGGGCTGAGCGATGAACGGTTGCAGTGTAGTCAGAAGTGAGCGCCGATCTGTTCTCGGTGTTCTGGTTTCGGCGGGTGACTTCACCGCACGTCCTGCCAAGTTTTCCCTCGTCGCCGGCGGCCGGCCGGCAAGACGGGCCATACACGACAAATGGCGTTCGAGGGCGGTGTGGCCCCTGCGTCTGGCGCCATTCGCAGTTTTCTGACGTCATCGTCGGGGTTGTCGGTTGTCGCGATGCTCCGTCGCGGTAGCCGTTAGGCGTGAGGTGCCAGACGGCCCGCAGCGTAATGCCGTAATGCCGTAACGCTCTCGCCGCGTGACTGATGCGATGCCGTGAGCGCGTGCGCCGTCGGGGCCGTGCCCTGCCCCCGTCAGCCGCAGACCAGCGCGGGTCTACCAGTGCGCGGTACCCGGCAGCTGGAAGCCACACACGCCGGCCTCGCGCCCTCCGATGCCTCGCACCGAATGGGGGCCGCGTTCGTAACTTGGCTCGCCGAGGCGATTTTTGGCGCGTGCTTACGCGCTGAGAAGGGCTCCGAATGTTCTAGGGACGGGTGGTTGCTGTCCGCCCTCATTTCTGGGGCTGAAAGGCTGGCCCCGTAGAAGGGGCCGTCCGCGCCAGGAGCCAGTTCAGGGCTGTTCGGTGCGGCTGTGTGATGTGTGCCGGTATGACTCGGTTGACCCCTTGACCTCTTTTACTCGTGACCTCCTTTTGTGCGCCACGCGTCAGGGGCCAACGTGGAAGGGATTTCAGGGTCGGGCCAGGCCATTGCAGGCGTCACGTTTTGATGTAAACCCCGAGAAGACGTCGTGCTGAACGTGTGCTGAAGGTTTCGCGCCTCTTGACTCGTCATTTACTTTCCCTTGCAGTTCGTGAGGAGTGGATCGTCAAATAGGGACAGCGCTGAGTCGAATCCCATGGCCATGGACGATGACAACTTCAAATCCGCGGAGTCAGACCGCGCGGAACACAGCTCTGGCCGTGTGGTGGTCAGCTTTGTCTCGGACAGACAGCGATGCCAAATCCGATCGTGTCGTCTCGCGACATCGTCACCGCCGGGTGTGCCCCCCCCCCCCCCCCCCCATGGTCAATCATCAGCGTGATCGGGCCGTAACACGGTCAAGCGCCACGGCATCAGGGTTGACGTTGGCTGTAGTCAGAAGTGCAGGCTTCCGTCAGTGCCTGTACCGGTGGTGTCGGGCTGTCAGTGTCAGTCCCGGCATCGGGTGCGCCGTTCCAGCTATGGCTTGCGTGCCGCCCAGCGTCGGGCTTCTGTAATGTCGGACAGCCGGCGCCGACCGTGTCAGGCGCCGTCGGTGTCAGCTCCGGCGCCGTCGGCGGCGTCCCAGCTATGTTCTGTTTACCGTCGGGTCCGGATGTCGACGCCCTCTGTATATCGCCGTCGGGCCCGACGACCCAAGCACGTCTGGTGGCGGCGGCGGAGCGGCTGGGTGGCTGACGTAACGCAGCGCCGGCTCCCGCTGCCGCCGGCTCCTGCCACGGTCGGCTCCTGCGATCGCCGGCTCCCGCCACCGCCGGCTCCCGCCACGGTCGGCTTCCGCTGCCGCTGGCTCCTGCGACTGCCAGCCCTCGTCGCCACCGGCTCCCGCCACCTCCGGCTCCCGTTGCCGCCGGCTCCTTCGACCGCCGGCTCCCGCCACGGCCGGCCGCCGGCGCAGCCGCACGCCGGCGCGAGACGCTGGCCTGCAGAATCGAGCGTCGAGCTGAGGACCGGACGGCGCGCGCTGAGGCGGCCGTGATGGAGAGATAGCTGGCGGTGATTTGAACGCGTCACGCCAGCGATAGCTGAGCGGGAAAGCGGACTGCCTGAAAGCCCGTAATGTACTTGTCAGGCAGGACGGTTGCATGGAAATGGATGCCCCATTCGCGAAGACCCAACGATGAAAGTGATGATCTGTATTGAACCGACATAGCCTTTGTGAAAGGGTCAGGTAGATTTATGAACAAGGACACCTCGAGAGGTCTGCAGTGACACACAATTGTTTGCGACACCTGCAATTCTTTTGATACCCTTCACCAAACAACGATTTCGTGACAGCAGACACATTTTGGGGTGCAGTTTCCTTTTCAGCTGGGGGGGGGGGGGGCTTCTGCCCTCCCCCTCTCCCCCTTCAACTTGGGCTTCAGCCCCACCCGCCCCCCTCCCCCCAACTTTGGGAAAAAGTGGGAAAAGTCCGGGGAGGAAACTGCTTTTGGCATATTTTGGGACGGGTTGCGTTATTTTTCACTGTTGATCCCCCGCCCTCGACACACACAGACACACGCTAATTTTGCGGAACTACACCTCTGTTTTGACACGAGACGCGTAAGACAACCGTGTGCTTTATTTGTTCACGGTAAACAGTGCGTTGTCTCGCTTTTCCGCATGTGTCTTAAGCCGGGGTAACCTGAAAGTGGTGCACCGATTTATGAGCATGTCTTCATTACAGCTTAGAACCCTGGCTCCTGGTCTTCAAAGTCAATGATTGGGGTGCATCCCATTATTGGGCATGAACCATGTTTTTCCATTTGTTATATAGAACAGCTGAGACAGCAGGCGGAATGAGTGGAAGCTCACTCAGAGCGGTGTGTCACGGAAGAACAACTGCAGCAGGCAGATCAAAAGCGGAGCGAAAGGTACGCGTCAGCCGGCGGTGGTGGATGGTGCGGACTGCGCATGCGCTGCGTTTGAAGAAGGCGCAGCTGTGGACAGCTGACGCGGCCGCATGTGTGAGTGGCCGGGTCACCTTCGTATGGCTGAGGTCACAGGTGAATACGTCCTGCCGACAGGCGTCATGTTCACATGGCTGCCGGGACGCTGCTGGCCGCTTGTTCACAGCTGCTGGCCGCCTGTTCACAGCTGCTGGCCGCCTGTTCACGGCTGCCGGCCGCCTGTTCACGGCTGCTGGCCGCTTGTTCACGGCTGCCGGTGTACAGGTGCAAGGATGTAAGAAAAGAGATGGAAATTTATGTTCACCTGGGGTATAAGCCTCCCGTTTGTCTGTAGACTAGGAACGGCCTTCGGGGTTGCGTAAAGAAAGTTTCTGAAATTCTAACGTGTCTCCCAGTCGGCTTGCATAAGTTCCACCTATGGCAAAGCGTCGGTGCTGCGGCCGCCGCTGCGTCCCAAACGGAAGGAGCGATCGGGAGAAAGGAGCTCGCACGCGTGCCCTCCAGCGGGGCCGGTTTCGCCGCCTGCGCGCCGCGCCGCGCCGCGTGGGCGCACCCGGAACGGCCGTGCGGACGTCCGGAGTGGCCCGCTCCAGGGCCGCCGGGGCCGGTGGCGGCGGGTGACCGGGGCGGCGGAGGGCGACCGCTGCGTGGCCGCCCCAGGGCCGCCGGGGCCGGTGGCGGCGGGTGACCGGGGTGGCGGAGGGCGACCGCTGCGTGGCCGCTCCAGGGCCGTCGGGGCCGGTGGCGGCGGGTGACCGAGGTGGCGGAGGGCGACCGCTGCGTGGCCGCTCCAGGGCCGCCGGGGCCGGTGGCGGCGGGTGACCGGGGTGGCGGAGGGCGACCGCTGCATGGCCGCTCCAGGGCCGTCGGGGCCGGTGGCGGCGGGTGACCGGGGTGGCGGAGGGCTACCGCTGCGTGGCGGCGCCGGGACCGCCGGGGCCGGGGGCGGCGGGTGACCGGGCGCCGGCGCCGCGCTGGAGGTCGCCACCGAGCTCGGTCGGCCCGGCGGCCGCCGAGGGGAACTCGTGGCGCGCTGTGATGTGGCCAGACGGGCTTCAGAAGACTGGTCGTTGTAACGCTCACCTTTGGCGGGGGAGAGGAGGGATACGGGAAGTTTGTTCAAGCTGCCGGGTTTTAGGAACGCTGCTGATTTTTGGTGGAGACTGTTGGTTTTTCCTTCAGGTTTCATCAGTGTAGCTTTCGTAATTGGTCTGTTTTGAATTTGTGAGGTGGTGGTCGTTGCGTGAGCTCCGGAGTTGTGGTGAGGGAAGCGTTTGTGGGACGCGGCTTCCCTGAATGCCCATGTGAGCATTTACCACATCCATCATGAATAGAGAGGGAAAGTATGTCGTCACTTGCAGGCTCGGCTTGATGAAGTTGGATTGACAGACAGACAGACACACCACTTTGTACGAGCCGCCCACCGATTCTCCACAATCGCCTTGCCCCCCCCCCCCCCTCCCCTCCCCTCGTGAAAGTGAAAAAGCGATCATGATCAACCATCCAGGGTGAACGAGGTTTCAGCTGGCGGTCTCAGCTGGGCGCAGATTGCGTCGTCGGACGGTCGTAACGCAGAGTGGATGACCTTGTGCAGCGGTCGTAACCGAACGCGGATGTCCGCGGCCGCGCCGCCAGCCGGCCGGCGGCACGTGACGCGGCCTTGCGTCCGATGTCGCCGCGCGTGCCGGCCGGCCGTTTACTCAGACTCGCTGTCTCTGTTCGCAGGTAAAGATGGCAGCCGGGTTACGACAGTGGTGGCCACCCCGGGCCAGGGGTCGGACCGCACGCAGGAGGTCTCGTACTCCGACACCAAGGTAGGCGCGCGCGGCCCGGGCGGCGCCCGCGCGCCGGCCGCGCGGCGCAGGCGGCGGCGCACCTGTCGCACTGTTGACGCCGGCGGCGCACGGCCAGCGCCGCACCTGTGTACGGCTGGGGATGGACTGTGCAGAGCGGCTGCGAAGCCGGCAACAGGCTCGCCGTGTTGTTGTGGGATGTTTTCGCGCTGTGGCCGCGGGTGGGTTTGGCTTGTTGGGGGCCGGGCGGCGCCCGTGCTGACTGCCTGTTGTAAGCCACGCACTGGACTGGCCGAACGTGGGATTTGATGTTTGGGAGGGCTGAACGGACTTGCGATTGGTTACTGGGGGATCCAGAAGTTTCAATTGTACGTATTGACTTGTATCGCCACATCAATAGCCACTAAGCCCGTAACCACGAGCGAGCAGTCGTGTTCATCATGGACAAATCGTGGGCAGTTGGGTAACCGTTGACCGATGACTGTCACAGCCCCTTCCACGCGCTCATTAACGTTTGCCTCCCGCAGTTCCGTAGGACCCCGTGCACAATTCTACGTTTCATTTCCTGCAAGATTGATGGCACGGGCTAGTAATGCGTTAATGTTTACGTCCTTGGAAGTTTTGTGTCCCATGTCCACATTCGGAACGCCCAACAGTAGAACATAACACACTTGCAACAAACATCTGACAGACCACGGTAATATCTGCGGCGGTCATATTGCTGAATCTGGCTGGGACAGGCATCGTGGAACGCCTCCTTGTTTAGAACGTAACACGTTAAGGATGCACAGAAACTTGCAGATGAGTGTCACAATGTTCCTATTTGCTCATGGTTTGAAACGCTGCCTGGTAGCACAGTTGTGCATTGCTTGAATTTTCCCCTGCTGTAGACGAACGCGCCTTTGGTGGTGGAAATATTCGTACGTTGCTTCTTATTTCGTGTTGGGCTCTGGACATGCTCGACGTTGCGTAATCCATTACCGTAAAGTCGGGCCTTTGTTTGGGCTGTCCATCGCTCTGGCGGCCATTACTGCCGGTCGTCCTCACATAGCACACAAAGCCGGCGCTGGAACGCTGCTGAACGGGCCGGATATTCGGTTACGGTCGAGCCGTCGGTGCCATGTCACCGACTGCCCGTGTCAGCGAATTGCCAGCGCGCCCCGCCCCTGACTGGTGCGGCTCAGTGGGCGGGTGATCCTGCGGCGTAGGGGTCGCGCCGCGCGCGCTGCTCGTGCTGGGGTCGGGCTGCTCTGATGCTGCGATTGTCCAGTCCCACCCACTTATCAATGTGTCTCGTAGCAGTCTGTGGCCCTGCTGGTCCTCCTGTCCCTGTCATTCTCTGGCACTACCGTCGCCGTCATCCCCTGACTCTTCTGTCCCCGTCATCCTCTGCTGCTGCTGTCCCCGTCATCCTCTGCTGCTGCTGTCCCCGTCATCCCCTGACCCTTCTATCCCCGTCATCCTCTGCTGCTGCTGTCGCCGTCATCCCTTGATTTTCTGTCCTCGTCATTCCCCGTCTCTGCTGTCGCCCTTTTCCCCAGCCAGTGCTGTCCTCCCCATTGAATGATCGTGCCCGAGACCCTGTGCTATTTGTAAAGCCAGTAACGTTTTCTGCAATCGGCGCCAGACCACAAAGAAACGTGCGTGTTCTGGGCCTTGCTTTGGGCTTTACCGCCAGACTGTGACCAAGCGACGTGCAGTCCACCGACACATCGACGCTGGGGGAGATGGTCAGCACCGCTGGGGCTGGCCAGGGCAGGACCGTGCTGTTGATGCATGCAGCCCACCGTCACATCGACGCTGGGAGAGATGGTCAGCACCGCAGGGACCGGCCGGGCAGGACCCTGCTGTTGATGCGACGCTTTCTGTTTCAGGTGATAGGCAATGGCAGCTTCGGGGTGGTTTACCAGGCAAAACTGTGTGATACGGGCGAGCTGGTGGCGATCAAAAAAGTGTTGCAAGACAAGCGATTTAAGGTGAGGGAATAGGCCGCCGCTCGTGGTGGAGGGCTCACGAACGGTGGCTAAAGATGGACAGCAGACCAGTCAGGGCTCCAGTGTCGCTTATGAAGGGTTGAAGGCGGCTGTGTGTATCCACGACTGTCGTCACGTGAGGCGGGGGTCTCGGTGTTGGTAGTAGTAGCGTCACGTGCGTCACGTTTGCTGAATGCGTCCCTCTCGTGCCGTCTGCGGGTACGAAGCCATTTGTTGTTGGCACACATATTCCTGAGGTGTTCTTCTCACATTTGGGAACGTTTAAGTGACAGCCTGTAAGTTTTTTTTTTCGTTTGCTGGCGCCTTGCGCGTGCCTGAGCCTGGGTTTCGTCTGGGTGAAAGTGGCGCAATATTTGTTCAGCCGAAGTCTCAGAGGCGTACGTGAGTCTCAGATGAGATCCAGTGAGCGGCGTCACGCATCCTGCAGGGAACTGTTGCCCTTGCGTGTGCCAGCGGCAGGCCGGCGGAGTAAAGCGGCGTCGTTAGTCCTGCAAAACCCGCCATCACCATCAAGGCCAGATGCCGCCCGCGGAGCAACAGCTCATTTGCTGGCACTTGTGGTTTGCTTTTGGCGCGTTACGGACCCAGAATTGAGGAGATGGCACTGGGCACGTTATTAAGCGAAGTGCCGCTACTCACAGCATTTTTCATTCATTAAAAATCATATCGATGTTTTTATCAGCTGGCAAACCATATCTACCATAGAAAATGACGCCTCAAAACGATTCCATATGACGTACTGTATTCCAGTGAGTACATGATGCGGAACTACTTGTTTGTAAATAGCCGCGGCCGGCGGTATTTTGGGTTAGACTGCTGCCCGTGGTCTTGCTCCGTGTAGTGAAGCGCTGATTTAATTACAAATTAGCAAGGAACTACGCCAGGATTTGCGTAGCCGCTTCGATTTGCCGGGCCGTCAGTGTGTGTAGGATAGCAGTCCTTGCTGCTATTTGCCGCTGGCCGTCGCCCAGTGCACTGTGTTTATGCGCGGCAGGGAGTGAAGTTATCCGGCGTTGCTTCATTAAGAGACGCCGATTATTTGCCATGGTTTAAGCCTGACAGTCGGCCGCTCTGGCGACAAGTGGTGAAACATTCAGGTATCGGTGTTTATCGCTACCTATCGGTGCTTGCACTTACGGGCTGTACCACTGCCGCTTCGTGCGTTCCGCTAGTGTTTGCGATCCTTCAGGACTAGTTGGCACCAACGCTGAATACTGAGCGCCTTTGCTGCAGTTTGGGTCCAAATGCGCCGAAGGCACATTAGTGCAGGTTCAAGCAAACAGGGGTAATGTCAACGCTTCGAACGCTGGCATCGAGCCGCGCTCTCGCATCATTATAACATGCCAGTTCTAAACTGGGTTCGGATCGAAGTTGGCGCTGTCTCCAATCGGCCTATGCATCGATTCGCCGGCCTGCAAGGAGTGCTGTGGGGCGTGGCCTACTCTAATGAATCCAATCTGTCCGTTGACGCGCTTTTTGCCCTGTTTTCAGAACCGGGAGCTGCAGATAATGAGGAAGCTGGAACATTGCAACATCGTGAAACTAAAATACTTCTTCTACTCGAGTGGGGACCAGGTCAGAATGCCTGAGGCTCTTTTGCTGTCGTCGTCGAAGACGCTCTCTTTTCTGTGTCCATCAAAATGTTGATATTTTGTCGGGGCGAGTGTCTTTATGTTTGGCCACTTGGGTGGCAAGGTTGTCAATATTTGGTTCATGCCATTACACCCTCGGCTTGGGGCTCACTGCCTGTTGCCCCTTCCTCAAAATAGACCAATCAGCGTCGAACCGAGCTGCTGTCCACCCAGCACCAAAGCGTCCTAAGCTTGACAAATGGGCCGGACAGGTCAGATGTTTGGGTTCGAAGTCAAAGGGCAACGGATTAGCGCCATCGACTTGCGCGTGTAGGGCGGCAGAGAGCCAACATTCTGGTAGCATGCAGTTATGTTTACCTCCTGCACAGCTTGCTGGATGAGCTTTGGAACACTGTGGGGGGGGGGGGGGGGCGGCTGCGGGTTCGCCTTAAAGGTTGCATTGTCCGCAAGTGGCTGTCCAGTGATCGAAAAGGATTCCAGGCATTGCTGCCTGCGACTGGTGCGTGTGCTCGTGTCTGGACTGTCCAAACGGACGTGATGTGAGCTAACCGGTGTGTAGACCATCCGGCGTCCGAATACGGAGGTGCCGCTCATGTCCGTGTCTGTGCTGGCTGAATATGATTTTCGTTCCGCGTCCGTCGCTTCATCCATTCTCCACGCGCGTGCCGGACCGGGAGACCCCATCAACGCGCCGTCAACCCGAGCTCTCCACCACCACCGGGCGACAGGACCGGCCTCCCCGGGCCCGTGGACCAGGCGGGCGGCTGGCCGCCGGCTGGGGCGGCCGGTGCCGTCCCCGCCGGCGGCCCGTGGACCGGGCGGGCGGCTGGCCGCCGGCTGGGGCCGGTGCCGTCCCCGCCGGCGGGGTGCCGTCCCCGCCGGCGGCCCGTGGACCAGGCGGGCGGCTGGCCGCCGGCTGGGGCTGGCCGGTGCCGTCGCCGCCGGCGGCCCCGACGACGGCCGTCACGGTGCGGGCCCCGGCGCCGTCGCCGCCGCTGGGCCGGAATCGATGCCGCCCAATCGGCGCCGGCCGGCGCGGCGGTCGTGCCGTGACGGCCCGCCGTCACGGCACGTGCCGGTGACGGCGGCGTGACGCGGGGAACCCCGCCCTGCGGCCGCCGGCGGTGTGTGACGGGACGCTGCCACGCCGGGCTGTCCGCACTGGGCGGCGCTCGCACGGGTCGCTGCCGCGTCCGGTGCGGCGGCGGGGAGCCCCGGGGGACGGCGTCGTCCGCCCCGGCGCCGCTCCCGTGACCGCCGCCACGCCCCGGACCACGTCAGGCGCCGCACCGGCCGGCGCCGGCGCCGGCCGCAGCCCCGCACCTCGCCGCGGCTCGGTCTGACGTGGCTGGGCCGCAGCGCCGCACCTCGCCGCGGCTCGGACTGACGTCGCCGGGCCGCAGCGCCGCGTCACCGGGATCGGATCGAACGTGAAGTGGCGGCCACTCGCAGAGCCGTTCCTTCCGAGCTCGCTCGATCGCTCGGGACATTTCGGCTGCCATCCAATCTCGAATACCCGTCTCCTGGCCGGGAAGTATGCCGGCCGGCAGCACCGACGGCTGTCCGGGGGCGGTCGCGTCTGGGCGACGGCGGTAACGGCGGCGCTCCTCGTCCGATCTGGAGCGCCGCAGCAGGTGTGCGCCCCGCCGTCCCACCTCTGACCGGCGGCGCGTCCGTCGACAGGGCATCGCCACACCCGGCGGCCGCCGTCCCCGACGCTCAACGGTGGCTGCCGAGCCGCGGCGTGGGCGAAAGCCTGCTGAATCACGGAGTTGGGGTGTCCTCGTGTCGCGTTGGTCTGCACCCACGGCCACCGAACGAGCACCCGGTGGTGCCTGGGACAGTGAACCTCAGGAGCCGTTCCAGCGGCGCTGGCGTGTAGGAATCACGGGTGAAATGGCATTGGCAGCGGTCTTGCGTGGTGAACGGTTTTGTTCTAATCTCTGTTCGGTGTACGTGACGTCATTCGCAGTTTGCTGTGGATCATTTCGCTGACGTGGGTTTTGCGATGGTGCGGTTTGCGGCG
Organism: Pollicipes pollicipes; assembly: GCF_011947565.3. Taxonomy (NCBI): domain Eukaryota; kingdom Metazoa; phylum Arthropoda; class Thecostraca; order Pollicipedomorpha; family Pollicipedidae; genus Pollicipes; species Pollicipes pollicipes. Next base: position 7,928,940 of record NW_023596420.1, read on the forward strand.
CCTGGAGCCGGTAAGCATGCGTCATCACCATCTCACGAGAAGCTCGGACTCCTGTGTAGAGCCGTGGGTCAGCTGGTTTCTCGTCACCCACGGCCGGTCACGTGATGCACGTGACAGATGTGGCTTACGAGACTGTCGCCAGGATAGGATCTGGTGGCGCCCACGTGCCGGCCGTGCCACGGCCGCCACACAGCGCGCCGTCTCTGCCAGCTGATCTGATAGGCCGTCTGCAGCGCGGTCCCTCGCGCCGCGGCCGCCCGGCCGTCCTGCCGCCTCCGCTGTCGGCGTGCCCTTGACCTCCGGGCGTGTCTGCGGCCGTCCCGGCCCGGTCCGGTCCGGTCCGGCGCCGTCGGTCGCCTGCATCCGCTCTCCCGGTGGTACCTGCTGTGTGATCGATCGCTCTGCGCTGCGTGAACTGCTGGTGTCTGACGCTGGGCTGGGAACTGCTCCTGTCCGGTCCTGGTCTGACTGGAGCTGCTGCGTCGTCCGTCCCTGTTTAGTTGGCGAGTGGCGTTGTCTGCTGTGCTCTGGTGGCAACCGAGGCTTTCGTCTGCTCTGACCGTGTGCAGTGTGCCCTCCGCTCTGTTCTGTCCTGGTATGAACCGTCGTTTGTTCCGTGCGGATGGGAGCTGCCGTTTCTCATCCTGGAGGGCGGGGATGTTGCTCTGTTAAGAACTTCTGCGGTCTGTTCCGTTCGAGGATGCGAAGTGCTCTTGTTTTTTGTCTTCCTTTTTGCTCCTGGTTGTCACAGCTGCCGTCAGTTCTGGCTGGTGTGAATTGTATTGATAGCAGACCCTCTTTCAGACTGCATCTGTATCAACATCATACCATACACTCTTGATTGTCGGGAAGAGTCAGTCACCGCCGCGGCTTGGTATTTCATTTGAGTTTGAGACTACGGTCAAGAGTGTACGGTGTAACATCGGTGTAAACTGCCGTTGTTCGGTCCAGTCCGCCAGACCAAGCAGCAGTGACCAGCAGCACCGGCTGGCAGCCGTTGTGGTGTTCCGTGCCGGGCCGTGAGACGCCGCTGACGGCATGGACGCTGTGCGCCGCAGGCCGACGAGGTGTACCTCAACCTGGTGCTCGAGTACCTGCCCGAGACGGTGTACAAGGTATCGCGCCACTACAACCGCTCCCGCCAGACCATCCCCATCAGCTTCATCAAGGTGAGCGGCCGCCCCCAGTGCCGGGGAGGGGAGGAGGCGAGGGCCCGGGAGCGCGCCGCCGAGATGGCCGTCACCGAACCGGTGGGTGTTCCGCGCCTGTTCGGTGTGTGTGTGTGTGAGGTGCCCGGCGGGGGTCGTCCGGACGGGGGGATAGCTGGGCAGGCTCGCCAGTGCGCTGACAGAGCGGCAGGACAGACGCCGCTGTACCCCGGACGGGGGATAGCTGGGCAGGCTCGTCAGTGCGCTGACAGCGCGGCAGGACAGGCGCCGCTGTACCCCCGGACGGGGGGATAGCTGGGCAGGCTCGCCAGTGCGCTGACAGCGCGGCAGGACAGACGCCGCTGTACCCCCGGACGGGGGATAGCTGGGCAGGCTCGTCAGTGCGCTGACAGCGCGGCAGGACAGGCGCCGCTGTACCCCGGACGGGGGGATAGCTGGGCAGGCTCGCCAGTGCGCTGACAGCGCGGCAGGACAGACGCCGCTGTACTCCCGGACGGGGGGATAGCTGGGCAGGCTCGCCAGCGTGCTGACAGAGCGGCAGGACAGGCGCCGCTGCACACGTGGACAAGAGGGAGTTATGGGACGGCTGTTTGCTTATGGCCGACGGAGGAGGAGGCGCCCGTCCGCCCGCCCGCCTGCCCGCTGGCGGGGCTGTGGATGGCGCTCGCGTGAGGCCCGCGGTAAATATTTGAGGCGGCTGTAAACCCTGTCACGACGGTGAGGGAAGAGCCCGGTTCGGGCGACCATCGGGGCCGCGCCCTCGGCCGGTCGCCAGTTTAGACAGGCTGTTAGCGGGCTTCCCGCCCCTCCCTTCCCTCCCCCTCCATCACCGGGCGTCCGCCCGCGTTCTGTCCCGTCCTTCCGTCGTCGGCTGGGCTGGCGCCCGGACGGTCGCGCCGCCGGATGGTCCGTGGCGGTACTGTTAGGCGATGAATCAGACAGGAAGGTTCCGCCGGCCGGTGCCCGGTCATGTACGAATAAGGCCGATGTGTGCATTGTACGACTGTTTTTAGCGAGCGTGGTGACTCATCGATGTCGATTGCTGCGGAAGCTCCCAGGGAACATGTCAGTAAGTTCTCATGGAAGGCTAGCAACACAACTGAGACGCTCTATGCGAAGTAAAATATCGCCTTGGGTGCGTTGCTCGTTTCCTGCCCCCCCCCCCCCCCCTCGTCGCCAAGCGCGTGTTCGGCTGGTGACCATCCCGCGCGTGCCCGCCTGCAGCTGTACATGTACCAGCTGTTCCGGTCGCTGGCGTACATCCACTCGCTGGGCATCTGCCACCGGGACATCAAGCCGCAGAACCTGCTGCTGGACCCGGAGTCGGGCGTGCTGAAGCTGATCGACTTCGGCAGCGCCAAGGTGCTGGTGGCCGGCGAGCCGAACGTGTCGTACATCTGCTCGCGCTACTACCGCGCGCCCGAGCTAATCTTCGGCGCCACCAACTACACGACCAACATCGGTGGGTGAGCGGTGGTGGCGGGCCGAGGCCGCGCCTGGCTGACATAAGTCGGCGAGAAGCCCGGAGAGCGCGCGCGTTGCTGCCGGACGAGCGCCGTTGGCGCCGGTATGGCCTGGCCTCGGCGGGCGTGGGTGCCGAGTCTTGGTGTAGTGCTGCTGACGGCTCTGCAGTAGGGTGGTGGTGACTGCTTGGGTACCGTGGGCGGTACTTACCGTGCGGCTCTGTAAACGTCGCGTGATGCCGACTGGACCTGTGCTGTGCTGTGCCGCCGTGCTGTCCCGACGGGGCCCCTGAGCTGTGCTGGTGACCTGAGCTGTGCTGTGCTGTGCCGCCGTCTTGTCCCAACGTGTGCCGTGACCTGTGCCGCTGGCCTGACCTGCGCTGGTGACCTGAGCTGAGCTGAGCTGACCGAGCTGCGGTGCCGCCGGCAGACGTCTGGAGTGCCGGCTGCGTGCTGGCCGAGCTGCTGCTGGGCCAGCCCATCTTCCCGGGGGACAGCGGTGTCGACCAGCTGGTCGAGATCATCAAGGTGCTGGGCACGCCCACGCGCGAGCAGCTGGGCGAGATGAACCCCAACTACACCGAGTTCAAGTTCCCGCAGATCTGCGCCCACCCCTGGCAGAAGGTGAGAGCGGCGGCCGGAGACGAGAGCTTCCGCGGCTCGGGCGCAGCTCGTCGGGCATGTGCGCGAGCGGTGGTGGGCTCTAGTCTCCGCGACGGTGGTATTTTATTCTCTCTGGCGGCCATCGGTGTGGAAAACCACGTCACTGGGGTTGGCGGGAGCACGCGCCGTGACGTTACGGGGCGGGTGAACTGGGCGTCGCCGGGCTCACTCCGGTGTCAGGCGGTGTCGGACACTCGACGCTGCCAGCTGCCGGCGCCGGCGACGGACCGCACGGGGCGCCGGCGCGCCCGACGCCGCGTCGAGGCGCGCCGGACCGGCCGCGGTGTTGTTTCGCCCGCGGAGCTCGCCGCCGCCGGCGACGGCAGCCGGTGGCGCCATCCGCACGGTGTCGATAAGTCGATGTGGTGCGGGCCCCGATTGCGTGTCGGATCGCCACGCCGCGAGCTCGGCGGTTGGCACAGCCGGGCCGGTCGACGGGCTACGCTCGCATGCTGGAGCTATTACCGCGCCGCCGTCATTACGACCGGCGCGCTTTGCGGTGCCGAGTGGAAACGACAATTGCGGTGCTAAAGTCGGTAGTGCACGACTCGCCGCGTACGCAGGGCGACGTGCCGTCTGTGTTCTGGGACATTTCTCCCGTTTTTCACCACTACCGCGCGCATACGATTTTTGTGCCGCCTCTGAAATGCCTACTTCTGACGCCGCTCGTGTGTCTTCCTCGTTCTCTGTCCGACGTCCCCCCCCCCCCCCCTCCGGCCCCGAGAGTTGGCCCACCTGACGGGGCCGGGCCCGGCGGCGCCGCTGCAGGTGTTCCGGGCGCGCACGCCGCCCGAGGCCATCGAGCTGGTGTCACGGCTGCTGCAGTACACGCCCACCAGCCGCGCCTCGCCGCTGCAGGCGTGCGCGCACCCCTTCTTCGGCGAGCTGCGCGAGCCGCAGGCGCGCCTGCCCAGCGGCCGCCAGCTGCCGCCGCTCTTCAACTTCACCGAGCAGGGTCAGTTCCGGAATGGCGCGCAACGAGGGCGCTGAGTGCTCGGGCGGCCTGCCCACCTGCCGGGGTGGGCGTGAGAGAGCGCGGAGACCGCGGCGCTGCGTGTCGGGGGCACACTTGTGCCCGGTTGCCCTGATCGGGGAGTGACGTAGGGTTCCGGATGGACACGTGATCCGGTATCATTGGTGTAAGTGATTAAGTGATCGTACGAAAGGATCAGTCGTAATGTGTGCGCTCCGGTTTAGAGTTGTGTGTCGTGAATGCTCGAATTGGGTCGCAGAACATGAAGAGGCAGCGCGGGATAATAGATTTAACGATGCCCGATTAAGGCCTGGTCGTCATGGCGCTCGTGTGCCCTGTTAATTCCCGTCCACGTCGCTGGTCGGCCAACGAAGACGAGCATAAATCGAACCACAAACGGTCTCCCCGTTTCTGATCGGATCAGCTTCGTCGCCGATGTGATCCGGCGGTGCAGTAGTGTCCAGGCCTAGACCGGTCTACGTAAAACGGTTCTGAAATGTGCCAGAACTATTCGATGTAAAAGACCTCACAGAAAACGACCGGCGCTCACCGTCGGGTACGGCCACGTTATCATCTGGCCGCCGGGCCGCGCCTCTCACGCCGTCCTGGCCGTCCGCAGAGCTGAAGGTGTGCCCGTCGCTGACTAGCACGCTGCTGCCGGCGCATGCGCGGAGTGGCTCGGAGGCAGAGGGCGCCGCCGCCGCCACCACGGACGCGGCCGGTGCCGGCGGCGGCGCCGACCCGGCCTCGCCCAGCGCCGCCAACGCCTGAGGAGCTGGAGAGGCCTGAGGAGCCGGCGTTGCCCTGTGACCGCCGCCGGCCGACCCGGCCTCGCCCAGCGCCGCCAACGCCTGAGGAGCTGGAGAGGCCTGAGGAGCCGGCGTTGCCCTGTGGCCGCCGCCGGCCGACCCGGCCTCGCCCAGCGCCGCCAACGCCTGAGGAGCTGGAGAGGCCTGAGGAGCCGGCGTTGCCCTGTGACCGCCGCCGGCGGCTGTCGCCCGGCCGTGACGGGTTAGAGGGCCTTCTCTCAGCGGGGGTCGGGCGGGCTGTGCCAGCAGCACCTGCGGCCGCCGCACGGGCTACAGGGACGAGGTGCGAGGTGCAGGGACGGGTGGGGGGACGGCGCGTTGCGCGCTGGCGCATACCCGGCGCCCGGCGGGGGCGCGTACTGTGGCAATATTCACGCGTGACGTGCTTGATCAGTTGTTGCCGGTGTTTTGTGTGCCGCGGCGTGGCCCATTTTACGCGTGCACTGCACGTGCCGAATGCACGCCTCGCGCGTACGTGCATAATGAATGAGGATGTGTTAAGACTTGTAGAGGATGCGGAGGACCAGGAGGACGCGTACCGCGGCCGGCCGGCCGGTCCAGGCCGGCGCTCGTCGCGCCTGCTCAGAGTCGTGCCATCGGGGACGAGGCCCGCCGCGGGGCGGCGGCCGCCGCGGGTTTTCCCGGTGGCGCCCGGCGCGCCCCGCGCCGCCGTCCCCGCGGCGGCCGCGCCCTCGTGCGCATGTGTATGCGCGTGTGCGTGCGCGTGTGTGCTGCGCCCACTGCGGCGTCGGTCACGTGACAAGGGTGGTGTTCTCGTCGTCGCCGGGCGCCGCCCCGAGACAGCCCGCAGCTCCCACCGGTGCTCAGCACGCGCTGTTGGTTCACGTTTAGCGGTTTTGTATGGTGTACTGTCTTACCTCCGGCGCGAACTGGACGAGGCTCGTGACAGCAATGCGTGGCGAGGGCGAGGCCGCCGCCGCCTCGACACGGCGTCCTCCACCGCTGGCGGCGCCGCTCGTGCGCCAGGGCACCCTAGCTATGTGATCATAATTTTTAGCCTAGTGTCCCATGTTGTAAAGTTGTACCTTAATGATAACACGATGAGCCAAGCGATCGGCGTTTTTCGGAGGATGGATGTAGGGCTGGCCTGGATACGCCGCGTGACCGGTAGTTGGCGGCGGCCGAGACCGGGTGAATGATTTAGCTACTTAGGTGGGCTCTGGACGTATGGTGGGATGAGATTTGAGAGGTGGTCCGGGTGGAGGGGACGCGTGAGAGCTGGAGAGGTTGGACGCGTTAGCGTGTCGGAGAGCCGTGCGTTGGATACAGAGATCTTGATTTGGATTTGCCCCGTCTAAAATGAATAAGCATTTGGTAAAATTGCAGCCCGTTAGGGTTTCGAGAAAGAACTGGGGCAAAAAGTGTACGGGATATATAGCGGATAGATGGGAAGGACGTGCTGGGGACACGGGTCAGCCGCTGCTGCAACTGGACGTTATCATGGGAGAGGGCGTGCGTTGCGACAGGGGTTAGGACTGCCACCTTCCGGCCGGAGTCGAAGACCTGACTGCCAAAACTGTCAACAGATGGCAGTGCCGGCACCTCCGGGCTAAGCCGTGCAGCCTTCGCACGACAGCATGACAGCTTTGTTTACCAGCTGGAGGTCTCATTATCCCTGGCGAGGCGGGCGTAAGTGCCTTTTGAAGGCCCAGGTGCAACTTGGAGTGCGGCGGTGCGGAGTGCGCCTCCCGCTTCCTGCGTCGTAACGAACCGCGGCACGGACCGCCAAAAGCCGACATGAGCTCATCCATGCGCAAGGCCAGCAGTACTCGATCGGTCCAGTGTCCGCTCTCAAGGGTGTTGGCGCCAACCTCTACTGCGACGTCGTGGTTGAAATGGGCGAGGGATGCGCGCGGTGGACCGGGCACCTGAGCGGACTTCGATCGTGTCCGCTTACACGGCCTCGTCACTCCCCTCACGGTCTGGTGGAGCGGCGAGCATTAACTACCAGCTGGATCAAAAGTAAACCAGTAGTTCTTTCACAGCAGAGCTCGTTTCATTGATTTTTGATTGACTGGGTAAACACATGGATTTACGAGTGACAATACGCTGGACAGGGCTGGGTCGGGAAGCATCAGAAATATAAATCGGGATTAGATGTGAAAAATATTCAGCCCGAGTATACTGCAGGATATTGAAAGACTGAAGGTGAAGCTATGCTAGGAAGTTATAAAGCAGGATATAGCCCAGGTCTGCCGCGTTCGATATGTCAAATTGCGTCGGAGAGGGATGGATTGGCACAGTTTATTCTCTTAAACATTTTTGCTGCGGCGGATGGACAGGCTCGGGTTTTGGATTCGTGCAAAAGACAATGCTCGGCGGATGCGATTGAAGTTTGAGAGATTGCACTGACCTTGGTCCTGCAAGCTCGATATATTAATCTTTCTATGCCTCAGTACTTTTAGATATAACCAATGCTGCTTTGTGTTCGCAATTTTTTTTCCCTGTGTATCGGTGCTATGGTCGGGTGAATAAAACAAAGGTCACTCTCCGTGTGACCTTTGCTTCGAAACTCCATGATAATCACGGCAGTTTCGACGCGTTTGCACCCCTGACTGTCTAGCTCAAGTCAGCATATCGTCACTACATCCCAAAGGCTATCTGAAAACATTACATTACCGGTCAAGTCAGCGGATGATCTGGAACTTACAGAGTGAGCACAAGTCAGGTACTGGCGCTGACCGCACCTTCAGGAACTGTGCTACTGGTACGTCGCATTTAATTCATGTTGCCAATTCAGATTCAAAGCTGGGCATGATGCGTCATAGACCATGAATGACGAGAGTCAAGAGACGTCCGCCGTTTCAGTGCAAAACGATCTCAATGCGAACAAACGACGTCAATTGCAGCCTTTGACCTGATGTGACCTGGACCTCAAGTGGCCGCCGTTGTTGCCCTGGGCTTCAATGACGCTCATGACATAACCACTCGACACCTTGCAAACCACCAGTGAAGAAACAGAATACACAACACATGGCATAGCGGAGAGCTAAAGCTGGCCGATTTACACATGAATGGAATAAGACCTCTGCAAAAACGAGGCCATTGGTGTGGAACCTGACGTCGGTGGCCAAATCTTCGCGCTAAATGTAGAGCATTCCGGATTGCATCATTCCCGAAACTGCATTCTCTTCAGCCCAACAGGCCGCCGGGCCTCTATTCAGCATGTCGATGGGAAGCTATAATGGAATTCGGTCGTCATGCCAACCTAATATCCCGCCTCCAAGCCGATGTGGGGCGCCGCGTGGCTACGCCGCCCCCACCGCAGCCGGCTGCAACCATCGCTTGGTCGGCGAAACCCGTGTCAAGCAGCCCATTTGCGCCGTTATCAAACTTGGAGTGTTGGAATTTGTCAGTTTGAAGTAGGTGTGTTATTGATTTTCGTTCCAGCGATACAGGCGTCTGCTGATCTTATGCAAATGGGCCTAGAGTTCGTTCTCGTTGATTGCGTTATAAATTGGGCAGCAGAGCAACAATCGGTCTTGCCATAGCAGACATCATGTTCGTTGTCTAGCAACTTTCCATACGATACACATGGGGATATGTATCTTACAAGGATGAAGCGTGATAAAGAGAAACAGTGACAACGAATTAGTGCACAAGGCTGAAGCGGCTCCACAGTTCGCCGCCGCTGCTCAGATGCCCGGCAACCGCCCGCTTTAAGCTGGGCAGTCTGCTGAAGACGGCCTGTGCAGCTCTGCATTGTGTTCTCCAATACTGTCTCCAGGCAACTTGACTCAAGTGAAAATGGCATTAGGCTTCTGATTCTAACACACTTCGAACGTTTGTGCTCCAATAGCTGATCCTTTAGTGCACTGAGGGATGCTGGTGTGAAGACAATGTCATGCAATCGTCCTCCATTGTTTGCTTACCCCTTAAATCCGTTAGTTGATAGAATGGTGTCGTTTGCTGTGGTCTGTCGGTTTTTCAGACATATCGCTTAAAAGCTACAAGAGGTAAGGGGGGGGGATGCATTTTTCGAATCGTTCAAATCTGTGAACATCTAGACTTGACAAGGGCTGTGAAGCGAATGTCGAATGTAACACTTCACAGTAGCAATTCTCCCCCTTTTTGGGTATCATGACCGGCCGGCATGCATTAGCACGTATTGCTGATACCTGATTTCACACAGCTGCTTAGGATGCCGCCGCGAGTTGAATTTTAAGGTAGCATTAACTGGAAACGAACCCGTTCAGTTTGCCTCTTATCTCGCAGTGTCCAAACCTTCGTATTCGCTACATTAGGACATTTGACCAAATATTGGGATTGGGAGAATGTTGAAAAGTTGAAATCAGTATAGGCATATCATGAAATTTTCGAATACCCTCTGACAACGATTCAGATAAGACACAAAACCACTCAATATTGATGCTGAACATGATTGGCAGCTCCACTGTGGTGGACGGGAGGGACGTAACGCATAGTTTTGTTTCATTGACACCGAGTTCAAGACTCACTGCACCTCAGTGATGGGGCATCACTGATTTATGCTACTCGTATGGGGCCGCCGTTGAAAACGACCCTGTGCAAAACTGCTGTAGCATTAACGCGCGCCCGGATGGCCGGGCGAATACCCTCCGCTCGGGTGGGTGGCCAGTTTGCGTCTCCTGAAATATCTGAAAACAAGATATATAAAATTCGCTGTGTGTTGCCATTTGCTCACTTGTTTGAGCTCACTTGTTTTAAAATTCAAGTTTCCTAGGTCATGACCTTCGGGTCAAATAGGGTCAAAAGATGTCTAACTCCATATTGGTCGCCAAAGTGCCCCCAGCCTTTTCATGCAACCACCGTGAACCTTGATACCTGTCCTGAGCAAAAGGTCACCGGTGCTCATTTAAGCTCAGTGACCTTATCTGATCTTTCAAAGGTTTTGGTGACCTAAATCATCTAGGGCAGCTTTGAATTTTGCATTTGAGTGAGTGTCAAAGATAACGCTAGGCGGTATGTTTCAAAAACAAAATGTCGACCATGGTCATTTTAGGTCAGTGACCTTTTCTGACCTTGAAGGAGTTCATGGAAAATGTGTAATACGGTTCCTGTTATCAATAAATTCAAGATCAGCACCAGAAACTATTACACATAACAGGCTCTAGAATGATAAAACGGGCTTGTTTTGACCTTGATCTGACCTTAAATCTGACCCTAGGTCAGTGTATTTTGTTCATTTCATTGTTGTGCTGCGTGGAAAACTATCTCAGAGGTGTATGGTTTCGTCTGAACAAACTTTGAAAAAAAACTTCGTCTGAACAAACAAAAACAAACTTTGGAAAGGGGTCAAATTGACTCCACTCAAGTGCATGTTAAGATCGAATGAATTAAAGTACAACATACTTCATCAGACTCGCCAGGGTAGCCGCTTACTTTCAAAAATATAGCTGGTCATAGGAGGTACTCATTACATTGGGGAGGAAAGATTCGCTATAGAATTCAAAAAATCTGCTGCTCACAGTAATTGTAATATGCATATATCAATAGCTTCTGAACGGTGCAGTGTAGCCGCACCAACTCTTCATGGCTGTAGGCAATGAATACCGGATCTTATGGTGCAAAAAATACCTTGTTAGGTCACTGACCTATGGCTGGTCAAAAACAGGTCGTGGCTGTCAGCGAAAGTACTTTCTGGTGAATCGTTCAACCTGATGCGACAACGGGGTGTTTGATGAGGCATTTCATCTCTGAGATAGTTTCTTAGGCTATAAAGTGATAGAATTTATGCCAACAAATTCCGTTGATTTAGAATCGGGTATAAAGGTCAGATCGAGGTCAAAACCACATACTTTTTACTCTTCTCTACTTTTTGTTAACTCGTAAAATGCAGTTTCTGCTGCTCATTTTGATTTTATTTATATCAGGGACAGCAACAGTCATCTCCCATGAGCATCAGACTAGGCCGTTTACTTAAAATGAACGAGGTCAACATTTCATTTAAAGGAGAATGCCACCTACCGCAAGTCTTGACACTTCTTCAAATGCAAAAAATCTAAACAATCTCGTAGGATTTTGGTTACCAAGACCTATTTAAGATCGGGGAAGGTCACTGACCTTACATGAACACGAGTGGTTTTTTGCTTAGGACAGGAATATAGGTTCAAGGCAGTTGCATGACGAAGTTTTGGGGCACTTTGGACATCAATCTGGAGTTTGACCTCGTTTGAGCTTATTTAACCCAGTCGTCAACAATTTTGACACAAATCAATTCGTACACATGCTAACTCACCCTCTGAATATGGTGTCTGTAGTTCCATAGTTTTTTATATCTCAGGGGGTCACACTGGGGGGTTGCGCGACCGGCCACCCGGACGCGTGTTAAGATGCGAATTATTGAGAGGAGCGAGCCGTTGGAGTGGCCGGGTTTAAGGCTGTTTGGTAAAACAGGAGAAAACAGTGGGAACAAAAGCAGTGCGTAGCCAAAACCCACAGCCTACCTTATTCTCCAAATTTTTGCAAATCACCGTGTTTAAAATAGACTGCATTCTCGGTCGCGCGTATATCAAGAGAGCACGTTGAAGTGAGCGATGAAGATAAAAGAAGCGTACCTAGGCAAGCGATGGAGCCGCGCCCGCTGTCGCCTTGAAGGCGCGGGGAGCGTGACCTTCGAGGGCGCGACCGAGTTCTTCTTAGCACTGAAATGCGCCGGCACGGTGCACGGAAGTGTACCTCGAATCTCGCCCGGGAGGGAAGGTCAGTCGAAGTAATAGGCTTCGAGGGCATGGAGGTCCTGTTCTAAACGGAGGAGGCTCTGTGACGAAGAATACTTCACTTTGAGAACTGCCTCCTTCTAAGCTCCGGATGACTCCTTCCTACAGCTCCACGGCCCGATTTGGAGTCCATGCAGCTGCTTTGCCCATTGCACCACCAAAGAGTACAGGGAGTTTGGCCTCGTTGGACCACCAAAGAGTACAGGGACTTTGGTCCCGTTGGACCACCAAAGAGTACAGGGACTTTGGCCCTTTTGGACCACCAAAGAGTACAGGGACTTTGGCACTGTTGGACCACCAAAGAGTACAAGGACCTTGGCCCCGTTGCACCACCAAAGAGTACAGGGACTTTGGCCCTGTTGGACTACCAAAGAGTACAGAGACTTTGGCCCTGTTGGACCACCAAAGAGTACAGGGACTTTGGCCCTGTTGGACCACCAAAGAGTACAGGGACTTTGGCCTTGTTGGACCACCAAAGAGTACAGGGACTTTGGCCCCGTTGGACCACCAAAGAGCACAGGGACTTTGGCCCCGTTGGACCACCAAAGAGTACAGGGACTCTGGCCCTGTTGGACCACCAAAGAGTACAGGGACTTTGGCCCCGTTGGACCACCAAAGAGTACAGGGGCTCTGGCCCTGTTAGACCACCAGAGAGTACAGGGACTTTGGCCCCGTTGGACCACCAAAGAGTACAGGGACTCTGGCCCTGTTGGACCACCAAAGAGTACAGGGACTTTGGCCCCGTTGGAGCACTGCAGCCCACACGAGGGCCTCATAGTTTCCAACAGGAGCGCTGTATCCTCCAGCCGAGACCCGCGCAGCCTCCGGCGTGGCATGCCCCCATAGTTTCGGTTGGGTTCGCCACTGAGGGCTCATATACTGTCCGATCAGTGCTCGGCAACGGAGCGGGTCGCTGAAATGCTAGAAACACTCCCTCAAGCGGACCGGTTGCAGAGTCAAAGGGAATGCTTCACAGTCGAAGATATTGAAGCAAATGTTAGATGTGATGAAACAAGGTTACTTATGACTATAAGTATGCTTTTTAAGCGTGAAAGACTGCTCTAGACTAGCGTAGTCTCTGTTAAGTAGCTATGCTGTTCAATGCGTCATGATTTGATTAAGTCATCGTGCCTCGCACAAGATTGATTGAAAGCCAATTGACGGCCGTTGCATCTGGAAATCGCGCTCACGAAAACCAGATATGAACCCCACGACAATTATGTTTTTGGTCTTGATCACCGCGTGACTTATGGTATGGCAGGATTTGAATGGCGTTATTATGGCGTGATTAATGCCAAGGTGACCTTGAAATACTCTCCCCGGTATACCTTTCCCATTTTCACGACCGTGTAGCTCACACTAGAGGGGCGCATGAGACCGCCCAGAGAGGGGCGGCATTAAGGACATGATTACGAACACCACCGAAAGGTATTCAATATATTTCAGTATTTCATTTAACATTTTGCCAGTATTCAAAGATGTTTCAGCTCAAAACCCAATACAGATATTGAGCGCTCCATTCAAAGACAAGGCCTCTCTAGCATACAGCGCCGCTCGATATGTCTAGCTCATCCCGGGTGAACGTAACCCACGCGGAAGGAACAGTCCAGCTTGCGGAATCCTTGGGTTCTTGGGAATCCCGGCCTCGGGCGACAGAAGTACGTAAGCCTACATATTCTCATTAAAAGACTGATCAAAAGCTTTCTAGGCAGCACTGCAGCACGTGGACAAGATCCTCCCTTTTCGCGACATTCGTGCACCGGCGCTAAGGGGCAACGCTTTGTCGCAAACGTCTGTTAAAAATTCGAGGGTAGCTGTCAGGCCGAAGTGGTCCACTTCAAAATGTTGAGGGGCACCGGGCCTTCTGATCCTCCAGCAGCATCGATGCAGCTTTGCCTGGGATTGAAGGGCATCGCTCCGCGCTGGCTTACGGCGCCGCCCACTGTTTGGGTTCATGGTGCCGCTGAGTGTGAGCTCAGCACCGCTTATTCACCTTACCTTGGGCGCCTTTTGTGACGTACCCTGTTTAGAAACACGGCAGCCTTAATCGGTCGAAGGGGCTCCAAAAATTCCCAGTTAAAAAAGGCTGGGCTCCGAGGCATTCTTCGGTGCGCCACTGGGCGCTAGTGGTCCGTCCATGCGCGGCCCCAGTCATCGGCAGTCCCACAGACAAACTCGCAACTACTCACCGAGCATGCGATGCGACCGGCCGCCGCCACCCGGCCGGCGCCGGAAGCTGCTGCCACCGGCTGCAGACTGCCTGCGGTCTGAGGGACGGGCGTCCGCCGTCCAGCGAGGCGGCACGCGGAGTCCCAAGACTGGCGCCCACCCTCTGCCCGGCGGGAAGTCTCTTTGCCGCCCATTGGGAGGGAGGGGGCGCCCACCCTCTGCCCGCGGGAAAGTCTCGCTGCCGCCCGCTGGGAGAGAGGGGGCGCCCACCTCTGCTCGGCGGGAGGTCTCGCTGCCGCCCGCTGGGAGGGAGGGGGCGCCCACCCTCTGCCCGGCCGGAGGTCTCGCTGCCGCCCGCTGGGAGGGAGGGGGCGCCCACCCCTCTGCCCGGCCGGAGGTCTCGTTGCCGCTCGCTGCGCTCGCCGGTAGCTCGGCCGGAGCCCAGCCGCCCGCCGGGAGGGAGGGGCGTGGAGTGGCGCTGACCGGCGGCTCGTCGCTCGGCCCCAGCTGAAGGGGGTGCTGGCGGGCGACGCCGACCCCAATGTCGCGGTCTGCGTCGCAGTGGGTGCACTGGGGAATAAGCAGGGGCTAAGGGGCGGTGGGTAATGCGCCTCAGCGGTAGTGCCAGGTACCGTGGTGCTACTTGAAGCAGCGGGTGAATTCGGCTTTGTATTGGCGCAATAAATGACGTCCATTTAAAGATGGTTCAGGACGGAGCCTGGAAATGACAAGAACGAGGTGTGTAGTGCTAACTGGATAAACGTTATTTTCAAACGAGCATTTTCGACCCCAATAAGGCTTCGGTATTCTGAGGAGCCTACCGTGCGCCCCGACTCTAGGCCAATATCGGTGCCTTAGATCCCGTGGCCTCTCTGCGAACCAGGAAGCCATCACCATCAACAAGCACGTGCTGTGCGAAGAGAGGTGCGGAAACCAGAGGGTTCACCGGACCCCAACACTATTGTTTCCATAGGACAAATTGGTACTCCCCGTGGCTTTACTGCAGCGAGCCGTGCGGGGCGTTTACCAGTTCCGCGAGTTCGCTCGCCCCGCTAGGCTAGAGCTCTTAGAGACGCCTTTGAACCGAAGTGCCAGCTGCACCGTGCCAGAGCTCGTGCAATCTGCCCTCACAGAAACTGGAGCGGCCTTGGAGTAAGGTTCCTTGAATTCGTTTGCTAAGAAAAGCCAATCTTTGCAATGTCTGGTTTTAAACCTTTGCTTGGGCATGGTTCGAAATATGGAAAACACATTTTGTGAGGTCCATGTATCAGCAACGTAAGAGTAGTGCGATACCAGGCATACATTCGCTTAACTAGTGTCGTTCGCTGTTACCCCCGTTGACTTCATTTAGGACAACAGTTTGGGACGCATTTTCCCGCTCGGCCTCAGTCGTCCACATTAGCCAAGAGAACGGCGAACTTGTACGATTTGAAGCCGCATTGGGAACGTGCAGCGTCCCGATTAGTTTCGATGCCCGTGCTGCCGGGGAGGAAGCAACCAGTTTGCCTTTGGCGGGGCGATGTCCTGAATCACCCCCACCGCGATTGATAGTGCGCTGTACTAAACGAACTCTTCGCATGTTTGCTTTGAAAAGCGTTGCTACCATATCGCACAAACTCAGTCCGATTCGTTGCTGTCTTTCCAGCTTAGTTGTGCTCTTTAGTTTGTTGCTCTCTGAAATGGTTGCTCTAAATCAATCCACTGCCCGACGGTCTGCCCTTATTCTGTTAAAGCTACGAGAAGGCTGCTGGAAGCTGGGATTCCAATATACATAATTGAGAACATTGAGGCCAAATCTCATGTTGGTTTTTTTACAAATGTCCCTTATTTCAGCGCATCAAAAACTTCCGGGTCATGAGAATTTAGCTCCACTGAATATCAGATGTTATACAATATATTGATTGTACTGCTAATGTGTCATCGTATTCGCGTGTGCACGACTGTTTAAAACGTACGCTTTTATGTTGCCTCTACTCTACAACATCATATACATAACGCTGATCTGCTTTTCGCGCTCAAGTATTCTGGAGTGGGAATTCCCTTGAATTCATTAAGCGACTATCCAACCTCAACAATTAAAGGGCTACTTGTGTCGGCAGACAAATATCCACAAGCGGGGTCGCCGCAAGGCTTTCAATCCGCTCGGTCGCGCCTCGGAGCTCACACTCCCGCGCGTTCAAGGTGACAGTGAGCATGGTCCCATCGAATGCTTAGGTACGCTGCTTTGATCTTATCACCCACTTCAACGTGTTCTCTCAATAACGTGCAAAAGATGACGCAGTCTACTTTAAATGCGGACATTCCCAAAAAATTGGAGAATAGGTAGGCTGTGGGTTTTCGGCCACGCGCTGTTTTGTTCCTATTTTTTTCTCTTTGTTTTACCAGACAGCCTTAAACCAGGCCACTCCAACGACTCGTCCCTCAATGTTCGGACTTTAGCACGCACCCGGGTGGCCGGTTCACGTGACCCTCCAATTGACCCCCTAAGACCTGAAAAAATATGGAACTGGAGACATCACATTCACAAGGTGGGCTAGCCTGTGTATGAATTCACTTATGACCAAACTCGAGGAAACGGGTCAAAAAAGCTCAAACAATGGTCAAAACTCCAGACTGGTGTCCGAAAGAACCCCACACTTCGTCATTCAACTGCCGTGAACGTAGATACCTGCTCTAAGCAAAGTCACTCGTTTTCATTTAAGGCAGTGCCCTTCATTGACCTTTGAAAGGTGTTGGTGGACAAAAATCCTACGGGACTATTTGATTTTTGCATTTGAATAGGTGCCTCGTAAATAGTATAATGATACAAATAAGTGCTAATAATTGCGCTAGGTGGTTTGGTTTCTTCAAAAATTTTGACCTGGGTCGTTTCAGGTCAATGATATACCAGACCTAAGGACTCCATGAAAAGACATCTGTTGCGGTCACTGATTAAATGAAATCGAAATGAGCAGAAGAAGAAACTAATTTTACAACGGTTCTCGCGTTAAAAAGCCAGTGGTTTTGACCACGGCCTGACTTTTAAATCCGGTTTAGTTCAATGAAATTCGGACGTTTGTATTGATTCAATCGTTTTGTAGCCTAATGCTAATGTCTCAGAGGATTGAATTGCTTCGTTGTAAACTCCGTTGTCGCATCAGGTTGAGTGATTCCCTAGAAATTGCCTTCGCTGGCAGCCACGGCTTCGGCATATTTTTTCCTTGTCATAGGTCACTGACGTAACAAGGTATCTTGTATCATAAGATCGATATTTAAGTGCCTAAGCCATGAAGAGTTGGTGCGGATACACCTCGCCGTTCAGGAATTATTACGCAAAAAACCCTTGAGGGTGTGAAGGAAGGAGTGGGAAACAAATTGGCATTCCACGGAGCGCGTGTGAAGATTACCTATGGTAAACGATCTGGTAAAAATCGCCTAAAGATGACGTCATTAGTTTTGTACAGCGACTGCTCGTTGTTGTTTCACTGCCTTGCACGCCTTAAGCTTCTGTCGGGGCTGGGCAAGGCTGTACGAGGAGATACAATGCCATCATGACCAAATCATGCGTTGTGTGTGTGGAATGGTCGTGTTAATAAGTCATCCAGTACAAGTATCGTTTATTATGATAGCCGACTTCTCTGCACACAAACATCGAAGCCATGCATTCGCAATGGACTGCTGCCATTGGCATCAGAGGCTGCATTTTTTTTTTCGTAT
>NW_023596420.1:7947443-8009426 GCF_011947565.3 Pollicipes pollicipes
TAACGTGTCTCCCAGTCGGCTTGCATAAGTTCCACCTATGGCAAAGCGTCGGTGCTGCGGCCGCCGCTGCGTCCCAAACGGAAGGAGCGATCGGGAGAAAGGAGCTCGCACGCGTGCCCTCCAGCGGGGCCGGTTTCGCCGCCTGCGCGCCGCGCCGCGCCGCGTGGGCGCACCCGGAACGGCCGTGCGGACGTCCGGAGTGGCCCGCTCCAGGGCCGCCGGGGCCGGTGGCGGCGGGTGACCGGGGCGGCGGAGGGCGACCGCTGCGTGGCCGCCCCAGGGCCGCCGGGGCCGGTGGCGGCGGGTGACCGGGGTGGCGGAGGGCGACCGCTGCGTGGCCGCTCCAGGGCCGTCGGGGCCGGTGGCGGCGGGTGACCGAGGTGGCGGAGGGCGACCGCTGCATGGCCGCTCCAGGGCCGTCGGGGCCGGTGGCGGCGGGTGACCGGGGTGGCGGAGGGCTACCGCTGCGTGGCGCGCCGGGACCGCCGGGGCCGGGCGGCGGTGACCGGGCGCCGGCGCCGCGCTGGAGGTCGCCACCGAGCTCGTCGGCCCGGCGGCCGCGAGGGGAACTCGTGGCGCGCTGTGATGTGGCCAGACGGGCTTCAGAAGACTGGTCGTTGTAACGCTCACCTTTGGCGGGGGAGAGGAGGATACGGGAAGTTTGTTCAAGCTGCCGGTTTTAGGAACGCTGCTGATTTTTGGTGGAGACTGTTGGTTTTTCCTTCAGGTTTCATCAGTGTAGCTTTCGTAATTGGTCTGTTTTGAATTTGTGAGGTGGTGGTCGTTGCGTGAGCTCCGGAGTTGTGGTGAGGAAGCGTTTGTGGGACGCGGCTTCCCTGAATGCCCATGTGAGCATTTACCACATCCATCATGAATAGAGAGGGAAAGTATGTCGTCACTTGCAGGCTCGGCTTGATGAAGTTGGATTGACAGACAGACAGACACACCACTTTGTACGAGCCGCCCACCGATTCTCCACAATCGCCTTGCCCCCCCCCCCCCCTCCCCTCCCCTCGTGAAAGTGAAAAAGCGATCATGATCAACCATCCAGGGTGAACGAGGTTTCAGCTGGCGGTCTCAGCTGGGCGCAGATTGCGTCGTCGGACGGTCGTAACGCAGAGTGGATGACCTTGTGCAGCGGTTCGTAACCGAACGCGGATGTCCGCGGCCGCGCCGCCAGCCGGCCGGCGGCACGTGACGCGGCCTTGCGTCCGATGTCGCCGCGCGTGCCGGCCGGCCGTTTACTCAGACTCGCTGTCTCTGTTCGCAGGTAAAGATGGCAGCCGGGTTACGACAGTGGTGGCCACCCCGGGCCAGGGGTCGGACCGCACGCAGGAGGTCTCGTACTCCGACACCAAGGTAGGCGCGCGCGGCCCGGGCGTCGCCCGCTCGCCGGCCGCGCGGCGCAGGCGGCGGCGCACCTGTCGCACTGTTGACGCCGGCGGCGCACGGCCAGCGCCGCACCTGTGTACGGCTGGGGATGGACTGTGCAGACCGGCTGCGAAGCCGGCAACAGGCTCGCCGTGTTGTTGTGGGATGTTTTCGCGCTGTGGCCGCGGGTGGGTTTGGCTTGTTGGGGGCCGGGCGGCGCCCGTGCTGACTGCCTGTTGTAAGCCACGCACTGGACTGGCCGAACGTGGGATTTGATGTTTGGGAGGGCTGAACGGACTTGCGATTGGTTACTGGGGGATCCAGAAGTTTCAATTGTACGTATTGACTTGTATCGCCACATCAATAGCCACTAAGCCCGTAACCACGAGCGAGCAGTCGTGTTCATCATGGACAAATCGTGGGCAGTTGGGTAACCGTTGACCGATGACTGTCACAGCCCCTTCCACGCGCTCATTAACGTTTGCCTCCCGCAGTTCCGTAGGACCCCGTGCACAATTCTACGTTTCATTTCCTGCAAGATTGATGGCACGGGCTAGTAATGCGTTAATGTTTACGTCCTTGGAAGTTTTGTGTCCCATGTCCACATTCGGAACGCCCAACAGTAGAACATAACACACTTGCAACAAACATCTGACAGACCACGGTAATATCTGCGGCGGTCATATTGCTGAATCTGGCTGGGACAGGCATCGTGGAACGCCTCCTTGTTTAGAACGTAACACGTTAAGGATGCACAGAAACTTGCAGATGAGTGTCACAATGTTCCTATTTGCTCATGGTTTGAAACGCTGCCTGGTAGCACAGTTGTGCATTGCTTGAATTTTCCCCTGCTGTAGACGAACGCGCCTTTGGTGGTGGAAATATTCGTACGTTGCTTCTTATTTCGTGTTGGGCTCTGGACATGCTCGACGTTGCGTAATCCATTACCGTAAAGTCGGGCCTTTGTTTGGGCTGTCCATCGCTCTGGCGGCCATTACTGCCGGATCGTCCTCACATAGCACACAAAGCCGGCGCTGGAACGCTGCTGAACGGGCCGGATATTCGGTTACGGTCGAGCCGTCGGTGCCATGTCACCGACTGCCCGTGTCAGCGAATTGCCAGCGCGCCCCGCCCCTGACTGGTGCGGCTCAGTGGGCGGGTGATCCTGCGGCGTAGGGGTCGCGCCGCGCGCGCTGCTCGTGCTGGGGTCGGGCTGCTCTGATGCTGCGATTGTCCAGTCCCACCCACTTATCAATGTGTCTCGTAGCAGTCTGTGGCCCTGCTGGTCCTCCTGTCCCTGTCATTCTCTGGCACTACCGTCGCCGTCATCCCCTGACTCTTCTGTCCCCGTCATCCTCTGCTGCTGCTGTCCCCGTCATCCTCTGCTGCTGCTGTCCCCGTCATCCCCTGACCCTTCTATCCCCGTCATCCTCTGCTGCTGCTGTCGCCGTCATCCCTTGATTTTCTGTCCTCGTCATTCCCCGTCTCTGCTGTCGCCCTTTTCCCCAGCCAGTGCTGTCCTCCCCATTGAATGATCGTGCCCGAGACCCTGTGCTATTTGTAAAGCCAGTAACGTTTTCTGCAATCGGCGCCAGACCACAAAGAAACGTGCGTGTTCTGGGCCTTGCTTTGGGCTTTACCGCCAGACTGTGACCAAGCGACGTGCAGTCCACCGACACATCGACGCTGGGGGAGATGGTCAGCACCGCTGGGGCTGGCCAGGGCAGGACCGTGCTGTTGATGCATGCAGCCCACCGTCACATCGACGCTGGGAGAGATGGTCAGCACCGCAGGGACCGGCCGGGCAGGACCCTGCTGTTGATGCGACGCTTTCTGTTTCAGGTGATAGGCAATGGCAGCTTCGGGGTGGTTTACCAGGCAAAACTGTGTGATACGGGCGAGCTGGTGGCGATCAAAAAAGTGTTGCAAGACAAGCGATTTAAGGTGAGGGAATAGGCCGCCGCTCGTGGTGGAGGGCTCACGAACGGTGGCTAAAGATGGACAGCAGACCAGTCAGGGCTCCAGTGTCGCTTATGAAGGGTTGAAGGCGGCTGTGTGTATCCACGACTGTCGTCACGTGAGGCGGGGGTCTCGGTGTTGGTAGTAGTAGCGTCACGTGCGTCACGTTTGCTGAATGCGTCCCTCTCGTGCCGTCTGCGGGTACGAAGCCATTTGTTGTTGGCACACATATTCCTGAGGTGTTCTTCTCACATTTGGGAACGTTTAAGTGACAGCCTGTAAGTTTTTTTTTTCGTTTGCTGGCGCCTTGCGCGTGCCTGAGCCTGGGTTTCGTCTGGGTGAAAGTGGCGCAATATTTGTTCAGCCGAAGTCTCAGAGGCGTACGTGAGTCTCAGATGAGATCCAGTGAGCGGCGTCACGCATCCTGCAGGGAACTGTTGCCCTTGCGTGTGCCAGCGGCAGGCCGGCGGAGTAAAGCGGCGTCGTTAGTCCTGCAAAACCCGCCATCACCATCAAGGCCAGATGCCGCCCGCGGAGCAACAGCTCATTTGCTGGCACTTGTGGTTTGCTTTTGGCGCGTTACGGACCCAGAATTGAGGAGATGGCACTGGGCACGTTATTAAGCGAAGTGCCGCTACTCACAGCATTTTTCATTCATTAAAAATCATATCGATGTTTTT
Organism: Pollicipes pollicipes; assembly: GCF_011947565.3. Lineage (NCBI taxonomy): Eukaryota > Metazoa > Arthropoda > Thecostraca > Pollicipedomorpha > Pollicipedidae > Pollicipes > Pollicipes pollicipes. The sequence goes on from NW_023596420.1 coordinate 7,951,454, forward strand.
ATCAGCTGGCAAACCATATCTACCATAGAAAATGACGCCTCAAAACGATTCCATATGACGTACTGTATTCCAGTGAGTACATGATGCGGAACTACTTGTTTGTAAATAGCCGCGGCCGGCGGTATTTCGGGTTAGACTGCTGCCCGTGGTCTTGCTCCGTGTAGTGAAGCGCTGATTTAATTACAAATTAGCAAGGAACTACGCCAGGATTTGCGTAGCCGCTTCGATTTGCCGGGCCGTCAGTGTGTGTAGGATAGCAGTCCTTGCTGCTATTTGCCGCTGGCCGTCGCCCAGTGCACTGTGTTTATGCGCGGCAGGGAGTGAAGTTATCCGGCGTTGCTTCATTAAGAGACGCCGATTATTTGCCATGGTTTAAGCCTGACAGTCGGCCGCTCTGGCGACAAGTGGTGAAACATTCAGGTATCGGTGTTTATCGCTACCTATCGGTGCTTGCACTTACGGGCTGTACCACTGCCGCTTCGTGCGTTCCGCTAGTGTTTGCGATCCTTCAGGACTAGTTGGCACCAACGCTGAATACTGAGCGCCTTTGCTGCAGTTTGGGTCCAAATGCGCCGAAGGCACATTAGTGCAGGTTCAAGCAAACAGGGGTAATGTCAACGCTTCGAACGCTGGCATCGAGCCGCGCTCTCGCATCATTATAACATGCCAGTTCTAAACTGGGTTCGGATCGAAGTTGGCGCTGTCTCCAATCGGCCTATGCATCGATTCGCCGGCCTGCAAGGAGTGCTGTGGGGCGTGGCCTACTCTAATGAATCCAATCTGTCCGTTGACGCGCTTTTTGCCCTGTTTTCAGAACCGGGAGCTGCAGATAATGAGGAAGCTGGAACATTGCAACATCGTGAAACTAAAATACTTCTTCTACTCGAGTGGGGACCAGGTCAGAATGCCTGAGGCTCTTTTGCTGTCGTCGTCGAAGACGCTCTCTTTTCTGTGTCCATCAAAATGTTGATATTTTTGTCGGGGCGAGTGTCTTTATGTTTGGCCACTTGGGTGGCAAGGTTGTCAATATTTGGTTCATGCCATTACACCCTCGGCTTGGGGCTCACTGCCTGTTGCCCCTTCCTCAAAATAGACCAATCAGCGTCGAACCGAGCTGCTGTCCACCCAGCACCAAAGCGTCCTAAGCTTGACAAATGGGCCGGACAGGTCAGATGTTTGGGTTCGAAGTCAAAGGGCAACGGATTAGCGCCATCGACTTGCGCGTGTAGGGCGGCAGAGAGCCAACATTCTGGTAGCATGCAGTTATGTTTACCTCCTGCACAGCTTGCTGGATGAGCTTTGGAACACTGTGGGGGGGTGGGGGGGGGGGCGGCTGCGGGTTCGCCTTAAAGGTTGCATTGTCCGCAAGTGGCTGTCCAGTGATCGAAAAGGATTCCAGGCATTGCTGCCTGCGACTGGTGCGTGTGCTCGTGTCTGGACTGTCCAAACGACGTGATGTGAGCTAACCGGTGTGTAGACCATCCGGCGTCCGAATACGGAGGTGCCGCTCATGTCCGTGTCTGTGCTGGCTGAATATGATTTTCGTTCCGCGTCCGTCGCTTCATCCATTCTCCACGCGCGTGCCGGACCGGGAGACCCCATCAACGCGCCGTCAACCCGAGCTCTCCACCACCACCGGGCGACAGGACCGGCCTCCCCGGGCCCGTGGACCGGGCGGGCGGCTGGCCGCCGGCTGGGGCGGCCGGTGCCGTCCCCGCCGGCGGCCCGTGGACCAGGGGGCGGCTGGCCGCCGGCTGGGGGCCGGTGCCGTCGCCGCCGGCGGCCCCGACGACGGCCGTCACGGTGCGGCCCCGGCGCCTCGCCGCCGCTGGGCCGGAATCGATGCCGCCCAATCGGCGCCGGCCGGCGCGGCGGTCGTGCCGTGACGGCCCGCCGTCACGGCACGTGCCGGTGACGGCGCGTGACGCGGGGGAACCCCGCCCTGCGGCCGCCGGCGTGTGTGACGGGACGCTGCCACGCCGTGCTGTCGCGCACTGGGCGCGCTCGCACGGGTCGCCTGCCGCGTCCGGTTCGGCCGGCGGGGAGCCCCGGACGGCCGTCGTCCGCCCGCTCCCGCTCCCGTGACCTCCGCCACTCCCCGGACCCACGTCATGGCGCCGCACCGGCGCGCCGGTCTCCGGCCTCCTCCCCACTCACCTCGCCGCGGCTCGGTCTGACGTGGCTGGGCCGCAGCGCCGCACCTCGCCGCGGCTCGGACTGACGTCGCCGGGCCGCAGCGCCGCGTCACCGGGATCGGATCGAACGTGAAGTGGCGGCCACTCGCAGAGCCGTTCCTTCCGAGCTCGCTCGATCGCTCGGGACATTTCGGCTGCCATCCAATCTCGAATACCCGTCTCCTGGCCGGGAAGTATGCCGGCCGGCAGCACCGACGGCTGTCCGGGGGCGGTCGCGTCTGGGCGACGGCGGTAACGGCGGCGCTCCTCGTCCGATCTGGAGCGCCGCAGCAGGTGTGCGCCCCGCCGTCCCACCTCTGACCGGCGGCGCGTCCGTCGACAGGGCATCGCCACACCCGGCGGCCGCCGTCCCCGACGCTCAACGGTGGCTGCCGAGCCGCGGCGTGGGCGAAAGCCTGCTGAATCACGGAGTTGGGGTGTCCTCGTGTCGCGTTGGTCTGCACCCACGGCCACCGAACGAGCACCCGGTGGTGCCTGGGACAGTGAACCTCAGGAGCCGTTCCAGCGGCGCTGGCGTGTAGGAATCACGGGTGAAATGGCATTGGCAGCGGTCTTGCGTGGTGAACGGTTTTGTTCTAATCTCTGTTCGGTGTACGTGACGTCATTCGCAGTTTGCTGTGGATCATTTCGCTGACGTGGGTTTTGCGATGGTGCGGTTTGCGGCGCCTGGAGCCGGTAAGCATGCGTCATCACCATCTCACGAGAAGCTCGGACTCCTGTGTAGAGCCGTGGGTCAGCTGGTTTCTCGTCACCCACGGCCGGTCACGTGATGCACGTGACAGATGTGGCTTACGAGACTGTCGCCAGGATAGGATCTGGTGGCGCCCACGTGCCGGCCGTGCCACGGCCGCCACACAGCGCGCCGTCTCTGCCAGCTGATCTGATAGGCCGTCTGCAGCGCGGTCCCTCGCGCCGCGGCCGCCCGGCCGTCCTGCCGCCTCCGCTGTCGGCGTGCCCTTGACCTCCGGGCGTGTCTTCGGCCGTCCCGGCCCGGTCCGGTCCGGTCTGGCGCCGTCGGTTGCCTGCATCTGCTCTCCCGGTGGTACCTGCTGTGTGATCGATCGCTCTGCGCTGCGTGAACTGCTGGTGTCTGACGCTGGGCTGGGAACTGCTCCTGTCCGGTCCTGGTCTGACTGGAGCTGCTGCGTCGTCCGTCCTGTTTAGTTGGCGAGTGGCGTTGTCTGCTGTGCTCTGGTGGCAACCGAGGCTTTCGTCTGCTCTGACCGTGTGCAGTGTGCCCTCCGCTCTGTTCTGTCCTGGTATGAACCGTCGTTTGTTCCGTGCGGATGGGAGCTGCCGTTTCTCATCCTGGAGGGCGGGGATGTTGCTCTGTTAAGAACTTCTGCGGTCTGTTCCGTTCGAGGATGCGAAGTGCTCTTGTTTTTTGTCTTCCTTTTTGCTCCTGGTTGTCACAGCTGCCGTCAGTTCTGGCTGGTGTGAATTGTATTGATAGCAGACCCTCTTTCAGACTGCATCTGTATCAACATCATACCATACACTCTTGATTGTCGGGAAGAGTCAGTCACCGCCGCGGCTTGGTATTTCATTTGAGTTTGAGACTACGGTCAAGAGTGCACGGTGTAACATCGGTGTAAACTGCCGTTGTTCGGTCCAGTCCGCCAGACCAAGCAGCAGTGACCAGCAGCACCGGCTGGCAGCCGTTGTGGTGTTCCGTGCCGGGCCGTGAGACGCCACTGACGGCATGGACGCTGTGCGCCGCAGGCCGACGAGGTGTACCTCAACCTGGTGCTCGAGTACCTGCCCGAGACGGTGTACAAGGTATCGCGCCACTACAACCGCTCCCGCCAGACCATCCCCATCAGCTTCATCAAGGTGAGCGGCCGCCCCCGGTGCCGGGGAGGGGAGGAGGCGAGGGCCCGGGAGCGCGCCGCCGAGACGGCCGTCCCCGGACGCCGCTGGGTGTTCCGCGCCTGTTCGGTGTGTGTGTGAGTGTGCCACGGCGGGGGTCGTCCGGACGGGGGGATAGCTGGGCAGGCTCGCCAGTGCGCTGGCAGCGCGGCAGGACAAACGCCGCTGTACCCCCGGACGGGGGGATAGCTGGGCAGGCTCGCCAGTGCGCTGGCAGCGCGGCAGGACAAACGCCGCTGTACCCCTGGACGGGGGGATAGCTGGGCAGGCTCGCCAGTGCGCTGGCAGCGCGGCAGGACAGACGCCGCTGTACCCCCGGACGGGGGGATAGCTGGGCAGGCTCGCCAGTGCGCTGGCAGCGCGGCAGGACAAACGCCGCTGTACCCCCGGACGGGGGGATAGCTGGGCAGGCTCGCCAGTGCGCTGGCAGCGCGGCAGGACAGACGCCGCTGTACCCCCGGACGGGGGATAGCTGGGCAGGCTCGCCAGTGCGCTGGCAGCGCGGCAGGACAGACGCCGCTGTACCCCCAGACGGGGGGATAGCTGGGCGGGCTCGCCAGTGCGCTGACAGCGCGGCAGGACAGGCGCCGCTGTACCCCCGGACGGGGGGGATAGCTGGGCAGGCTCGCCAGTGCGCTGACAGCGCGGCAGGACAGACGCCGCTGTACCCCCTGACGGGGGGTAGCTGGGCAGGCTCGCCAGTGCGCTGACAGCGCGGCAGGACAGACGCCGCTGTACTCCCGGACGGGGGGATAGCTGGGCGGGCTCGCCAGCGTGCTGACAGAGCGGCAGGACAGGCGCCGCTGCACACGTGGACAAGAGGGAGTTATGGGACGGCTGTTTGCTTATGACCGACGGAGGAGGAGGCGCCCGTCCGCCCGCCCGCCTGCCCGCTGGCGGGGCTGTGGATGGCGCTCGCGTGAGGCCCGCGGTAAATATTTGAGGCGGCTGTAAACCCTGTCACGACGGTGAGGGAAGAGCCCGGTTCGGGCGACCATCGGGGCCGCGCCCTCGGCCGGTCGCCAGTTTAGACAGGCTGTTAGCGGGCTTCCCGCCCCTCCCTTCCCTCCCCCTCCATCACCGGGCGTCCGCCCGCGTTCTGTCCCGTCCTTCCGTCGTCGGCTGGGCTGGCGCCCGGACGGTCGCGCCGCCGGATGGTCCGTGGCGGTACTGTTAGGCGATGAATCAGACAGGAAGGTTCCGCCGGCCGGTGCCCGGTCATGTACGAATAAGGCCGATGTGTGCATTGTACGACTGTTTTTAGCGAGCGTGGTGACTCATCGATGTCGATTGCTGCGGAAGCTCCCAGGGAACATGTCAGTGAGTTCTCATGGAAGGCTAGCAACACAACTGAGACGCTCTATGCGAAGTGAAATATCGCCTTGGGTGCGTTGCTCGTTTCCTGCCCCCCCCCCCCCCCCCCTCGTCGCCAAGCGCGTGTTCGGCTGGTGACCATCCCGCGCGTGCCCGCCTGCAGCTGTACATGTACCAGCTGTTCCGGTCGCTGGCGTACATCCACTCGCTGGGCATCTGCCACCGGGACATCAAGCCGCAGAACCTGCTGCTGGACCCGGAGTCGGGCGTGCTGAAGCTGATCGACTTCGGCAGCGCCAAGGTGCTGGTGGCCGGCGAGCCGAACGTGTCGTACATCTGCTCGCGCTACTACCGCGCGCCCGAGCTAATCTTCGGCGCCACCAACTACACGACCAACATCGGTGGGTGAGCGGTGGTGGCGGGCCGAGGCCGCGCCTGGCTGACATAAGTCGGCGAGAAGCCCGGAGAGCGCGCGCGTTGCTGCCGGACGAGCGCCGTTGGCGCCGGTATGGCCTGGCCTCGGCGGGCGTGGGTGCCGAGTCTTGGTGTAGTGCTGCTGACGGCTCTGCAGTAGGGTGGTGGTGACTGCTTGGGTACCGTGGGCGGTACTTACCGTGCGGCTCTGTAAACGTCGCGTGATGCCGACTGGACCTGTGCTGTGCTGTGCCGCCGTGCTGTCCCGACGGGGCCCCTGAGCTGTGCTGGTGACCTGAGCTGTGCTGTGCTGTGCCGCCGTCTTGTCCCAACGTGTGCCGTGACCTGTGCCGCTGGCCTGACCTGCGCTGGTGACCTGAGCTGAGCTGAGCTGACCGAGCTGCGGTGCCGCCGGCAGACGTCTGGAGTGCCGGCTGCGTGCTGGCCGAGCTGCTGCTGGGCCAGCCCATCTTCCCGGGGGACAGCGGTGTCGACCAGCTGGTCGAGATCATCAAGGTGCTGGGCACGCCCACGCGCGAGCAGCTGGGGCGAGATGAACCCCAACTACACCGAGTTCAAGTTCCCGCAGATCTGCGCCCACCCCTGGCAGAAGGTGAGAGCGGCGGCCGGAGACGAGAGCTTCCGCGGCTCGGGCGCAGCTCGTCGGGCATGTGCGCGAGCGGTGGTGGGCTCTAGTCTCCGCGACGGTGGTATTTTATTCTCTCTGGCGGCCATCGGTGTGGAAAACCACGTCACTGGGGTTGGCGGGAGCACGCGCCGTGACGTTACGGGGCGGGTGAACTGGGCGTCGCCGGGCTCACTCCGGTGTCAGGCGGTGTCGGACACCCGACGCTGCCAGCTGCCGGCGCCGGCGACGGACCGCACGGGGCGCCGGCGCGCCCGACGCCGCGTCGAGGCGCGCCGGACCGGCCGCGGTGTTGTTTCGCCCGCGGAGCTCGCCGCCGCCGGCGACGGCAGCCGGTGGCGCCATCCGCACGGTGTCGATAAGTCGATGTGGTGCGGGCCCCGATTGCGTGTCGGATCGCCACGCCGCGAGCTCGGCGGTTGGCACAGCCGGGCCGGTCGACGGGCTACGCTCGCATGCTGGAGCTATTACCGCGCCGCCGTCATTACGACCGGCGCGCTTTGCGGTGCCGAGTGGAAACGACAATTGCGGTGCTAAAGTCGGTAGTGCACGACTCGCCGCGTACGCAGGGCGACGTGCCGTCTGTGTTCTGGGACATTTCTCCCGTTTTTCACCACTACCGCGCGCATACGATTTTTGTGCCGCCTCTGAAATGCCTACTTCTGACGCCGCTCGTGTGTCTTCCTCGTTCTCTGTCCGACGTCCCCCCCCCCCCCCCTCCGGCCCCGAGAGTTGGCCCATCTGACGGGGCCGGGCCCGGCGGCGCCGCTGCAGGTGTTCCGGGCGCGCACGCCGCCCGAGGCCATCGAGCTGGTGTCACGGCTGCTGCAGTACACGCCCACCAGCCGCGCCTCGCCGCTGCAGGCGTGCGCGCACCCCTTCTTCGGCGAGCTGCGCGAGCCGCAGGCGCGCCTGCCCAGCGGCCGCCAGCTGCCGCCGCTCTTCAACTTCACCGAGCAGGGTCAGTTCCAGAATGGCGCGCAACGAGGGCGCTGAGTGCTCGGGCGGCCTGCCCACCTGCCGGGGTGGGCGTGAGAGAGCGCGGAGACCGCGGCGCTGCGTGTCGGGGGCACACTTGTGCCCGGTTGCCCTGATCGGGGAGTGACGTAGGGTTCCGGATGGACACGTGATCCGGTATCATTGGTGTAAGTGATTAAGTGATCGTACGAAAGGATCATCGAAATGTGTGCGCTCCGGTTTAGAGTTGTGTGTCGTGAATGCTCGAATTGGGTCGCAGAACATGAACAGGCAGCGCGGGATAATAGATTTAACGATGCCCGATTAAGGCCTGGTCGTCATGGCGCTCGTGTGCCCTGTTAATTCCCGTCCACGTCGCTGGTCGGCCAACGTAGACGAGCATAAATCGAACCACAAACGGTCTCCCCGTTTCTGATCGGATCAGCTTCGTCGCCGATGTGATCCGGCGGTGCAGTAGTGTCCAGGCCTAGACCGGTCTATGTAAAACGGTTCTGAAATGTGCCAGAACTATTCGATGTAAAAGACCTCACAGAAAACGACCGGCGCTCACCGTCGGGTACGGCCACGTTATCATCTGGCCGCCGGGCCGCGCCTCTCACGCCGTCCTGGCCGTCCGCAGAGCTGAAGGTGTGCCCGTCGCTGACCAGCACGCTGCTGCCGGCGCATGCGCGGAGTGGCTCGGAGGCAGAGGGCGCCGCCGCCGCCACCGCGGACGCGGCCGGTGCCGGCGGCGGCGCCGACCCGGCCTCGCCCAGCGCCGCCAACGCCTGAGGAGCTGGAGAGGCCTGAGGAGCCGGCGTTGCCCTGTGACCGCCGCCGGCCGACCCGGCCTCGCCCAGCGCCGCCAACGCCTGAGGAGCTGGAGAGGCCTGAGGAGCCGGCGTTGCCCTGTGGCCGCCGCCGGCCGACCCGGCCTCGCCCAGCGCCGCCAACGCCTGAGGAGCTGGAGAGGCCTGAGGAGCCGGCGTTGCCCTGTGACCGCCGCCGGCGGCTGTCGCCCGGCCGTGACGGGTTAGAGGGCCTTCTCTCAGCGGGGGCCGGGCGGGCTGTGCCGGCAGCACCTGCGGCCGCCGCACGGGCTACAGGGACGAGGTGCGAGGTGCGGGGACGGGTGGGGGGACGGCGCGTTGCGCGCTGGCGCATACCCGGCGCCCGGCGGGGGCGCGTACTGTGGCAATATTCACGCGTGACGTGCTTGATCAGTTGTTGCCGGTGTTTTGTGTGCCGCGGCGTGGCTCATTTTACGCGTGCACTGCACGTGCCGAATGCACGCCTCGCGCGTACGTGCATAATGAATGAGGATGTGTTAAGACTTGTAGAGGATGCGGAGGACCAGGAGGACGCGTACCGCGGCCGGCCGGCCGGTCCAGGCCGGCGCTCGTCGCGCCTGCTCAGAGTCGTGCCATCGGGGACGAGGCCCGCCGCGGGGCGGCGGCCGCCGCGGGTTTTCCCGGTGGCGCCCGGCGCGCCCCGCGCCGCCGTCCCCGCGGCGGCCGCGCCCTCGTGCGCATGTGTATGCGCGTGTGCGTGCGCGTGTGTGCTGCGCCCACTGCGGCGTCGGTCACGTGACAAGGGTGGTGTTCTCGTCGTCGCCGGGCGCCGCCCCGAGACAGCCCGCAGCTCCCACCGGTGCTCAGCACGCGCTGTTGGTTCACGTTTAGCGGTTTTGTATGGTGTACTGTCTTACCTCCGGCGCGAACTGGACGAGGCTCGTGACAGCAATGCGTGGCGAGGGCGAGGCCGCCGCCGCCTCGACACGGCGTCCTCCACCGCTGGCGGCGCCGCTCGTGCGCCAGGGCACCCTAGCTATGTGATCATAATTTTTAGCCTAGTGTCCCATGTTGTAAAGTTGTACCTTAATGATAACACGATGAGCCAAGCGATCGGCGTTTTTCGGAGGATGGATGTAGGGCTGGCCTGGATACGCCGCGTGACCGGTAGTTGGCGGCGGCCGAGACCGGGTGAATGATTTAGCTACTTAGGTGGGCTCTGGACGTATGGTGGGATGAGATTTGAGAGGTGGTCCGGGTGGAGGGGACGCGTGAGAGCTGGAGAGGTTGGACGCGTTAGCGTGTCGGAGAGCCGTGCGTTGGATACAGAGATCTTGATTTGGATTTGCCCCGTCTAAAATGAATAAGCATTTGGTAAAATTGCAGCCCGTTAGGGTTTCGAGAAAGAACTGGGGCAAAAAGTGTACGGGATATATAGCGGATAGATGGGAAGGACGTGCTGGGGACACGGGTCAGCCGCTGCTGCAACTGGACGTTATCATGGGAGAGGGCGTGCGTTGCGACAGGGGTTAGGACTGCCACCTTCCGGCCGGAGTCGAAGACCTGACTGCCAAAACTGTCAACAGATGGCAGTGCCGGCACCTCCGGGCTAAGCCGTGCAGCCTTCGCACGACAGCATGACAGCTTTGTTTACCAGCTGGAGGTCTCATTATCCCTGGCGAGGCGGGCGTAAGTGCCTTTTGAAGGCCCAGGTGCAACTTGGAGTGCGGCGGTGCGGAGTGCGCCTCCCGCTTCCTGCGTCGTAACGAACCGCGGCACGGACCGCCAAAAGCCGACATGAGCTCATCCATGCGCAAGGCCAGCAGTACTCGATCGGTCCAGTGTCCGCTCTCAAGGGTGTTGGCGCCAACCTCTACTGCGACGTCGTGGTTGAAATGGGCGAGGGATGCGCGCGGTGGACCGGGCACCTGAGCGGACTTCGATCGTGTCCGCTTACACGGCCTCGTCACTCCCCTCACGGTCTGGTGGAGCGGCGAGCATTAACTACCAGCTGGATCAAAAGTAAACCAGTAGTTCTTTCACAGCAGAGCTCGTTTCATTGATTTTTGATTGACTGGGTAAACACATGGATTTACGAGTGACAATACGCTGGACAGGGCTGGGTCGGGAAGCATCAGAAATATAAATCGGGATTAGATGTGAAAAATATTCAGCCCGAGTATACTGCAGGATATTGAAAGACTGAAGGTGAAGCTATGCTAGGAAGTTATAAAGCAGGATATAGCCCAGGTCTGCCGCGTTCGATATGTCAAATTGCGTCGGAGAGGGATGGATTGGCACAGTTTATTCTCTTAAACATTTTTGCTGCGGCGGATGGACAGGCTCGGGTTTTGGATTCGTGCAAAAGACAATGCTCGGCGGATGCGATTGAAGTTTGAGAGATTGCACTGACCTTGGTCCTGCAAGCTCGATATATTAATCTTTCTATGCCTCAGTACTTTTAGATATAACCAATGCTGCTTTGTGTTCGCAATTTTTTTCCCTGTGTATCGGTGCTATGGTCGGGTGAATAAAACAAAGGTCACTCTCCGTGTGACCTTTGCTTCGAAACTCCATGATAATCACGGCAGTTTCGACGCGTTTGCACCCCTGACTGTCTAGCTCAAGTCAGCATATCGTCACTACATCCCAAAGGCTATCTGAAAACATTACATTACCGGTCAAGTCAGCGGATGATCTGGAACTTACAGAGTGAGCACAAGTCAGGTACTGGCGCTGACCGCACCTTCAGGAACTGTGCTACTGGTACGTCGCATTTAATTCATGTTGCCAATTCAGATTCAAAGCTGGGCATGATGCGTCATAGACCATGAATGACGAGAGTCAAGAGACGTCCGCCGTTTCAGTGCAAAACGATCTCAATGCGAACAAACGACGTCAATTGCAGCCTTTGACCTGATGTGACCTGGACCTCAAGTGGCCGCCGTTGTTGCCCTGGGCTTCAATGACGCTCATGACATAACCACTCGACACCTTGCAAACCACCAGTGAAGAAACAGAATACACAACACATGGCATAGCGGAGAGCTAAAGCTGGCCGATTTACACATGAATGGAATAAGACCTCTGCAAAAACGAGGCCATTGGTGTGGAACCTGACGTCGGTGGCCAAATCTTCGCGCTAAATGTAGAGCATTCCGGATTGCATCATTCCCGAAACTGCATTCTCTTCAGCCCAACAGGCCGCCGGGCCTCTATTCAGCATGTCGATGGGAAGCTATAATGGAATTCGGTCGTCATGCCAACCTAATATCCCGCCTCCAAGCCGATGTGGGGCGCCGCGTGGCTACGCCGCCCCCACCGCAGCCGGCTGCAACCATCGCTTGGTCGGCGAAACCCGTGTCAAGCAGCCCATTTGCGCCGTTATCAAACTTGGAGTGTTGGAATTTGTCAGTTTGAAGTAGGTGTGTTATTGATTTTCGTTCCAGCGATACAGGCGTCTGCTGATCTTATGCAAATGGGCCTAGAGTTCGTTCTCGTTGATTGCGTTATAAATTGGGCAGCAGAGCAACAATCGGTCTTGCCATAGCAGACATCATGTTCGTTGTCTAGCAACTTTCCATACGATACACATGGGGATATGTATCTTACAAGGATGAAGCGTGATAAAGAGAAACAGTGACAACGAATTAGTGCACAAGGCTGAAGCGGCTCCACAGTTCGCCGCCGCTGCTCAGATGCCCGGCAACCGCCCGCTTTAAGCTGGGCAGTCTGCTGAAGACGGCCTGTGCAGCTCTGCATTGTGTTCTCCAATACTGTCTCCAGGCAACTTGACTCAAGTGAAAATGGCATTAGGCTTCTGATTCTAACACACTTCGAACGTTTGTGCTCCAATAGCTGACCTTTAGTGCACTGAGGGATGCTGGTGTGAAGACAATGTCATGCAATCGTCCTCCATTGTTTGCTTACCCCTTAAATCCGTTAGTTGATAGAATGGTGTCGTTTGCTGTGGTCTGTCGGTTTTTTCAGACATATCGCTTAAAAGCTGCAAGAGGTAAGGGGGGGGAGGCATTTTTCGAATCGTTCAAATCTGTGAACATCTAGACTTGACAAGGGCTGTGAAGCGAATGTCGAATGTAACACTTCACAGTAGCAATTCTCCCCCTTTTTGGGTATCATGACCGGCCGGCATGCATTAGCACGTATTGCTGATACCTGATTTCACACAGCTGCTTAGGATGCCGCCGCGAGTTGAATTTTAAGGTAGCATTAACTGCAAACGAACCCGTTCAGTTTGCCTCTTATCTCGCAGTGTCCAAACCTTCGTATTCGCTACATTAGGACATTTGACCAAATATTGGGATTGGGAGAATGTTGAAAAGTTGAAATCAGTATAGGCATATCATGAAATTTTCGAATACCCTCTGACAACGATTCAGATAAGACACAAAACCACTCAATATTGATGCTGAACATGATTGGCAGCTCCACTGTGGTGGACGGGAGGGACGTAACGCATAGTTTTGTTTCATTGACACCGAGTTCAAGACTCACTGCACCTCAGTGATGGGGCATCACTGATTTATGCTACTCGTATGGGGCCGCCGTTGAAAACGACCCTGTGCAAAACTGCTGTAGCATTAACGCGCGCCCGGATGGCCGGGCGAATACCCTCCGCTCGGGTGGGTGGCCAGTTTGCGTCTCCTGAAATATCTGAAAACAAGATATATAAAATTCGCTGTGTGTTGCCATTTGCTCACTTGTTTGAGCTCACTTGTTTTAAAATTCAAGTTTCCTAGGTCATGACCTTCGGGTCAAATAGGGTCAAAAGATGTCTAACTCCATATTGGTCGCCAAAGTGCCCCCAGCCTTTTCATGCAACCACCGTGAACCTTGATACCTGTCCTGAGCAAAAGGTCACCGGTGCTCATTTAAGCTCAGTGACCTTATCTGATCTTTCAAAGGTTTTGGTGACCTAAATCATCTAGGGCAGCTTTGAATTTTGCATTTGAGTGAGTGTCAAAGATAACGCTAGGCGGTATGTTTCAAAAACAAAATGTCGACCATGGTCATTTTAGGTCAGTGACCTTTTCTGACCTTGAAGGAGTTCATGGAAAATGTATAATACGGTTCCTGTTATCAATAAATTCAAGATCAGCACCAGAAACTATTACACATACAGGCTCTAGAATGATAAAACGGGCTTGTTTTGACCTTGATCTGACCTTAAATCTGACCCTAGGTCAGTGTATTTTGTTCATTTCATTGTTGTGCTGCGTGGAAAACTATCTCAGAGGTGTATGGTTTCGTCTAACACGTAACTGCCACTTCAGATTAAACGATTTTCCTAGAAATTGTCTTTGCTGAATCTATGACCTGATTCTGACCTGCCCTAGGTCAGTGACCTTACAAGTTATATCAAAAATTTTGATACCAGATTATGAGCTATACAATTATCTACAGCTGTCGAACTTTGCCGTGGCTGCGCCGCGCCGCCCGGAAATAGTTTCGAAACAAACTTTGGAAAGGGGTCAAATTGACTTCCACTCAAGTGCATGTTAAGATCGAATGAATTAAAGTACAACATACTTCATCAGACTCGCCAGGGTAGCCGCTTACTTTCAAAAATATAGCTGGTCATAGGAGGTACTCATTACATTGGGGAGGAAAGATTCGCTATAGAATTCAAAAAATCTGCTGCTCACAGTAATTGTAATATGCATATATCAATAGTTTCTGAACGGTGCAGTGTAGCCGCACCAACTCTTCATGGCTGTAGGCAATGAATACCGGATCTTATGGTGCAAAAAATACCTTGTTAGGTCACTGACCTATGGCTGGTCAAAAACAGGTCGTGGCTGTCAGCGAAAGTACTTTCTGGTGAATCGTTCAACCTGATGCGACAACGGGGTGTTTGATGAGGCATTTCATCTCTGAGATAGTTTCTTAGGCTATAAAGTGATAGAATTTATGCCAACAAATTCCGTTGATTTAGAATCGGGTATAAAGGTCAGATCGAGGTCAAAACCACATACTTTTTACTCTTCTCTACTTTTTGTTAACTCGTAAAATGCAGTTTCTGCTGCTCATTTTGATTTTATTTATATCAGGGACAGCAACAGTCATCTCCCATGAGCATCAGACTAGGCCGTTTACTTAAAATGAACGAGGTCAACATTTCATTTAAAGGAGAATGCCACCTACCGCAAGTCTTGACACTTCTTCAAATGCAAAAAATCTAAACAATCTCGTAGGATTTTGGTTACCAAGACCTATTTAAGATCGGGGAAGGTCACTGACCTTACATGAACACGAGTGGTTTTTTGCTTAGGACAGGAATATAGGTTCAAGGCAGTTGCATGACGAAGTTTTGGGGCACTTTGGACATCAATCTGGAGTTTGACCTCGTTTCGAGCTTATTTAACCCAGTCGTCAACAATTTTGACACAAATCAATTCGTACACATGCTAACTCACCCTCTGAATATGGTGTCTGTAGTTCCATAGTTTTTTATATCTCAGGGGGTCACACTGGGGGGTTGCGCGACCGGCCACCCGGACGCGTGTTAAGATGCGAATTATTGAGAGGAGCGAGCCGTTGGAGTGGCCGGGTTTAAGGCTGTTTGGTAAAACAGGAGAAAACAATGGGAACAAAAGCAGTGCGTAGCCAAAACCCACAGCCTACCTTATTCTCCAAATTTTTGGCAAATCACCGTGTTTAAAATAGACTGCATTCTCGGTCGCGCGTATATCAAGAGAGCACGTTGAAGTGAGCGATGAAGATAAAAGAAGCGTACCTAGGCAAGCGATGGAGCCGCGCCCGCTGTCGCCTTGGAAGGCGCGGGGAGCGTGACCTTCGAGGGCGCGACCGAGTTCTCTTAGCACTGAAATGCGCCGGCACGGTGCACGGAAGTAGTACCTCGAATCTCGCCCGGGAGGGAAGGTCAGTCGAAGTAATAGGCTTCGAGGGCATGGAGGTCCTGTTCTAAACGGAGGAGGCTCTGTGACGAAGAATACTTCACTTTGAGAACTGCCTCCTTCTAAGCTCCGGATGACTCCTTCCTACAGCTCCACGGCCCGATTTGGAGTCCATGCAGCTGCTTTGCCCATTGCACCACCAAAGAGTACAGGGAGTTTGGCCTCGTTGGACCACCAAAGAGTACAGGGACTTTGGTCCCGTTGGACCACCAAAGAGTACAGGGACTTTGGCCCTGTTGGACCACCAAAGAGTACAGGGACTTTGGCCCTGTTGGACCACCAAAGAGTACAGGGACTTTGGCCCTGTTGAACCACTAAAGAGTACAGGGACCTCGGCTCCGTTGCACCACCAAAGAGTACAGGGACTTTGCCCCTTTGGACCACCAAAGAGTACAGGGACCTTGGCCCCGTTGCACCACCAAAGGGTACAGGGACTCTGGCCCTGTTGGACTACCAAAGAGTACAGGGACTTTGGCCCTGTTGGACTACCAAAGAGTACAGGGACTTTGGCACTGTTGGACCACCAAAGAGTACAAGGACCTTGGCCCCGTTGCACCACCAAAGAGTACAGGGACTTTGGCCCTGTTGGACTACCAAAGAGTACAGGGACTTTGGCCCTGTTGGACCACCAAAGAGTACAGGGACTTTGGCCCTGTTGGGCCACCAAAGAGTACAGGGACTTTGGCCCTGTTGGACCACCAAAGAGTACAGGGACTTTGGCCCCGTTGGACCACCAAAGAGCACAGGGACTTTGGCCCCGTTGGACCACCAAAGAGTACAGGGACTCTGGCCCTGTTGGACCACCAAAGAGTACAGGGACTTTGGCCCTGTTGGACCACCAAAGAGTACAGGGGCTCTGGCCCTGTTAGACCACCAGAGAGTACAGGGACTTTGGCCCCGTTGGACCACCAAAGAGTACAGGGACTCTGGCCCTGTTGGACCACCAAAGAGTACAGGGACTTTGGCCCCGTTGGAGCACTGCAGCCCACACGAGGGCCTCATAGTTTCCAACAGGAGCGCTGTATCCTCCAGCCGAGACCCGCGCAGCCTCCGGCGTGGCATGCCCCCATAGTTTCGGTTGGGTTCGCCACTGAGGGCTCATATACTGTCCGATCAGTGCTCGGCAACGGAGCGGGTCGCTGAAATGCTAGAAACACTCCCTCAAGCGGACCGGTTGCAGAGTCAAAGGGAATGCTTCACAGTCGAAGATATTGAAGCAAATGTTAGATGTGATGAAACAAGGTTACTTATGACTATAAGTATGCTTTTTAAGCGTGAAAGACTGCTCTAGACAGCGTAGTCTCTGTTAAGTAACTATGCTGTTCAATGCGTCATGATTTGATTAAGTCATCGTGCCTCGCACAAGATTGATTGAAAGCCAATTGACGGCCGTTGCATCTGGAAATCGCGCTCACGAAAACCAGATATGAACCCCACGACAATTATGTTTTTGGTCTTGATCACCGCGTGACTTATGGTATGGCAGGATTTGAATGGCGTTATTATGGCGTGATTAATGCCAAGGTGACCTTGAAATACTCTCCCCGGTATACCTTTCCCATTTTCACGACCGTGTAGCTCACACTAGAGGGGCGCATGAGACCGCCCAGAGAGGGGCGGCATTAAGGACATGATTACGAACACCACCGAAAGGTATTCAGTATATTTCAGTATTTCATTTAACATTTTGCCAGTATTCAAAGATGTTTCAGCTCAAAACCCAATACAGATATTGAGCGCTCCATTCAAAGACAAGGCCTCTCTAGCATACAGCGCCGCTCGATATGTCTAGCTCATCCCGGGTGAACGTAACCCACGCGGAAGGAACAGTCCAGCTTGCGGAATCCTTGGGTTCTTGGGAATCCCGGCCTCGGGCGACAGAAGTACGTAAGCCTACATATTCTCATTAAAAGACTGATCAAAAGCTTTCTAGGCAGCACTGCAGCACGTGGACAAGATCCTCCCTTTTCGCGACATTCGTGCACCGGCGCTAAGGGGCAACGCTTTGTCGCAAACGTCTGTTAAAAATTCGAGGTAGCTGTCAGGCCGAAGTGGTCCACTTCAAAATGTTGAGGGGCACCGGGCCTTCTGATCCTCCAGCAGCATCGATGCAGCTTTGCCTGGGATTGAAGGGCATCGCTCCGCGCTGGCTTACGGCGCCGCCCACTGTTTGGGTTCATGGTGCCGCTGAGTGTGAGCTCAGCACCGCTTATTCACCTTACCTTGGGCGCCTTTTGTGACGTACCTGTTTAGAAACACGGCAGCCTTAATCGGTCGAAGGGGCTCCAAAAATTCCCAGTTAAAAAAGGCTGGGCTCCGAGGCATTCTTCGGTGCGCCACTGGGCGCTAGTGGCCGTCCATGCGCGGCCCCAGTCATCGGCAGTCCCACAGACAAACTCGCAACTACTCACCGAGCATGCGATGCGACCGGCCGCCGCCACCCGGCCGGCGCCGGAGCTGCTGCCACCGGCTGCAGACTGCCTGCGGTCTGAGGGACGGGCGTCCGCCGTCCAGCGAGGCGGCACGCGGAGCCCAAGACTGGCGCCCACCCTCTGCCCGGCGGGAAGTCTCTTTGCCGCCCATTGGGAGGGAGGGGGCGCCCACCCTCTGCCCGGCGGGAAGTCTCGCTGCCGCCCGCTGGGAGAGAGGGGGCGCCCACCCTCTGCTCGGCGGGAGGTCTCGCTGCCGCCCGCTGGGAGGGAGGGGGCGCCCACCCTCTGCCCGGCCGGAGGTCTCGCTGCCGCCCGCTGGGAGGGAGGGGGCGCCCACCCTCTGCCCGGCCGGAGGTCTCGTTGCCGCTCGCTGCCGCTCGCCGGTAGCTCGGCCGGAGCCCAGCCGCCCGCCGGGAGGGAGGGGCGGGAGTGGCGCTGACCGGCGGCTCGTCGCTCGGCCCCAGCTGAAGGGGTGCTGGCGGGCGACGCCGACCCCAATGTCGCGGTCTGCGTCGCAGTGGGTGCACTGGGGAATAAGCAGGGGCTAAGGGGCGGTGGGTAATGCGCCTCAGCGGTAGTGCCAGGTACCGTGGTGCTACTTGAAGCAGCGGGTGAATTCGGCTTTGTATTGGCGCAATAAATGACGTCCATTTAAAGATGGTTCAGGACGGAGCCTGGAAATGACAAGAACGAGGTGTGTAGTGCTAACTGGATAAACGTTATTTTCAAACGAGCATTTTCGACCCCAATAAGGCTTCGGTATTCTGAGGAGCCTACCGTGCGCCCGACTCTAGGCCAATATCGGTGCCTTAGATCCCGTGGCCTCTCTGCGAACCAGGAAGCCATCACCATCAACAAGCACGTGCTGTGCGAAGAGAGGTGCGGAAAACCAGAGGGTTCACCGGACCCCAACACTATTGTTTCCATAGGACAAATTGGTACTCCCCGTGGCTTTACTGCAGCGAGCCGTGCGGGGCGTTTACCAGTTCCGCGAGTTCGCTCGCCCCGCTAGGCTAGAGCTCTTAGAGACGCCTTTGAACCGAAGTGCCAGCTGCACCGTGCCAGAGCTCGTGCAATCTGCCTCACAGAAACTGGAGCGGCCTTGGAGTAAGGTTCCTTGAATTCGTTTGCTAAGAAAAGCCAATCTTTGCAATGTCTGGTTTTAACCTTTGCTTGGGCATGGTTCGAAATATGGAAAACACATTTTGTGAGGTCCATGTATCAGCAACGTAAGAGTAGTGCGATACCAGGCATACATTCGCTTAACTAGTGTCGTTCGCTGTTACCCCAGTTGACTTCATTTAGGACAACAGTTTGGGACGCAATTTTCCCGCTCGGCCTCAGTCGTCCACATTAGCCAGAGAACGGCGAACTTGTACGATTTGAAGCCGCATTGGGAACGTGCAGCGTCCGATTAGCTTCGATGCCCGTGCTGCCGGGGGAAGCAACCAGTTTGCCTTTGGGCGGGGCGATGTCCTGAATCACCCCACCGCGATGATAGTGCGCTGTACTAAACGAACCTCTTCGCATGTTTGCTTTGAAAAAGCGTTGCTACCATATCACACAAACTCAGTCCGATTCGTTGCTGTCTTCCAGCTTAGTTGTGCTCATTTAGTTTGTTGCTCTCTGAAATGGTTGCTCTAAATCAATCCACTGCCCGACGGTCTGCCTTTATTCTGTTAAAGCTACGAGAAGGCTGCTGGAGCTGGGATTCCAATATACATAATTGAGAACATTGAGGCCAAATCTCATGTTGTTTTTTTACAAATGTCCCTTATTTCAGCGCATCAAAAACTTCTGGGTCATGAGAATTTAGCTCCACTGAATATCAGATGTTATACAATATATTGATTGTACTGCTAATGTGTCATCGTATTCGCGTGTGCACGACTGTTTAAAACGTACGCTTTTATGTTGCCTCTACTCTACAACATCATATACATAACGCTGATCTGCTTTTCGCGCTCAAGTATTCTGGAGTGGGAATTCCCTTGAATTCATTAAGCGCTCAACAATTAAAGAGGCTACTTGTGTCTGCAGACAAATTATCCACAAGCGGGGTCGCCGCCAGGCTTTTCCATCCGCTCGGTCGCGCCCTCGGAGCTCACACTCCCCGCGCGTTCAAGGTGACAGTGAGCATGGTCCCATCGCATGCTTAGGTACGCTGCTTTGATCCTTATCACCCACTTCAACGTGTTCTCTCAATATACGTGCAAAAGATGACGCAGTCTACTTTAAATGCGGACATTTCCCAAAAAATTGGAGAACAAGGTAGGCTGTGGGTTTTCGGCCACGCGCTGTTTTTGTTCCTATTTTTTTCTCTTGTTTTACCAGACAGCCTTAAACCGGGCCACTCCAACGACTCGCTCCCTCAATGATTCGGACTTTAGCACGCACCCGGGTGGCCGGTCACGTGACCCTCCAACTTGACCCCCTAAGACCTGAAAAAATATGGAACTGGAGACATCACATTCACAAGGTGGGCTAGCCTGTGTATGAATTCACTTATGTCAAAACTCGAGGAAACCGGGTCAAAAAAGCTCAAACAAGGTCAAACTCCAGACTGGTGTCCGAAGTAACCCCACACTTCGTCATTCAACTGCCGTGAACGTAGATACCTGCTCTAAGCAAACGGTCACTCGTTTTCATTTAAGGTCAGTGCCCTTCATTGACCTTTGAAAGGTGTTGGTGACAAAAATCCTACGGGACTATTTTGATTTTTGCATTTGAATAGGTGCCGTAAATAGTATAATGATACAAAATAAGTGCTAATAATTGCGCTAGGTGGTTTGTTTCCTTCAAAAATTGTTGACCTGGGTCGTTTCAGGTCAATGATCTACACTGACCTAAAGACTCCATGAAAGACATCTGTTGCGGTCACTGATATAAATGAAATCGAAATGAGCAGCAGAAACTACATTTTACAACGAGTTCTCGCGTAAAAAGCCAGTGGTTTTGACCACGGCCTGACTTTTAAATCCGGTCTTAGTTCAATGAAATTCGTCGTTTGTATTGATTCAATCGTTTTGTAGCCTAATGAACTGTCTCAGAGATGAATTGCTTCGTGTAACACTCCGTTGTCGCATCAGGTTGACTGATTCCCTAGAAATTGCCTTCGCTGGCAGCCACGGCTTCGGCATATTTTTTCCTTGTCATAGGTCACCGACGTAACAAGGTTATCTTGTATCATAAGATCCGATATTTAAGTGCCTACAGCCATGAAGAGTTGGTGCGGCTACACCTCGCCGTTCAGGAATTATTACGCAAAAACCCTTGAGGGTGTGAAGGAAGGAGTGGGAAACAAATTGGCATTCCACCGGAGCGCGTGTGAAGACTTACCTATGGTAAACGATCCGGTAAAAATCGCCTAAAGATGACGTCATTAGTTTTCCGTACAGCGACTGCTCGTTGTTGTTCCACTGCCTTGCACGCCTTAAGCTTCTGTCGGGGCTGGGCAAGGCTGTACGAGGAGAGACAATGCCATCATCGACCAAATCATGCGTTTGTGTGTGGAATGGTCGTGTTAATAAGTCATCCAGTATCAAGTATCGTTATTACATGATCAGCGTACTTCTCTGCACACAAACATCGAAGCCATGCATTCGCAATGACTGCTGCCATCTGGCATCAGAGGCTGCATTTTTTTTTTCGTATCTCAAGCTAGCAGATGTGATGCTTACGTTCAGGCACTAAACCGGGTCGAATCACAGAACCATGTCCAAAAAACCTGACCTTATAAATACCTTTTGGCTTCCATGGTTTGCATTCTATGATCACCGCTAGAGCATTGATCGCTTGCTTCGCAAGACACGCCGGGCGACCTTGAGCTGCAGTGGCTTTCCTTACAACTGCGTGGTCCTGAGTGTCTTTAGCGTCCCCTAGATTGTTCCGCGTTCTTTTATCGCTTCTCGGGCCCTTATGACCTGTTAACTAACTCGTGACAGGGCGTGGAATCCAGAATTTTTCCGACCCTGACTGCTTTGAGATGCATCTGTCTTCGATGAGGAGTTCGCGAACAGGATAAGATTAACTTTTTCGCTAAGGAGCGTCCGTTTGAACGGTCTTTTTTATTTTGGGCATCACTACGACCATGAAACTACATTGAGTCTCCGATGTTCTTACGGTCTCTTAATATTCGGGTCACTGATGATATTCTTTGAGTTCTTGATCTTGTGGATGTTTACATGAATTACATAGAGCGTCGCAAGTCTGGCTCGGCCTTGGAACCCACGACTGCCTCGGAGACCACCATAGAAGAACTTGGTGGTATAGCCAAGCCAGATAGAGCTATAGTTGAACGACTGATTTGAATTTATAGCTGCCTGAAAGGCTTTATAAAGCAAACAAATGTAAAAGGATGGAGTTCTCGAGCAGCCTGCCGGAGTTGGCGACGGCGTCATTGTATATAGACACTCCGGGTTGATGGCTTTTAAGCCGCATTCTGGTAATGGCTCTCGAAGGAGCCGGGGAGCACTTCACTTCCGGCACTAGAATTGTGATAGATGTGTGCATATAAGAGATGGGTGTAAGAATATACATATATATATATATATATATATATATATATATGTAATAACAATAATTAAAAGCAAAATAGAACCGTAGCGGAAAACATTCTGTCAAGGTAGCGACCGCGATTTGAAGTTGCTGAAGCACTGAACAATTCCTATTGTTTAAACGTACGCTCTTAGCGTCCTGGTTCTATTCTGGGCCACTAGTACCATACAGCTTAAGGGCATTTAAGGGCATTTAAGAAGGAGATAAAAATTACACAGAAAGACGTTCTTGTACGGCATAATATTGTTTAGCGTAAAGTTTGAGATTGTTCGCCAACCGAACTAAAACAACCGAATGACAGTTACACAGCCAGCGAGGGAATGAGCTGCATGATAACCGAAGTGTCAATATGCTTCAGATACCGTCAAATCCATTCAACAATTTTTTGACTGACGAGAAGGTCGGCGAGCGTCTGTTTGGAGAGTGCGGTTAATCAAGGGCCTCTCATGACGTCAAGGGCCCGCAGCGTGTCAAATATAATCTCGAACTGATCAGGCCCATGGTCCTAAAAGCCGCCCTAGTGACAACTGCCATAGATTCGTCACACGTTTCGAAGACCTGAAGGCTTCCTGTGACGTCTGCTGGAAGTCCCTGGACCGTGATTCTGACGGGGCCATGGTGTGCCGAAAAAGTTGCGGATTCTAAGACATCCAGGGGCTCGAATTGTCTGGGAACTTAGAGACAGTGATGTGGGTCGTGGCAATGTGCTGATGATTGTCATTGAAGTTACTTTGGGCGGTGGGGTGGTAGGGGCACGACGATTTTCGAAGGAGGCCCGCGGGACGGTTGGAGAAAGTCCAGGGACTGCGCACGGCATGACCACGAGACCGCTGCGAGCGATTAAGGTCGCCTGAGCCGCGGAGTATTTTTGTCTCTGGATTTCGCTCTTTGCTGAAAAGGTGTGTTGAGCTTGTACACCTCTGACGTGCCTGGGTAAAACATTGTTGAAAGCGGATATTTTTAACGCATCGATGGCTATTCAAGTGAGACGAGCGCCACTGCACATATAGGGGCGGCTATAGCCCCCTGGGCTGAGGTGTATCTTAAGCCTGCTATTTGCGAGTTACGACACTCTCTCATTAGTTTTAGGGGCCATCAGCTGACTTTTAAACATCTTAAGTAGAATGGCAAAGTAAGCATGCCATGATATGACACCGCTACAAAGGCTTCTACGTGGATCACAACCGGAGCCAGGACAAGACTGCGGTAATGGGACTGGCGTCTAAGCACTGCGACACAAAAGGCGGAATGCATTTGGCTGGGCCCACCTGGCCCATTTCTTGGACACCTACTAGGGGGCTGACGCGTTGGGTGTAGGGGTCCTCGTAGACTGTCACCATATACGTTTTACGCACTCACACTGAAGTTGAGAAAACATGCTCTACACGTATTGACAAGCAGCATATGAAGACTTTTGTTTAGACCCAGTTCGTGTATATTTTTTCAGGTCAAGTGCAACATCGCAGTGTTTTTATCAAACGAAAAACACGATAAAGCAATCAGGCTGAAATGTTGCTTTAAGCGCGGCCGATATCAAAGGATGGGTAAACGGTCACGGATGGGTAAACTGATAGCATGTGTGAACACTGGCAGCATACCCGGGTATGTTTGTATGGAGTGGCCGCTGCTCCCGTGCGGAGGAGAGCCTCGAGCCTGGGCGGAGGGACGGCCCAAAGCCGGGTGAAGAGGCACCTCTGAAACTTTGAGCTCAAGAGGCAGGTGCTGAAGAGAAATGAAACTGCTAAACCCTCAAATGGAGGCGGAGGGATTCTCCGGGCTGGAGGCTGTGTATTTGAGGTAGCAGAGTAGATATTACGGCAAATAGCTGGGAGCCTTAACGTCTACAAGCCTCGCTTGCCGAATAATTGCTGCTCCCAAAGGTGCAATATGACGCCACATTATTGCATCGTTGCTAGCGGCATCAAAATTGCAGCTTTAATTGGACTCAGTGGCTGTAAACCGCAGGCCCTTTATCGTGTTCAGACGTACCACTACTCTTATCAAAGTCCCCGCCGGCGACAGATGAAACCTCATGGGACTAAGCATCAAGAAACATCAAGAAATGGACCAGCCCAAAGAGGGAGCTTTCGGGCTAATTTGGAGGTGGTGGTGTCTTTTTTGGGACAAAAGGTTCCAGTACTTCTTGACAGTTTACAACACCCGTAGGACTTCCGAAACACAAAAACGTGCTTTCGAGACATCAAAATGGAATCCTAAGCCTGAAAAGGTCCCCGAAAGTCGAATCCCGAAGCAGAGCCTCAGATGACGAGGTGTGGCTACTGTGGCTGAAGGGCCGGTATCCCCTCATCTGGATTTCGATTATTATGAACATGTTCTGGTTTTTTCCTGGATCGGATCGGATGGCATTGTATATTTGTAAAAAAGGGTGGATGGCGGGCAGACTGGATTTCAAAGCGGGGCAGTACATTAAAATATTTGCTGGACGTCCGGTCCGTGAACGAAAGCGTAATGATTGACTATTGGGGCAAATATCTCGTGCTGAAAGCATACCTTTAAACTCAGAAATGAGATCATACCTAGTGTGTTGTACTGAGACGTTTCTATTACAGCTTATTCTTAACGATCAAGAGATATCACATCGGTAGTGACGGTGACCAGATCGTCAAAACGGTGCCAAGCTCGCGCTTCTGCAGCGATGATGCCATGACCACGCCGAATCTCTGGATAGTTGGATTTAGTTTCCGCTTGCATTTGTTATCACTCGCTCAGCGAAAGTGGAGTGTCAAGCCAAACTTTGAAAAAGTTGCGCTAAATTACAAATTGTCAGCGCATCGTTCCTTTTTAAAAGCGAAATTATCTCCGCCGCCACATAACAAAGACCAGAAAAGCATTTTGACCTTTCAACAAAAAAAACTTGTTGTAAACATTGTCTTTTTCGGTTAAATTTTGCTGTTTGTACGCCAAAAATACGCCACACGATTAAGCCCGGCTCTTACCCGGTCCACGAAATCAAACGTAAAATTTGCATGACACCCCCAAAACCCACGGCTCCCTTTTTAATGGGCCTCTTTGCGACAATCCTTGATGCACACCTGCTATCGTAGGAATGACCCAGTCCGGTCGCTACAACGGGGCCCCCGAAAACGAAGACGGCGGGATTCGAACCCGGCTCTCCCGATCACACGGCCCAGTGGTCTTGCCTTCCGTGCCGTGGGCTCCGCAGAGTCGTAGCCTTGCGATGTCAAAACACGACGCTCAGCAGAAATTTTATTTCAAACACCTAAACACGACATTTTCACATTGACTTTCGCGACAAAAGTGGTGAGTTACACCTTACCAACCTGATCAGCCCTGTTTGAGATCAACTGTATGAAACCGTGTGACTCACTGTCCAGCATTCATCCTCTTTGAGGATACGTCAAAACAACAGCAGCAAGCTTCGCAGCATGTCTGTATCACAACTGGGATCGACCACGGAGGATACGACCACAGGAGAGGATATCGTAAATGACGACATACATTTCAGAGGATAATACAGATCTGGGTGTTCATGCAATAGCTACGCATATTCACGTTTCACACTTAAGTAAAGAAGCGAACAGCCTGATACGCGATGAACGTTTGGTATCAGGCAAGCGATCCGACTGGCTGTCAACCATAGCACTAGCACCCTACCAGAGCACCCTGCTAATGAACACTTCTTTCATGAAAGATCTTGAAACATTTTGGCGACTCATAAAACGCTCGCCGGCAATGACAGAACACAATAGCTTTAAAGCTTCCGAAATTGGCCAGCGAAAGACCCTGTCTAAGACACAACCCTTTGAGGATAAGAATAAAACTCTGCAGTCATGCACTTACACACCATGGGAGGAACCACGCAATAAACACGTAAAAGAAGATGAAACTGGCTAGGTACGATCAGGCAGTAAACACTTGCAGACGATAATAGCATCGAGAAAACAACAGCTACCAGGTAAATAAGCTACATCGCTGGCGTAAGAAAAGCCTTCACCCTTGAAATTCCAGCAAATATACCGCAGATGTGGTGGTACGCACCCGCTTTTCACACACCCGCCTCTTGTGAGATGGAATAGCAGCCGTTCAATGTGCCGACCATCTGTATTTTTACGTTTTACCACCCGCATTAATTATTTATTAAGCAGCTTCAGCTCAGTCACCCTGTTCTCTTAAGTCTATTTTCAGCCAGCACCAAATCCGTCTGCCTGCTCGACCGACGTCCGTTTGACATGAACTGCTAATTGCCCTGGACGACGCGCCGCTGCAGCGTTGGCGTCTTACGAACGCGACACCACAGCGCGACTCTAGACTCGAGTCGCCGGCTCGCGGTCCCGAGATTGCGGAAGACCTCGCTCGGATGCACGTCGCGGATAGGGCCCGCCAAACTCGGCCTGAGGCCTCGCCCGGAGGCACGCCGCGGACGAGGCCCGACAAACTCGGCCTGAGGCCTCGCCCGGAGGTCCCATCCCGAAAGAGGCCCGCCTTTACCGTCGCCAGCTGACACTTACAGGACAATGCGCGTCCTGTCCGGGCATCAACCGCTCAAAGCCGGGGAAAAAAGGTCACCCGGCGGGGGACGAGCCGCGGAGAGGCCTCGTCAGAGAGGCTCAGAGACGCTCTGGAGCGCCGGCTCGGCCGCCGCGAACGTGGGTTGTTGGGGGACGCGGGATCGATGTCTGCGAGAATGGTCGAGGCTTGACTTTGTCAAGCGCGGGAGCGGCAGGACTTACCGGCGCAAGAGAGTCCTTACTGTCGACTTACGGCCACCAGGATAGTCGGACGGAGTTGAATGGAGCACACACAGGGAGCGCCGGCGGGTAAGAATGGCTGGGTGAGCGGTCAGCTCCCGTTTTCATTGAAAACCTTGGTTAACGACTGACACACAATCCCATTTTTTTAGTAAAGTCCGCCATATTGCGTCACCTACCCAAGCACAAGTCTAGAGGGAGAAAAGCTCGACGCTTTCGATGATTTGACACCTGGCCGCCGCTCTCCTCCCCTCTTGGATTCACCAGTGACTTTTGGTGAGGATGTCGCGCCAGCGACTCCCGGGCGTCCGACTGAGCCTCGCGGTCGAGTCCCGACAAGGGCGTGACGGGAGCAGAGTGTCCGGCCGTGTCAATTCAGCGGGACCGAGGGGGAGGCCACTCTATACCAGTGAGACACTCGGTTCAGCACGGTCGCCGAGCCGACTGCAGCGCGGCAACGGCCACAGTGGCGGCGTCCGCCCGCCCACAGTGGCTGGCTGACGGCTGGCTGCCTGACCTGGTTGGCTGACCTGGCTGACGGCTGGCTGGCTGACGACACGGTGTGCCGGTCACAGCTGGAGAGGCGCGCCGCGCAGCTCGGCCGCTGGCCGCCCGGGCCCGGACAGGGGCGCAGCGCTGCTGCTGGGACCCCCTCGTCTGCCGCGGACCTGCCGGCCGGCCGGCCGACGGCGGCGAGTGCCGCTCCGGACGGACGTGACGCTGCTGCTGCCGAGCTGCCGACGGCCGGTTGCCGGCAGCGCGGGCGGCAGCTGCGGCTCTAGACGGGCGTGACGGGATTGTCGGTGCCGAACTGCGTGCTCACCACTGTCTCTTGGTACATGCTGACGGCGTCGCAGGCAGCCGACGTGACGCACACCTCGCGGATGATGCACGTGTGGTTGGTGGTCATGGTGCAGAGCCGTATGTTCGATGCCGTGCTGCGGCAGGACAGAGCGGAGCGTTACCAGCCCGGCCGGGCCGCGCGACGCGCGAGGCGCGGACCGGACCCACGCGCCCGGCGGGCGGCCGGGGCGCACCGAACGGCTCGGAGGAAACAGCCGACTTTGAGCAGGAGACGGCCTCGGTTCAAAGACGCGTTGTGACATGGTTTGTAATGGTGTTGATTGCGAAACTCCGGGAACTTGAGGAGGTACTGGTTTAGAACTTAAGGTTGTACAGCGGTCCGACGTGCGGCACGCCGATGTGGACCTTAGTCTTATGTAAGACGTGGCTGGGAGGTTTCCGTCAAAGTTGGGAGCGGGCGAGTGCGGCATCGACGGTTATTTACCAAACCATTCGGAACGGTGTAGTCCAGAATAGTCAAACCACAAACGCCGTCCAGCTGCCTAACCATTCCCCGAAACCTTACTTCACTGGTTTGTACTGCCCTATACCATAACGCCACGGATTTCTGTCATCCGGTTACGCGCGCCCGACCTCTGAACAAACGGTTGTTCTTGTGCAAGGCCCAGGATCCCAGATGGACCATCCACAAACTACAGATAATAAAGTTCCGGTTAATGTGCTGATGAGTTGATGCAATTTCTTCCCGGGTAAGGCGCGTATCTTGTGTCTGCAATATACAGCACGAAGGTTTCTCCACATATCCACACATCCACGGTAATCATGAAAGGAACTCGAGCGAACCTGCTGAGGAGTGCTTGGGATCGGCAGGGTTAATATGCATATATATATATATATATATATATATATATATATAAGGAGGCGAACTTGTCAGCGAATACTGATCGCAACGAATTGAGCTATAAGAGTATGCAGTGTCTATGTCCCAAACGTTGTCGTGTTACGCACCAGCACGTGATATTCAAGATCGCTCTCGTAACGGTCATACTGAGCATTATCTTGGCGGCTGCTGGCGTCGCCATACATCGGACAGTGGTGAATTGGCCAATGGTGATGCAAATGGTACATGCATCTACGCCACGTATGCAGTACACCTTCGGCTTGCATTCTCTGTTTTTGCCGAGACCTGACATCAATTTCTAAAAACACTCCCAAACCAGCAGATCCACTGCTTTTGCTTGATTACGCGTGACTAGCAGCCCACATCAATCCACACTTTTGCAAATGGTGTTATTCTTGTGTCGTGTTGCTGTGCTCAAGATAAGGACCAGTTTCTATCCGTGTTCTTCAGTTTTTGCAAGGAAAGTTACGTTTGCCATGTGAATCGAATGGAGATGCCGTCTCAGCGATGTTGTTAGTTCTGCTTTCAGAAGCATCCGCTCTGCATAAAACTCGTTTTGCTGTCGAAATACGCGTTAAGCTAGGCCATTAGCCATTGCGGGAAGAAATTAGCGATGTTTGGGACGTAAGTATGTCAAATGGGGACACTGTTCCGGAGGAGCGGTTTGGGAAGGATCAGCATCTCAGAGCACGCCAGCCCGTAGTAATAGCCCGTTGCTGATTATAAACGGCTCCTGCTCTCCTGAGGACATTTACTGATTAGGTTCTTTACAGAACACGGATCAACGGCCGTTGTTGGAATGCATTTTCACTAAGCCGCTTGATACGATTAATTCTGGTCTTAATTCTATTTTCTTGACATCCATTTACAACGGCAGCATTTCCGAAATAAATGAAACGCCATTTGCTCGGAATAACATCTCAGAGCAAATCGATTTCTCTGTTGAGCGGCATGGCATGATACGCACTATAGCACACAAAGCAGCTTACACCAGCACGCGCCCATCTACATCCAGCCCTCCTATTGATCCCCCTGCAAAGATCGGCCGGGGTCTAGCCGCGCGCGGAAGGTCAAGAGGTCAGAACCCGTTTCTGCAGTTACCCTTTCCGGCGAACGGCACGTTTCAGCCTGCTGTAGCTCCAGGTACCAGCGTTTAGCATCGCCCGTTCAGCGAAGGGGTGGCTCGTGACCGCGCCTCGGTACGTACCTGAAGGCGGCCGAGCCGGATCGAACCGAGCCCCACCAGACGAGACCGCAGCGACCGAGCACGCCGCGCCTCGGTACGTACCTGAAGGCGGCCGAGCCGGACCGAACCGAGCCCCACCAGACGAGACCGCAGCGACCGAGCACGCTCTCCAGCAGCCGGTGGCAGCAGTAGCGCAGCTCGGCGCTGTGGAAGCTGTAGATGAAGGGGTTGATGGCGGCCGAGCTGAGCGCCAGCAGCGCTAGCCAGCCGCGGGCGGTGGCGCTGCCGTAGAACCAGTCGCTCTGCGCCACCACACAAAGACAGAGCGGGCTCCAGCAGAGTAGAAACACGCCGACTGTGAGCAGCAGCGTCTGGCCGCAGCGCGCCGGGCTACCACCGCCGCCGCCGCGGCCCAGCGAGACCTCCACCGTCTGGATGGCCTTGGCGTGCGTGCGCGCCACGCAGTAGACGTACAGGTAGCAGGAGACGAAGACGCCGGCGGCCGGCAGGAAGAGCACGCCGGTGATGACGCTGGCAGCGGTGCGGTCGAGCAGGTCGACCGGCGCGTGTGAACCGCCCCCGGCGTCCGCCCACGGGTGCAAGCCCAGCAGCGCCAGACCCGCCAGCAGGCCGTACGCCCAGGAGAAGGCGGCGAAGCGAGACACGCACCGGCGGGTCACCAGGTTGTTGTAGCGCAGCGGCTGTGCCAGCGACGTGCAGCGGTCGACGGCGATGGCGACCGTGGTGAGCACGGAGACGGCGCTGAACGCCACCAGCAGGCAGTAGGGCAGCAGGCGGAGCCGCGTGGCGCCGGCCGCCGAGCCGCCCGACAGCTCGAGCAGCAACGTCACCGGCAGCACCACGCCGATGAGGCCGTCGGCCGCGCTCAGCGTCAGCAGGAAGCAGTTGCTGGCCGTCTGCACACGGTAGAACTTGACGACGGAGGACACGACCAGCAGATTGGTGAGCACGATCAGCACGGAGAGCAGCAGGCCGGCCAGCAGGTAGAGGATGAATGTGAGTGGTACCGGCTCGGGCGCCACCGCTGGCTCGGTGACGCCCCAGACTCCCAGGTCCTCGGTCGTCATGCCGGTCGAGTCGTCAGAGCTGTCCTTCATGGTCAGCCGGTCGACGCGCAGGTGTCTGGGGACACAGCGGGAGAGGTCATGGGCTGGGTCCGGGTTCGGATCTCGATCGTCATGGTCCGCTTTCTGGGGGCGTTATAGGGAAGTTGGGGTTATTCGGACTCCGAATCAGGACACGCCGCCTGCAGCCATGCCTTGCCAACAATCGTGTGCATCTCAGCAAAGCGCGCAGGTGTAAAAGGGAAGAAATGAACACTGGCGGAGGCTGGTGCGATGATATAGAACAGGGAACAATGTTTGTGCAAATGGCTACAAACTGGATGGTTGCGAAAGTGAAGGCCAGACAGGTTGTCTGGATGACCAAATAATTACGTGCATGGCAGAGTGATGTCCCTGCACTGTGCACCATTCCACGCTCTACGAAACGTGCCCTCCGCTTTGAGTGAGGGGTAAAAGGAGGTTTAAAAAGTGGGGAGGGGCACACAAACATTCCGAGCCCGGGGGAATGTGCTTCAAACATCTTTATAGCAGCAGCGTTACAGGACCGCTGCAGAGATTATACAGAGAAAAAGCCCTCGCCGTTTCTCATCACTCGGGATCATTATCAGGTTTGGGCATTTTAGAAGACATGGTGTGCGCAAAATAAGAGACGACGGAACTAATTTCAGCAGTGGGCGCTCTCTTAAACGCCCATTTACAGTTAACGCAACAAGAGAAAGCGTTTCATCCGAAACTGCCAGTCCCGACAACATTAATGAAAATTATGCCGAGTCGTAGTTAGGTGCCATGCTGTTAGGGGCCTGTTGCTAAGCGGTTGTTAGGCGCCTGTTGTTAAGCGGAAGCGCTATCCGGACCTGTTAGATGCGTGGGACCGTGGCCGACAATTCTCAGCCTCTGGCAATACGTCTCATCCTCAGGCCTCCTCTGCATGGCCAAAATACAAAGGGTCCGTATAAATCCATAATGCATTGCGGCATGGGAGTGTTCGCAAAACACAACTAAATGAGCTGAACTGTCAAATACCAGTTGTCTGCTAGATGCCATGCTGACTCAGTAATGCGTGGTCTTTGCGATTGTTTCTGTACCAGGGAGTCCGTGGTATCGAGAACTACAATCATCACCAGATTAGAAGCGTGATCAAATTACAAAATCCTGCCGCTCGTTATTTTGAATAACGATACTCACGCAATAGGATGCAACGTCTATGTCACATTACTAAAAGTGCTATGCTCACAGCAATAGTGAGGTGCGATAAAAATCAACACAAAACCAAAATAAGTAAGTGGAGATCTCTTCTTGCCCCTTTAACATTCACGTGCCCACAGCAGTCCACACGTGCGATCATTCTCAGCCGAGAACGGACGTGCGCTGCCTGCGCCGGCCGCTCGTTGTGGGAGGGGGGGGGGGAGGGGCTGATCTGAGGGGCCGAGGGGCATTAGAAATTGACTGCTTGCAATTCTTAAACTTTCTAGCTACCCAAATAAGCACTTCCTTCCTAAGTCTATCCATGCGCCTACTGTATTTTTAAGCTATGGAGAGCTGATAGAAAGTTGTTGATATTGATAATTATATTGTAAAGATGTCAGTCCTAAAAGGTTTTGATACTGCTTTTTAGGACCATGTTGATTTTGTAAAAAATATTGGTGGTGTGTGGGCACGTTGATGTCGTTGGACGGTAGGTGAGTTAAACGTGTGCTGGTGAGTAGCAACAGACCTGGGCACTGAATGCATTGCAAGGAAAGATTATGTGTGATATGGTAGAGAGATTTGGCTGTAACCCACAAGCACCATCCCTCGTTCAGTCATGAGTGTGGCGTACGACGCCGTCAAAGTTGCAGGAACAGCTTGCCTCCATCTGACATCGCTCACAGAGAACAATTTTTTTACATTCTTGCCAGTGTATATTTGTGGAAAACAAAATGTCTTGGGGCTAAAAACACCAAGAAACACTGAAGTTTCAAACATTGGGGCTGATCCATCACAGTGCTGACCGGGCCTGCGCGAGACGGCAACGGCGGCCGAGGCGCCTCGCCACGGAGCGCCGCAGCGCTCCGACAACTGACGACCAGCGACTCGCCGTGCATAACGGTGCCACTGCCGGCGGTGCTGCCGGAGGCAACACAAACCTGACCGGCGTTCAAAGAGGCTAGTGCTGCTGCAATCGCTGCCTTCACTACGAGGTTGGAGCGAAGTGGAAGAGCGATACAAAAGAGATAATTTGTGGTCCGTGAGCAATATTCCCTGGCGACGCAGATTCAGGTGCTCCGCGGCATCGGCGCCACGTGATCTTCCTCCGCCGGGACGGAGCGCCGGCCGCTGCCCGGGATCGGCGCCGCGGGATCTTCCCCCGCCGGGACGGAGTGCCGGCCGCTGCCCGGGGCGTCGACCCATTCCCCGGGCGAAGATTAGGTTTGCAAATGCGTTCGGCGAAACGGCAGATTTACCTAAGTGCGCACACAAGCACGGACGTGCGCCCTCGATTGTTTCTGCGACGCACGCTGCGCGTCGGATGCGTGGATTGTGCCGCTTCCCGAGTGGTAGCCGACAGACGGAGCCTGTGTGGCTGGGTCGGTGACGCGAGTGCCAGTGCAGTCATGAGGTTGACAGACGGAGCCTGTGCGGCTGGGCTGGTGACGAGAGTGCCAGTGCGGTCATGAGGTTCATAGAACACCCGACTTTGAACCGCCGGCCCCGTATTTGAATTGCCTGCTTTGCTTAATGCTGCGGTGGTCCTGGTGTGACAAGAAGTGGAAGAGCTGGCAGCGCTTGCTTTTATGACCACAGCGCACTTGTCCTGGCCGTTTTCATGCCTTTGTCAGACGAGGGGGCTCATAAGGCTCCTGTTATCTCTAAAAAGGACACGGGCGAGAGGCAAGCAGAAAGCGGCATCGAGTACCTTGCATTAAACATTATTATCTTAAAGCCATTGAACCCCGGTGCTAATGAACTTTAATGGGTCAACCTGCACATATGAATACAGGGACTGGAAAATGGAACTGATAGTGATGTTTTCAGGTACCTAAGTGTGCCGGGATTTGAAGAAAATTTCTGCATTTCCTTGGTTCAATATTCTTTTTTTGCCCATGTTCATTGGCTGGTGGTGGTGGTGGTGGTGGGGGGGGGGGGGGGGGGTCAAAGGAGCATTGAGGGTGCACAAGTCAGCAGTGGGGACTGGGTCCCTCCTCGAATGTATATTAAGTGAGGTTCATTGGTACTCTTTTTACTTGGCCCTGTGCCCTCCCTCCCCTAGCAGAAGGCAAATTATTGATTACTTGGTACTGTGCCCTCCCTCTCTTAGCAGAAAGCAAATTGCTGCTGGGACGCTCTTGGCAAGGAAGCTTTTACGCATGCTCTATGTGAGCTTACTGATAACTCAGATGCAATAAAGGCTTGCAATTAATGGCTCTCAGCCGATTCCAGGAAAACTTCCGAGCAACTGCCTAGCCCGTCCGGCACGAGTAACTATGGCGTGTTATCTGCAGGCGACGAAAGCACCTTAACCACGCCGACGCTGGTTCCATGCAGGAATTCAGCACAGTTCCACTGGCCGGCGCCCGTCTCGCCTGCGTGTGTGGCCCGCCGCCTGGGTTTTGTCCAGCGCCGTACTATCGACCGTAGTGATATCCTGCTGCCGGAACTCGAACGTATGCCGCTCAGAAACACTCCCCCGCCAAACAACCTCCGGCATCGATAGAAATCTTCGTCTCGCTGGCCCGGGAACGGAAGATAAATGACGGTTCTGGAAGACAAGCACATTGCTCACTGCTGGTGCGAAATGTGTCTGCCTGTGTCAAACACGTGCAGCACTTCAGAGTGGACTGATTGATGGATAATGCAGGCTTAGTTTTTCGGCGCAACACGCTGTTCCCCACGGCTCTGCCACAGGTCAAAAATGCGGCATTTCAGAAACAAAGCAAGAAGGAAAATATTTACAGACGCTGCTTTCCATATAACACCTGCATGGGCAATAACCAATGCTGCAAAACTGCGCGAATTTATCAGAGGAGTCTCAGGATCAAGCTTAACGAAGCAGCCCTAAAAAACACGAGAAGCCGTAAACGTCCCCAGAACGGCCCGACAAGATACCACACTCCCTTCGAGGAGCAAAACAATGCGCGACCCTTGAGAGCCCCGGCAGGCTTGTCGCAGGAGCAAATTCAGCCCCGACGACCCCTGCTTTGGGGGTGCGCCCTGTGTCAACGCCTCGGTCGCAATCAACGCAATGGCGCGCCAAGTTGTGCTCCCCTTGAACTTGGGGGCCAAAGTCGGCTCATCACGAGCAGGACGCGGCCAGCCAGAGCGGCCTGGATGTCCTCGGGCGCCGCGACGATATTTAATCAATCGTCAGAGTTGGCCGGAGCCGGAAATCAGCAGTCAGCGGCTGATGGCACGATAAATATCGGACGCCCTCGGGGGGCGTCCACGCCATCACGTCGTTAGTCAAGCTGAAGTCCGTCATGTTGCAGGTTAGGTCAGGCCGGGTCACGTCAGGTCAGGTCGGATTAAGTTAGGTCGGGTCGTGTCAGGTCAGGTCAAGTTGGGCGGCTCAGGCCGGGTCATTTCAGGTCTGGTCAAGTTGGTCAGGTCAGGTCAGGTCAGGTCATGGCATGGTCAGTTAGACCACAGTCGGACACACCATAACGCTGTTACATCACGGCCGATCGAGTTAAGTCATGCTAGTCAGTCTCCATGCTTAGGTCAGATTATGTAGCATTCACGTCATATTTCGTCACATCACATGGCGAGATGAATAGTCATATCACAGCCAATCATGTCATTATCAGCAATGTGAGGACCAGACTACCGACACTAACGTGAGGTCATTACTTCTACCTCACGCTGAGGTCACTAATCTTAAGGTAATTGCCACAAGCAATAGTCACATTTGCGCCATGGTCAGGCGTGTCACGGTTGGTCAGGTCGTTGCCATTGTAGCCACGGCTTGGTCTCAATTGGCCCATTCTCGATCCGTGACAATAAAGGCAATGGGGTCACCATCATTCGGAGCACAGACGGCCGTCAAGCCCGCTGCGTCTTCCAGGTCTCCTCCGCCGTCTTCCTCTCACCCCGCAGCGGTGGCGTCGTCGGAGTGCGAGGCGGGCGCTGATCCGTTCGGTCGGAACCGTTCGGTCCGTTCGATCCCCGAACGGGATCCGTTCGGTCTGTTCAATCCCCGAACGGGATCCGTTCGGGATGGACCGCAGCTGTCTGGTCGGCAGCTGCGTGAACCGCAGAGGTCTTGCCCGTAGCTGTGTGAGCCACAGCTATCTGGATCGCCGCTGTGTGAACCGCAGCTGCCTGCACGGGAGCTGTCCGGCCGCGTCCGTTGGGACTGGAGCTGTCTGGTCGGCAGCTGTCTCGTCTGCAACTGTTTGGACCACAGCTGTCTGGGTCGCCGCTGTGCAAACCGCGACTGTGTGGAGGGGACCTGTATAAATTGAAACTGTCTGGGTCGCCGCTGTGTAAACCGCGGCTGTCTGGACGGGAGCTGTCGTCGCCCGGACAGCACGTTCCGGACCAAGCTAACGCGCCGGCTGGTTCTCATGAAATGAACTATGGCAGAAATAGCATTCCTAGACGAGCCAGGTCCTCCGAGTGATGGCTGTGATGAACGAGCCAGCCGAGCGCGATAAGAAAGCGCTGAGAAAGGGTCAGCTAGGCTGGAAAGCACTTCCTTTCCCTTAGGATACGTTGCTGAGGGATATCTGCTTCAGGCTGAATTATCAGCGTCGTCAGAAAAAAATGTAGGCTTGTGGTCTATGCATTTCAACAGGCGACTATTCTTACGATATTAGCTGTGCTCTCAGGTTAACAGCAAAACCTTGCGTTCCTAGCAAATGTCCAGTAGCCCATTCGACACCCCCCACCCCTCCCCCCCCGCCCCCGCCCACTGGTGGCACTGATGAACCCCGCGTTGTGACGAATTGAGACACGTGAATAATGGAGTGAGATGGTTGATGGATTACCCGCTCCATCATATGCTCACTTCAGCCCATTCATCCTTAAAGAGACCACATGCAACTTGGCTGTTTGACTGAGCGCTGCAAGCAATAGGACACTACTACCTTACAGCCCGACTATGGGCTCGTAAAAGCGTCTGCAGTGCGTGACATCGTTTGATTTGAATCATTACTAGAAGCGCGCCAGAGCCTTGGTAAGGGAAGATTTAAAGGGTGATACAGGGCCCCCGATGGATGAATGGTGCCCCCCCCCCCCTCTAAGATAGATATCTTCGCCGGATATTGACACTAGATTTGAGCTTTTCTTCGTTTTATTTTCATGCTTACAACCGGAACAGTGGCCAGAAGCTACCGGAAGATGTGGTGATAGCTGTGATCTGAAGTGAATAAATGAAAGGAAGCAGGCGTTTAATGACTGGAGGGAATAAACAGCAAGCGTTTTTCATTTTAAATTGGTTGAGTGGTCTCTTCCTAACCTGAAAGAACTCAGAAGCTTTGCACTAGCTTTTTATTAGTTTTGCAGAAATATTGAAGGTTGCATAAACGTAGATTGTAGATCGGTGGGATCAAACATTTGTATCTAAATGGGCAACGCATGTTTGTCTGGGGATATTCAGCCTTCGGTCAGAACCGATTAGTGAGACAAATCATGTAACAACATTTCAAGCTACATGCATGTTTATGCTGTTTATGTTACATATGTCTCAAAAGTTGTGAGTCTCAAAAACAAAACCCAATTCTCGGCGTTGCAGTTTCCACAGGCCGCGCAGCACCGGCCGTGTTGCTTACTCTATGCAGCGAACAACGTGCAGACGGAAATCACAACACATCCAATATAAGTACATATGAACGTTTTAAAACACTCCTCTGTACATTTAGAAGGCCTTCTGGCTGTAAATTTTACCTGCACAATCCTTAGATTGATAATAGGAATGAATTAGCATTTATAGCACAGCGAACTGTGGCTGGAATCTGATAAAGAACTGAAAGAGTAAAGGTAGAATATCTATTTTCGGGTCTCTGAAAACTGCAGTCCCGGTCATTAGTGTTCTTGCTCCTAAGATCGCGAGTGCGCAGGCTTCCAGCTTTTCACGTAAATTTGTCACTAGTCGATTTGGCAAAGGGATGGGCAGCCACGGACAAACATGGGTTGACTTTTTTATTTTTGACCTCATTTCGATCCACTCCATTGAACACTTACGAGATCCTTTACCTTTTTGGGCAAATGCCCCATGGGTAAAGCACTTGGGTGCACACCATCTTTTCCGGTCAGGGACCAAAAAGTCATTTCGCCCCAGAGCGGGCTGCTTACCGGACACCGGTCACCATTTTGGCGATACGTGGCGACCCCTGGTTGATCCGGGGACACTGAGAGGAATACATCGTACATTGGTCCCCTCCCTGACGTGGAAGACCCTTCCACCCGGGCAGTTAGCTTCAGCTCGATGCACGGACGCATTGACGCAAAAAGTTCCTTTGTCACCGCAAGGGACCCCATCATTGGCAGAGACTCCAGCTCAGCCCAATGGTTCCTTGGCTGATGTCGGGTGTAAGGACCCCCGTTTGGTACTGGAGTGACTGGCTGATAGAAGGCCCTTCCCAGGGGTGTCATTTTTCAAAATCGGTTGAACGGGCTGAGTCTTTAAGGTTGAACTAATTTACTGCCAAAACCTGATTTCTTCCTGAGTTTTGACCACTGATTATGCGTCCCCGATCTCAAAGTAAATAGGCTAAAAACGTTTTTTTCGACTTCAAAATGGGACTTAATACAACGGATAATTGACCTAAATAGCTACCTGGATCAGATCTAGCTGCTGCGAATCCTGTACCGCCAGGGGACCAACAGAGCCCCTTTTGTGGTCATGATTTGACGGGTGTAGAATCAATGATGACTTCCGCTGTCGCTGATCATGTTTTGGCATTTCACAGTCAGTGCACTACTACAATAATCACGATTGTCTGAAAAATACACTTGATTCTGCTGATGCGTTGACTTTTATTCGGGCAACCACCTGCTTTTAAAAGCTGCCGCATTTCTATCCACCCGCTATTCATCCGAATTCAAGTGATATGGTGTGCAAAATTTGTGAGAAAAAATTGCAGCCTGGCTCACAATATGAAGGAGCTGGCATTACAAAAGCGTAACAGAGTTACAGGTTATTTTTGGTGCAAAATGAGCAAGGTACTAGTAATAGTGCGTCTAGGTGCCTGATGTACCAATAGACGTAAGATAATTGTTACGCAATCCCTTGGGGCAGCATTCTTTTATGCTTATATACATTGAAGGGCTCAAAGTGACACTGGGGGGGGGGGGGGGGGGAGCTGAAGTAAGCATTGGTAGGTCTCAGCTTTCCCTCCCCTCCGAGAGTATATAAATCGGCGCCCCTAATCCATTTACTGTCTGACTATGAACTCTCATCAGAAGTTCTCATAACTCCTTTGGTCGTCAGAGACTCCCGCCGACGCAAGAGGCCATCTGACGCGGCGCTGTCTGAGTCCCTGTTCAGCAAATGTTTTCCTGGGCGACAAGGGGTCCCTTACCGACACGGAACCACCGTTACGCAGTTAGGGCGCCTGAGCAACGCAGGGGCCGCTCATTGTTTCAGGGGCACCGACCAAGGTGAATGCATGCTTGTTCCTGCTTGGGAAATGGCTCATTTCCAGGCCCAGACCGACTGAGGCCCAGTGCTCAGATCGACTCAGAGCCGACTGTTTGGTATTGATGGTCTCTGGCTGAAATACAAGCGTACGCTGTACTTGGGGTTCCAATTGGTGCGAGAGGCCCTAAAAATGTCACTTGAAGTCAGGGTCTTACGATACTTGACATACAGCCAGGCGTTTTGGCCCTTCTCCTTTCAGCCTTCCAAACGGGCATTTGATATTTGGTCCCGACATAAAGGCTCTCATAGACTCGGGGCTATCAATGGACTGAAAACCCATTTGAGGGCACGGCCTGCGGGCCGGAGCGCTGAGTACGACCTCCAGCCAGCCTTTCGGACCCCCGGGACCACAGGTGGGCGGTGTGGTATGGGTGGGCGCGGCACGTACTCCCCTTGCCTGCACTGATGGCCATTGTTCAATTGCAACAACAGCTCGTTGTGTCACGTCGCATTGTTCTAACTTATTGTTGGCACCGGTTTAGATCATACCTAAGCTATGCCATACAGGCTACAAAATGCATGTCATATAGCCCGTCAGCTATGTTTGCCGTTATTCTAATGCTTCCAAATGCAATTTGACCAACAAGATGTCGTGCACTTTGTCATGGTTTCACGTGTCCTTGGACGTTTGATCTTATAAGACATTGCAGGCCGGGTTTCCACGCGTCATGTCAGCATGCTCTATTTCGTCGCCGATGTCTATGTCTAATGGTTCTTCAGATCGCTTGACGTCACACATCGCGTACAATCACGTGAGATAAAGCCCCCTACACCCCCGCCATGGCACCTTAAGCCCACTGCCATTACCGGGCCGCGCAGAATCACCAGCCTCCTCGTTATCCTTCAACAGGCTGCTGAACGGCTCCGCAGCAATCGCGCGGGCCCCGTCCATCACGCGGTGGCCCGTTACACAGGCCGGGCTGGGATGCGGCGAAATCCGTACCGGCCAGCGGCGCTGTCGGCCATCCATTCCCAGCCGTCACAGAGCCGCCGTTGTGTGCAGCTTTTCCAGCCGGCCTCCACTGGCATCGATCGACCGCGCGCGGGGGGCCGCATGCTGCGGCCGCCCCTCGGCCATTATCCCTGCGAAGGACGGTGCACGTGCGACGCGCGACGGTGCGACGGTGCGAAGGGGCCGCGTCGCACGCTTCGCCAGACCGGGCTTGTTCGGAGCGATGTGCTGCCAACCAGGCAGTCAACGGCATTGTGCGTCAGTGCGTCCCTGTGCGGTGTGTCCAGCCAGCACGATGGCATGCACGACGGCAGTGGTGTCCGTGCACCGCCGTAATGGTCTGAACAGCAGCAGCAGCAGCAGCAGCATTCCTTCACTGGCATCGCGTATACGGAACAGCGATCACCTTCCACTGCGGCGAACGCGCCGGCCGCACGCAGCCTGGGGAGTGGGCCATTTCCCCAGATCTAGTGCAACTGACGTGGGCAATTGCCAAACTGTCCATTCCCGAACACTTCAAGCGCCTGAGGGTATTCCGCGGAGCGGGCGGCACCTCAAACCAAAACACCGCTCTCGGTCTCTGACGTGAGCAACAGTCGGAAACAGTATTATGAGAGCTGATGCCATCGCATTTCATCCAGCTTTCTCTCTCTCTCTCTTTCTCTCTCTCTCCCTCTCTCTTTCTCTCTCTCTCCCTCTCTCTTTCTCTCTCTCTCCCTCTCTCTTTCTCTCTCTCTAGATTCGGCCTTACTCCTATTCAGAAAAGGGTTTGCGCAGCAGGAACGGCTGAGTGGCCAGTGGAGGCGCTCTGGTGCTCGCTAGATTTTAAATCCTCCATCGCGCTCAATTAATCTTGTAAGGAAGTCACTGTAGCGCTTCGTGAAAAATGTTCACTCGAATTCACGCAGCGGTAATGCAAGAACTGTCAACGACGGCGGGTTACGAGAATTCTTGAAGTTCGGTTACATCCGGACAGGCAAAGTTTCGCACCACAAATGCTCCACGGGTATTTCAATGCAGGTCGGCGTTGAGTGGACAACGTGAATGCAGGCTGTGACATTGTATCTAAATCCAAGCCGAGTGCGTGAGACAATGATATACCGAGCCGACACAAAATACACTCACATTGAATCACCATGTGTCTGAGCTCCTCAATGCTACCGAAGGATGAGTGCTGTGGTCCTCAGTGCTTGGAGACCAGCGAACGCTGTCTTCAGTTCACCGATTTTTGCTGCTTGGAGATGGGGGAACAAAGCGCGGTGGTAGTGAGTCCGGACTCACGATGGGGGAATGGAGTGCGGTGGTGACGTACCCGGACTTGCGATGGGGGAATGGAGTGCGGTGGTGACGTACCCGGACTTGCGATGGGGGAATGGAGTGCGGCGGAGGCGTATCCAGGCTCACGATGGGGGAATGGAGTGTGGTGGTGGCGTATCCGGACTCACGATGGGGGAATGGAGTGCGGTGGTGGCGCATCCGGACTTGCGATGGGGGAATGGAGTGTGGTGGTGGCGTATCCGGACTCACGATGGGGGAATGGAGTGTGGTGGTGGCGTATCCGGACTCACGATGGGAGAATGGAGTGCGGTGGTGGCGCATCCGGACTTGCGATGGGAGAATGGAGTGTGGCGAAGGCGCATCCAGGCTCACGATGGGGGAATGGAGTGCGGTGGTGGCGCATCCGGACTTGCGATGGGGGAATGGAGTGTGGCGGAGGCGTATCCAGGCTCACGATGGGGGAATGGAGTGCGGTGGTGGCGCATCCGGACTTGCGATGTGGGAATGGAGTGTGGCTAGGGCGTATCCAGGCTCACGATGGGGGAATGGAGTGCGGTGGTGGCGCATCCGGACTTGCGATGGGCGGAGCCAGCGGTGTAGTTTTGCCACATACGTTGCAGGGCTGAGCAGAAAGAGACTTAATCTGTCCTTAATCTGTCCAAAAAGTACTCTATCTTTACTTTGGCCCACTTTTTTCTCGAAGTTCGGAGAGGGTGGAGGCGTGGTGAACCCCAGTTCCATAACTAAATAGGAAACGACATCCCTAGATGGATCCAAATGATTTTAGACTGGCCCCTTATCGCTCAGGACCTTCTGGATTTAAACTGTCCTCTAAGGCTTTCATAATGAATTTACGTCGTGGAAATTTCATCCTGATAGTGGTGACGTACTCAGTTGTTTCGGGGGCAGGCCTGTGGATGTATGGCGTGCCATTGGTTTGGGCCTGGCTGCCGGATTAGTGTTTCGCCATCTCCTTCACTGGACGCAATGGATTACGACACTAATAACAAGATGCATTGCGTGATTGATGAAATAGATCGAAATTATTCTTGAACCCGTCGTCGTAATTAGAAAACTTGAGGAGTTAGCGAATAGCTCTATAGCTCTGTTAATAGTGTATAATAACATTTTGAAAATTGCAATTTAAATTAAGCTTGATCTTATGCGTTGACAAAAGGCAAAGTTCTTTTGTACTACTTTTAGCCGTTCTTGATCGCAACACCATGCCAGAGTTTTTCCGTAAGAGCCGCACGGGAAGAACCCACCGTGTCCTGTGTAGCTGTCCATAACACATTATTATCGCGACATGAACGTCCAACGCTCCTGACCGCCTCCGAAGCATCAGCAGCCCCCGGCGGGATCTCCGGGTTTGAGGCATTTTGTACACATTGTGTTTATGGGCTTTTCATAGGTCATTGCAGTTACGCGAACTAGTTTCATCTAATGTTGATATGTAGATTCATTCGGCAGGGCAAAATACAATCCTTATTTTGGCAAAATAAATAACAGACGAAGAAAATAAATGCGCGAAAACCAACATTTGTCAACGATGGGAATCATTTACATATCTCGCACAAGTTATATGCATTTTGGGCAAGTCCACACCAACAGGCCCCGGCTTAGTTAGATCAGGATGCTCGCTTCAGGGGTCGCTGATCTTCGCAAGGACCTTTGAGTATCTTTATGTTAACGTAATTAGTTTGGTTCAGATACTATTTTGAGAGTGCTGATCTCCTTGACCTTCGGGTCAAATCAAACAAAACAAGGTCGCACTCCAGATTGGTGTTCAAAGTTCGACCCCTCAGATTTCCTCACGCAATCAGCTTTAATGTGAATGCCTCTTATAAGCAAAAGTTAATTTGTGTTCATGTGAGGTCAGTGACTTCATTTCATCTCTAAAAGGTAAAAATGATAAAAAACTTAGGAATTATTTTGATACTTAACCTTGTGATTGACGCCAAGTACTACTCATGGCGACATGCTCCTCAAAGCGACAGTTTAATGGAGTGGATGAATCAGAGCAACAGCCAGCAGTCATTTTAGACTCCCGTTAAACTCTCGGGGTGATTAAATTGACCCCCGAAGGTTTTCCAAAGTGGTTTCCAAACGACGCGGCGTAACCGCGCCAAATTTTGTCTAACTGTAGACAATGGAATACCAGATCGTTTGACATAAACAATTTAGATGTACCTCGCAAGGTCACCGACCTATGGCAGGTCAAAGTCAGGCCGTGATTTCAGCGAAGGCAATTTCTAGAAAATCGTTCAATCTGATGCAGCAACGAGGTGTTTGGCGAAGCCATACATTTCTGAGATTTTTTCTTAGCCAAAACAAGCATTGAATGAGCAAATTAAATCGACCTAAGGTCAGGTATGAAGGTCAGAATAAGGTCAAAATCAACTTGTTTTGTTACTCTGGGGCTTGCTGTATGGGATAGTTTCTGGTCCTCATTTCGAATTTATTGATAGTTGGAACCACATTATAATCTTCCATTGACTTGCCAGAATAGGCAATTGACCTAAGATATCCCAGGCTGACATTTTGTTTTTATGAGCATACTGCCTAGCGTGATCTTTGTCGCGTATTCAAATGCAACACTCAGAGCAATCTTGTATGATTTTGTCACATGACCTTCAAAAGGTCAAATTAGGTCACTGACCTTAAATAAGTTTGACCTTTTGCTCAGAAACAATTATCTAGGTTCTGGGGGCACTTTGGAGACAAATCTATAATTTGACCTTGTTTGACCTTATTTGACCTGAGTTTTATGACCTAAGAAGCTCAAACTTTGACCTAAGTGAGTTCACGTACAGGTTAAAATACCCTGCAAATTTGGTGTCTCTACCTTTCTTAGTTCCCGAGATCTCGGGGGGTCAAATTGACCCCCCACCCGAGCGAAAGGTATCTAGCCGGCCGCCTGGGCGCGTGTTAAGTATGATCAGAGAGTGCTTTGGTCTGGCTTCCCCGACCATTCACCCGCCTCTCCCGGGCGGAATCAAATGGCCTTACGCCTCTAATAAGACTAACTTCACTTAGACTACTCTTATGGTCGAGCTAAGCTTACAGTGTCTTTTATTAAATGACACTATTGTATTAGCCCAGTTCGAATAGTCATCGCCTGAATTTGACTTGCCATAGGTCAGCGACCTTACGAAGTAGATCTCAGTGTTTCCACCAACAAGACTGGCCATTCAATTACCTACAGATACACAAAGTTTAGTTTTTTTATCTCCGAGAACCACCCAATAGCACTTCTTAAATCAGGAATATATTTTA
This sequence comes from Pollicipes pollicipes, assembly GCF_011947565.3. Taxonomy (NCBI): domain Eukaryota; kingdom Metazoa; phylum Arthropoda; class Thecostraca; order Pollicipedomorpha; family Pollicipedidae; genus Pollicipes; species Pollicipes pollicipes. The sequence goes on from NW_023596420.1 coordinate 7,996,399, forward strand.
TTAAGCGACCTCACGAAGCGACGTAAACGACTTTGCGACGTATATCTCACTGTTTCCACCAACAAGATCGGCCATTCAATTGCCTACAGATACACAAAGTTTAGCTTTCTTTTGATTTCGAACAACCACCAAGTAGCACGTCTCAAATCAAGAATAGCTTCTATTTCGGCAGGCCTAGCCACAGGATCAGGTCAAAAGAGGCAGGAGGTGGACCAACGTACCAATCCTGCCTTAATCACAGACTTAATAGCGTTCCATAGAGAGTAACACAGTGAACATAGCGACTATGCTGCATGCGAGACTTGCTGGGCGTTCCGGCGATACTGGGACGGGGCGGATCGGGCCGGCCCTACTGGGGCGCTGCCAGAGTACAGTTGCAGCGCTGTGGAACCTAAAAGTCAGATATTTACATGAGACGGATACGATAGTGGATACACCGTGTGGTCTTTGAGTCTCAGCTAGTTTAAGGGTTGGCCAGGTTTGAGTTTCGAGGTCAAAGAAACCCATGACACCGCACGTCCGACTGCCACGACCTAACTTTAATTTACAAAAGACGACACTGACAGCCGCTCAGCCGCGGCTGGTTATTGCAGACGGCATCCAGAGGAGTTTAGCCGATTTGGTACGTCTCGAAAACAGATCGTCCCCGGCCACTACGGACCTGAGGCTCGGCAGTAACGTATGGGGGTCAGTGACCCCTCTCGGAAAACCAATCGTCCGGCGATGGCCACTTAGGCCATGACCCCAATCTTGCTCATTAATCCCCACCCCGCAGGCTGTTATCAAATGTCGACATGCGGCAGAATCGCGGGACGTTGGCAGCGGGTCCGCTGGAGGCCGGCGCACCGCCCTCTTGCCCGGCGTCAGCCCGCCGGAGCTTCTCCAGACGAGCCCGGAGTCCTGGCGCTCCTCGGCCCGCCGGAGCTTCTCCAGACGAGCCCGGAGTCCTGGCGCTCCTCAGCCCGCCGGAGCTTCCCCAGCAGAGCCCGGAGTCCTGGCGCTCCTCGGCCCGCCGGAGCTTCTCCAGACGAGCCCGGAGTCCTGGCGCTCCTCGGCCCGCTGGAGCTCCCCTAGCTGAGCCCGGAGACCTGGCGCTCGTCGGCCCGTCGGAGCTTCCCCAGCCGAGCGTGGAGTCCTGGCGCTCCTCAGCCCGCCGGAGCTTCCCCAGCCGAGCCCGGAGTCCTGGCGCTCCTCAGCCCGCCGGAGCTTCCCCAGCCGAGCCCGGAGTCCTGGCGCTCCTCAGCCCGCCGGAGCTTCCCCAGCCGAGCCCGGAGTCCTGGCGCTCCTCGGCCCGCCGGAGCTTCCCCAGCCGAGCCCGGAGTCCTGGCGCTCCTCAGCCCGCCGGAGCTTCTGCAGACGAGCCCGGAGTCTTGGCGCTCCTCAGCCCGCCGGAGCTTCCCCAGCCGAGCCCGGAGTCCTGGCGCTCCTCAGCCCGCCGGAGCTTCTCCAGCCGAGCCCGGAGTCTTGGCGCTCCTCGGCCCGCCGGAGCTTCCCCAGCAAAGCCCGAAGTCCTGGCGCTCCTCGGCCCGCCGGAGCTTCTCAAGCCGAGCCGGAGGATGTGCACGCACGGGTGCCGCACCGCGCCAGCACTAACAATGTGCGCCGGATTTAGACGCGAATGATGGCCACACACAAGAACGGGGATGCTCGTGGTCGACCCGCCGAAATGTGGCCAGCCGGTCCGGCGGCGAGCAAGTGCGCTGTCAAGCGCTGCCCGGTCTACAGCCTGTCAGATCAAGGCGCTGTGCCCGGTACGGTCCGTGGCTCTGACCTAGCTTGATCCGACCCAGCGGTCCCGCGGAGATCAGTTGGCCGTGATTAACTCACGCAGGCAGGGTTAGACTGCCGTGATTGTTACGAAAGGACTTCCCCCAAGACGAAATACTGATCGAAAAGTGGAACGGACTGCATCGGTCTGGCAGATAATGCCGATATCTAAGACGCAGTAGTGTGGTAATTGCAGTACAGCAAACACGAGCGTGTGGGAGGTCATATGATTAAGTACAGATCAGATATGAGGAGATTATGCGCCGAGAGTGACGATAAGATGCAAAATATAGAGCTTATTAATGACGTTCTCGGCCAGTGCACAAATTCGCCATTTTCTCTAGGTGTAAAATCAAATAGATCACACCTGCCCCGACTGTATAAAACCTAGTCCCCACTTCCCTACCTATAATATTCCCTCTCTGGACAACATTAGGGCTTCACGCTCTGATAGGTCATCCTATCAAATACGTCACAAATGAAATGTATGGGCAGGAGCATGCTTGATCACTACGCAATACATCATGACAACTTGGTACCATAACTCGGTCCTACCCAGTCTCTGGTAGAACTGACGCCTCGTGAGGTATTGATCTCGGTTGATTGATGATCTCTCACCTTTGATTGATCCGAGTTAGAATCGGCTCGCTTCGCACGGTACCTCCAAGAAATGTAGCAACTCGACCATAAAATTGTAGGAAAGTAAAGGTGTACTGTTGGGTCGTCGAATATAATTTTGGTAACATGGACACGGCTTTGTGTCCAGGTTCTAATTATTTAGAGATCTCAGCCTAAAATTAAGGCACATGATAGCTTGAGAGAAACAATGTAACAAGAAAAGAATACCGTTTCTTACATTAATGGATACTAATCAAGGCAAGTTAAGATGCCAATCCAGCCTTAAACTAAAATACATAACTTAGCAGGAGCAATGTGGAAAGAAAAAGAGAAATTACGGTTTCCTACATTAGTGGATACCAATTAAGGCAAGTAAAAACAAGACTCAACTGTGTGACAAGAAAAGTGGGGCTATTTCTTGAAGAAAATGAAAAACAGCGCTTCTTAAATAACTCAGACGGGACCACCTTGACATCATTTTAGCCGAGTTCTTTAAAGTCGTAACGCGCGGAGATGGCTGTGAATTAGAGCCAGGTTCCGTGAGGGTGATTCAGCGCTCGTTAGACCGACACCCACGTCACATAACTATAACGAAAAAATTACCAGGGCTGTGCTAACATAGGTTCTAAAAATTGTTCCCCTCAGTATTCGATAGTTACAAAAATGAGCATGTTTGAGGCACTCATCGAAGGCAACCGACGTAATTGGCGCAGCCATCCCCTCATAATGACGTGGATGTGGATATGGAAGAATGCTATATTTGGTCCGCATTCACCGCGGGCTAAAAATGCAGTATCGTGGAGGTTGTTTGCTGTGGGCTGCGTGGTCGGCAAGCATCCGTTCAAGTCAGGTGGGGTCATGTGAAGCTTAGAATGGCCCGAAACGGACACAGCCACTCCATCCTTCCAACCTACGCAAAGCTTGGAACGCGGAGGACAAAGCAAGCTTCCATACTCCTCACGAATAATTATCGGTGATCGATAGGGAGGACAATCGATGGGCGACAAATACCACTTGATGACATAGGCTAACCGTACAAAATACATCGTAAAGATGAAGCGTCGAATGACGACTTGCCATAGTCATTGAATTCCACCCATTCGACAGTGCCAAACAATACAGAATTAGTGGTAGTGTGCATGCATCGTGCCAAGGAATGCCTAACACTTGCGCGCTATTTCCAGAATACTGCGTGCGCTACAAGAGCGTTGCCTGCTTAGTCGAACGCCTGATCTATTACCAGTATAAAACGGTATGCAAAACCCCTTTATAAACAAAACAAAGCGGATTTGGCGCTGCTCACTAGCTCCTAATCCTCCCATTATTCTTGCCCGCCTTGGACATACTTCGTATAGTTTGGTAAATCCCGCTTGTTCATACGAGTAAGTGCTCAGTCCTCTTTCAAGCACGTACGCATAGCTTGTTTCGTGACACATCGAGTGAAGTTCCGTTCGTTATACAACGCTCGTCTGTCGCCAAACTAACGCGTGTCTCCCCTCCATAAAGAATGTCTTCAGACGTGCCCCGTGCGATATCTATGTTTCGCTTTTGTTTTTGTTATTCCGTCTGCTTCCTTTCATCTTTGTTTCAAGTCTTTTCGTATAGCCGGATATATTTTTTCCACTTCAGCAAGTCATTTGATACAGACTTGATGTGATATCCACTTGAACTTGATCTTTCAGTTTCATGGGATGTTCTAGCAGCCGCTGTTTCCTGGATACTGTTGCACATTTTGGAGTGTGCTGACCTTGGATTCGCCGAAAATCCTGAGCGGACCCTTAACGAAGATCAGGAAAAACGGGTTCATATGTCTCTTCCGTCTTTCGCACCCCAACATTTCCTGTTCCCGGTTATTGATGCCACACGTTCAACCTGTCTGCGTTTGGACTCTCCTGCCCCGCATATCCGTTAGGTTCCTTTTGATTCCGACCTTCTGATTCTCATCTTGTCCATTCCTCGTGATGTAGCCATTGACAAAGCGCTGTGAAGAACTGCTTACTCGCGGATTTTTTATATGATCTAGTTTTAGTCTCAGTCTGTCTTTTGACCAAATGTCATTAGCCCAGTTTTTGAGCGATCTTCCTACCGCCAGCCTCGCTAGCTCTGTTACTAGAATTGCCAACAACGTAATATAAGACTCGTAAGGTTAAAAGCAAGTATCTAAATGCCTTTCTTGCTTATAAAATGCAGATGGTCTTTGTTAGATGCTCGCTCGACTACATTCCCTCTCTCCACTAGATCGGTGGCTGGGCGTAGTGGAAAACCTTAAGTACTAATTTAGGGTGCCCCAATAGCCTGAAAACCTAGCTTTATGGTTTGACGGTATTCAACTCGAGAGCCTTTTTGAATACGCTACACATTCCGTAGCCTGTCCATCATTTCGCTGGATATCGCTATACTTGTCGTGGCACATGCTGTATTCCAGAAACAGATCGCGAACTTCTAGAGCTTTTTGTACAATGTTTAGGCATTTCCAAACGGTCTTGGGGAGAGATTTGAAAATGTGTTCTAGGAATATTGCTCAACACCACATGCATGGAAAATTTTACGTGACATGGCATGCCTCTTGAAGGCCAAGTTAACCATACGAAGTCCAGTCTGATCGGGAACTCTGGAACCTTCTGACATGTCGAAGTGAGGGGGACATCATTCGAAAACACACGTCGATTCCAGCTCTGACATGTGCTTCTTGTGTGTTGGCTAAAATAGTGCAGCAGTCATATCAGCACGCTCATTGCAGTGCGTAAGTGACACACGCAATATGAAATTTGTTTTATAAACAACAATACATATTTTCTGAACATGTTCTCTCTGCAGGGTGTTAACGCTCGGCATGTCTTCATGCACGTGAGCGCGCTACGTTACATAATGCTGGCCTTCCCTTATACAGCGAGTTTGAAGCTGTTCTGCTGACGACAATCGGACATCAGCACACTAAGAGACGCTGGTGAGACAACATTATCAAGCAGACCAATTGGTCAAATTGTCAAAACTCCACGTTTCCAGACGCCTTATGGTCACTCACGACCATGAGCACATCCTATAACGTTGCATTGTCAAAACCAACCAATGTTTGAATGACCATGCCATTTAATTAAGACATGGTAACATGACATGGTATGATGAAGGTCGGCTCTTGTCAGCATGAAAACTACAAAACCATAATCCTAACATTGAGGAGCTCATACGGTTTGTTTTGCTTACATCAATGAGATTGAAGACGTTTCCAACATAGTACCTACGTAAATGACCTATCACATGTCTAAAAATGACGCTATGTACTGTCACTCAGACATAGATTGCCTGTAATCCATTATCAAACGCTCTACCTGCTGATGATTTTTACAATGAAAGTCTGCCATAGCCGTGTTAAATCGTGGAATTAATTGGCAGACATAGCAAAAGCCAATTTACGGCAATTTATAAAGCCTGAAAAATGCATGGAAAACCAAATGGCGCATAGTACGGATGCCATATTGCGCATCATAACGCGTAGCTACTTATTAAGCTAAAATACAGGATATAAGCAATTTTTCCGGACACCGTGTTGTGTTATTTGAAATGAGCCCAATCTCGTGTACCTCATGCTGCGAAATACACTCACTAGATCCCAGCAACATCCAACAGCAGAATGGACTTCCAAACGTTTTGGCTCAGGCCGTTAAATATTTACCTTGGCGGCTTTTCCCCAGCGCGGGAAGTCCGATCGAAATAGACAACGTTCTCCTTAGCCCGAAGGGAGAGAGAGAGAGAGAGAGAGAGAGAGAGAGAGAGAGAGAGAGAGAGAGAGAGAGAGAGAGAGAGAGAGAGAGAGAGAGAGAGAGAGAGAGAGAGAGAGGGAGAGAGGGAGACTAGGCCGAGATTAGCCCTTGTATGCCAACGCGGATTGGTTGAAAAGGTCATGGAATGCTGCGTGGCGAGGGGAAGAGGGAGTAGAAGCAGACAGTTGCGATCTCATTTTTAGAGATCCGTTGAAACTCCATGCAGCTCAGCTCACAATTCTAGGCTCGAACCCAACCCCAGTTCCCAATTCTCCAGATCGCATAGAATGCTGATTATTCTCTCTTTTACAGATGCTTCTCATTTCCACAGGAAATGAAAAAAATTCCGGACAGCGGAACACTGAAACACGAAGCTGAAACACGTCACTGAAAGGATATCAAAGTTCGAGATGGCTGTGGGGAACGTATCTTAAGCTGTAAGCCAACTTCATTACAGTGCACGAAAACCGAGAATCTCATCCGTTCCGAAATAGGAAAATCCGAGCCTGAACAGCACTAGCCAGTTTACTGCCTTCACCTTGCACGCAAGTTCAAGCGAATCCACTGATGAGGCCAGGCGAACAGCCGCAGGGCTGACAAAGTTTTAACGAGCATCTGACTTTAGGCAGCGGCTTAATGAGAGTGTTGCGCATTTGTATGGGGTTTCGAGCTGAAATATACATTTTGAAAGCCATTCGGTGCAGTACATAGCCCTGTCATTGTTAATGAAAGGGCTATCAGTTAGTTAATGGCATCGCCCGCGAAGATGAGCAGACGTTTTCGTGCAGACCATTTCAAGGTCACTCAGGCATGCATGAAATCACAGCAACGTCATTCAAAACTTGCTACTCCACAGGCCAGGCAGCGTTAAAGCCCACGAAAAATATTGTCATCCAGCCGTTCAGATCTGGCGTCCCGGGGCGCAATTTCCAAATAAAGTAGTCGATAATTGGCTTTCAAACAAGTATGAGCAAGCTGTGCGAGCTTCAGTCAAAAAACATGTTTTGTGCCACATAAGATAAGAATTTGGACATAGCTTCTCCACTTGCTAGTTAATACGGAAATAAGACCTCCAATTGAATAACTTAAGAATAACGTCATAACGGACAATGTGAATACAAATAGGCATCTTGAACGCAAGAATAATAATGCAAGAATGCAAAGAGAAAGGGCCAAAACACGAGCACATAACGACATTTCGCGCAGCGAACACTCTCAGTCATGATGCCATCTCTCGGCGATCTTGAAGTACTACAAGTAAGTGCCAACTTCGTAAGGCCAGTTTGGCGGTGCCTCAACGTCATTCAAGTGTATGATGTAGCAACCAAGCAATGGCGTATTGACGAGCATATTTACTAAATAAAGAAATTGTGCTGTCTGCGACACTCTTTTCCGCCTTAAAAGTACACCAGTAGTTATCAGTGAACTTGTTTCATCATATATTATGCTGCTTTCAATACATTCAAATGTGGAGCGTTTTAAGTTGATCAGTCGGCGCGCTGAAGACAAGCTTTTGGTTGCAGGCATAAAAATTGATGCTCTGAAATACACATCCATGTATCTTTTTCACAGCCGTTCGCCTTTTGCCCTGCAGTATTTCTGTTCCACCTAGCCTGTCACTTCATCGCTCGCGATGCGTGATGGCGCACGACAGAGCTGGTGACCTCAGTGACATTGCATCCCTATTTGAACCGTTTCAAAGGCTTGGATTTTTTCCGAAACGCCCAATTTTCAGGACTGCGACATGTTCTGGATGAGAAATTGTACAAGGTCGAGATTCAGTAAGATTCTGGGAGACATAATACGTTTCCCAATAACATAAAATAAGAAGACAAATTGGCTGCCAAAACTGCATATGAACAAGACCTATTTGCAAAGGTAGTCTTGCCTGCAACAGCCATAGAGTGTCATCATGAGAAGAGATCATGATCAAGAACCCAGCATGAGATCTGAACCCGCGACCGCCTGGAGGGAAAAAGTGACCTCTGATTGCTTCCGGGAACATCATTTAGAACTGCCACAAATTGATCCACAACTTGTTTAAACCTGACGAGTAGTAACGTTGGGGCACGCTCACAAGTCTTTTCGACTGCAGGTAACAGAGTCGTGTCGTCACCGGTGGAGACCTGCACAACTTTTTATGTCTCTAGGCACTTGGGGTCTTGGTCTTCGTCTGTTTTATTTTCGGCTGCCTTAGTGTTACTAATCGATAGGTGGCACTGTCTTCTAGTCAGAGACGGTCACACTTCCCGAGGTCACACTGGGTCACCTTTAGAGGTGGTATGATGATACCCTATTTGTGTCCAACGAAGCTGACTTGTTACGCCTACGCCCGACAATTAGTGTGTTATTTACCTTACATACCATATATCATCCCATAATATTGCATTCACAAACCAATGACTCATTATGTCATATGAACTGGAGGAGCAGAAATGGCACGCCAGCGCGGTGACCTCACCTGACCTGTCTGACCTGATTAACTCTTGTCCATCGCTAAGCATCATGGAAGGTGCCAATGACATGACACATTCTGAAGTGTGGGAGCACAAGCTTTTTGGGTGGAAGTTCAAGGTTAGACTACCTTTAATACAGGTGCTTAAGAGCCCCGAAGCCTTTCCAATAAGTCTGTGTCTTAAGATATTTTGCGAGGCGTGTGATGTAATCAGCCGTGTGAAATAGATTGCTAGCGATTTCTGAGTGAGGTGGACCGGGGCTGTGATTGCCGTTTTCCGATACACCAGTTAGCTCTCGAGCTGCCAGCGAGCTTCACTTCCTTCACACTTAACTTCACTTCACTTCACAGGCACTTCCGTTCCCGAGCAGACGACGGCCGATGGTGAAGTTTTCAAGGTGTGGAGAGGTAAGCTCTTTACGGTCCCAGAGGAGCGAATGTTTTTCGTAACAACAGCTCATGACTAACTTGGCCAAAGAATGCGGCTTCTGGCATAAAAAACAGCCTTTGAGGAGAATTTCGCCATAACGGCTAGCATCGGCATTAACAGGACTTTTTAGAAGTGCGCTTTTCTGCCGCAAATGATATTTAGCACCGAACGCTTCTCTGAGGGGTTGCAGAGCTACCACAGTAACAATTGCAGTTCGAAGAAGATTCTGGAAATTCCAGTCATATGTTTGCTTGAATAGCTGTTTGCGCATGAACTGGTAACATATTTCAATCAAGGTCAATTTGTTCCCGGTTCAACAACCACGGAAGCGAAATGTTATACCACACGCACGAGCTAATATGAAAGTAATATACCTGCATTTGTCGAAACCATGATGATATTAATAGATGTAGTTTAAATTTCACTTTCAAAGCCAAGTATCTTTATGCTCAAAAATCGTTTTTCATCTTTACGTATAGAGCAACGGAAATATTGTCGCTCCTATATTATTTTACTCAGTTGACCTCAGCGTTACGTTAAGGTCTTAAATGCTGCCGCTTTGAGACCATCGACAACTGTATTTCCATGTTTAGGGAACCGCAGCCCTGGTTTCGACAAATTCCCAGAATTTAAAGAGCATAAAACTGAACGCCTACCAAAAAAGTTATACAGCCTTTGAGCAGATAACGGAGCTTCCAACATATTTAATTTAAAAAATAGTCTTTTAGTCTGTTCAATGTTTTTGTTGAAACGATAACACCGTAACGTGGCCGGGCTGGCAAAGTTGAAGCTGCATCGATAGACGTTTGTGACTTTTGTGAGGTGTCGCCAATACCATTACACCCGCAAACTGCAACATATGTTTCCTTGGGGACGTGTCCAAGCATTCAGCCACGATGCTTCCATCGCATGGAATGGATTGCGCGAGAATATGGCCTCGAATTAGCAGTCTTCAGGTGCATCAAAACAGGAGAGCATTGGGTGTGGAAGCTGTCAGGCTGCAGATGTCACACAGGTCACAGTGTCCTAACGGGCCGCATAGCATCAGTTTCTGCTCACTGCAAATTCAGTATGTTTACTGTAACCGATTTCTAGGTGATTTGTTAGGCTGTGTCGCCCTTCCTTTTACTACTTGCGTTCCGTGCTTGCGTGCTCACAGGTTTGCGTCACAACGCGTGCGACCTGCACCACAGTGCGTGCTTACATGGAGTAATTGCCGTGGAAGCTACGCAAATCCTACGCCAAGTTTGTTAAGCAAAAGAAACTTAAAGAAGCTCAAAAAGTTGTGGTATCGGCCCAGCAGTCAGTCAGCCGGCTACGATGTCTGTATTAAGCCCAGTAACATCGGCCTTCCATGCATTATGTCGCCTTTTGATTCACATTCTATCAATTGATTGCTGCCTTTGCAGAGCGCAACCCTGCCCCAATCACGTGCCGTTGCTGCCGCTCACGGGATAACTGTCCTCTATAGTGCGGTGCGTGACCCCGCACGCCACACATCCGGCAGATCACGTGACTGCCGCCGTGCGGCGACACTCACGGCTGCGTGCAAGACCCACGTGCCGTTGGCAAAAGCCCACACATTGCATTCGTCTCAGGGGAAATGAGATGCCTTTCCGCTGGCTTAAAAGCATTCGATCTGGTTCAGAAATACTCTGCCGGCTTTTAAAAGACGGATCGGCTGGCGCCTGACCGTCGGCTAAAACGCGCGTCTTTTGCGTACGTCGGAAGCGCCTCGGACGCGTGTTAAACATCCGTGACATCGTGATGAAACATGGCGCTTCTTCTACGCGTCACGTTAAGTTGAAAACCTCCATACCAACTCTGAAGTGTTTAGAGGAACAGGAGGATTGCTTGGAGTTTGATATACAGTGCATTAACAATGTAAATCCTCCGTCTGCCCCAGGCCCGTTGCCAACAATGATTGACCTTCTATGCCCAACGTTTTGAGATGCGGTCTTTCGCTCGGCACTGGCCTTTTTACGATGGGTTGCTTGGGACCCTCTTCCCTGCGATCTTTTACCGTGCAATCTTCCGCCCTGTCATCTGTAAACGACCATCTTAGGACAACCTCGTTTGATATATACCACGCAAGGCCAAACATTATCACTGCTAGATTTAGTACTAGATCAATCACTATCACCGTTCTGCTGTCGCTTGGTCAGTCGCCAGTCCGGCCTGCTGTCATTTGATTGCTCATCAGTTCTGTTCTCCTGCCACTTGATCACTCATCAGTTTTGCTTTCATGCCACTTGGTCGCTCATAATGATCGGTCATCAGTTATATTTCTAGGTATCGGCACTGAAACAAACTGCTATTTCTAACCCGTTTGTAGCACGCCTGTTGTACGGGGACGAATCGAGCAAACCGTTCAGTCACAATCGCAATGCTGAGATGAACGCATCAACTCGTATCCGATATTATCGGGATGATCATCGGCAGAATTTGCACAGATTGCAGGATTTCAATGCACGGAGTACAATGACAGGGTCGCGGTTTCGGACCGATTTTCATCGCAGGCTGCGACGCAGTGCTCTAGATAAAAATCCTCTATTTAGTAGAAGTGTTTCTCAAAATGTCGTTGTTTGATTGCGTCATGAAACTTTTGCATGGCGTTGAGGTACTGCCGAACTAGCCGTGCGAACTTACCATTTACTTGCAGTGTTTCAAACCGGTCCAGAGATGAAAGCACGGACTGGAGGTGTTTGCTGAGCCTAAAATCGTTGTGCTCAGTGTTTTTGCCCTTTATCGTGGTGTAAGCCATAATTTTGGCAATTATGGCTTTACTAAAATTCACTAAATTCATTCGATTGCGAGTTTTAGCTACCTTATAATCAGCACATGCTGAAACAATATCTAACTTCTTATATTTTGAAGCACAAAACGTGATTGTGATTGAAGCTTGCACAGCTTGCTCAACATGGCTTGAGAGTCAGCTGACGTTCGCTTTATTTGGAAATCGTGTTGGCGGGCCAGATCTGAACGGCTTCCTAACCTTGAACGCCGCCAGGCCTGTGGGTGGCAGGATTTGAAGGACGTTGCTATGGCTTTACACATGCTTGGGTGTCCTCGAAATAGTATGCACGAAAAAGTCTGCACATCTCTGCGGGCGTGTAGCTCAGAAGCTAGAGGATTTTAGCTCTTAAGAAGAGCAGGGATGTGAACTGCACCGAATGATCTTCAAAGTGGCTATGTCAGCTCAAAACCCTATACAAATGTGGAACGCTCCCTTTCATGAATAGTGCGAAGACGAATCGTTAACGTTCCTGACAGCTGGTAAGTTACATTCATACCAATGCCGACGGCGACATTTTAATACTTGTTGGTTTCTGCCAAAGTAAGTCGTTATTGATTTAAATGTCTTAAACAATACACAACACGTAGTGAAAAGCGGCCAGATTTTTTCATTGCAGTGAAACAGATAGTAGAGCTAGCCGTCGTCCTGCCCGCGCCGATAGCTCGGTTCGCCTCCGTCCCAATAGCACGTGTGCTGTCTGCCCCGATGCTTCAGATGGTTGGAGTGCTTGCCTTCCGATTTACATACTCGTGGCGCGGTGAGATCGAGTCGATTCAGGCGCTAACAGTTTGCCGCTGGCTGCTGCGGCCTGCGGTCGTTGGCAGCACCCCGCTAGAGGCCCGATGATGTCAGAGGGCAGGTCGGACCGCGCCGAGGTTACGGCGCGTCCACCATTCACCGCGAAATTCCAGCGTTGACTAAGAATTTCGTAATCGCCCCGCCAGGTAACAAGCACCGCTTAGCGTGGGCGATGGCCTCATAAAGCCACCCTATCAAAAGCTTGAGCCAAATCTAAAAATACCGCATCGACAAAATCATGCACAGCAACAAAACACGAGTGAAGCTATTCACACATGGCAGCAAGTCTGCTCAATTTGCATCCGCATAGGACTTCGCATTTCATCCGAGGCGGAAGCAATTTGTTGTTGGCACGGCTACACGTCCTAATAGCCGCGCTTACTCCGCCTACAAAGTTCCTTG
>NW_023596420.1:8010426-8017926 GCF_011947565.3 Pollicipes pollicipes
TGACCGGTACACCCTATTACCGGAGATATATCAATATCAAAGATCACAATAAAAAAGACGGACTCCTTCAATTCTTTCTCAACTCCGCGTGCTAGTAGGTATTGACCTACTGATTACGATAAATACAAAATCTTGGACCGGCACGCTGAATCAAAAAAGTTATAGCTGTTATAGTGTCAAGGTCGCTAATGCAGCACGTATTGCATTTTATCATGCCTGACTCAGTTTCATACTCGAAATTCAGCGGACTTCTAAAATTGGCCTGAAACTTTGCACACAGATGCATTTGGACCTCCTGAGGACAGTGAGCACAAAATCTCCGACCGGTACGCCCTCTTAGGGAGATATCACAATATGAAAGATCACAATAAAAAATGCGGACTCGTTCAATCCCTTCCGAAATCCGTGTGTTGGTACATATTAGCCCTCTGATTACGACAAACACAAAATTTGGGACCGGTACGCTGCATAAAAAAGTTATAGCTTTTCAAGTGCCGAAGCTGCTTTATCTCCGGTAATAGGGCGTACCGGTCCGAGATCTTGTGCTCGTTGTGTTCAGGAGGTTAAACTGCATCTGTGTGCAAAGTTTCAGGGCAATTTGAGGAGTCCGCTGAATCCCGAATATGGACCTGAATCTGAATGTGAATGTGGTGCCAACTTGACAGACGTGCGTTGTTTGGGTCCTGCAGGCGTATTCTTTACCGTTTTTAGACGAATGCAAAACCATTTCAGGACTAAAGTGCTTTCAGGGTAGGGTACTGCGGTCGTTCCGACCACCGCGATAAGGATGCCGGCAAGAGTGATCAGGCCTGAATGCACCTCGATACTGTCCTAAAAATGGCGCAGTTTTGTCGCAGTTGGGACAAATCAAGCCAGCATTATGCATCCAACATCAACTTTATCATCAAGGTAACCCGCAATTAGCCCAATCAAATTGTAACAATATCAAAGCATGATGCATGACTGGACTGTCATAGAAGCGCCCAATTCACATAATTATCGTTTCTAGCTTGTGAAGAACTGGAAAAAGAATAGCTAGGTCCAAGAGACATCCCAGCTTGGTTCTGCAAGACATTTTCCAAACAAGCTAGCTTGCAGAGCAGGGCTACGGTGCAGAAAAACCCAAACAGCTTAGAGTGGGTGATGATATTTGGTTTTAGGCGCGCTTCGACTGCCTTGGTCATTTTGCACCTAGTATAGAGTGGTTTTTGACGCAAGTGATTGTACAGATACCGAGGTTTCGTGACATCCACATCGGTTTGCTGCCAACCTGCATTCGCCACAAATACCAAAACTGTACAGGTTTATTGCAATCCATGCCTCGAAGCAGATGGGATCATTGTTAGAAGATGCTATCAACATTGCTGCCGGCAATGTCATCTGTCTTGTCCTCCATCAAGAGAACATTGTTTTTGTCAGCCGTCTCCTCGCCAGCCCTACTTGACGCAGGGCCAGGACGTTTCCAACAGTGCTGACGGTACACTGCAGAGTGTGCTGCGGCCAACAGAGCCGAGAGCAAGGCGACTCCAAAGGCAGTACCCGCCTCATGATCCGTGGCGTAACTACCGCTGAGCTCAATCTCTTACCCATTGACTACTTGTTGGCAAAACATTTGTGGATTGACACTTAAGCGCTCAAAACTCATGCACAAAAGCGCATCACGGCCATTGCACAATGACGCAATCTATGCCTCGGACAACCGGGAAATATGTCGTCTCACGCCCTGGAGGGGAATGTCACGAATGCGCCATAATTGACGGCGGCAATTCCCAGATTTTTAAAAGTAATTCGGATTCTTAAATCGCGAATGGAACCCGGATTTACTGTGCATGGTCATGGAAACGCCTCTTTTAATCCCAGTTTGCCTTCAGAGGGAAGCCTGATTTATGATCCAGTCCTGCCATGGGAACTAGGCTGCTGACACTACTCGTTTTTTCAGCTGGATGTCAAACCTTTAGCGCTAGCAGCCTGAAGCTTTATGACGTTTCCTTGCATTAATTCCACATAACTTGCTACAGTTCGAGCTTTCAATGTCATCCAGAGGCGACTGCAGGAACAATTTTTGGTAGGGCCTGTGGGGGACCCATTCTGGCATCCTAATGGCTGATTCTGAACTGTGAAGGGATTATGTAAGCCTCCAAAAGCCTATTCTAACCCGTCGATGGCTCATTCTAACCCATTTAGGACCCATTCTGACTAAACGAGGACACTTTTCAGGCTGAAGGGGGGTCCATTCTAACATTTAGCAGGCCTATCCCGGCCTGTAGAAGACCATTCTGATCTGTAGATAGCCCATTCTGGCCTAAACAAAATGGTAAATTGTAAATAGCCATTCTGCAGAGCCCATTCTGAAGGGTCTACTAGGGATTGTCGTGGGACTAAGTTTGGCCCTGTAAAAGCTTATTCTGATCTGTAGAGGGCCCATTATTGACTGTAGTTCCTATCATTCCGGCCTGTAAGAGGCCCATTACTGACTGCGGAGGGCCAACTTTGGCCTGTGTCCTTAAAGACGAAGACCCATTCTGGTCCGTAGAGGTCCACCGAAGGCCCAAGACCTAGTAGCGACTGTGGAGAACCCATTCTGGGATGTACATGGCCCAGTTATGCCCGTAGGCGGAGCGTTATTCACTGCAGAGTGCTCATTTTGGCCTGTAGAGGAGCCATTTTTGGCGGCGGGGGACCCATCCTGGCCTGTAGATGGCTCATCCTTGTAACGCGTAATCGAGTGAAGCGTTACATCCTGGCCTGTAGATGACTCATTCCTACCGGTGGTTGGCCCATTATTAGCTGTGGAGAGCCCCGTCAGGTCTAACATGGGCCCAATGGGACCCGTAGAGGTCTGATTCTAACTTGCAGAGGGCCAATTATTGACTACGGAGGGCCTATTTTGTCCTGGAGGGAGCCTATTCCGATCCTGCAGGATCTATTCTGACCTGTGAAAGGCCCATCATCGACTTAAAGGGCCATTCCGGTTTAAAGAGGCCCACTATCCAACCTTAGTGGGCCCATTAGGGCATTTTGGAGCCTGCTCCCCAACTTTAACGTAGGTCCTGCGCCCCTGATTCCCTGACATCATTCACCCCAGCAGTCATTCCATCCTAGCAATTAATTTGTAGTAGCAAGGATAGTAATCCTAGTAAGTAATCCGAACAAAACGTACAATCATTATGATTGTTTTCTCTACATATTCAGAATCATGTTTTTCACGACTAGCGCGTTATGCGCACGGTTTGAACAGCGAACAGCGGCGGTTTTTGAACAGCAGCGGTTTGAGGTCACCGGGGATGTCCTGGGGCCCGAACGATATCACCGTCCAATGTCACGACTGATTAACGATCAAATGTCGCGGTATCTAGCCAGGTCAGCGATAAAGTGGACCCTAAACAGCTTGGCCAATACAACATGCTGAAAAGGTCACTGAGTAATGAACACCTTCCGAAATGAGGCTCGACAGGCGACATCGCCGGCCACTGTGACGTCCGGCCGATGACGTCACCAGTCACGACCGGCTGATGACGTCACCAGTGATGCGGCGATGGCCGCTCCTGCAGACAAATGACGCTGGGCGGGCAGCACTGAGCAACAGGCATGTCTTCCGCCTTCTGAGGCGCTGGTTTTGTATTGCGTTTTTGTGCGATTTACAATGTGCTTCATCTGTTAGTGTTTGCTGCATTGACGTTGCTGATGTCATGACCTTGCCTGGTGTTTCAAAACAGCTCGGCCTCCGGACAAAGAGCTCAGCTGGGCTACAGGCACTCTCATCGTTGGTGTCCCTCGTAAGGCTCAAACCGAACTCCTGCCGTCAATAAAGTCGGCTTTAACGACCTGTCGTGGTAGATTTACCGTATTTCCCATGGTCCGAGGGCCACATTTGTCTTTCAGTAGCTGCCGAAAGGCAAGCCTTAAAAAGGGAAGCTTCCAGGATTGGCTGGGTGGAATTAAGCTCCAAGTTTGTCCACCAGTTTCCTGATCGTCTATGATGTTGGCGATGATGTTAGCATTCCGATTTTGCTGCCAGACTTGTCTCTTATCAAGGTGATTCTCTGGTGCTGGTTCGCATCGTCGCGGGAGCCTTATGAGCCGCCGTCCGAAGACGGCAGTCCCGACGGGCCGAGCCGCGACGGAGAGTGCCGCTGCTGCAGGCACGACCGGCTCGGCTGCGGGCGAGGCCTTTTGCTGGCAGCCTTCCGGCACTCAGCACAGGTCAGTTTTGATCAGTCCGGTTCAAGGTCCGCATGCGAACCTGTTCACTTCGGAATCGCCCGACTGCACTCCCTCTACGCAGTTCTGCTCGTATTTAGCCAAATTAGCTTCGGAAGCTCTGGAGGTCAACTGGTCGTTTTCGTGCGGTGCCCCGCGGCGCTGCCGGGTCGTGCAATATGAGACCGTGGATCGAGTTCAGGGCCAAACTGACGACGCTGCGGGCGACGCAGATGATTGACCGGAGCGCAAAATGACACTAAATCACGTAACGCTCGTCTCCGTTGGCTCTGGCGCTTAAAAACATGAAGGTGTCCAGTGACGTCTGAATGTGAAGAGCTGTTAAACAGGTCAGTTTTGAGTGGCAAGGAGTCAACTGATAATGAGGTGTCGTCACCCTTGACCCTTGATCTTTTACGCCAAGCATACTAACGTCAAACAGATTCGCTGTGCGCGGGCCGGGCATCACGCATGCCAACTCGCAGCATAGACAAGCCGAAGGCATGAAACCAACCAACAGTCGTCATTTAACTGAAGGTGAGCAATACTTGGCACTTTCTGCTACGATTATTGCAGACACTAGTTAACATATTGCACCACATTTGTTTTCAGAGAACAGCTAGTAAAAGGACCATATCCCAAATCGCAGAAATTAGCGAGGAACACAGCCATCGTGAAGCCAACGGAAATCTTAACCCTACTTAGAAAGCTGGAGCATTTCTGGATCGAGAAGTGCTCATCGCGTGTCCCTGTGATACCCAGCACAGAGAAATAGGCACTAGCATCATTCAATATACTTTTTAATCGGTGAGCTTTCATAACCTATAGCTTTAACGATGGAGGCCAAGCAAGACAAGTAATTGTTTGCTGTTTGTTCTAGGTTTTACGCAAGCTTTCTTAGTGTGATCGAAATTGAAAGAGGTCGGGGAAAACACCAAACCTTGTGCGATTTAACGTGGAGCAGCCCATATCATTGGTAACTAAAATGTCAGCACACAGCTAAACCGCTGAGACACCCGGGGATCACGAAGAGGGGGGGGGGGGGGGGCGAAGAGGCGCGGTTTCTGCCGGGGCGACGACTCGCTACAAGCGGCGGGCCGCTGTCGCTGAGGACACCCGGGGATCACGAGGAGCGGGAAGGGGGGGGGGGGGGGGGCGAAGAGACGCGGTTCTGCCGGAGCGACGACTCGCTACAAGCCGCAGGTCGCTGTCGCTGAGGACACCCGGGGATCACGAGGAGGGGGCGAAGAGGCACGGTCCTGCCGGGGCGACGAACTGCTACAAGCCGGGGGCCGCTGTCGCTCAGGGGACAGGGCCCTAGCATCCTGAGCGGGCCGCGGGACCACGAGGGGTCGACGGGAAAAGTGCACACCGCCCTCAGGGCCGCTCTTCAAAGGCCTCGCTATTTGCGGTCGGCCACTCTTGGAGAGGGAAGGGCGGGTCGCTTCCCGCTATCAGGCTTGGAGGCTGGCGTGCCGCGCTTGCCAGGCGGGCAGCTTCGGTCCCACTCAGGGTCGTAGCTCAGCTCTGGTCCCACGCGAGGTCCCAACTTAGTATCGGTCCCATGTGGGGTCCCAGCTCACATCCGCTCACGCGCGGGGTCCCAATTCAGCTCTGGTCCCGTGCGGGGTCCCAGCTCGGCTCTGGTCCCATGCCCATCGAAGGCGACTCAGTGAGGGGAGGTAAGAATGCACTTCCCCGCGTCACGAGGCTTCGTGCATGCGCCGTAGGTAGGCTGGCGAGTGCGGCAGGTGCGGGCGAAGTACCCGAACCGCTGGCAGTGGCGGTACTGCTGGAGCCTGGAGACTAGGGTGTCATTGAAACCTTTGCATATTCACAGAAGGAGTAAAGGGGGGGGGGGCAGGGCCGTGCCTCGTAAGCGCAACCGAAGCAGAGGGGCCTGGGCTCCAGCTCCGGCCGGCGGGACGTGAGGCGGGATTCCTAACGGACTCTGCGGCTCTTTCTTCTAGAGTATTTTCTGCTTTGGTGATTTCGGCCAAGTTCTGGCGTGCAGGAGAGCCTGGCTAGCGTTAAGTCGACCTGGCATAGTCGATCGTATACCGGGTGGGCAAGGCCGCTCGCCGGCCGCTGTACGCAACGAACGGGCTGCGGACCGCGAGTACCAGTCGGGCACACACTCGAGGCACGTTAAGGTGTGGTCCTGAACTGGTACCCTGAAGACATGGCGTAAGCACACTATCACTATATCACTATATCAGAGTACCAGTCGGGCACACACTCGAGGCACGTTAAGGTGTGGTCCTGAACTGGTACCCTGAAGATATGGCGTAAGCACACTATCTGACGAAGGCGTACCTCCGGTATTGTAGCAGCCAAGGCTAGGCGCCCTTCCATCGCCAGCTTTAGTGATTTTCGTAAGTTTCCACCTGCAGTCCATGATATCACGAAACGGCTTCAGATCAAAGGCCGGCTGTCGTTCTCTAGTGCGTCCGTACACAACTGATAGTGCATCTCTTGGCTGCTGACGCACGGCTGAGTGTGGATATTGCCTACCAGGGAAATGTTGCATAATAGTCTCAAGCATGCCGAACTTCATACTGAGCATGGTGCCATTGTGGACCTATCTCATAGGTTCACGGTGGCACCATATTCAGTGTTCAGTTCAGTACTACCTAGCTGTCAATGATTAATCACACATTTAATTATCCTCAAGCAAATATATTTCCGTAAGACGCGACATGCAATATTTCTCTAAGCGGGCAGAAAATGTGCGGAACGGCTCGCGTGCTGCTAGTCTATTAGACGCTGTCGTTCTTTCGCCGTGGTGGCGTCCATCCGCTGTGGTGGCGCACATCCGCTGTGTGGCGTCCATCCGCTGTGCGGCTTCCCTCCGATGTGTCGCGTCCCTCTGCGCGTCATCCGCCGTCGAGTTCCATGCAGTCCTCGAGGCCCCAAACCCGCAGAAGAGGTCAGTCAGGCACGGACGGCATCGGTGAGCTCATAACCATTCTGCCGTAACGCTCCCGCGTGATGACGCATGTTTTTCTGTTCTTTTTCTCCTCTGACTAGGGCACGGTGGAGGCGCGGAGACGGCACCGGCGGGGCGGCTCGATGTCACCCTCATTAGTGACGCGTCCATACCGGCTCTCCGCCATCCGGGCCTAATGGTCGGACCAGACGGATGCACGCGACGCTTCGCTAACCCAAGAATATTGGAAAAGGCAGGCTCGCAGACGGTATTGAGCGTATACTTAAGTGTGTGTTGGCGGCCTGAGAAAAGCGCTCGGGGCTTGTACCGAGTTGGAAACCAGAATTTAACAGATGCCGCCCGTCATGCAT
>NW_023596420.1:8020842-8075090 GCF_011947565.3 Pollicipes pollicipes
CTTGTAGTACTTCAAGATCGCCGAGAGATGGCATCATGACTGAGAGTGTTCGCTGCGCGAAATGTCGTTATGTGCTCGTGTTTTGGCCCTTTCTCTTTGCATTCTTGCATTATTATTCTTGCGTTCAAGATGCCTATTTGTATTCACATTGTCCGTTATGACGTTATTCTTAAGTTATTCAATTGGAGGTCTTATTTTCGTATTAACTAGCAAGTGGAGAAGCTATGTCCAAATTCTTATCTTATGTGGCACAAAACATGTTTTTTTGACTGAAGCTCGCACAGCTTGCTCATACTTGTTTGAAAGCCAATTGTCGACCACTTTATTTGGAAATTGCGCCCAGGGACGCCAGATCTGAACGGCTGGATGACAATATTTTTCGTGGGCTTTAACGCTGCCTGGCCTGTGGAGTAGCAAATTTTGAATGACGTTGCTGTGATTTCATGCATGCCCGAATGACCTTGAAATGGTCTGCACGAAAACGTCTGCTCATCTTCGCGGGCGATGCCATTAACTAACTGATAGCCCTTTCATTAACAATGACAGGGCTATGTACTGCACCGAATGGTTTTCAAAATGTATATTTCAGCTCGAAACCCCATACAAATGTGCAACACTCTCATTAAGCCGCTGCCTGAAGTCAGATGCTCGTTAAAACTTTGTCAGCCCTGCGGCTGTTCGCCTGGCCTCATCAGTGGATTCGCTTGAACTTGCGTGCACGGTGAAGGCAGTAAACTGGCTAGTGCTGTTCAGGCTCGGATTTTCCTATTTCGGAACGGATGAGATTCTCGGTTTTCGTGCACTGTAATGAAGTTGGCTTACAGCTTAAGATACGTTCCCCACAGCCATCTCGAACTTTGACATCCTTTCAGTGACGTGTTTCAGCTTCGTGTTTCAGTGTTCCGCTGTCCGGAATTTTTTTCATTTCCTGTGGAAATGAGAAGCATCTGTAAAAGAGAGAATAATCAGCATTCTATGCGATCTGGAGAATTGGGAGCTGGGGTTGGGTTCGAGCATAGAATTGTGAGCTGAGCTGCATGGAGTTTCAACGGATCTCTAAAAATGAGATCGCAACTGTCTGCTTCTACTCCCTCTTCCCCTCGCCACGCAGCATTCCATGACCTTTTCAACCAATCCGCGTTGGCATACAAGGGCTAATCTCGGCCTAGTCTCTCTCTCTCTCTCTCTCTCTCTCTCTCTCTTCTCCTCTTCTCTCTCTCTCTCTCTCTCTCTCTCTCTCTCTCCTCTCTCCTCTCTCTTCTCTCTCTCTCCTCCTCTCTCTCTCTCTCTCTCTCTCTCTCTCTCTCTCTCTCTCTCTCTCTCTCTCTCTCTCTCTCTCTCTCTCTCTCTCTCTCTCTCTCTCTCTCTCCTCTCGCTCTTCTCTCTCTCTCTCTCTCTCTCCTCCCTCTCTCCTCCTTCTCTCCTCTCTCTCTCTCTCTCTCTCTCTCTCTCTCTCTCTCTCTTCTCTCTCTCTCTCTCTCTCTTCTCCCTCTCTCTCTCTCTCCCTTCGGGCTAAGGAGAACGTTGTCTATTTCGATCGGACTTCCCGCGCTGGAGACAAGCCGCCAAGGTAAATATTTAACGGCCTGAGCCAAAACGTTTGGAAGTCCATTCTGCTGTTGGATGTTGCTGGGATCTAGTGAGTGTATTTCGCAGCATGAGGTACACGAGATTAGGCTCATTTCAAATAACACAACACGATGTCCGGAAAAATTGCTTATATCCTGTATTTTAGCTTAATAAGTAGCTACGCGTTATGATGCGCAATATGGCATCCGTACTATGCGCCATTTGGTTTTCCATGCATTTTTCAGGCTTTATAAATTGCCGTAAATTGGCTTTTGCTATGTCTGCCAATTAATTCCACGATTTAACACGGCTATGGCAGACTTTCATTGTAAAAATCATCAGCAGGTAGAGCGTTTGATAATGGATTACAGGCAATCTATGTCTGAGTGACAGTACATAGCGTCATTTTTAGACATGTGATAGGTCATTTACGTAGGTACTATGTTGGAAACGTCTTCAATCTCATTGATGTAAGCAAAACAAACTGTATGAGCTCCTCAATGTTAGGATTATGGTTTTGTAGTTTTCATGCTGACAAGAGCCGACCTTCATCATACCACCATGTCTTAATTAAATGGCATGGTCATTCAAACATTGGTTGGTTTTGACAATGCAACGTTATAGGATGTGCTCATGGTCGTGAGTGACCATAAGGCGTCTGGAAACGTGGAGTTTTGACAATTTGACCAATTGGTCTGCTTGATAATGTTGTCTCACCAGCGTCTCTTAGTGTGCTGATGTCCGATTGTCGTCAGCAGAACAGCTTCAAACTCGCTGTATAAGGGAAGGCCAGCATTATGTAACGTAGCGCGCTCACGTGCATGAAGACATGCCGAGCGTTTACACCCTGCAGGGAGAGCATGTTCAGAAAATATGTATTGTTGTTTATAAAACAAATTTCATATTGCGTGTGTCACTTCTTATGCACTGCAATGAGCGTGCTGATACGACTGCTGCACTATTTTAGCCAACACACAAGAAGCACATGTCAGAGCTGGAATCGACGTGTGTTTTCGAATGATGTCCCCCTCACTTCGACATGTCAGAAGGTTCCAGAGTTCCCGATCAGACTGGACTTCGTATGGTTAACTTGGCCTTCAAGAGGCATGCCATGTCACGTAAAATTTTCCATGCATGTGGTGTTGAGCAATATTCCTAGAACACATTTTCAAATCTCTCGCCAAGACCGTTTGGAAATGACTAAACATTGTACAAAAACTCTGGAAGTTCGCGATCTGTTTCTGGAGTACAGCATGTGCCACGTCAAGTATAGCGATATCCAGCGAAATGATGGACAGGCTACGGAATGTGTAGCGTATTCAAAAAGGCTCTCGAGTTGAATACCTTCAAACCATAAAGCTAGGTTTTCAGGCTATTGGGGCACCCTAAATTAGTACTTAAGGTTTTCCACTACGCCCAGCC
This sequence comes from Pollicipes pollicipes, assembly GCF_011947565.3. Lineage (NCBI taxonomy): Eukaryota > Metazoa > Arthropoda > Thecostraca > Pollicipedomorpha > Pollicipedidae > Pollicipes > Pollicipes pollicipes. The sequence continues at coordinate 8,023,834 of NW_023596420.1, forward strand.
ACCGATCTAGTGGAGAAAGGGAATGTAGTCGAGCGAGCATCTAACAAAGACCATCTGCATTTTATAAGCAAGAAAGGCATTTAGATACTTGCTTTTAACCTTACGAGTCTTATATTACGTTGTTGGCAATTCTAGTAACAGAGCTAGCGAGGCTGGCGGTAGGAAGATCGCTCAAAAACTGGGCTAATGACATTTGGTCAAAAGACAGACGGAGACTAAAACTAGATCACATAAAAAATCCGCGAGTAAGCAGTTCTTCACAGCGCTTTTTCAATGGCTACATCACGAGGAATGGACAAGATGAGAATCAGAAGGTCGGAATCAAAAGGAACCTAACGGATATGCGGGGCAGGAGAGTCCAAACGCAGACAGGTTGAACGTGTGGCATCAATAACCGGGAACAGGAAATGTTGGGGTGCGAAAGACGGAAGAGACATATCAACCCGTTTTTCCTGATCTTCGTTAAGGACCCGCTCAGGATTTTCGGCGAATCCAAGGTCAGCACACTCCAAAATGTGCAACAGTATCCAGGAAACAGCGGCTGCTAGAACATCCCATGAAACTGAAAGATCAAGTTCAAGTGGATATCACATCAAGTCTGCATCAAATGACTTGCTGAAGTGGAAAAATATATCCGGCTATACGAAAAGACTTGAAACAAAGATGAAAGGAAGCAGACGGAATAACAAAAACAAAAGCAAAACATAGATATCGCAGGGGGCACGTCTGAAGACATTCTTTATGGAGGGGAGACACGCGTTAGTTTGGCGACAGACGAGCGTTGTATAACGAACGGAACTTCACTCGATGTGTCACGAAACAAGCTATGCGTACGTGCTTGAAAGAGGACTGAGCACTTACTCGTATGAACAACCGGGATTTACCAAACTATACGATGTACGTCCAAGGCGGGCAAGAATAATGGGAGGATTAGGAGCTAGTGAGCAGCGCCAAATCCGCTTTGTTTTGTTTATAAAGGGGTTTTGCATACCGTTTTATACTGGTAATAGATCAGGCGTTCGACTAAGTAGGCAACGCTCTTGTAGCGCACGCAGTATTCTGGAAATAGCGCGCAAGTGTTAGGTATTCCTTGGCACGATGCATGCATACTACCACTAATTCTGTATTATTTGGTACTGTCGAATGGGTGGAATTCAATGACTATGGCAAGTCGTCATTCGACGCTTCATCTTTACGATGTATTTTGTACGGTTAGCCTATGTCATCAAGTGGTGCTTGTCGCCCATCGATCGTCCTCCCTATCGATCACCGATAATTATTCGTGAGGAGTATGGAAGCTTGCTTTGTCCTCCGCGTTCCAAGCTTTGCGTAGGTTGGAATGGTGGAGTGCCTGTGTCCGTTTCGGGCCATTCTAAGCTTCACGTGACCCCACCTGACCTGAACGGATGCTTGCCGACCACGCAGCCCACAGCAAACAACCGCCACGATACCGCATTTTTAGCCCGCGGTGAATGCGGACCAAATATAGCATTCTTCCATATCCACATCCACGTCATTATGAGGGGATGGCTGCGCCAATTACGTCGGTTGCCTTCGCTGAGTGCCTCAAACATGATCATTTTTGCAGTTATCGAATACTGAGGGGAAAATTTTTTAACGCATATGTTAGCACAGCCCTGGTAATTTTTTCGTTATAGTTATGTGACGTGGGTGTCGGTCTAACGAGCGCTGAATCACCCTCACGGAACCTGGCTCTAATGCACAGTCATCTCCGCGCGTTACGACTTTAAAGAACTCGGCTAAAATGATGTCAAGGTGGTCCCGTCCGAGTTATTTAAGAAGCGCTGTTTTTCATTTTCTTCAAGAAATAGCCCCACTTTTCTTGTCACACAGTTGAGTCTTGTTTTTACTTGCCTTAATTTGTATCCACTAATGTAGGAAACCGTAATTTCTCTTTTTCTTTCCACATTGCCCCTGCTAAGTTATATATCTTAGTTTAAGGCTGGATTGGCACCTTAACTTGCCTTGATTAATATCCATTAATGTAAGAAACGGTATTCTTTTCTTGTTACATTGTTTCTCTCAAGCTATCATGTGCCTTAATTTTAGGCTGAGATCTCTAAATAATTAGAACCTAGACACAAAGGCCGTGTCCATGTTACCAAAATTATATTCGACGACCCAACCGTACATCCTTTACTTTCCTACAATTTTATGTCGAGTTGCTACATTTCTTGGAGCTACCGTGCGAAGCGAGCCGATTCTAACTCGGATCAATCAAAGGTGAGAGATCATCAATCAACCCGAGATCAATACCTCACGGAGGCGTTCAGTTCTACCAGAGACTAAGGTAGGACCGAGTTATGGTACCAAGTTGTCATGATGTATTGCGTAGTGATCAAGCATGCTCCTGCCCATGCATTTCATTTGTGACGTATTTGATAGGATGACCTATCAGAGAGTGAAGCCCTAATGTTGTCTTGAAAGGAAATATTATAGGTAGGGAAGGGGGACTAGGTTTTATACAGTCGGGGCAGGTGTGATCTATTTGATTTTATACCTAGAGAAAATGGCGAATTTGTGCACTGGCCGAGTACGTCATTAATAAGCTCTATATTTTGCATCTTGTCGTCACTCTCGGCGCATAATCTCCTCATATCTGATCTGTACTTAATCATATGGCCTCCCACACGCTCGTGTTTGCTGTACTGCAATTACCACACTACTGCGTCTTAGATATCGGCATTATCTGCCAGACCGATGCAGTCCGTTCCATTTTTTCGATCAGTATTTCGTCTTGGGGGAAGTCCTTTCGTAAACAATCACGGCAGTCTAACCCTGCCTGCGTGAGTTAATCACGGCCAACTGATCTCCGCGGGACCGCTGGGTCGGATCAAGCTAGGTCAGAGCCACGGACCGTACCGGGCACAGCGCCTTGATCTGACAGGCTGTAGACCGGGCAGCACTTGACAGCGCACTTGCTCGCCGCCGGACCGGCTGGCCACATTTCGGCGGGTCGACCACGAGCATCCCCGTTCTTGTGTGTGGCCATCATTCGCGTCTAAATCCGGCGCACATTGTTAGTGCTGGCGCGGTGCGGGCACCCGTGCGTGCACATCCTCCGGCTCGGCTTGAGAAGCTCCGGCGGGCCGAGAGCGCCAGGACTTCGGGCTTTGCTGGGGAAGCTCCGGCGGGCCGAGGAGCGCCAAGACTCCGGGCTCGGGCTGGAGAAGCCCCGGCGGACTGAGGAGCGCCAGGACTCCGGCTCGGCTGGGGAAGCTCCGGCGGCTGAGGAGCGCCAAGACTCCGGGCTCGTCTTGCAGAAGCTCCGGCGGGGCTGAGGAGCGCCAGGACTCCGGGCTCGGCTGGGGAAGCTCCGGCGGGCCGAGGAGCGCCAGGACTCCGGGCTCGGCTGGGGAAGCTCCGGCGGGCTGAGGAGCGCCAGGACTCCGGGCTCGGCTGGGGAAGCTCCGGCGGGCCGAGGAGCGCCAGGACTCCGGGCTCGGCTGGGAAGCTCCGGCGGGCTGAGGAGCGCCAGGATCCAGGCTCGGCTGGGGAAGCTCCGACGGGCCGACGAGCGCCAGGTCTCCGGGCTCAGCTAGGGGAGCTCCGGCGGGCCGAGGAGCGCCAGGACTCCGGGCTCGTCTGGAGAAGCTCCGGCGGGCCGAGGAGCGCCAGGACTCCGGGCTCTGCTGGGGAAGCTCCGGCGGCCCGAGGAGCGCCAGGACCCCGGACTCTGCTGGGGAAGCTCCGGCGGGCCGAGGAACGCCAGGACTCCGGGCTCTGCTGGGGAAGCTCCGGCGGGCTGAGGAGCGCCAGGACTCCGGGCTCGTCTGGAGAAGCTCCGGCGGGCCGAGGAGCGCCAGGACTCCGGGCTCGTCTGGAGAAGCTCCGGCGGGCTGACGCCGGGCAAGAGGGCGGTGCGCCGGCCTCCAGCGGACCCGCTGCCAACGTCCCGCGATTCTGCCGCATGTCGACATTTGATAACAGCCTGCGGGGTGGGGATTAATGAGCAAGATTGGGGTCATGGCCTAAGTGGCCATCGCCGGACGATTGGTTTTCCGAGAGGGGTCACTGACCCCTCATACGTTACTGCCGAGCCTCAGGTCCGTAGTGGCCGGGGACGATCTGTTTTCGAGACGTACCAAATCGGCTAAACTCCGCTGGATGCCGTCTGCAATAACCAGCCGCGGCTGAGCGGCTGTCAGTGTCGTCTTTTGTAAATTAAAGTTAGGTCGTGGCAGTCGGACGTGCGGTGTGTCATGGGTTTCTTTGACCTCGAAACTCAAACCTGGCCAACCCTTAAACTAGCTGAGACTCAAAGACCACACGGTGTATCCACTATCGTATCCGTCTCATGTAAATATCTGACTTTTAGGTTCCACAGCGCTGCAACTGTACTCTGGCAGCGCCCCAGTAGGGCCGGCCCGATCCGCCCCGTCCCAGTATCGCCGGAACGCCCAGCAAGTCTCGCATGCAACATAGTCGCTATGTTCACTGTGTTACTCTCTATGGAACGCTATTAAGTCTGTGATTGAGGCAGGATTGGTACGTTGGTCCACCTCCTGCCTCTTTTGACCTGATCCTGTGGCTAGGCCTGCCGAAATAGAAGCTATTCTTGATTTGAGACGTGCTACTTGGTGGTTGTTCGAAATCAAAAGAAAGCTAAACTTTGTGTATCTGTAGGCAATTGAATGGCCGATCTTGTTGGTGGAAACAGTGAGATATACGTCGCAAAGTCGTTTACGTCGCTTCGTGAGGTCGCTTAATAAAATATATTCCTGATTTAAGAAGTGCTATTGGGTGGTTCTCGGAGATAAAAAAACTAAACTTTGTGTATCTGTAGGTAATTGAATGGCCAGTCTTGTTGGTGGAAACACTGAGATCTACTTCGTAAGGTCGCTGACCTATGGCAAGTCAAATTCAGGCGATGACTATTCGAACTGGGCTAATACAATAGTGTCGTTTAATAAAAGACACTGTAAGCGTAGCTCGACCATAAGAGTAGTCTAAGTGAAGTTAGTCTTATTAGAGGCGTAAGGCCATTTGATTCCGCCCGGGAGAGGCGGGTGAATGGTCGGGGAAGCCAGACCAAAGCACTCTCTGATCATACTTAACACGCGCCCAGGCGGCCGGCTAGATACCTTTCGCTCGGGTGGGGGGTCAATTTGACCCCCCGAGATCTCGGGAACTAAGGAAGGTAGAGACACCAACTTTGCAGGGTATTTTAACCTGTACGTGAACTCACTTAGGTCAAAGTTTGAGCTTCTTAGGTCATAAAACTCAGGTCAAATAAGGTCAAACAAGGTCAAATTATAGATTTGTCTCCAAAGTGCCCCCAGAACCTAGATGATTGTTTCTGAGCAAAAGGTCAAACTAATTTAAGGTCAGTGACCTAATTTGACCTTTTGAAGGTCATGTGACAAAATCATACAAGATTGCTCTGAGTGTTGCATTTGAATACGCGACAAAGATCACGCTAGGCAGTATGCTCATAAAAACAAAATGTCAGCCTGGGATATCTTAGGTCAATTGCCTATTCTGGCAAGTCAATGGAAGATTATAATGCGGTTCCATCTATCAATAAATTCGAAATGAGGACCAGAAACTATTCCATACAGCAAGCCCCAGAGTAACAAAACAAGTTGATTTTGACCTTATTCTGACCTTCATACCTGACCTTAGGTCGATTTAATTTGCTCATTCAATGCTTGTTTTGGCTAAGAAAAAATCTCAGAAATGTATGGCTTCGCCAACACCCTCGTTGTGCATCAGATTGAACGATTTTCTAGAAATTGCCTTCGCTGAAATCACGGCCTGACTTTGACCTGCCATAGGTCGGTGACCTTGCGAGGTACATCTAAATTGTTTATGTCAAACGATCTGGTATTCCATTGTCTACAGTTAGACAAAATTTGGCGCGGTTACGCCGCGTCGTTTGGAAACCACTTTGGAAAACCTTCGGGGGTCAATTTAATCACCCCGAGAGTTTAACGGGAGTCTAAAATGACTGCTGGCTGTTGCTCTGATTCATCCACTCCATTAAACTGTCGATTTGAGGAGCATGTCGCCTTGAGTAGTACTTGGCGTCAATCACAAGGTTAAGTATCAAAATAATTCCTAAGTTTTTTATCATTTTTACCTTTTAGAGATGAAATGAAGTCACTGACCTCACATGAACACAAATTAACTTTTGCTTATAAGAGGCATTCACATTAAAGCTGATTGCGTGAGGAAATCTGAGGGGTCGAACTTTGAACACCAATCTGGAGTGCGACCTTGTTTTGTTTGATTTGACCCGAAGGTCAAGGAGATCAGCACTCTCAAAATAGTATCTGAACCAAACTAATTACGTTAACATAAAGATACTCAAAGGTCCTTGCGAAGATCAGCGACCCCTGAAGCGAGCATCCTGATCTAACTAAGCCGGGGCCTGTTGGTGTGGACTTGCCCAAAATGCATATAACTTGTACGAGATATGTAAATGATTCCCATCGTTGACAAATGTTGGTTTTCGCGCATTTATTTTCTTCGTCTGTTATTTATTTTGCCAAATAAGGATTGTATTTTGCCCTGCCGAATGAATCTACATATCAACATTAGATGAAACTAGTTCGCGTAACTGCAATGACCTATGAAAAGCCCATAAACACAATGTGTACAAAATGCCTCAAACCCGGAGATCCCGCCGGGGGCTGCTGATGCTTCGGAGGCGGTCAGGAGCGTTGGACGTTCATGTCGCGATAATAATGTGTTATGGACAGCTACACAGGACACGGTGGGTTCTTCCCGTGCGGCTCTTACGGAAAAACTCTGGCATGGTGTTGCGATCAAGAACGGCTAAAAGTAGTACAAAAGAACTTTGCCTTTTGTCAACGCATAAGATCAAGCTTAATTTAAATTACAATTTTCAAAATGTTATTATACACCATTAACAGAGCTATAGAGCTATTCGCTAACTCCTCAAGTTTTCTAATTACGACGACGGGTTCAAGAATAATTTCGATCTATTTCATCAATCACGCAATGCATCTTGTTATTAGTGTCGTAATCCATTGCGTCCAGTGAAGAAGGAGATGGCGAAACACTAATCCGGCAGCCAGGCCTAAACCAATGGCACGCCATACATCCACAGGCCTGCCCCCGAAACAACTGAGTACGTCACCACTATCAGGATGAAATTTCCACGACGTAAATTCATTATGAAAGCCTTAGAGGACAGTTTAAATCCAGAAGGTCCTGAGCGATAAGGGGCCAGTCTAAAATCATTTGGATCCATCTAGGGATGTCGTTTCCTATTTAGTTATGGAACTGGGGTTCACCACGCCTCCACCCTCTCCGAACTTCGAGAAAAAAGTGGGCCAAAGTAAAGATAGAGTACTTTTTGGACAGATTAAGGACAGATTAAGTCTCTTTCTGCTCAGCCCTGCAACGTATGTGGCAAAACTACACCGCTGGCTCCGCCCATCACAAGCCCGGATGCGCCACCACCGCACTCCATTCCCCCATCGTGAGCCTGGATACACCCTAGCCACACTCCATTCCCACATCGCAAGTCCGGATGCGCCACCACCGCACTCCATTCCCCCATCGTGAGCCTGGATACGCCTCCGCCACACTCCATTCCCCCATCGCAAGTCCGGATGCGCCACCACCGCACTCCATTCCCCCATCGTGAGCCTGGATGCGCCTTCGCCACACTCCATTCTCCCATCGCAAGTCCGGATGCGCCACCACCGCACTCCATTCTCCCATCGTGAGTCCGGATACGCCACCACCACACTCCATTCCCCCATCGTGAGTCCGGATACGCCACCACCACACTCCATTCCCCCATCGCAAGTCCGGATGCGCCACCACCGCACTCCATTCCCCCATCGTGAGTCCGGATACGCCACCACCACACTCCATTCCCCCATCGTGAGCCTGGATACGCCTCCGCCGCACTCCATTTCCCCATCGCAAGTCCGGGTACGTCACCACCGCACTCCATTCCCCCATCGCAAGTCCGGGTACGTCACCACCGCACTCCATTCCCCCATCGTGAGTCCGGACTCACTACCACCGCGCTTTGTTCCCCCATCTCCAAGCAGCAAAAATCGGTGAACTGAAGACAGCGTTCGCTGGTCTCCAAGCACTGAGGACCACAGCACTCATCCTTCGGTAGCATTGAGGAGCTCAGACACATGGTGATTCAATGTGAGTGTATTTTGTGTCGGCTCGGTATATCATTGTCTCACGCACTCGGCTTGGATTTAGATACAATGTCACAGTCTGCATTCACGTTGTCCACTCAACGCCGACCTGCATTGAAATACCCGGGGAGCATTTGTGGTGCGAAACTTTGCCTGTCCGGATGTAACCGAACTTCAAGAATTCTCGTAACCCGCCGTCGTTGACAGTTCTTGCATTACCGCTGCGTGAATTCGAGTGAACATTTTTCACGAAGCGCTACAGTGACTTCCTTACAAGATTAATTGAGCGCGATGGAGGATTTAAAATCTAGCGAGCACCAGAGCGCCTCCACTGGCCACTCAGCCGTTCCTGCTGCGCAAACCCTTTTCTGAATAGGAGTAAGGCCGAATCTAGAGAGAGAGAAAGAGAGAGGGAGAGAGAGAGAAAGAGAGAGAGAGAGAAAGCTGGATGAAATGCGATGGCATCAGCTCTCATAATACTGTTTCCGACTGTTGCTCACGTCAGAGACCGAGAGCGGTGTTTTGGTTTGAGGTGCCGCCCGCTCCGCGGAATACCCTCAGGCGCTTGAAGTGTTCGGGAATGGACAGTTTGGCAATTGCCCACGTCAGTTGCACTAGATCTGGGGAAATGGCCTACTCCCCAGGCTGCGTGCGGCCGGCGCGTTCGCCGCAGTGGAAGGTGATCGCTGTTCCGTATACGCGATGCCAGTGAAGGAATGCTGCTGCTGCTGCTGCTGCTGTTCAGACCATTACGGCGGTGCACGGACACCACTGCCGTCGTGCATGCCATCGTGCTGGCTGGACACACCGCACAGGGACGCACTGACGCACAATGCCGTTGACTGCCTGGTTGGCAGCACATCGCTCCGAACAAGCCCGGTCTGGCGAAGCGTGCGACGCGGCCCCTTCGCACCGTCGCACCGTCGCGCGTCGCACGTGCACCGTCCTTCGCAGGGATAATGGCCGAGGGGCGGCCGCAGCATGCGGCCCCCCGCGCGCGGGTCGATCGATGCCAGTGGAGGCCGGCTGGAAAAGCTGCACACAACGGCGGCTCTGTGACGGCTGGGAATGGATGGCCGACAGCGCCGCTGGCCGGTACGGATTTCGCCGCATCCCAGCCCGGCCTGTGTAACGGGCCACCGCGTGATGGACGGGGCCCGCGCGATTGCTGCGGAGCCGTTCAGCAGCCTGTTGAAGGATAACGAGGAGGCTGGTGATTCTGCGCGGCCCGGTAATGGCAGTGGGCTTAAGGTGCCATGGCGGGGGGTGTAGGGGGCTTTATCTCACGTGATTGTACGCGATGTGTGACGTCAAGCGATCTGAAGAACCATTAGACATAGACATCGGCGACGAAATAGAGCATGCTGACATGACGCGTGGAAACCCGGCCTGCAATGTCTTATAAGATCAAACGTCCAAGGACACGTGAAACCATGACAAAGTGCACGACATCTTGTTGGTCAAATTGCATTTGGAAGCATTAGAATAACGGCAAACATAGCTGACGGGCTATATGACATGCATTTTGTAGCCTGTATGGCATAGCTTAGGTATGATCTAAACCGGTGCCAACAATAAGTTAGAACAATGCGACGTGACACAACGAGCTGTTGTTGCAATTGAACAATGGCCATCAGTGCAGGCAAGGGGAGTACGTGCCGCGCCCCACCCATACCACACCGCCCACCTGTGGTCCCGGGGGTCCGAAAGGCTGGCTGGAGGTCGTACTCAGCGCTCCGGCCCGCAGGCCGTGCCCTCAAATGGGTTTTCAGTCCATTGATAGCCCCGAGTCTATGAGAGCCTTTATGTCGGGACCAAATATCAAATGCCCGTTTGGAAGGCTGAAAGGAGAAGGGCCAAAACGCCTGGCTGTATGTCAAATATCGTAAGACCCTGACTTCAAGTGACATTTTTAGGGCCTCTCGCACCAATTGGAACCCCAAGTACAGCGTACGCTTGTATTTCAGCCAGAGACCATCAATACCAAACAGTCGGCTCTGAGTCGATCTGAGCACTGGGCCTCAGTCGGTCTGGGCCTGGAAATGAGCCATTTCCCAAGCAGGAACAAGCATGCATTCACCTTGGTCGGTGCCCCTGAAACAATGAGCGGCCCCTGCGTTGCTCAGGCGCCCTAACTGCGTAACGGTGGTTCCGTGTCGGTAAGGGACCCCTTGTCGCCCAGGAAAACATTTGCTGAACAGGGACTCAGACAGCGCCGCGTCAGATGGCCTCTTGCGTGGGCGGGACTCTCTGACAACCAAAGGAGTTATGAGAACATCTGATGAGAGTTCATAGTCAGACAGTAAATGGATTAGGGGCGCCGATTTATATACTCTCGGAGGGGAGGGAAAGCTGAGACCTACCATTGCTAACTTCAGCTCCCCCCCCCCTCCCCAGTGTCACTTTGAGCCCTTCAATGTATATAAGCATAAAAGAATGCTGCCCCAAGGGATTGCGTAACAATTATCTTACGTCTATTGGTACATCAGGCACCTAGACGCACTATTACTAGTACCTTGCTCATTTTGCACCAAAAATAACCTGTAACTCTGTTACGCTTTTGTAATGCCAGCTCCTTCATATTGTGAGCCAGGCTGCAATTTTTTCTCACAAATTTTGCACACCATATCACTGAATTCGGATGAATAGCGGGTGGATAGAAATGCGGCAGCTTTTAAAAGCAGGTGGTTGCCCGAATAAAAGTCAACGCATCAGCAGAATCAAGTGTATTTTTCAGACAATCGTGATTATTGTAGTAGTGCACTGACTGTGAAATGCCAAAACATGATCAGCGACAGCGGAAGTCATCATTGATTCTACACCCGTCAAATCATGACCACAAAAGGGGCTCTGTTGGTCCCCTGGCGGTACAGGATTCGCAGCAGCTAGATCTGATCCAGGTAGCTATTTAGGTCAATTATCCGTTGTATTAAGTCCCATTTTGAAGTCGAAAAAAACGTTTTTAGCCTATTTACTTTGAGATCGGGGACGCATAATCAGTGGTCAAAACTCAGGAAGAAATCAGGTTTTGGGCAGTAAATTAGTTCAACCTTAAAGACTCAGCCCGTTCAACCGATTTTGAAAAATGACACCCCTGGGAAGGGCCTTCTATCAGCCAGTCACTCCAGTACCAAACGGTGGTCCTTACACCCGACATCAGCCAGGAACCATGGGCTGAGCTGGAGTCTCTGCCAATGATGGGGTCCCTTGCGGTGACAAAGGAACTTTTTGCGCCAATGCGTCCGTGCATCGAGCTGAAGCTAACTGCCCGGGTGGAAGGGTCTCCCACGTCAGGGAGGGGACCAATGTACGATGTATTCCTCTCAGTGTCCCCGGATCAACCAGGGGTCGCCACGTATCGCCAAAATGGTGACCGGTGTCCGGTAAGCAGCCCGCTCTGGGGCGAAATGACTTTTTGGTCCCTGACCGGAAAAGATGGTGTGCACCCAAGTGCTTTACCCATGGGGCATTTGCCCAAAAGGTAAAGGATCTCGTAAGTGTTCAATGGAGTGGATCGAAATGAGGTCAAAAATAAAAAAGTCAACCCATGTTTGTCCGTGGCTGCCCATCCCTTTGCCAAATCGACTAGTGGACAAATTTACGTGAAAAGCTGGAAGCCTGCGCACTCGCGATCTTAGGAGCAAGAACACTAATGACCGGACTGCAGTTTTCAGAGACCCGAAAATAGATATTCTACCTTTACTCTTTCAGTTCTTTATCAGATTCCAGCCACAGTTTCGCTGTGCTATAAATGCTAATTCATTCCTATTATCAATCTAAGGATTGTGCAGGTAAAATTTACAGCCAGAAGGCCTTCTAAATGTACAGAGGAGTGTTTTAAAACGTTCATATGTACTTATATTGGATGTGTTGTGATTTCCGTCTGCACGTTGTTCGCTGCATAGAGTAAGCAACACGGCCGGTGCTGCGCGGCCTGTGGAAACTGCAACGCCGAGAATTGGGTTTTGTTTTTGAGACTCACAACTTTTGAGACATATGTAACATAAACAGCATAAACATGCATGTAGCCTGAAATGTTGTTACATGATTTGTCTCACTAATCGGTTCCGACCGAAGGCTGAATATCCCCAGACAAACATGCGTTGCCCATTTAGATACAAATGTTTGATCCCACCGATCTACAATCTACGTTTATGCAACCTTCAATATTTCTGCAAAACTAATAAAAAGCTATTGCAAAGCTTCTGAGTTCTTTCAGGTTAGGAAGAGACCACTCAACCAATTTAAAATGAAAAACGCCTGCTGTTTATTCCCTCCAGTCATTAAACGCCTGCTTCCTTTCATTTATTCACTTCAGATCACAGCTATCACCACATCTTCCGGTAGCTTCTGGCCACTGTTCCGGTTGTAAGCATGAAAATAAAACGAAGAAAAAGCTCAAATCTAGTGTCAATATCCGGCGAAGATACCTATCTTAGAGGGGGGGGGGGGGGGGGGGCACCATTCAATCCATCGGGGGCCCTGTATCACCCTTTAAATCTTCCCTTACCAAGGCTCTGGCGCGCTTCTAGTAATGATTCAAATCAAACGATGTCACGCACTGCAGACGCTTTTACGAGCCCATAGTCGGGCTGTAAGGTAGTAGTGTCCTATTGCTTGCAGCGCTCAGTCAAACAGCCAAGTTGCATGTGGTCTCTTTAAGGATGAATGGGCTGAAGTGAGCATATGATGGAGCGGGTAATCCATCAACCATCTCACTCCATTATTCACGGTGTCTCAATTCGTCACAACGCGGGGTTCATTCAGTGCCACCAGTGGGCGGGGGCGGGGGGGGGGGAGGGGTGGGGGGTGTCGAATGGGCTACTGGACATTTGCTAGGAACGCAAGGTTTTGCTGTTAACCTGAGAGCACAGCTAATATCGTAAGAATAGTCGCCTGTTGAAATGCATAGACCACAAGCCTACATTTTTTTCTGACGACGCTGATAATTCAGCCTGAAGCAGATATCCCTCAGCAACGTATCCTAAGGGAAAGGAAGTGCTTTCCAGCCTAGCTGACCCTTTCTCAGCGCTTTCTTATCGCGCTCGGCTGGCTCGTTCATCACAGCCATCACTCGGAGGACCTGGCTCGTCTAGGAATGCTATTCTGCCATAGTTCATTTCATGAGAACCAGCCGGCGCGTTAGCTTGGTCCGGAACGTGCTGTCCGGGCGACGACAGCTCCCGTCCAGACAGCCGCGGTTTACACAGCGGCGACCCAGACAGTTTCAATTTATACAGGTCCCCTCCACACAGTCGCGGTTTGCACAGCGGCGACCCAGACAGCTGTGGTCCAAACAGTTGCAGACGAGACAGCTGCCGACCAGACAGCTCCAGTCCCAACGGACGCGGCCGGACAGCTCCCGTGCAGGCAGCTGCGGTTCACACAGCGGCGATCCAGATAGCTGTGGCTCACACAGCTACGGGCAAGACCTCTGCGGTTCACGCAGCTGCCGACCAGACAGCTGCGGTCCATCCCGAACGGATCCCGTTCGGGGATTGAACAGACCGAACGGATCCCGTTCGGGGATCGAACGGACCGAACGGTTCCGACCGAACGGATCAGCGCCCGCCTCGCACTCCGACGACGCCACCGCTGCGGGGTGAGAGGAAGACGGCGGAGGAGACCTGGAAGACGCAGCGGGCTTGACGGCCGTCTGTGCTCCGAATGATGGTGACCCCATTGCCTTTATTGTCACGGATCGAGAATGGGCCAATTGAGACCAAGCCGTGGCTACAATGGCAACGACCTGACCAACCGTGACACGCCTGACCATGGCGCAAATGTGACTATTGCTTGTGGCAATTACCTTAAGATTAGTGACCTCAGCGTGAGGTAGAAGTAATGACCTCACGTTAGTGTCGGTAGTCTGGTCCTCACATTGCTGATAATGACATGATTGGCTGTGATATGACTATTCATCCCGCCATGTGATGTGACGAAATATGACGTGAATGCTACATAATCTGACCTAAGCATGGAGACTGACTAGCATGACTTAACTCGATCGGCCGTGATGTAACAGCGGTATGGTGTGTCCGACTGTGGTCTAACTGACCATGCCATGACCTGACCTGACCTGACCTGACCAACTTGACCAGACCTGAAATGACCCGGCCTGAGCCGCCCAACTTGACCTGACCTGACACGAACCCGACCTAACTTAATCCGACCTGACCTGACGTGACCCGGCCTGACCTAACCTGCAACATGACGGACTTCAGCTTGACTAACGACGTGATGGCGTGGGCGCCCCCCGAGGGCGTCCGATATTTATCGGGCCATCAGCCGCTGACTGCTGATTTCCGGCTCCGGCCAACTCTGACGATTGATTAAATATCGTCGCGGCGCCCGAGGACATCCAGGCCGCTCTGGCTGGCCGCGTCCTGCTCGTGATGAGCCGACTTTGGCCCCCAAGTTCAAGGGGAGCACAACTTGGCGCGCCATTGCGTTGATTGCGACCGAGGCGTTGACACAGGGCGCACCCCCAAAGCAGGGGTCGTCGGGGCTGAATTTGCTCCTGCGACAAGCCTGCCGGGGCTCTCAAGGGTCGCGCATTGTTCTGTTCCTCGAAGGGAGTGTGGTATCTTGTCGGGCCGTTCTGGGGACGTTTACGGCTTCTCGTGTTTTTTAGGGCTGCTTCGTTAAGCTTGATCCTGAGACTCCTCTGATAAATTCGCGCAGTTTTGCAGCATTGGTTATTGCCCATGCAGGTGTTATATGGAAAGCAGCGTCTGTAAATATTTTCCTTCTTGCTTTGTTTCTGAAATGCCGCATTTTTGACCTGTGGCAGAGCCGTGGGGAACAGCGTGTTGCGCCGAAAAACTAAGCCTGCATTATCCATCAATCAGTCCACTCTGAAGTGCTGCACGTGTTTGACACAGGCAGACACATTTCGCACCAGCAGTGAGCAATGTGCTTGTCTTCCAGAACTGTCATTTATCTTCCGTTCCCGGGCCAGCGAGACGAAGATTTCTATCGATGCCGGAGGTTGTTTGGCGGGGGAGTGTTTCTGAGCGGCATACGTTCGAGTTCCGGCAGCAGGATATCACTACGGTCGATAGTACGGCCCTGGACAAAACCCAGGCGGCGGGCCACACACGCAGGCGAGACGGGCGCCGGCCAGTGGAACTGTGCTGAATTCCTGCATGGAACCAGCGTCGGGCGTGGTTAAGGTGCTTTCGTCGCCTGCAGATAACACGCCATAGTTACTCGTGCCGGACGGGCTAGGCAGTTGCTCGGAAGTTTTCCTGGAATCGGCTGAGAGCCATTAATTGCAAGCCTTTATTGCATCTGAGTTATCAGTAAGCTCACATAGAGCATGCGTAAAAGCTTCCTTGCCAAGAGCGTCCCAGCAGCAATTTGCTTTCTGCTAAGAGAGGGAGGGCACAGTACCAAGTAATCAATAATTTGCCTTCTGCTAGGGGAGGGAGGGCACAGGGCCAAGTAAAAAGAGTACCAATGAACCTCACTTAATATACATTCGAGGAGGGACCCAGTCCCCACTGCTGACTTGTGCACCCTCAATGCTCCTTTGACCCCCCCCCCCCCCCCCCCCCCACCACCACCACCACCAGCCAATGAACATGGGCAAAAAAGAGTATTGAACCAAGGAAATGCAGAAATTTTCTTCAAATCCCGGCACACTTAGGTACCTGAAAACATCACTATCAGTTCCATTTTCCAGTCCCTGTATTCATATGTGCAGGTTGACCCATTAAAGTTCATTAGCACCGGAGTTCAATGGCTTTAAGATAATAATGTTTAATGCAAGGTACTCGATGCCGCTTTCTGCTTGACTCTCGCCCGTGTCCTTTTTAGAGATAACAGGAGCCTTATGAGCCCCCTCGTCTGACAAAGGCATGAAAACGGCCAGGACAAGTGCGCTGTGGTCATAAAAGCAAGCGCTGCCAGCTCTTCCACTTCTTGTCACACCAGGACCACCGCAGCATTAAGCAAAGCAGGCAATTCAAATACGGGGCCGGCGGTTCAAAGTCGGGTGTTCTATGAACCTCATGACCGCATTGGCACTCTCGTCACCAGCCCAGCCGCACAGGCTCCGTCTGTCAACCTCATGACTGCACTGGCACTCGCGTCACCAACCCAGCCACACAGGCTCCGTCTGTCGGCCACCACTCGGGAAGCGGCACAATCCACGCATCCGACGCGCAGCGTGCGTCGCAGAAACAATCGAGGGCGCACGTCCGTGCTTGTGTGCGCACTTAGGTAAATCTGCCGTTTCGCCGAACGCATTTGCAAACCTAATCTTCGCCCGGGGAATGGGTCGACGTCCCGGGCAGCGGCCGGCACTCCGTCCCGGCGGGGGAAGATCCCGCGGCGCCGATCCCGGGCAGCGGGCGGCGCTCCGTCCCGGCGGAGGAAGATCACGTGGCGCCGATCCCGGGCAGCGGCCGGCGCTCCGTCCCGGCGGAGGAAGATCCCGCGGCGCCGATCCCGGGCAGCGGCCGGCGCTCCGTCCCGGCGGAGGAAGATCACGTGGCGCCGATGCCGCGGAGCACCTGAATCTGCGTCGCCAGGGAATATTGCTCACGGACCACAAATTATCTCTTTTCTATCGCTCTTCCACTTCGCTCCAACCTCGTAGTGAAGGCAGCGATTGCAGCAGCACTAGCCTCTTTGAACGCCGGTCAGGTTTGTGTTGCCTCCGGCAGCACCGCCGGCAGTGGCACCGTTATGCACGGCGAGTCGCTGGTCGTCAGTTGTCGGAGCGCTGCGGCGCTCCGTGGCGAGACGCCTCGGCCGCCGTTGCCGTCTCGCGCAGGCCCGGTCAGCACTGTGATGGATCAGCCCCAGTGTTTGAAACTTCAGTGTTTCTTGGTGTTTTTAGCCCCAAGACATTTTGTTTTCCACAAATATACACTGGCAAGAATGTAAAAAAATTGCTCTCTGTGAGCGATGTCAGATGGAGGCAAGCTGTTCCTGCAACTTTGACAGCATCGTACGCCACACTCATGACTGAACGAGGGATGCTGCTTGTGGGTTGCAGCCAAATCTCTCTACCATATCACACATAATCTTTCCTTGCAATGCATTCAGTGCCCAGGTCTGTTGCTACTCACCAGCACACGTTTAACTCACCTACCGTCCAACGACATCAACGTGCCCACACACCACCAATATTTGTTACAAAATCAACATGGTCCTAAAAAGCAGTATCAAAACCTATTGGTACTGACATCTTTACAATATAATTATCAATATCAACAACTTTCTATCAGCTCCATAGCTTAAAAATACAGTAGGTGCATGGATAGACTTAGGAAGGAAGTACTTATTTGGGTAGCTAGAAAGTTTAAGAATTGCAAGCAGTCAATTTCTAATGCCCCTCATCCCCTCAGATCAGCCCCTCCCCCCCCCCCCCCCCCCTCCCACAACGAGCGGCCGGCGCAGGCAGCGCACGTCCGTTCTCGGCTGAGAATGATCGCACGTGTGGACTGCTGTGGGCACGTGAATGTTAAAGGGGCAAGAAGAGATCTCCACTTACTTATTTTGGTTTTGTGTTGATTTTTATCGCACCTCACTATTGCTGTGAGCATAGCACTTTTAGTAATGTGACAAAGACGTTGCATCCTATTGCGTGAGTATCGTTATTCAAAATAACGAGCGGCAGGATTTTGTAATTTGATCACGCTTCTAATCTGGTGATGATTGTAGTTCTCGATACCACGGACTCCCTGGTACAGAAACAATCGCAAAGACCACGCATTGCTGAGTCAGCATGGCATCTAGCAGACAACTGGTATTTGACAGTTCAGCTCATTTAGTTGTGTTTTGCGAACACTCCCATGCCAGAGGCTGCATCGCAATGCATTATGGATTTATACGGACCCTTTGTATTTTGGCCATGCAGGGAGGCCTGAGGATGAGACGTATTGCCAGAGGCTGAGAATTGTCAGCCACGGTCCCACGCATCTAACAGGTCCGGATAGCGCTTCCGCTTAGCAACAGGCGCCTAACAACCGCTTAGCAACAGGCCCCTAACAGCATGGCACCTAACTACGACTCGGCATAATTTTCATTAATGTTGTCGGGATTGGCAGTTTCAGATGAAACGCTTTCTCTTGTTGCGTTAACTGTAAATGGGCGTTTAAGAGAGCGCCCACTGCTGAAATTAGTTCCGTCGTCTCTTATTTTGCGCACACCATGTCTTCAAAAATGCCCAAACCTGATAATGATCCCGAGTGATGAGAAACGGCGAGGGCTTTTTCTCTGCATAATCTCTGCAGCGGTCCTGTAACGCTGCTGCTATAAAGATGTTTGAAGCACATTCCCCCGGGCTCGGAATGTTTGTGTGCCCCTCCCCACTTTTTAAACCTCCTTTTACCCCTCACTCAAAGCGGAGGGCACGTTTCGTAGAGCGTGGAATGGTGCACAGTGCAGGGACATCACTCTGCCATGCACGTAATTATTTGGTCATCCAGACAACCTGTCTGGCCTTCACTTTCGCAACCATCCAGTTTGTAGCCATTTGCACAAACATTGTTCCCTGTTCTATATCATCGCACCAGCCTCCGCCAGTGTTCATTTCTTCCCTTTTACACCTGCGCGCTTTGCTGAGATGCACACGATTGTTGGCAAGGCATGGCTGCAGGCGGCGTGTCCTGATTCGGAGTCCGAATAACCCCAACTTCCCTATAACGCCCCCAGAAAGCGGACCATGACGATCGAGATCCGAACCCGGGCCCAGCCCATGACCTCTCCCGCTGTGTCCCCAGACACCTGCGCGTCGACCGGCTGACCATGAAGGACAGCTCTGACGACTCGACCGGCATGACGACCGAGGACCTGGGAGTCTGGGGCGTCACCGAGCCAGCGGTGGCGCCCGAGCCGGTACCACTCACATTCATCCTCTACCTGCTGGCCGGCCTGCTGCTCTCCGTGCTGATCGTGCTCACCAATCTGCTGGTCGTGTCCTCCGTCGTCAAGTTCTACCGTGTGCAGACGGCCAGCAACTGCTTCCTGCTGACGCTGAGCGCGGCCGACGGCCTCATCGGCGTGGTGCTGCCGGTGACGTTGCTGCTCGAGCTGTCGGGCGGCTCGGCGGCCGGCGCCACGCGGCTCCGCCTGCTGCCCTACTGCCTGCTGGTGGCGTTCAGCGCCGTCTCCGTGCTCACCACGGTCGCCATCGCCGTCGACCGCTGCACGTCGCTGGCACAGCCGCTGCGCTACAACAACCTGGTGACCCGCCGGTGCGTGTCTCGCTTCGCCGCCTTCTCCTGGGCGTACGGCCTGCTGGCGGGTCTGGCGCTGCTGGGCTTGCACCCGTGGGCGGACGCCGGGGGCGGTTCACACGCGCCGGTCGACCTGCTCGACCGCACCGCTGCCAGCGTCATCACCGGCGTGCTCTTCCTGCCGGCCGCCGGCGTCTTCGTCTCCTGCTACCTGTACGTCTACTGCGTGGCGCGCACGCACGCCAAGGCCATCCAGACGGTGGAGGTCTCGCTGGGCCGCGGCGGCGGCGGTGGTAGCCCGGCGCGCTGCGGCCAGACCGCTGCTGCTCACAGTCGGCGTGTTTCTACTCTGCTGGAGCCCGCTCTGTCTTTGTGTGGTGGCGCAGAGCGACTGGTTCTACGGCAGCGCCACCGCCCGCGGCTGGCTAGCGCTGCTGGCGCTCAGCTCGGCCGCCATCAACCCCTTCATCTACAGCTTCCACAGCGCCGAGCCTGCGCTTACTGCTGCCACCGGCTGCTGGAGAGCGTGCTCGGTCGCTGCGGTCTCGTCTGGTGGGGCTCGGTTCGGTCCGGCTCGCCGCCTTCAGGTACGTACCGAGGCGCGGCGTGCTCGGTCGCTGCGGTCTCGTCTGGTGGGGCTCGGTTCGATCCGGCTCGGCCGCCTTCAGGTACGTACCGAGGCGCGGTCACGCAGCCACCCCTTCGCTGAACGGGCGATGCTAAACGCTGGTACCTGGAGCTACAGCAGGCTGAAAACGTGCAGTTCGCCGGAAAGAGGTAACTGCAGAAACGGGGTTCTGACCTCTTGACCTTCCGCGCGCGGCTAGACCCCGGCCGATCTTTGCAGGGGGATCAATAGGAGGGCTGGATGTAGATGGGCGCGTGCTGGTGTAAGCTGCTTTGTGTGCTATAGTGCGTATCATGCCATGCCGCTCAACAGAGAAATCGATTTGCTCTGAGATGTTATTCCGAGCAAATGGCGTTTCATTATTTCGGAAATGCTGCCGTTGTAAATGGATGTCAAGAAAATAGAATTAAGACCAGAATTAATCGTATCAAGCGGCTTAGTGAAAATGCATTCCAACAACGGCCGTTGATCCGTGTTCTGTAAAGAACCTAATCAGTAAATGTCCTCAGGAGAGCAGGAGCCGTTTATAATCAGCAACGGGCTATTACTACGGGCTGGCGTGCTCTGAGATGCTGATCCTTCCCAAACCGCTCCTCCGGAACAGTGTCCCCATTTGACATACTTACGTCCCAAACATCGCTAATTTCTTCCCGCAATGGCTAATGGCCTAGCTTAACGCGTATTTCGACAGCAAAACGAGTTTTTATGCAGAGCGGATGCTTCTGAAAGCAGAACTAACAACATCGCTGAGACGGCATCTCCATTCGATTCACATGGCAAACGTAACTTTCCTTGCAAAAACTGAAGAACACGGATAGAAACTGGTCCTTATCTTGAGCACAGCAACACGACACAAGAATAACACCATTTGCAAAAGTGTGGATTGATGTGGGCTGCTAGTCACGCGTAATCAAGCAAAAGCAGTGGATCTGCTGGTTTGGGAGTGTTTTTAGAAATTGATGTCAGGTCTCGGCAAAAACAGAGAATGCAAGCCGAAGGTGTACTGCATACGTGGCGTAGATGCATGTACCATTTGCATCACCATTGGCCAATTCACCACTGTCCGATGTATGGCGACGCCAGCAGCCGCCAAGATAATGCTCAGTATGACCGTTACGAGAGCGATCTTGAATATCACGTGCTGGTGCGTAACACGACAACGTTTGGGACATAGACACTGCATACTCTTATAGCTCAATTCGTTGCGATCAGTATTCGCTGACAAGTTCGCCTCTTTATATATATATATATATATATATATATATATATATATATATATATATATATATATGCATATTAACCCTGCCGATCCCAAGCACTCCTCAGCAGGTTCGCTCGAGTTCCTTTCATGATTACCGTGGATGTGTGGATATGTGGAGAAACCTTCGTGCTGTATATTGCAGACACAAGATACGCGCCTTACCCGGGAAGAAATTGCATCAACTCATCAGCACATTAACCGGAACTTTATTATCTGTAGTTTGTGGATGGTCCATCTGGGATCCTGGGCCTTGCACAAGAACAACCGTTTGTTCAGAGGTCGGGCGCGCGTAACCGGATGACAGAAATCCGTGGCGTTTATGGTATAGGGCAGTACAAACCAGTGAAGTAAGGTTTCGGGGAATGGTTAGGCAGCTGGACGGCGTTTGTGGTTTGACTATTCTGGACTACACCGTTCCGAATGGTTTGGTAAATAACCGTCGATGCCGCACTCGCCCGCTCCCAACTTTGACGGAAACCTCCCAGCCACGTCTTACATAAGACTAAGGTCCACATCGGCGTGCCGCACGTCGGACCGCTGTACAACCTTAAGTTCTAAACCAGTACCTCCTCAAGTTCCCGGAGTTTCGCAATCAACACCATTACAAACCATGTCACAACGCGTCTTTGAACCGAGGCCGTCTCCTGCTCAAAGTCGGCTGTTTCCTCCGAGCCGTTCGGTGCGCCCCGGCCGCCCGCCGGGCGCGTGGGTCCGGTCCGCGCCTCGCGCGTCGCGCGGCCCGGCCGGGCTGGTAACGCTCCGCTCTGTCCTGCCGCAGCACGGCATCGAACATACGGCTCTGCACCATGACCACCAACCACACGTGCATCATCCGCGAGGTGTGCGTCACGTCGGCTGCCTGCGACGCCGTCAGCATGTACCAAGAGACAGTGGTGAGCACGCAGTTCGGCACCGACAATCCCGTCACGCCCGTCTAGAGCCGCAGCTGCCGCCCGCGCTGCCGGCAACCGGCCGTCGGCAGCTCGGCAGCAGCAGCGTCACGTCCGTCCGGAGCGGCACTCGCCGCCGTCGGCCGGCCGGCCGGCAGGTCCGCGGCAGACGAGGGGGTCCCAGCAGCAGCGCTGCGCCCCTGTCCGGGCCCGGGCGGCCAGCGGCCGAGCTGCGCGGCGCGCCTCTCCAGCTGTGACCGGCACACCGTGTCGTCAGCCAGCCAGCCGTCAGCCAGGTCAGCCAACCAGGTCAGGCAGCCAGCCGTCAGCCAGCCACTGTGGGCGGGCGGACGCCGCCACTGTGGCCGTTGCCGCGCTGCAGTCGGCTCGGCGACCGTGCTGAACCGAGTGTCTCACAGGTATAGAGTGGCCTCCCCCTCGGTCCTGCTGAATTGACACGGCCGGACACTCTGCTCCCGTCACGCCCTTGTCGGGACTCGACCGCGAGACTCAGTCGGACGCCCGGGAGTCGCTGGCGCGACATCCTCACCAAAAGTCACTGGTGACGTCGCAGGCACCCAAGAGGGGAGGAGAGCGGCGGCCAGGTGTCAAATCATCGAAAGCGTCGAGCTTTTCTCCCTCTAGACTTGTGCTTGGGTAGGTGACGCAATATGGCGGACTTTACTAAAAAAAATGGGATTGTGTGTCAGTCGTTAACCAAGGTTTTCAATGAAAACGGGAGCTGACCGCTCACCCAGCCATTCTTACCCGCCGGCGCTCCCTGTGTGTGCTCCATTCAACTCCGTCCGACTATCCTGGTGGCCGTAAGTCGACAGTAAGGACTCTCTTGCGCCGGTAAGTCCTGCCGCTCCCGCGCTTGACAAAGTCAAGCCTCGACCATTCTCGCAGACATCGATCCCGCGTCCCCCAACAGCCCACGTTCGCGGCGGCCGAGCCGGCGCTCCAGAGCGTCTCTGAGCCTCTCTGACGAGGCCTCTCCGCGGCTCGTCACCCGCCGGGTGACCTTTTTTCCCCGGCTTTGAGCGGTTGATGCCCGGACAGGACGCGCATTGTCCTGTAAGTGTCAGCTGGCGACGGTAAAGGCGGGCCTCTTTCGGGATGGGACCTCCGGGCGAGGCCTCAGGCCGAGTTTGTCGGGCCTCGTCCGCGGCGTGCCTCCGGGCGAAGCCTCAGGCCGAGTTTGGCGGGCCCTATCCGCGACGTGCATCCGAGCGAGGTCTTCCAGGCAATCTCGGGACCGCGAGCCGGCGACTCGAGTCTAGAGTCGCGCTGTGGTTGTCGCGTTCGTAAGACGCCAACGCTGCAGCGGCGCGTCGTCCAGGGCAATTAGCAGTTCATGTCAAACGGACGTCGGTCCGAGCAGGCAGACGGATTTGGTGCTGGCTGAAAATAGACTTAAGAGAACAGGGTGACTGAGCTGAAGCTGCTAATAAATAATTAATGCGGGTGGTAAAACGTAAAAATACAGATGGTCGGCACATTGAACGGCTGCTATTCCATCTCACAAGAGGCGGGTGTGTGAAAAGCGGGTGCGTACCACCACATCTGCGGTATATTTGCTGGAATTTCAAGGGTGAAGGCTTTTCTTACGCCAGCGATGTAGCTTATTTACCTGGTAGCTGTTGTTTTCTCGATGCCATTATCGTCTGCAAGTGTTTACTGCCTGATCGTACCTAGCCAGTTTCATCTTCTTTTACGTGTTTATTGCGTGGTTCCTCCCATGGTGTGTAAGTGCATGACTGCAGAGTTTTATTCTTATCCTCAAAGGGTTGTGTCTTAGACAGGGTCTTTCGCTGGCCAATTTCGGAAGCTTTAAAGCTATTGTGTTCTGTCATTGTCGGCGAGCGTTTTATGAGTCGCCAAAATGTTTCAAGATCTTTCATGAAAGAAGTGTTCATTAGCAGGGTGCTCTGGTAGGGTGCTAGTGCTATGGTTGACAGCCAGTCGGATCGCTTGCCTGATACCAAACGTTCATCGCGTATCAGGCTGTTCGCTTCTTTACTCAAGTGTGAAACGTGCATATGCGTAGCTATTGCATGAACACCCAGATCTGTATTATCTTCTGAAATGTATGTCGTCATTTACGATATCCTCTCCTGTGGTCGTATCCTCCGTGGTCGATCCCAGTTGTGATACAGACATGCTGCGAAGCTTGCTGCTGTTGTTTTGACGTATCCTCAAAGAGGATGAATGCTGGACAGTGAGTCACACGGTTTCATACAGTTGATCTCAAACAGGGCTGATCAGGTTGGTAAGGTGTAACTCACCACTTTTGTCGCGAAAGTCAATGTGAAAATGTCGGTTTAGGTGTTGTGAAATAAAATTTCTGCTGAGCGTCGTGTTTTGACATCGCAAGGCTACGACTCTGCGGAGCCCACGGCACGGATGGCGAGACCACTGGGCCGTGTGATCGGGAGAGCCGGGTTCGAATCCCGCCGTCTTCGTTTTCGGGGGCCCCGTTGTAGCGACCGGACTGGGTCATTCCTACGATAGCAGGTGTGCATCAAGGATTGTCGCAAAGAGGCCCATTAAAAAGGGAGCCGTGGGTTTTGGGGGTGTCATGCAAATTTTACGTTTGATTTCGTGGACCGGGTAAGAGCCGGGCTTAATCGCGTGGCGTATTTTTTGGCGTACAAACAGCAAAATTTAACCGAAAAAGACAATGTTTACAACTAGTTTTTTTTTGTTGAAAGGTCAAAATGCTTTTCTGGTCTTTGTTATGTGGCGGCGGAGATAATTTCGCTTTTAAAAAGGAACGATGCGCTGACAATTTGTAATTTAGCGCAACTTTTTCAAAGTTTGGCTTGACACTCCACTTTCGCTGAGCGAGTGATAACAAATGCAAGCGGAAACTAAATCCAACTATCCAGAGATTCGGCGTGGTCATGGCATCATCGCTGCAGAAAGCGCGAGCTTGGCACCGTTTTGACGATCTGGTCACCGTCACTACCGATGTGATATCTCTTGATCGTTAAGAATAAGCTGTAATAGAAACGTCTCAGTACAACACACTAGGTATGATCTCATTTCTGAGTTTAAAGGTGTGCTTTCAGCACGAGATATTTGCCCCAATAGTCAATCATTACGCTTTCGTTCACGGACCGGACGTCCAGCAAATATTTTAATGTACTGCCCCCGCTTTGAAATCCAGTCTGCCCGCCATCCACCCTTTTTTACAAAATATACAATGCCATCCGATCCGATCCAGGAAAAAACCAGAACATGTTCATAATAATCGAAATCCAGATGAGGGGATACCGGCCCTTCAGCCACAGTAGCCACACCTCGTCATCTGAGGCTCTGCTTCGGGATTCGACTTTCGGGGACCTTTTCAGGCTTAGGATTCCATTTTGATGTCTCGAAAGCACGTTTTTGTGTTTCGGAAGTCCTACGGGTGTTGTAAACTGTCAAGAAGTACTGGAACCTTTTGTCCCAAAAAAGACACCACCACCTCCAAATTAGCCCGAAAGCTCCCTCTTTGGGCTGGTCCATTTCTTGATGTTTCTTGATGCTTAGTCCCATGAGGTTTCATCTGTCGCCGGCGGGGACTTTGATAAGAGTAGTGGTACGTCTGAACACGATAAAGGGCCTGCGGTTTACAGCCACTGAGTCCAATTAAAGCTGCAATTTTGATGCCGCTAGCAACGATGCAATAATGTGGCGTCATATTGCACCTTTGGGAGCAGCAATTATTCGGCAAGCGAGGCTTGTAGACGTTAAGGCTCCCAGCTATTTGCCGTAATATCTACTCTGCTACCTCAAATACACAGCCTCCAGCCCGGAGAATCCCTCCGCCTCCATTTGAGGGTTTAGCAGTTTCATTTCTCTTCAGCACCTGCCTCTTGAGCTCAAAGTTTCAGAGGTGCCTCTTCACCCGGCTTTGGGCCGTCCCTCCGCCCAGGCTCGAGGCTCTCCTCCGCACGGGAGCAGCGGCCACTCCATACAAACATACCCGGGTATGCTGCCAGTGTTCACACATGCTATCAGTTTACCCATCCGTGACCGTTTACCCATCCTTTGATATCGGCCGCGCTTAAAGCAACATTTCAGCCTGATTGCTTTATCGTGTTTTTCGTTTGATAAAAACACTGCGATGTTGCACTTGACCTGAAAAAATATACACGAACTGGGTCTAAACAAAAGTCTTCATATGCTGCTTGTCAATACGTGTAGAGCATGTTTTCTCAACTTCAGTGTGAGTGCGTAAAACGTATATGGTGACAGTCTACGAGGACCCCTACACCCAACGCGTCAGCCCCCTAGTAGGTGTCCAAGAAATGGGCCAGGTGGGCCCAGCCAAATGCATTCCGCCTTTTGTGTCGCAGTGCTTAGACGCCAGTCCCATTACCGCAGTCTTGTCCTGGCTCCGGCTTGTGATCCACGTAGAAGCCTTTGTAGCGGTGTCATATCATGGCATGCTTACTTTGCCATTCTACTTAAGATGTTTTAAAAGTCAGCTGATGGCCCCTAAAACTAATGAGAGAGTGTCGTAACTCGCAAATAGCAGGCTTAAGATACACCTCAGCCCAGGGGGCTATAGCCGCCCCTATATGTGCAGTGGCGCTCGTCTCACTTGAATAGCCATCGATGCGTTAAAATATCCGCTTTCAACAATGTTTTACCCAGGCACGTCAGAGGTGTACAAGCTCAACACACCTTTTCAGCAAAGAGCGAAATCCAGAGACAAAAATACTCCGCGGCTCAGGCGACCTTAATCGCTCGCAGCGGTCTCGTGGTCATGCCGTGCGCAGTCCCTGGACTTTCTCCAACCGTCCCGCGGGCCTCCTTCGAAAATCGTCGTGCCCCTACCACCCCACCGCCCAAAGTAACTTCAATGACAATCATCAGCACATTGCCACGACCCACATCACTGTCTCTAAGTTCCCAGACAATTCGAGCCCCTGGATGTCTTAGAATCCGCAACTTTTTCGGCACATCATGGCCCCGTCAGAATCACGGTCCAGGGACTTCCAGCAGACGTCACAGGAAGCCTTCAGGTCTTCGAAACGTGTGACGAATCTATGGCAGTTGTCACTAGGGCGGCTTTTAGGACCATGGGCCTGATCAGTTCGAGATTATATTTGACACGCTGCGGGCCCTTGACGTCATGAGAGGCCCTTGATTAACCGCACTCTCCAAACAGACGCTCGCCGACCTTCTCGTCAGTCAAAAAAGTGTTGAATGGATTTGACGGTATCTGAAGCATATTGACACTTCGGTTATCATGCAGCTCATTCCCTCGCTGGCTGTGTAACTGTCATTCGGTTGTTTTAGTTCGGTTGGCGAACAATCTCAAACTTAACGCTAAACAATATTATGCCGTACAAGAACGTCTTTCTGTGTAATTTTTATCTCCTTCTTAAATGCCCTTAAATGCCCTTAAGCTGTATGGTACTAGTGGCCCAGAATAGAACCAGGACGCTAAGAGCGTACGTTTAAACAATAGGAATTGTTCAGTGCTTCAGCAACTTCAAATCGCGGTCGCTACCTTGACAGAATGTTTTCCGCTACGGTTCTATTTTGCTTTTAATTATTGTTATTACATATATATATATATATATATATATATATATATATATATATATGTATATTCTTACACCCATCTCTTATATGCACACATCTATCACAATTCTAGTGCCGGAAGTGAAGTGCTCCCCGGCTCCTTCGAGAGCCATTACCAGAATGCGGCTTAAAAGCCATCAACCCGGAGTGTCTATATACAATGACGCCGTCGCCAACTCCGGCAGGCTGCTCGAGAACTCCATCCTTTTACATTTGTTTGCTTTATAAAGCCTTTCAGGCAGCTATAAATTCAAATCAGTCGTTCAACTATAGCTCTATCTGGCTTGGCTATACCACCAAGTTCTTCTATGGTGGTCTCCGAGGCAGTCGTGGGTTCCAAGGCCGAGCCAGACTTGCGACGCTCTATGTAATTCATGTAAACATCCACAAGATCAAGAACTCAAAGAATATCATCAGTGACCCGAATGATTAAGAGACCGTAAGAACATCGGAGACTCAATGTAGTTTCATGGTCGTAGTGATGCCCAAAATAAAAAAGACCGTTCAAACGGACGCTCCTTAGCGAAAAAGTTAATCTTATCCTGTTCGCGAACTCCTCATCGAAGACAGATGCATCTCAAAGCAGTCAGGGTCGGAAAAGTTCTGGATTCCACGCCCTGTCACGAGTTAGTTAACAGGTCATAAGGGCCCGAGAAGCGATAAAAGAACGCGGAACAATCTAGGGGACGCTAAAGACACTCAGGACCACGCAGTTGTAAGGAAAGCCACTGCAGCTCAAGGCCGCCCGGCGTGTCTTGCGAAGCAAGCGATCAATGCTCTAGCGGTGATCATAGAATGCAAACCATGGAAGCCAAAAGGTATTTATAAGGTCAGGTTTTTTGGACATGGTTCTGTGATTCGACCCGGTTTAGTGCCTGAACGTAAGCATCACATCTGCTAGCTTGAGATACGAAAAAAAAATGCAGCCTCTGATGCCAGATGGCAGCAGTCATTGCGAATGCATGGCTTCGATGTTTGTGTGCAGAGAAGTACGCTGATCATGTAATAACGATACTTGATACTGGATGACTTATTAACACGACCATTCCACACACAAACGCATGATTTGGTCGATGATGGCATTGTCTCTCCTCGTACAGCCTTGCCCAGCCCCGACAGAAGCTTAAGGCGTGCAAGGCAGTGAAACAACAACGAGCAGTCGCTGTACGGAAAACTAATGACGTCATCTTTAGGCGATTTTTACCAGATCGTTTACCATAGGTAAGTCTTCACACGCGCTCCGGTGGAATGCCAATTTGTTTCCCACTCCTTCCTTCACACCCTCAAGGGTTTTTGCGTAATAATTCCTGAACGGCGAGGTGTAGCCGCACCAACTCTTCATGGCTGTAGGCACTTAAATATCGGATCTTATGATACAAGATAACCTTGTTACGTCAGTGACCTATGACAAGGAAAAAATATGCCGAAGCCGTGGCTGCCAGCGAAGGCAATTTCTAGGGAATCAGTCAACCTGATGCGACAACGGAGTGTTACACGAAGCAATTCATCTCTGAGACAGTTCATTAGGCTACAAAACGATTGAATCAATACAAACGACGAATTTCATTGAACTAAGACCGGATTTAAAAGTCAGGCCGTGGTCAAAACCACTGGCTTTTTACGCGAGAACTCGTTGTAAAATGTAGTTTCTGCTGCTCATTTCGATTTCATTTATATCAGTGACCGCAACAGATGTCTTTCATGGAGTCTTTAGGTCAGTGTAGATCATTGACCTGAAACGACCCAGGTCAACAATTTTTGAAAGAAACAAACCACCTAGCGCAATTATTAGCACTTATTTTGTATCATTATACTATTTACGGCACCTATTCAAATGCAAAAATCAAAATAGTCCCGTAGGATTTTTGTCACCAACACCTTTCAAAGGTCAATGAAGGGCACTGACCTTAAATGAAAACGAGTGACAGTTTGCTTAGAGCAGGTATCTACGTTCACGGCAGTTGAATGACGAAGTGTGGGGTTACTTCGGACACCAGTCTGGAGTTTGACCTTGTTTGAGCTTTTTTGACCCGGTTTCCTCGAGTTTTGACATAAGTGAATTCATACACAGGCTAGCCCACCTTGTGAATGTGATGTCTCCAGTTCCATATTTTTTCAGGTCTTAGGGGGTCAAGTTGGAGGGTCACGTGACCGGCCACCCGGGTGCGTGCTAAAGTCCGAATCATTGAGGGAGCGAGTCGTTGGAGTGGCCTGGTTTAAGGCTGTCTGGTAAAACAAGAGAAAAAAATAGGAACAAAAACAGCGCGTGGCCGAAAACCCACAGCCTACCTTATTCTCCAATTTTTTGGGAAATGTCCGCATTTAAAGTAGACTGCGTCATCTTTTGCACGTATATTGAGAGAACACGTTGAAGTGGGTGATAAGGATCAAAGCAGCGTACCTAAGCATGCGATGGGACCATGCTCACTGTCACCTTGAACGCGCGGGGAGTGTGAGCTCCGAGGGCGCGACCGAGCGGATGGAAAAGCCTGGCGGCGACCCCGCTTGTGGATAATTTGTCTGCAGACACAAGTAGCCTCTTTAATTGTTGAGCGCTTAATGAATTCAAGGGAATTCCCACTCCAGAATACTTGAGCGCGAAAAGCAGATCAGCGTTATGTATATGATGTTGTAGAGTAGAGGCAACATAAAAGCGTACGTTTTAAACAGTCGTGCACACGCGAATACGATGACACATTAGCAGTACAATCAATATATTGTATAACATCTGATATTCAGTGGAGCTAAATTCTCATGACCCGGAAGTTTTTGATGCGCTGAAATAAGGGACATTTGTAAAAAAACAACATGAGATTTGGCCTCAATGTTCTCAATTATGTATATTGGAATCCCAGCTCCAGCAGCCTTCTCGTAGCTTTAACAGAATAAGGGCAGACCGTCGGGCAGTGGATTGATTTAGAGCAACCATTTCAGAGAGCAACAAACTAAATGAGCACAACTAAGCTGGAAGACAGCAACGAATCGGACTGAGTTTGTGCGATATGGTAGCAACGCTTTTTCAAAGCAAACATGCGAAGAGGTTCGTTTAGTACAGCGCACTATCATCGCGGTGGGGTGATTCAGGACATCGCCCCGCCCAAAGGCAAACTGGTTGCTTCCCCCGGCAGCACGGGCATCGAAACTAATCGGACGCTGCACGTTCCCAATGCGGCTTCAAATCGTACAAGTTCGCCGTTCTCTGGCTAATGTGGACGACTGAGGCCGAGCGGGAAAATTGCGTCCCAAACTGTTGTCCTAAATGAAGTCAACTGGGGTAACAGCGAACGACACTAGTTAAGCGAATGTATGCCTGGTATCGCACTACTCTTACGTTGCTGATACATGGACCTCACAAAATGTGTTTTCCATATTTCGAACCATGCCCAAGCAAAGGTTAAAACCAGACATTGCAAAGATTGGCTTTCTTAGCAAACGAATTCAAGGAACCTTACTCCAAGGCCGCTCCAGTTTCTGTGAGGCAGATTGCACGAGCTCTGGCACGGTGCAGCTGGCACTTCGGTTCAAAGGCGTCTCTAAGAGCTCTAGCCTAGCGGGGCGAGCGAACTCGCGGAACTGGTAAACGCCCCGCACGGCTCGCTGCAGTAAAGCCACGGGGAGTACCAATTTGTCCTATGGAAACAATAGTGTTGGGGTCCGGTGAACCCTCTGGTTTTCCGCACCTCTCTTCGCACAGCACGTGCTTGTTGATGGTGATGGCTTCCTGGTTCGCAGAGAGGCCACGGGATCTAAGGCACCGATATTGGCCTAGAGTCGGGCGCACGGTAGGCTCCTCAGAATACCGAAGCCTTATTGGGGTCGAAAATGCTCGTTTGAAAATAACGTTTATCCAGTTAGCACTACACACCTCGTTCTTGTCATTTCCAGGCTCCGTCCTGAACCATCTTTAAATGGACGTCATTTATTGCGCCAATACAAAGCCGAATTCACCCGCTGCTTCAAGTAGCACCACGGTACCTGGCACTACCGCTGAGGCGCATTACCCACCGCCCCCTTAGCCCCTGCTTATTCCCCAGTGCACCCACTGCGACGCAGACCGCGACATTGGGGTCGGCGTCGCCCGCCAGCACCCCTTCAGCTGGGGCCGAGCGACGAGCCGCCGGTCAGCGCCACTCCCGCCCCTCCCTCCCGGCGGGCGGCTGGGCTCCGGCCGAGCTACCGGCGAGCGGCAGCGAGCGGCAACGAGACCTCCGGCCGGGCAGAGGGTGGGCGCCCCCTCCCTCCCAGCGGGCGGCAGCGAGACCTCCGGCCGGGCAGAGGGTGGGCGCCCCCTCCCTCCCAGCGGGCGGCAGCGAGACCTCCCGCCGAGCAGAGGGTGGGCGCCCCCTCTCTCCCAGCGGGCGGCAGCGAGACTTCCCGCCGGGCAGAGGGTGGGCGCCCCCTCCCTCCCAATGGGCGGCAAAGAGACTTCCCGCCGGGCAGAGGGTGGGCGCCAGTCTTGGGCTCCGCGTGCCGCCTCGCTGGACGGCGGACGCCCGTCCCTCAGACCGCAGGCAGTCTGCAGCCGGTGGCAGCAGCTCCGGCGCCGGCCGGGTGGCGGCGGCCGGTCGCATCGCATGCTCGGTGAGTAGTTGCGAGTTTGTCTGTGGGACTGCCGATGACTGGGGCCGCGCATGGACGGCCACTAGCGCCCAGTGGCGCACCGAAGAATGCCTCGGAGCCCAGCCTTTTTTAACTGGGAATTTTTGGAGCCCCTTCGACCGATTAAGGCTGCCGTGTTTCTAAACAGGTACGTCACAAAAGGCGCCCAAGGTAAGGTGAATAAGCGGTGCTGAGCTCACACTCAGCGGCACCATGAACCCAAACAGTGGGCGGCGCCGTAAGCCAGCGCGGAGCGATGCCCTTCAATCCCAGGCAAAGCTGCATCGATGCTGCTGGAGGATCAGAAGGCCCGGTGCCCCTCAACATTTTGAAGTGGACCACTTCGGCCTGACAGCTACCTCGAATTTTTAACAGACGTTTGCGACAAAGCGTTGCCCCTTAGCGCCGGTGCACGAATGTCGCGAAAAGGGAGGATCTTGTCCACGTGCTGCAGTGCTGCCTAGAAAGCTTTTGATCAGTCTTTTAATGAGAATATGTAGGCTTACGTACTTCTGTCGCCCGAGGCCGGGATTCCCAAGAACCCAAGGATTCCGCAAGCTGGACTGTTCCTTCCGCGTGGGTTACGTTCACCCGGGATGAGCTAGACATATCGAGCGGCGCTGTATGCTAGAGAGGCCTTGTCTTTGAATGGAGCGCTCAATATCTGTATTGGGTTTTGAGCTGAAACATCTTTGAATACTGGCAAAATGTTAAATGAAATACTGAAATATACTGAATACCTTTCGGTGGTGTTCGTAATCATGTCCTTAATGCCGCCCCTCTCTGGGCGGTCTCATGCGCCCCTCTAGTGTGAGCTACACGGTCGTGAAAATGGGAAAGGTATACCGGGGAGAGTATTTCAAGGTCACCTTGGCATTAATCACGCCATAATAACGCCATTCAAATCCTGCCATACCATAAGTCACGCGGTGATCAAGACCAAAAACATAATTGTCGTGGGGTTCATATCTGGTTTTCGTGAGCGCGATTTCCAGATGCAACGGCCGTCAATTGGCTTTCAATCAATCTTGTGCGAGGCACGATGACTTAATCAAATCATGACGCATTGAACAGCATAGCTACTTAACAGAGACTACGCTGTCTAGAGCAGTCTTTCACGCTTAAAAAGCATACTTATAGTCATAAGTAACCTTGTTTCATCACATCTAACATTTGCTTCAATATCTTCGACTGTGAAGCATTCCCTTTGACTCTGCAACCGGTCCGCTTGAGGGAGTGTTTCTAGCATTTCAGCGACCCGCTCCGTTGCCGAGCACTGATCGGACAGTATATGAGCCCTCAGTGGCGAACCCAACCGAAACTATGGGGGCATGCCACGCCGGAGGCTGCGCGGGTCTCGGCTGGAGGTTACAGCGCTCCTGTTGGAAACCATGAGGCCCTCGTGTGGGCTGCAGTGCTCCAACGGGGCCAAAGTCCCTGTACTCTTTGGTGGTCCAACAGGGCCAGAGTCCCTGTACTCTTTGGTGGTCCAACGGGGCCAAAGTCCCTGTACTCTCTGGTGGTCTAACAGGGCCAGAGCCCCTGTACTCTTTGGTGGTCCAACAGGGCCAAAGTCCCTGTACTCTTTGGTGGTCCAACAGGGCCAGAGTCCCTGTACTCTTTGGTGGTCCAACGGGGCCAAAGTCCCTGTGCTCTTTGGTGGTCCAACGGGGCCAAAGTCCCTGTACTCTTTGGTGGTCCAACAAGGCCAAAGTCCCTGTACTCTTTGGTGGTCCCAACAGGGCCAAAGTCCCTGTACTCTTTGGTGGTCCAACAGGGCCAAAGTCTCTGTACTCTTTGGTAGTCCAACAGGGCCAAAGTCCCTGTACTCTTTGGTGGTGCAACGGGGCCAAGGTCCTTGTACTCTTTGGTGGTCCAACAGTGCCAAAGTCCCTGTACTCTTTGGGTCCAACAGGGCCAAAGTCCCTGTACTCTTTGGTAGTCCAACAGGGCCAGAGTCCCTGTACCCTTTGGTGGTGCAACGGGGCCAAGGTCCCTGTACTCTTTGGTGGTCCAAAGGGGCAAAGTCCCTGTACTCTTTGGTGGTGCAACGGAGCCGAGGTCCCTGTACTCTTTAGTGGTTCAACAGGGCCAAAGTCCCTGTACTCTTTGGTGGTCCAACAGGGCCAAAGTCCCTGTACTCTTTGGTGGTCCAACAGGGCCAAAGTCCCTGTACTCTTTGGTGGTCCAACGGGACCAAAGTCCCTGTACTCTTTGGTGGTCCAACGAGGCCAAACTCCCTGTACTCTTTGGTGGTGCAATGGGCAAAGCAGCTGCATGGACTCCAAATCGGGCCGTGGAGCTGTAGGAAGGAGTCATCCGGAGCTTAGAAGGAGGCAGTTCTCAAAGTGAAGTATTCTTCGTCACAGAGCCTCCTCCGTTTAGAACAGGACCTCCATGCCCTCGAAGCCTATTACTTCGACTGACCTTCCCTCCCGGGCGAGATTCGAGGTATACTTCCGTGCACTGTGCCGGCGCATTTCAGTGCTAAGAGGAACTCGGTCGCGCCCTCGAAGGTCACGCTCCCCGCGCCTCCAAGGCGACAGCGGGCGCGGCTCCATCGCTTGCCTAGGTACGCTGCTTTTATCTTCATCGCTCACTTCAACGTGCTCTCTTGATATACGCGCGACCGAGAATGCAGTCTATTTTAAACACGGTGATTCCCAAAAATTTGGAGAATAAGGTAGGCTGTGGGTTTTGGCTACGCACTGCTTTTGTTCCCATTGTTTTCTCCTGTTTTACCAAACAGCCTTAAACCCGGCCACTCCAACGGCTCGCTCCTCTCAATAATTCGCATCTTAACACGCGTCCGGGTGGCCGGTCGCGCAACCCCCCAGTGTGACCCCCTGAGATATAAAAAAACTATGGAACTACAGACACCATATTCAGAGGGTGAGTTAGCATGTGTACGAATTGATTTGTGTCAAAATTGTTGACGACTGGGTTAAATAAGCTCGAACGAGGTCAAACTCCAGATTGATGTCCAAAGTGCCCCAAAACTTCGTCATGCAACTGCCTTGAACCTATATTCCTGTCCTAAGCAAAAAACCACTCGTGTTCATGTAAGGTCAGTGACCTTCCCCGATCTTAAATAGGTCTTGGTAACCAAAATCCTACGAGATTGTTTAGATTTTTTGCATTTGAAGAAGTGTCAAGACTTGCGGTAGGTGGCATTCTCCTTTAAATGAAATGTTGACCTCGTTCATTTTAAGTAAACGGCCTAGTCTGATGCTCATGGGAGATGACTGTTGCTGTCCCTGATATAAATAAAATCAAAATGAGCAGCAGAAACTGCATTTTACGAGTTAACAAAAAGTAGAGAAGAGTAAAAAGTATGTGGTTTTGACCTCGATCTGACCTTTATACCCGATTCTAAATCAACGGAATTTGTTGGCATAAATTCTATCACTTTATAGCCTAAGAAACTATCTCAGAGATGAAATGCCTCATCAAACACCCCGTTGTCGCATCAGGTTGAACGATTCACCAGAAAGTACTTTCGCTGACAGCCACGACCTGTTTTTGACCAGCCATAGGTCAGTGACCTAACAAGGTATTTTTTGCACCATAAGATCCGGTATTCATTGCCTACAGCCATGAAGAGTTGGTGCGGCTACACTGCACCGTTCAGAAACTATTGATATATGCATATTACAATTACTGTGAGCAGCAGATTTTTTGAATTCTATAGCGAATCTTTCCTCCCCAATGTAATGAGTACCTCCTATGACCAGCTATATTTTTGAAAGTAAGCGGCTACCCTGGCGAGTCTGATGAAGTATGTTGTACTTTAATTCATTCGATCTTAACATGCACTTGAGTGGAATCAATTTGACCCCTTTCCAAAGTTTGTTTCGAAACTATTTCCGGGCGGCGCGGCGCAGCCACGGCAAAGTTCGACAGCTGTAGATAATTGTATAGCTCATAATCTGGTATCAAAATTTTTGATATAACTTGTAAGGTCACTGACCTAGGGCAGGTCAGAATCAGGTCATAGATTCAGCAAAGACAATTTCTAGGAAAATCGTTTAATCTGAAGTGGCAGTTACGTGTTAGACGAAACCATACACCTCTGAGATAGTTTTCCACGCAGCACAACAATGAAATGAACAAAATACACTGACCTAGGGTCAGATTTAAGGTCAGATCAAGGTCAAAACAAGCCCGTTTTATCATTCTAGAGCCTGTCATGTGTAATAGTTTCTGGTGCTGATCTTGAATTTATTGATAACAGGAACCGTATTATACATTTTCCATGAACTCCTTCAAGGTCAGAAAAGGTCACTGACCTAAAATGACCATGGTCGACATTTTGTTTTTGAAACATACCGCCTAGCGTTATCTTTGACACTCACTCAAATGCAAAATTCAAAGCTGCCCTAGATGATTTAGGTCACCAAAACCTTTGAAAGATCAGATAAGGTCACTGAGCTTAAATGAGCACCGGTGACCTTTTGCTCAGGACAGGTATCAAGGTTCACGGTGGTTGCATGAAAAGGCTGGGGGCACTTTGGCGACCAATATGGAGTTAGACATCTTTTGACCCTATTTGACCCGAAGGTCATGACCTAGGAAACTTGAATTTTAAAACAAGTGAGCTCAAACAAGTGAGCAAATGGCAACACACAGCGAATTTTATATATCTTGTTTTCAGATATTTCAGGAGACGCAAACTGGCCACCCACCCGAGCGGAGGGTATTCGCCCGGCCATCCGGGCGCGCGTTAATGCTACAGCAGTTTTGCACAGGGTCGTTTTCAACGGCGGCCCCATACGAGTAGCATAAATCAGTGATGCCCCATCACTGAGGTGCAGTGAGTCTTGAACTCGGTGTCAATGAAACAAAACTATGCGTTACGTCCCTCCCGTCCACCACAGTGGAGCTGCCAATCATGTTCAGCATCAATATTGAGTGGTTTTGTGTCTTATCTGAATCGTTGTCAGAGGGTATTCGAAAATTTCATGATATGCCTATACTGATTTCAACTTTTCAACATTCTCCCAATCCCAATATTTGGTCAAATGTCCTAATGTAGCGAATACGAAGGTTTGGACACTGCGAGATAAGAGGCAAACTGAACGGGTTCGTTTGCAGTTAATGCTACCTTAAAATTCAACTCGCGGCGGCATCCTAAGCAGCTGTGTGAAATCAGGTATCAGCAATACGTGCTAATGCATGCCGGCCGGTCATGATACCCAAAAAGGGGGAGAATTGCTACTGTGAAGTGTTACATTCGACATTCGCTTCACAGCCCTTGTCAAGTCTAGATGTTCACAGATTTGAACGATTCGAAAAATGCCTCCCCCCCTTACCTCTTGCAGCTTTTAAGCGATATGTCTGAAAAACCGACAGACCACAGCAAACGACACCATTCTATCAACTAACGGATTTAAGGGGTAAGCAAACAATGGAGGACGATTGCATGACATTGTCTTCACACCAGCATCCCTCAGTGCACTAAAGGTCAGCTATTGGAGCACAAACGTTCGAAGTGTGTTAGAATCAGAAGCCTAATGCCATTTTCACTTGAGTCAAGTTGCCTGGAGACAGTATTGGAGAACACAATGCAGAGCTGCACAGGCCGTCTTCAGCAGACTGCCCAGCTTAAAGCGGGCGGTTGCCGGGCATCTGAGCAGCGGCGGCGAACTGTGGAGCCGCTTCAGCCTTGTGCACTAATTCGTTGTCACTGTTTCTCTTTATC
The DNA here is from genome assembly GCF_011947565.3 of Pollicipes pollicipes. NCBI lineage: Eukaryota > Metazoa > Arthropoda > Thecostraca > Pollicipedomorpha > Pollicipedidae > Pollicipes > Pollicipes pollicipes. The sequence continues at coordinate 8,061,844 of NW_023596420.1, forward strand.
ACGCTTCATCCTTGTAAGATACATATCCCCATGTGTATCGTATGGAAAGTTGCTAGACAACGAACATGATGTCTGCTATGGCAAGACCGATTGTTGCTCTGCTGCCCAATTTATAACGCAATCAACGAGAACGAACTCTAGGCCCATTTGCATAAGATCAGCAGACGCCTGTATCGCTGGAACGAAAATCAATAACACACCTACTTCAAACTGACAAATTCCAACACTCCAAGTTTGATAACGGCGCAAATGGGCTGCTTGACACGGGTTTCGCCGACCAAGCGATGGTTGCAGCCGGCTGCGGTGGGGGCGGCGTAGCCACGCGGCGCCCCACATCGGCTTGGAGGCGGGATATTAGGTTGGCATGACGACCGAATTCCATTATAGCTTCCCATCGACATGCTGAATAGAGGCCCGGCGGCCTGTTGGGCTGAAGAGAATGCAGTTTCGGGAATGATGCAATCCGGAATGCTCTACATTTAGCGCGAAGATTTGGCCACCGACGTCAGGTTCCACACCAATGGCCTCGTTTTTGCAGAGGTCTTATTCCATTCATGTGTAAATCGGCCAGCTTCAGCTCTCCGCTATGCCATGTGTTGTGTATTCTGTTTCTTCACTGGTGGTTTGCAAGGTGTCGAGTGGTTATGTCATGAGCGTCATTGAAGCCCAGGGCAACAACGGCGGCCACTTGAGGTCCAGGTTACATCAGGTCAAAGGCTGCAATTGACGTCGTTTGTTCGCATTGAGATCGTTTTGCACTGAAACGGCGGACGTCTCTTGACTCTCGTCATTCATGGTCTATGACGCATCATGCCCAGCTTTGAATCTGAATTGGCAACATGAATTAAATGCGACGTACCAGTAGCACAGTTCCTGAAGGTGCGGTCAGCGCCAGTACCTGACTTGTGCTCACTCTGTAAGTTCCAGATCATCCGCTGACTTGACCGGTAATGTAATGTTTTCAGATAGCCTTTGGGATGTAGTGACGATATGCTGACTTGAGCTAGACAGTCAGGGGTGCAAACGCGTCGAAACTGCCGTGATTATCATGGAGTTTCGAAGCAAAGGTCACACGGAGAGTGACCTTTGTTTTATTCACCCGACCATAGCACCGATACACAGGGAAAAAAATTGCGAACACAAAGCAGCATTGGTTATATCTAAAAGTACTGAGGCATAGAAAGATTAATATATCGAGCTTGCAGGACCAAGGTCAGTGCAATCTCTCAAACTTCAATCGCATCCGCCGAGCATTGTCTTTTGCACGAATCCAAAACCCGAGCCTGTCCATCCGCCGCAGCAAAAATGTTTAAGAGAATAAACTGTGCCAATCCATCCCTCTCCGACGCAATTTGACATATCGAACGCGGCAGACCTGGGCTATATCCTGCTTTATAACTTCCTAGCATAGCTTCACCTTCAGTCTTTCAATATCCTGCAGTATACTCGGGCTGAATATTTTTCACATCTAATCCCGATTTATATTTCTGATGCTTCCCGACCCAGCCCTGTCCAGCGTATTGTCACTCGTAAATCCATGTGTTTACCCAGTCAATCAAAAATCAATGAAACGAGCTCTGCTGTGAAAGAACTACTGGTTTACTTTTGATCCAGCTGGTAGTTAATGCTCGCCGCTCCACCAGACCGTGAGGGGAGTGACGAGGCCGTGTAAGCGGACACGATCGAAGTCCGCTCAGGTGCCCGGTCCACCGCGCGCATCCCTCGCCCATTTCAACCACGACGTCGCAGTAGAGGTTGGCGCCAACACCCTTGAGAGCGGACACTGGACCGATCGAGTACTGCTGGCCTTGCGCATGGATGAGCTCATGTCGGCTTTTGGCGGTCCGTGCCGCGGTTCGTTACGACGCAGGAAGCGGGAGGCGCACTCCGCACCGCCGCACTCCAAGTTGCACCTGGGCCTTCAAAAGGCACTTACGCCCGCCTCGCCAGGGATAATGAGACCTCCAGCTGGTAAACAAAGCTGTCATGCTGTCGTGCGAAGGCTGCACGGCTTAGCCCGGAGGTGCCGGCACTGCCATCTGTTGACAGTTTTGGCAGTCAGGTCTTCGACTCCGGCCGGAAGGTGGCAGCCCTAACCCCTGTCGCAACGCACGCCCTCTCCCATGATAACGTCCAGTTGCAGCAGCGGCTGACCCGTGTCCCCAGCACGTCCTTCCCATCTATCCGCTATATATCCCGTACACTTTTTGCCCCAGTTCTTTCTCGAAACCCTAACGGGCTGCAATTTTACCAAATGCTTATTCATTTTAGACGGGGCAAATCCAAATCAAGATCTCTGTATCCAACGCACGGCTCTCCGACACGCTAACGCGTCCAACCTCTCCAGCTCTCACGCGTCCCTTCCACCCAGACCACCTCTCAAATCTCATCCCACCATACGTCCAGAGCACACCTAAGTAGCTAAATCATTCACCCGGTCTCGGCCGCCGCCAACTACCGGTCACGCGGCGTATCCAGGCCAGCCCTACATCCATCCTCCGAAAAACGCCGATCGCTTGGCTCATCGTGTTATCATTAAGGTACAACTTTACAACATGGGACACTAGGCTAAAAATTATGATCACATAGCTAGGGTGCCCTGGCGCACGAGCGGCGCCGCCAGCGGTGGAGAACGCCGCGTCGAGGCGGCGGCGGCCTCGCCCTCGCCACGCATTGCTGTCACGAGCCTCGTCCAGTTCGCGCCGGAGGTAAGACAGTACACCATACAAAACCGCTAAACGTGAACCAACAGCGCGTGCTGAGCACCGGTGGGAGCTGCGGGCTGTCTCGGGGCGGCGCCCGGCGACGACGAGAACACCACCCTTGTCACGTGACCGACGCCGCAGTGGGCGCAGCACACACACGCACGCACACGCGCATACACATGCGCACGAGGGCGCGGCCGCCGCGGGGACGGCGGCGCGGGGCGCGCCGGGCGCCACCGGGAAAACCCGCGGCGGCCGCCGCCCCGCGGCGGGCCTCGTCCCCGATGGCACGACTCTGAGCAGGCGCGACGAGCGCCGGCCTGGACCGGCCGGCCGGCCGCGGTACGCGTCCTCCTGGTCCTCCGCATCCTCTACAAGTCTTAACACATCCTCATTCATTATGCACGTACGCGCGAGGCGTGCATTCGGCACGTGCAGTGCACGCGTAAATGGGCCACGCCGCGGCACACAAAACACCGGCAACAACTGATCAAGCACGTCACGCGTGAATATTGCCACAGTACGCGCCCCCGCCGGGCGCCGGGTATGCGCCAGCGCGCAACGCGCCGTCCCCCCACCCGTCCCTGCACCTCGCACCTCGTCCCTGTAGCCCGTGCGGCGGGCCGCAGGTGCTGCTGGCACAGCCCGCCCGACCCCCGCTGAGAGAAGGCCCTCTAACCCGTCACGGCCGGGCGACAGCCGCCGGCGGCGGTCACAGGGCAACGCCGGCTCCTCAGGCCTCTCCAGCTCCTCAGGCGTTGGCGGCGCTGGGCGAGGCCGGGTCGGCCGGCGGCGGCCACAGGGCAACGCCGGCTCCTCAGGCCTCTCCAGCTCCTCAGGCGTTGGCGGCGCTGGGCGAGGCCGGGTCGGCCGGCGGCGGTCACAGGGCAACGCCGGCTCCTCAGGCCTCTCCAGCTCCTCAGGCGTTGGCGGCGCTGGGCGAGGCCGGGTCGGCGCCGCCGCCGGCACCGGCCGCGTCCGTGGTGGCGGCGGCGGCGCCCTCTGCCTCCGAGCCACTCCGCGCATGCGCCGGCAGCAGCGTGCTAGTCAGCGACGGGCACACCTTCAGCTCTGCGGACGGCCAGGACGGCGTGAGAGGCGCGGCCCGGCGGCCAGATGATAACGTGGCCGTACCCGACGGTGAGCGCCGGTCGTTTTCTGTGAGGTCTTTTACATCGAATAGTTCTGGCACATTTCAGAACCGTTTTACGTAGACCGGTCTAGGCCTGGACACTACTGCACCGCCGGATCACATCGGCGACGAAAGCTGATCCGATCAGAAACGGGGAGACCGTTTGTGGTTCGATTTATGCTCGTCTTCGCTAGCCGGCCAGCGACGTGAACGGGAATTAACGGGGCACACGAGCGCCATGACGACCAGGCCTTAATCGGGCATCGTTAAATCTATTATCCCGCGCTGCCTCTTCATGTTCTGCGACCCAATTCGAGCATTCACGACACACAACTCTAAACCGGAGCGCACACATTACAACGATCCTTTCGTACGATCACTTACACCAATGATACCGGATCACGTGTCCATCCGGAACCCTACGTCACTCCCCGATCAGGGCAACCGGGCACAAGGGTGCCCCCGACACGCAGCGCCGCGGTCTCCGCGCTCTCTCACGCCCACCCCGGCAGGTGGGCAGGCCGCCCGAGCACTCAGCGCCCTCGTTGCGCGCCATTCCGGAACTGACCCTGCTCGGTGAAGTTGAAGAGCGGCGGCAGCTGGCGGCCGCTGGGCAGGCGCGCCTGCGGCTCGCGCAGCTCGCCGAAGAAGGGGTGCGCGCACGCCTGCAGCGGCGAGGCGCGGCTGGTGGGCGTGTACTGCAGCAGCCGTGACACCAGCTCGATGGCCTCGGGCGGCGTGCGCGCCCGGAACACCTGCAGCGGCGCCGCCGGGCCCGGCCCCGTCAGGTGGGCCAACTCTCGGGGCCGGAGGGGGGGGGGGGGGGACGTCGGACAGAGAACGAGGAAGACACACGAGCGGCGTCAGAAGTAGGCATTTCAGAGGCGGCACAAAAATCGTATGCGCGCGGTAGTGGTGAAAAACGGGAGAAATGTCCCAGAACACAAACGGCACGTCGCCCTGCGTACGCGGCGAGTCGTGCACTACCGACTTTAGCACCGCAATTGTCGTTTCCACTCGGCACCGCAAAGCGCGCCGGTCGTAATGACGGCGGCGCGGTAATAGCTCCAGCATGCGAGCGTAGCCCGTCGACCGGCCCGGCTGTGCCAACCGCCGAGCTCGCGGCGTGGCGATCCGACACGCAATCGGGGCCCGCACCACATCGACTTATCGACACCGTGCGGATGGCGCCACCGGCTGCCGTCGCCGGCGGCGGCGAGCTCCGCGGGCGAAACAACACCGCGGCCGGTCCGGCGCGCCTCGACGCGGCGTCGGGCGCGCCGGCGCCCCGTGCGGTCCGTCGCCGGCGCCGGCAGCTGGCAGCGTCGAGTGTCCGACACCGCCTGACACCGGAGTGAGCCCGGCGACGCCCAGTTCACCCCGCCCCGTAACGTCACGGCGCGTGCTCCCGCCAACCCCAGTGACGTGGTTTTCCACACCGATGGCCGCCAGAGAGAATAAAATACCACCGTCGCGGAGACTAGAGCCCACCACCGCTCGCGCACATGCCCGACGAGCTGCGCCCGAGCCGCGGAAGCTCTCGTCTCCGGCCGCCGCTCTCACCTTCTGCCAGGGGTGGGCGCAGATCTGCGGGAACTTGAACTCGGTGTAGTTGGGGTTCATCTCGCCCAGCTGCTCGCGCGTGGGCGTGCCCAGCACCTTGATGATCTCGACCAGCTGGTCGACACCGCTGTCCCCCGGGAAGATGGGCTGGCCCAGCAGCAGCTCGGCCAGCACGCAGCCGGCACTCCAGACGTCTGCCGGCGGCACCGCAGCTCGGTCAGCTCAGCTCAGCTCAGGTCACCAGCGCAGGTCAGGCCAGCGGCACAGGTCACGGCACACGTTGGGACAAGACGGCGGCACAGCACAGCACAGCTCAGGTCACCAGCACAGCTCAGGGGCCCCGTCGGGACAGCACGGCGGCACAGCACAGCACAGGTCCAGTCGGCATCACGCGACGTTTACAGAGCCGCACGGTAAGTACCGCCCACGGTACCCAAGCAGTCACCACCACCCTACTGCAGAGCCGTCAGCAGCACTACACCAAGACTCGGCACCCACGCCCGCCGAGGCCAGGCCATACCGGCGCCAACGGCGCTCGTCCGGCAGCAACGCGCGCGCTCTCCGGGCTTCTCGCCGACTTATGTCAGCCAGGCGCGGCCTCGGCCCGCCACCACCGCTCACCCACCGATGTTGGTCGTGTAGTTGGTAGCGCCGAAGATTAGCTCGGGCGCGCGGTAGTAGCGCGAGCAGATGTACGACACGTTCGGCTCGCCGGCCACCAGCACCTTGGCGCTGCCGAAGTCGATCAGCTTCAGCACGCCCGACTCCGGGTCCAGCAGCAGGTTCTGCGGCTTGATGTCCCGGTGGCAGATGCCCAGCGAGTGGATGTACGCCAGCGACCGGAACAGCTGGTACATGTACAGCTGCAGGCGGGCACGCGCGGGATGGTCACCAGCCGAACACGCGCTTGGCGACGAGGGGGGGGGGGGGGGGGGGGAAGGAAACGAGCAACGCACCCAAGGCGATATTTTACTTCGCATAGAGCGTCTCAGTTGTGTTGCTAGCCTTCCATGAGAACTTACTGACATGTTCCCTGGGAGCTTCCGCAGCAATCGACATCGATGAGTCACCACGCTCGCTAAAAACAGTCGTACAATGCACACATCGGCCTTATTCGCACATGACCGGGCACCGGCCGGCGGAACCTTCCTGTATGATTCATCGCCTAACAGTACCGCCACGGACCATCCGGCGGCGCGACCGTCCGGGCGCCAGCCCAGCCGACGACGGAAGGACGGGACAGAACGCGGGCGGACGCCCGGTGATGGAGGGGGAGGGAAGGGAGGGGCGGGAAGCCCGCTAACAGCCTGTCTAAACTGGCGACCGGCCGAGGGCGCGGCCCCGATGGTCGCCCGAACCGGGCTCTTCCCTCACCGTCGTGACAGGGTTTACAGCCGCCTCAAATATTTACCGCGGGCCTCACGCGAGCGCCATCCACAGCCCCGCCAGCGGGCGGGCGGGCGGGCGGACGGGCGCCTCCTCCTCCGTCGGCCATAAGCAAACAGCCGTCCCATAACTCCCTCTTGTCCACGTGTGCAGCGGCGCCTGTCCTGCCGCTCTGTCAGCACGCTGGCGAGCCTGCCCAGCTATCCCCCCGTCCGGGAGTACAGCGGCGTCTGTCCTGCCGCGCTGTCAGCGCACTGGCGAGCCTGCCCAGCTATCCCCCCGTCCGGGGGTACAGCGGCGTCTGTCCTGCCGCGCTGCCAGCGCACTGGCGAGCCCGCCCAGCTATCCCCCCGTCCGGGGGTACAGCGGCGTCTGTCCTGCCGCGCTGCCAGCGCACTGGCGAGCCCGCCCAGCTATCCCCCCGTCCGGGGGTACAGCGGCGTCTGTCCTGCCGCGCTGCCAGCGCACTGGCGAGCCCGCCCAGCTATCCCCCCGTCCGGGGGTACAGCGGCGTCTGTCCTGCCGCGCTGCCAGCGCACTGGCGAGCCTGCCCAGCCATCCCCCCGCCCGGACGACCCCCGCCGTGGCACACTCACACACACACCGAACAGGCGCGGAACACCCAGCGGCGTCCGGAGACGGCCACCTCGGCGGCGCGCTCCCGGGCCCTCGCCTCCTCCCCTCCCCGGCACTGGGGGCGGCCGCTCACCTTGATGAAGCTGATGGGGATGGTCTGGCGGGAGCGGTTGTAGTGGCGCGATACCTTGTACACCGTCTCGGGCAGGTACTCGAGCACCAGGTTGAGGTACACCTCGTCGGCCTGCGGCGCACAGCGTCCATGCCGTCAGCGGCGTCTCACGGCCCGGCACGGAACACCACAACGGCTGCCAGCCGGTGCTGCTGGTCACTGCTGCTTGGTCTGGCGGACTGGACCGAACAACGGCAGTTTACACCGATGTTACACCGTACACTCTTGACCGTAGTCTCAAACTCAAATGAAATACCAAGCCGCGGCGGTGACTGACTCTTCCCGACAATCAAGAGTGTATGGTATGATGTTGATACAGATGCAGTCTGAAAGAGGGTCTGCTATCAATACAATTCACACCAGCCAGAACTGACGGCAGCTGTGACAACCCGGAGCAAAAAGGAAGACAAAAAACAAGAGCACTTCGCATCCTCGAACGGAACAGACCGCAGAAGTTCTTAACAGAGCAACATCCCCGCCCTCCAGGATGAGAAACGGCAGCTCCCATCCGCACGGAACAAACGACGGTTCATGCCAGGACAGAACAGAGCGGAGGGCACACTGCACACGGTCAGAGCAGACGAAAGCCTCGGTTGCCACCAGAGCACAGCAGACAACGCCACTCGCCAACTAAACGGGACGGACGACGCAGCAGCTCCAGTCAGACCAGGACCGGACAGGAGCAGTTCCCAGCCCAGCGTCAGACACCAGCAGTTCACGCAGCGCAGAGCGATCGATCACACAACAGGTACCATCGGGAGAGCGGATGCAGGCGACCGACGGCGCCGGACCGGACCGGACCGGGCCGGGACGGCCGCAGACACGCCCGGAGGTCAAGGGCACGCCGACAGCGGAGGCGGCAGGACGGCCGGGCGGCCGCGGCGCGAGGGACCGCGCTGCAGACGGCCTATCAGATCAGCTGGCAGAGACGGCGCGCTGTGTGGCGGCCGTGGCGCGGCCGGCGCGTGGGTGTCACTAGGCTCTATCCTGGCAGAGACGGCGCGCTGTGTGGCGGCCGCGGCGCGGCAGGCGCGTGGGTGTCACTAGGCTCTATCCTGGCAGAGACGGCGCGCCGTGTGGCGGCCGCGGCGCGGCAGGCGCGTGGGCGCCACCAGATCCTATCCTGGCGACAGTCTCGTAAGCCACATCTGTCACGTGCATCACGTGACCGGCCGTGGGTGACGAGAAACCAGCTGACCCACGGCTCTACACAGGAGTCCGAGCTTCTCGTGAGATGGTGATGACGCATGCTTACCGGCTCCAGGCGCCGCAAACCGCACCATCGCAAAACCCACGTCAGCGAAATGATCCACAGCAAACTGCGAATGACGTCACGTACACCGAACAGAGATTAGAACAAAACCGTTCACCACGCAAGACCGCTGCCAATGCCATTTCACCCGTGATTCCTACACGCCAGCGCCGCTGGAACGGCTCCTGCCGTTCACCGTCCCAGGCACCACTGGGTGCTCGTTCGGTGGCCGTGGGTGCAGACCAACGCGACACGAGGACACCCCAACTCCGTGATTCAGCAGGCTTTCGCCCACGCCGCGGCTCGGCAGCCACCGTTGAGCGTCGGGGACGGCGGCCGCCGGGTGTGGCGATGCCCTGTCGACGGACGCGCCGCCGGTCAGAGGTGGGACGGCGGGGCGCACACCTGCTGCGGCGCTCCAGATCGGACGAGGAGCGCCGCCGTTACCGCCGTCGCCCAGACGCGACCGCCCCCGGACAGCCGTCGGTCGGTGCTGCCGGCCGGCATACTTCCCGGCCAGGAGACGGGTATTCGAGATTGGATGGCAGCCGAAATGTCCCGAGCGATCGAGCGAGCTCGGAAGGAACGGCTCTGCGAGTGGCCGCCACTTCACGTTCGATCCGATCCCGGTGACGCGGCGCTGCGGCCCGGCGACGTCAGTCCGAGCCGCGGCGAGGTGCGGCGCTGCGGCCCAGCCACGTCAGACCGAGCCGCGGCGAGGTGCGGGGCTGCGGGCCGGCGCCGGCGCCGGCCGGTGCGGCGCCTGACGTGGTCCGGGGCGTGGCGGCGGTCACGGGAGCGGCGCCGGGGCGGACGACGCCGTCCCCCGGGGCTCCCCGCCGCCGCACCGGACGCGGCAGCGACCCGTGCGAGCGCCGCCCAGTGCCGACAGCCCGGCGTGGCAGCGTCCCGTCACACACCGCCGGCGGCCGCAGGGCGGGGTTCCCCGCGTCACGCCGCCGTCACCGGCACGTGCCGTGACGGCGGGCCGGCACGGCACGACCGCCGCGCCGGCCGGCGCCGATTGGGCGGCATCGATTCCGGCCCAGCGGCGGCGACGGCCGCCGGGGCCGCACCGTGACGGCCGTCGTCGGGGCCGCCGGCGGCGACGGCACCGGCCGCCCCAGCCGGCGGCCAGCCGCCCCGCCTGGTCCACGGGCCGCCGGCGGGGACGGCACCGGCCGCCCCAGCCGGCGGCCAGCCGCCCGCCTGGGTCCACGGGCCGCCGGCGGGGACGGCACCGGCCGCCCCAGCCGGCGGCCAGCCGCCCGCCCGGTCCACGGGCCGCCGGCGGGGACGGCACCGGCCGCCCCAGCCGGCGGCCAGCCGCCCGCCTGGTCCACGGGCCCGGGGAGGCCGGTCCTGTCGCCCGGTGGTGGTGGAGAGCTCGGGTTGACGGCGCGTTGATGGGGTCTCCCGGTCCGGCACGCGCGTGGAGAATGGATGAAGCGACGGACGCGGAACGAAAATCATATTCAGCCAGCACAGACACGGACATGAGCGGCACCTCCGTATTCGGACGCCGGATGGTCTACACACCGGTTAGCTCACATCACGCCGTTTGGACAGTCCAGACACGAGCACACGCACCAGTCGCAGGCAGCAATGCCTGGAATCCTTTTCGATCACTGGACAGCCACTTGCGGACAATGCAACCTTTAAGCGGAACCCGCAGCCGCCCCCCCCCCCCCCCACAGTGTTCCAAAGCTCATCCAGCAAGCTGTGCAGGAGGTAAACATAACTGCATGCTACCAGAATGTTGGCTCTCTGCCGCCCTACACGCGCAAGTCGATGGCGCTAATCCGTTGCCCTTTGACTTCGAACCCAAACATCTGACCTGTCCGGCCCATTTGTCAAGCTTAGGACGCTTTGGTGCTGGGTGGACAGCAGCTCGGTTCGACGCTGATTGGTCTATTTTGAGGAAGGGGCAACAGGCAGTGAGCCCCAAGCCGAGGGTGTAATGGCATGAACCAAATATTGACAACCTTGCCACCCAAGTGGCCAACATAAAGACACTCGCCCCGACAAAATATCAACATTTTGATGGACACAGAAAAGAGAGCGTCTTCGACGACGACAGCAAAAGAGCCTCAGGCATTCTGACCTGGTCCCCACTCGAGTAGAAGAAGTATTTTAGTTTCACGATGTTGCAATGTTCCAGCTTCCTCATTATCTGCAGCTCCCGGTTCTGAAAACAGGGCAAAAAGCGCGTCAACGGACAGATTGGATTCATTAGAGAAGGCCACGCCCCACAGCACTCCTTGCAGGCCGGCGAATCGATGCATAGGCCGATTGGAGACAGCGCCAACTTCGATCCGAACCCAGTTTAGAACTGGCATGTTATAATGATGCGAGAGCGCGGCTCGATGCCAGCGTTCGAAGCGTTGACATTTCCCCTGTTTGCTTGAACCTGCACTAATGTGCCTTCGGCGCATTTGGACCCAAACTGCAGCAAAGGCGCTCAGTATTCAGCGTTGGTGCCAACTAGTCCTGAAGGATCGCAAACACTAGCGGAACGCACGAAGCGGCAGTGGTACAGCCCGTAAGTGCAAGCACCGATAGGTAGCGATAAACACCGATACCTGAATGTTTCACCACTTGTCGCCAGAGCGGCCGACTGTCAGGCTTAAACCATGGCAAATAATCGGCGTCTCTTAATGAAGCAACGCCGGATAACTTCACTCCCTGCCGCGCATAAACACAGTGCACTGGGCGACGGCCAGCGGCAAATAGCAGCAAGGACTGCTATCCTACACACACTGACGGCCCGGCAAATCGAAGCGGCTACGCAAATCCTGGCGTAGTTCCTTGCTAATTTGTAATTAAATCAGCGCTTCACTACACGGAGCAAGACCACGGGCAGCAGTCTAACCCAAAATACCGCCGGCCGCGGCTATTTACAAACAAGTAGTTCCGCATCATGTACTCACTGGAATACAGTACGTCATATGGAATCGTTTTGAGGCGTCATTTTCTATGGTAGATATGGTTTGCCAGCTGATAAAAACATCGATATGATTTTAATGAATGAAAAATGCTGTGAGTAGCGGCACTTCGCTTAATAACGTGCCCAGTGCCATCTCCTCAATTCTGGGTCCGTAACGCGCCAAAAGCAAACCACAAGTGCCAGCAAATGAGCTGTTGCTCCGCGGGCGGCATCTGGCCTTGATGGTGATGGCGGGTTTTGCAGGACTAACGACGCCGCTTTACTCCGCCGGCCTGCCGCTGGCACACGCAAGGGCAACAGTTCCCTGCAGGATGCGTGACGCCGCTCACTGGATCTCATCTGAGACTCACGTACGCCTCTGAGACTTCGGCTGAACAAATATTGCGCCACTTTCACCCAGACGAAACCCAGGCTCAGGCACGCGCAAGGCGCCAGCAAACGAAAAAAAAACTTACAGGCTGTCACTTAAACGTTCCCAAATGTGAGAAGAACACCTCAGGAATATGTGTGCCAACAACAAATGGCTTCGTACCCGCAGACGGCACGAGAGGGACGCATTCAGCAAACGTGACGCACGTGACGCTACTACTACCAACACCGAGACCCCGCCTCACGTGACGACAGTCGTGGATACACACAGCCGCCTTCAACCCTTCATAAGCGACACTGGAGCCCTGACTGGTCTGCTGTCCATCTTTAGCCACCGTTCGTGAGCCCTCCACCACGAGCGGCGGCCTATTCCCTCACCTTAAATCGCTTGTCTTGCAACACTTTTTTGATCGCCACCAGCTCGCCCGTATCACACAGTTTTGCCTGGTAAACCACCCCGAAGCTGCCATTGCTATCACCTGAAACAGAAAGCGTCGCATCAACAGCAGGGTCCTGCCCGGCCGGTCCCTGCGGTGCTGACCATCTCTCCCAGCGTCGATGTGACGGTGGGCTGCATGCATCAACAGCACGGTCCTGCCCTGGCCAGCCCCAGCGGTGCTGACCATCTCCCCCAGCGTCGATGTGTCGGTGGACTGCACGTCGCTTGGTCACAGTCTGGCGGGTAAAGCCCAAAGCCAAGGCCCAGAACCATACGCACGTTTCTTTGTGGTCGGCGCCTATTGAAAACGTTATTACTTGCTTTACAAATGCACAGTCCCCGGGCACGATCATTCAATGGGGAGGACAGCACTGGCTGGGGAAAAGGGCGACAGCAGAGACGGGGAATGACGAGGACAGAAAATCAAGGGATGACGGCGACAGTAGCAGCAGAGGATGACGGGGATAGAAGGGTCAGGGGATGACGGGGACACAGCAGCAGAGGATGACGGGGACAGCAGCAGCAGAGGATGACGGGGACAGAGAGTCAGGGGATGACGGCGACGGTAGTGCCAGAGAATGACAGGGACAGGAGGACCAGCAGGGCCACAGACTGCTACGAGACACATTGATAAGTGGGTGGGACTGGACAATCGCAGCATCAGAGCAGCCCGCCCCAGCACGAGCAGCAGGCGCGCGGCGCGACC
>NW_023596420.1:8075824-8088969 GCF_011947565.3 Pollicipes pollicipes
CTTCTGCCTTTAGCTGACGAATAGTTCTTGGGCGGCCGCGCAAGTAATTTTAGACGGCGCAGTTTCTGCATTTAGTTTGGATGCCCTTTGAGTTTTGTGGAACCTCAGTATGCTCATCATACTGACGGGATTAGAAAAGAACAACTTTCCCGAGCGTGGGGAGAGAACAGTGTTAACTCCCACGGGTGAATTGGAGAAATGGGAGGGGGAGGGAGTTGCGCCCAGCGTTTTGGCAAGAAATTCTCAAGGGGTTGTGCGCTCAATTACACTGACTGCATGCGTTGGCTCATTGCAAACAAATTGCCATTTTCCACAGGAAACTGGCATCAAAGTTCTAGAACATCACCGCTTCCAACATATACTCCTTCGATGTAGAGCCGGCGCGTTATCAGTTAAGCTGCTGGGACCGATGCACACTCCGTGGAAGGGTGTGCACGAAAACTTTGACCCGGTGCACCGTGGCAGTTTGTGTTCTCTAGACAAAAGTATGGGTCATGGATCGGCTCAAGACAAATGAACAACAGTTTATTTGGCACCGGATTGGTTGAAATTGACCTCCCAGTATTCGATTCACAGCTCTGTGAAAAAGCAGGCATTTAACACGTGAACCCTATGGGTTGGTAGGATTGTACGTCGCTGGGCGGTTGTGCTACCAGTGTATTTAAGTGAGGACCACCAAGGTGTGTTCCAGCCACCAAGGTGTGCTCCAGCAATCTTGTGTTGAGGGATCGTGTTCGGAAGAACCCATTCCATGGGAGCACGCGTGTAAGATATTTTGTCATAAGCCAAGCATGCTAATGGATTGGCTCATTAACTCATTTTGTGTGAATCGTTCTCACTGTTCGAAATGGTGAATATTTATCTGCAACCAGAAGCAACTGTGCGCCCCTAAGAAGGACACATTTGGCCATTGGCAGCAGGTAGGTGCACAAAATAATAGCATCAACACTGCAACAAAACACCGCAACGTAACCGTTTAATTGAGATTCATGTCTGTGGTGAACTGAAATTAATAATGCTCTGCCTCGCCAACGTTATTTTCCCCAAGTTTCGCAAAATTCAGATGCCTTAGAAATACCTTGCTTGCTGCACATTGATATCATTTTATGACTCATCACACTCATTTAGCTTTAAATGCAAATCAGACTGCTTTCACGATGTTGGCATCCGAGTATCATTAATGTGTAAGCGCTGTCAAACATATGTATGACTTCTGTCATCATTCTCCTTTCATCTAAGAAGTGGTCGGGTGCCACAGTTGCATATCAAATTGTGGTATGGTCCAATTTTCATTTATCTGATTTATGTGAGGATCATGGCATGCCAACATGCCAACTCTACCAATGTCATCTAACCACCACCAACACCAACGCCAACATATCAACTTCACCAATTCATGTCACCCGACCCCCTGGCACTTGTTGAAATTTTGTCCGCGGGGTTTTTCTCTGGCCTGAACACGATTATGAGGAAAAAATAGCGAGTCTGGTGATCGTTTGGGAACGGCGGGCACTTGGTTCCTTTTCACGTTCAGAAAAAGGCAGTTTCTAAACGGGCGTCGCTAGGTGTTTATCGCCGACCCAAAAAAAATTACCACGCAATGCACTGGAAGCACGGCAAAATGTCACGCACCAATATACTACACAAGTTTTGGGAAACACTCATCTGAATTTTTTTGCCAATTTTCCAACATTAATATTAAATTTCCCCTATAAAAAGATGCGTTATTAATGTTGAAATTAAGATGACTTTGGACACTCGATACGTTTAAGCTTGGAGTCTTGAGAAATGTAGTGGCCATATCCATACCGACTCATCCAGTGACCACCGAGTAGGTTCTTCCACGCGCAGCGGTCGGCCGCTACTCCCCCCCCCCCCCCCCTCAGCACCCCTTCCCCTAGCGTTGGGTGTCTGACGCGGTCTGAGGCGGCACCAGGGTTAGAAGCAGGGGGGCAACCGTTTGTTGACACGTATCATTACCAGCTTAAGTAGGATTTACCCTAAAAAAGGACGACTATCATGCATTTGGGTGTGTTAAGAGGTCGTCGGATGCGCCGCTTATGTACTGTCTTGATCATGTGAGGTTGGGACGGATGCTGGTCAATGCGCCGTCATGCATGTCTATGTAGAGGCTACCGTAAGAATGTTTTGTTCATGATGAATATTATGTCATGAATATTATGAAGAATATTTTGTTGCTGTGTGCGCTACTGAAGGACAGGCCAGAGAAGAGGATATATGGACAGTTCGGTGTTGGAAATGACGTCACAATAACGCACCGCTGATTACCTGCCCCAAGCCAATCTCTGTAAAAAATACACATAGGCCTCTAAAATGTCTCCACACCAGTGAAATCATTTCTGCCGACAGCATTTGTTTATATATCTGAAACACTTTGATAGACGGGCTGATGAAGTTTCACACCGTTTCAGACTGGTCTTGCTGGTCGTCGTGCACATACGGAAATACCCTTTTTATCGATGGCACTCGCCTTAATAAATCTGCTGCTCATGAACCTCATGGTCCTGTCGACTATAAAAAAAAAATGATGAGATGAGAGTGATGATATTAAGAGTATTTCTCAAAACTTCTAATGCGGTGATACCACCAACTTCTTTAAGGCTGAACTTAACTTAATGCAAAGTTCAATCAGATCGCTACCATGAAAAATGTAAATAAAACACTACGGTGTTAAGAACTGCTGGACTGTCGTGAATCCAGGGCAGATTAAAATTGACAGGTCGGCCGACATGGAGTGGACGGAGACCAATAACAACGACGACTAACCATTCTGTCAGCCCCCCCCCCCCCCCTTCCCGTCCCTGCAATCGAAAAATAACATGTAACCCCACAGGCCACTCTTCTTCTCGCTGTCGTGCAGGCCGAACTTTAGCGGGCATACACACAAAGAAATGCTCCTTGCTTGTTAGCTACTCAAAGTGCTCGTTTGATCAAAGAGAGATGGGGGGGGGGGGGAGCGAGTGATGGTTAGTGCTTGAGCTATATTCCTGAACGATCCGGCGGGATCTGGCTCGCGATACAAATGTCGAACATGCCCCTCGGAGTGAGTGATTGTCGAACATACCCCTCGGCAGTCTACCGGCCGAGACTGGCTCGTGCGGTGAGCGTCTTCACTGTTCCACGTAATTCGCCACAAGGGGCTTTTCCTTGGTTTGTTCTGAAGGAGTGCCAGGTACAGGCCATCTCTTAAATGCGCTTTGGTGAAGGCACATGTTCCGAAGGTGATATTAAATATTGTATTCGGTACTTGTATGGAGCGTTGGGTTGAGCTAATCCGGCCGTGTAGATTTGAATTTCCAGTTTGGGCTATCATATCACATGATTGCATCATGTGATATGATATATACATATATATATATATATATATATATATATATATATATATATATATATATATATATATATGTGTGTGTGTGTGTGTGTGTGTGTGTGTGTGTGTGTGTGTGTGTGTGTGTGTGTGTGTGTGTGTGTGTGTGTGTGTGTGTGTGTGTGTGTGTGTGTGTGTGTGTGTGTGTGTGTGTGTTTGTGACAAAATAACTTTCTGCTGCCATTTCCTCAACGTTTTTCATTCCCATCCACGCGAGGAAAAAATGCACGGTTCCATGCGCTGCACCGCAATGAAATCTTTGAACGTCATCTTGAACCAACAAACGAGTAATTCTCGACAAAAAAATGTTCGTACAAAATGCACTACCCCGTTCACATATTTAGATAGTCCTCTCAAGCATGCGCTATGCACTTTTGCGATAAGCAATGCTTTGTGGGCTTTTCCCTGCCGATCTTCTCAAGTAGTAGTTTGTTGCAGGATGATAAATGTTATACCGTCTAAAAAAAACGATTACTTGCACTCCAGTTTGGTGGTGTTTGATACATTTAGCCAGGTTGCAAGGAATCATCTGGCTGCACCCGATCCCTGACTAGCTTTGGATGTTCCAGCTAGCGCTTCTTTTTTTGTTAAGTCACGAAGTATTTTCCATGAGTCTGTCCAGGGCAAGTCCACTACTGACGGCTTGCAACATCAGTTTTGGATTTTGGTGATACATACAAACTCTAACGGAGTGCGTTTCGGCCGAACTGGCCGGAGCACACTGCGAGGGACGGAGGCTGGCGAATGTTAAAGGCCAAACGGGTCAGTAAGTTCAGTCTTACACACATGGTATACCTAACGGGGTTTACTTAACCCAGGCTTTCTGATACACCCCTTTGTTTTCGCCTTTGGTACTAATATTGATGCAGTCTCATACCATGCGTCAATCTACTAATTAAACAAATAATGCTTGCCACCTTCTTGTTTACATTTGACGCAACCATAGAGCGCTTCTTCATGACGGTTTTGCGAAAATGCTCTATTCTCTCTTAGATTTCGGGTTTTTTTGACCGTAATAAAAACTGCTGATCTCTTCTCTCCTACCTTTTAAATGGTATATGACCAGAATTTGCAGCTGCATGCAGCAGCACGTAGTTGACCCATGGAATTTTACAGCTTACTACCAGTTTGGTTCTCTTCAGTCCCCTCAACATATTTTGCTTTAACGTCACATGACGATGCCAGACACCGACTCCGGCCTCTGGTGACTGACCGCAGCTCTGTTTGGGCTTTTGTCTATGCTTATGTCGTGCTCATCTGAAAGGAGCAATACGACAATATGTTCAATACATCAGTTTTGTAGTTAAGTGTTACAATAGGAGGCATGTGATATCCTTGACGTGACAGTAAAGGACTAAGCGAACAGATATTCCATATTACTCGCAAAAATGTGTCAAGGCTCTGACGTTCCATTCTAAATGAAATCTGGCAGCGATTTTATATTCCGATCGCGTGATTCCAAAAACACTGTTTAGCAAGTGCGCATATTTGTAAGAATATTGCCTGGAGTGCCGGGTACGGGTACATTGTGTGCGCTGTACCAGTACATTGTGTGTACCAGATACATTGTGTGTGCTGGCCGGTTCGGCCGTATTTTAAGTAGAGGGAATAATTGATTCGTGGAATGATAAGACCATACCTTCGATACGAGCAGCAACCCACAAGAAATGATCGAGTTCTGTTAATCACTGGCATCCCTCCGACCCCTGATATAATGACAGCAATTGCTGCTTTGCCTTCTCGGGTTTAACTTGAATGAGGGTGGGCCTGACACTGCGCATGGCGAAGAGCTCCTGGCGGGGGGCTGGACATCAGGTATTAACAGCGCTGCTGCTGCTCTACTGTGGCCTTGTTTGCACTGGTTTGGGGGAACTAACCGACGGCTGGTTGCAATCTGGCGGCAGCATTTCTGACTGCCCGGGCTGAGGGAATTCACTGGAAGTTCGTTTCCAGACATGCAAAGGCTTCCTCAATTTTCAGAAGGCCGTGCAGATTGTTTTCCTGGGTGAATACAGCTGGTTCTTGCCGGCCTGTGACTTCTTTCTTGGCTGTCGCCATTCGTGAAACGAACTGGTGTACGCCACAGTTGTGGCAATGCCTCTTGCTTTCCTTTCACCAAAACATGATCTTTGTGTCTGGATGGCACGCGGGAATGGTGGTCAAATGGTTGTGCCGTGTGTTTCCGAAGGATTTTCATCGGCGGTGAGCACTGCGGTCACTAAAAGAGCGCTTCATTTTCGCAACCTCTCTGAAGTTCCTTGGCTACCTGAAAACGCTCATAGGCGCCAGCGCAGTCAACTAGTTGTTGACGTGAGAATGGAATATCAAGCCGGGAATAGCTCCACAATCTTTTCCACGCACGCTCGACTCAAATGGTCACACCCTTTATGAATAACTGGCGTGAATAGAGAAAACCCAAACAATATTTATCTTATCTCTGCCACACTCCGTATCAGCAACCACCCCTCCCCTTCTCCACTCGCGCTGCCTAAGAGCGCTGTAGGAACACGACTTCAGCGGGAGAGGGCGTTTGGGGACCGGCGGCCGACCGCTGCGCTGGGTATCACCGACTCGGTGCTCGCTGGATGGCTCAGCATGGAAGTGCCCACGACGTCTGCCACGGCCTGTATGGTAAAAAAAGAAGAGAAATTCAAGGACCATGGCAACTTAAAAAAATGAGATTGTTTTTGGAGTTGATTTTGGCACTGTCGGCAATTCATTCAGCCATAAATTTTAATAATGTTGTACAGACAAAATATTGTTGAAACACCAGGTGGCGCATGTTAAAAGTGGCCCTCCGCTGCTTCAGTCGGTGTGGAATGACCTTACGCTCGGTTAAATGTCCAATAATTCGAAGAAACAAAAGTGCTCGACATTTAAGCATATCGTTAGTTCCCAATGTGCTAAGTTGTTTTGTGAAGAATGCCCTAGAGTTTTTTCAGAATCCTAATGCTGAAAGCGGTGACCATTAAAGCCGAAGAAAATGCAGCTTAAATTAAGCTGAATACCGACGAGCAGTGCTGGCTTAAAGGCAATAGTACGCCTTTGGGGCATATTTTAAAACATTCTCTGGTGAAAACTCAATACCATTTACGTCTAATGAGAGCAATGAGAAACAGCAGAAGCACTATCAAAATAAATTAAGGATATAAACTGTTATTATTGTCGAGTCCAAACTACGCTTCCAACCCTTTGTAACAGCACCACACTTATTTTTTGCCAGCTGCAGCTGTCGTGACCACCATCGTCATGGCAACCACCGTCGATGTGAATGGTGTTAGTACAAATGAATGTTTGTGATTGGCACAGCGAGTGGCAAGGGTCTGTTGCTGAGAAGCGCGTTGGTTGAAGTTTGAGCCAGTGCGTTTCTGAGGATCATGTGATGCTCCCATTCCCAAAGCCAAAGTGCGGCTCGAAAAGAGCCACCGTGATACACATTATAGGGGAGGGATCAAAGCCATGGCATAAGGTTTTGTTTCATTTGCGGCATAATAGCCTCATGTTTTCTTTTTGCTGTAAAAAGAGTGTTTAAAGTTTTAATAGCATTCATGACACAAACATTTAGGCAAACTAGTGTGTTGCAAGTATAACAGAACACACTTTTTGCAGACAGCAATGCAAATTAAAAGTTTTCCTTTGATGATGGTGAGCCGGGTGCCCAATGATATTTCTCCCGCAGACGCGACTGCTTCAAATCAGAGTTATGAGCTACTCAAAAGGATTTTGAGAAAACTGTAATCATCGATCAAATCGGACGCGTCGGATCTAACAATAAGTGCAAAGTACAAAAAAAGATGGGATACCCTCTTTAGATCCGTAACATATTGTTGATGTCCTCAGGATGGTTTCCTTAATGGCACTTACTACTTTACTGCCTTTCCCGTTGGGCAGAACACGACTGATAGGCATGGTTTTTAAGAATTTCTGCAAGTGTGTCGACATACCCCGTTACATCTAATGACTTTCGGGAACGCCTAATTTATTGAGCATGGCTGCATGTTGCCTGTAATGTTTATATGAATTACTGGTGTTGCCGACTTAAAATGAGGCGTTCCGCATTTGTGTGCGGTGATGAGCTGAAATGGCCATTTTAAAAATCATTCAGTGCAGTTTGCAGCCCTTCCCTTCTTAAGCCTCATAATCTCTTTGTATGTGAGTTACGCGCCCGCGAAGATGTACAGGACTATCTCGAGTAGACTATTTGAAGACCATTTAGGCATGCATGAAATCGCCGCACAACGTCACTTAAATCTTGCCACCCCAAAGGACATGCGGCGTTCAAGGCCAGAAGAATATTATGCTCCAGCCGTTCAGATATAGTGCCTGTGACCACAATTTCCCACTAAAGTGGACAGTTAACTCGATCGACATTGAGCGAGCTGTGCAAGTTGTTATCGCCTTGTCGCGTCTCGTGCTACGTACTCCAAGAAGTTGCACACGATTGCTAGGTGATATGCTAATAAGACTTCCATTAAATAACTTAAGAAAAGCGCCATAACTGAGCGTGTAAATACAAGTAGATTTGTTAAACTCACGAATAAATATGTGAGAACACCACGAGAAAGGGCTAAATCACGTGCACATACCGATATTTGGGCTAGCGAACAATTCCAGCATCGCTGCTGCCATCTCTCGGTGAGTTTGAGGCACTAAACGTCAATACTTCGGTGACATTCCGCACGGCTAATTTGGCAGCACTTCAACGTCATACAGACCGTGCCAAGGTGCAATAAAAAATTGCATATTAAGGACCTTATTTCCTAAAAAGAGAAATTTTGTTATCTAAAGCAGGTATTTTCCGCCTAAGATTATACCAATAGCTGTAACTGTGACAATTTTATTATATCTGGTGAACGGCCAAACAAATTTTCCGAGCTAAAAAGAAACGAGGGTCACAGCCGAAACAATTCTACCATTCCTTTTCATCATCCCCTCCAAAAGTCCCCATTTCTGGTAATGAGAAGCTCACTAGGCGTCATTTCCTCAGAAGTCATGTCATACGAACATCTCCGAGATCGAATATCCGACGCGTCTGAGCATCAAGCACCAAGCCGTGCCAGGCGTGCAGTCTTCGGTGTCCTCTCCTCCTTATTCGGCACCAGCGAGATCGGCGCGGGGGGCAGACACAGCGGCCGGGGCAGACACGCTCCCCGCGCCTGTGATGGAGGACCGTCGACGATGGGACGGCAGCAGCCGGCATCGGCGCCGGCTGCGCACTGCACATGGTGCCCTGTCACGTGCGTACGTTCTTGGGTGGCAACGCTGAACCTCATTTCGATGAATGAGTCTAGTTGTGGAGAGCCAGTCGTGTATTTTGCGGGTGGTGACTGAGGTCATGGAGAACACAGCGAACGGTTTGTTAATAATGGTCGGAATGCACACTGAACGTGGAGCACACCATTCGAAAGCTGGGTACTTGCTGATTACAAAGTTCCATGCACACTTAAGTCTACTCTGGATTTGATTTAACTCCCGTTGTTGGTATTCAAGCCCCTGTCACTTTGCCCGAACTTGGTACAATGGCTTATCTATTTGTTCATATTATATATAAGTCAGTAAACGGCATCCTTGGCTCCGAGGCAACATCGTGTGTTATAGTACAAATTTCCTTTCCTGGTTATGACTGGTGAATATAAGCTTAAATGGATTGTACGGGTCCTTGCCATAAAATTGAGCTAGCTTCGAGGAACAGGTGCATTAAGATAGTAGAACCCCATGGGAGTAAGCAGCGGCATTCCTTTTTGAAAATATCTTCATCCGCAGGAAATAACGACCCAAAGAGTATGGTGATATCACCACAGACTTCCTGCGTACTTTTCGAACAAATTGCAGTCCATCCAAAAGGTGACAGCACAGGTGGTTCATTTACAGCCTCCCAAGTGTCAAAGATATTTTAGATTACCTATCGCATTTGACAAATAAAAGTACATTAGTTAAGATGTTATGTAAGTCATACATAGGATATCAGGCTGTTGGGTACGTTACGATGCACGATTTTCTGTTCAATCGATGATGAAGTGAAGGGTTCGTACTTGGTTATTATTTGGTATGTGTTTGCATGCTCATAAGTTGTTGACATCCTGGGTCAAAGGTCGTCGGAATGTTACGGAGCTCTGGACGTTGGAATTTTCTGTTTTCATGTTGGGGTTTCTATCTCATCGTTTTGGAAGTTTCCTTGTTATTGCTGTACCACATCATACAAACGCATGCTAGCATCGCTTCAGTTTTTCATTCTGAAGTCATGCCCAAAGGGATATTTACTTATGTGCGCTATATCACTATACTTGCCTGGAGATCGCTGGCGCTAGTTCCAAAGTGCTGTTTTAATAATCGTGAGAGTCTCAGGGCTGTTATCTACCTTCCGTAGGTAGGTAGACAGCAACTATTTACAGGAGCTCTCTATCTATATTCTTTTGTGAGAACCTAACCCTTTCCCTTCCCCTCGGGGGTATACGCACGATTTTGCAATGGGGTGTACGACTAAACAAGATTCGCTAAAAAGACAGAGGCGCTTGCTGCAGGCAAGCAAACGACATTGTTTGCGTCGTACGAAATAGCATTGCCTGTTCCACTTATTGGTATGCATCTAACTTCAGTGGTGTTGAACACTGACGCGTGCTGGTAAGTGTTTCTGTCTATGGGAGCCTGAATAGCCGACATATTCGTCATGCTTGCGTAATTTACGTAGTGCCTAGTACTGTTTAAATCAGAGACGCAACTTTTTACAAAGCGTCCGCCCTAAGCTCGGCCAGCTACGGCCAGCTATGGATCCAACCTTTAAAAGCCCGCTGTGCTACAATGCTGACCCGATATCAGCTCACAGGTGCGAAGTTAACTGCAATCTGCTGTTTGTCATTTTTCATTAATTTTAGACGTATACATGACTTGTGTGTTAAATGTCATGTAAGTGTTATGCGATGCACGATAATGTGTGGTTAACACCAATGATGTTAGTTAGACAGCAATATTTAAAGTACCTGAACAATGAATTTGATATTGTGATGTGTGGCATGTGCATGCTTTGGTGATTGTGCATGTGCTGTTGGTGTCGCATGTGGTATTAGCTTGCATAGTGGTTGCTTGGTGCATGTGGTCGTGGACGCTCTCGTTGCTGCATGCTGTATGCCCTTATGCTAGCTCCCAAGGCTGCATGTGGTGTATGGCGAGCTGCCAGCTGATGAGTCCTTTGCACGTGTTACAGAATCAGTGTCTAGTTCGACGGTGTAATACTTCCTTGATAAACTACAGTTTGACAGGAGTTACAATATTGTAGCAAAGTAGATTTTAGGCATTATACGCCAGTTTCTTACTGCGAATAAGAAGGAAGAGGGTGGATTTTGCTCCATTAACTGATGGCTTTGCATTGACAGCACAAAAAAGCTAGATATTTCAAGCCACGGAAAGTCCCTTCAGCTCATTACACTGAGCATGGCCACAGACGCCATTCGAATGTGTTCCATCGCCGCAATGTCATAGCCCGCGTTCAAGAACCAAGCGCAGCCTCCTTGATCTTGTTTGCTGTCCTTATGTGAATACATCTACACGGGATAAACACCGCATTTCAGCTTTAAAAAGGTCCATATTTCTCTCTAAACATTACCCGCTTTCTATCTCTTAAGCATCGCCGCGACGTTTGGTTTGTCTCATAAAAGCAAGGATAGCAATAGCATTTTGTTCAAAAGTCCTTGTTACTTAAGTGACAACATTCACGTGCAGCACTGCCACAAAATAACAGTGAGATATGGTTGAATGCTGCAGTAAAATTTCTACGAAAAACAAAAACAAAAATTGAGCAAATCATGTCCAAAACCTTGGTCCTCAGTTGACATAGCTGACTGCAAACTTCGATCTATATCAGATGTTTGATTGACATCAGATGTTGAATGGGAGTTTTTTTAGCAGACCAGTATACAGATACGGTTATATATGTGAGCATTGGTATAGACTGAAAAAGCAAACAGAACAAAAGATGCAATGATCCTATATATTGGAAGCCAATCGCAACTGCAGTAAGGGGGAACGTAATATACGCAACAGTCACTATTATCTATGTCGTAAATTGTATGTTGTTCAGTCATGAATAGACGCACCCTATGTTTTCATCAAGGCTTATCAATATTGCAGGAACTGTTGCGAATTTGATACTCACACACACTGTTGATGACAGTGTGTCCTCAAGTTCGGAGTGTTTTTTTTTCGCAGTCTTGGCTTGGAAATGTTATTTTTTGTTAATGAACTTTCTTCTTGAGTGTGCATGATGCACCTGAAACAATAAAGTACGGGGATTGTGTTTCTACCATATGATGCGATGGTTTTGCTGTAGCTTTCAATGTTGAATTGGCCTTATGTAATGATGCGCGATTAGACAAAAATGGAGTTATGAAAATACGTGAGGTGAATTAAGCAAAACAGTATGATATTAGTGTCACCATACAAACTTAATATTAATGATGACAATTAAGATACAGGCAAATTTTTTGCGATTTCAACAATTTATCCGCCACGGAAGCTCAGTGATACGAGCCCCTGTCTTTGGGTTCAACAACCCGTCACGGGTTTAAGCACCTAAGTGATCGCCATTTGCCTCTGGATATGATGGCCCGCGTGGTAGCGGCCGCGCCAAAGGTCAGGTGGCGTCAGAGGTCATGACGGAACGTGCGGAGTATTAAAGCACGCTGAACTTCGCCACGAAATTCTGACGTTGAAATGGAAGTCCACCTTCGGGTGGTGCAGTCACGACTCACGGAACAACTACGGCTTTAGCGCGTCGTGTGATTCCAAACATGAATACGATCACAAGGTTCGGACTGAATCTAACAGAAACATTTACTTCGAAAAGCCGGAAATCCAATGAGTAGAAAATAATACTTCCATTTCTTTATCATATCCGGTTGATTGGTTCATTGAGCACAAACGGATATCGCAGCTTGGTATCGTATGACACGCAATATGACGAAGGCAATTCGTAGGGAATCTGCGAGCTGATGTCACAACGGAGTGTTTCAAATGGCATCCTACTTTTCAGATCGTGTCTTAGACACTTAGACATTGAATTTATGACAATGACTGGTCCCATCGACCTCAGATCGGCGCATGAACGTGCGACCAAAGTCAAGGCCAAACCGCTCTTTGGCAAGAAAACCTGTTTTATGGCGTAGTTTGACGACCATTTTGATTCAGTTGACCGCAGGACATCAACAGACATCTTATTTGGACTTAATAAAGGTCAGAAGAGGTCTTTGACAGAAAAGACCGCGATCACCTTTTTGTTTTAGAAGCATACTGTCTAGCGTAGTCCTTGACGCTTATTTGAATGCAGATGTCAAAATAAACCCAAAGTTCTTCGCTCCCCGCTGAGATTTAGGAAAGTCCAAAAGGTCACCGCCATAAAATAAAACACCACAAACCTTTTCTTAGAAGAGTTGTCCAAGTTAAAGGTCGTTGTATGAGGAGGTCTGTGGGCACTTCGGACACCGGTGTGGGAGTATGAACTGTTTGGTCTTTTCCGACCCGAAGGTCATACCTAGATGCCCTTAAAATTTGACACTTGTAAGTCTACACACAATCATTCCTTCCCTGTGAATTTGATGTACCTCTTTTTTTGACCGCTCACCCGAACACCTCGCACTCAGCTGGCCACCCGGGCGCGCGCCAAGCTCCGACGAATTCGTATAAATTTGCAAAGCTGACTTGTATTGCTGAAACGAGGTTAACCAAGAAAAGCTGGTTGACATGCTGGGCATAGTGCGTTTTCATG
>NW_023596420.1:8089969-8103088 GCF_011947565.3 Pollicipes pollicipes
CATGAAAACGCACTATGCCCAGCATGTCAACCAGCTTTTCTTGGTTAACTCGTTTCAGCAATACAAGTCAGCTTTGCAAATTTATACGAATTCGTCGGAGCTTGGCGCGCGCCCGGGTGGCCAGCTGAGTGCGAGGTGTTCGGGTGAGCGGTCAAAAAAGAGGTACATCAAATTCACAGGGAAGGAATGATTGTGTGTAGACTTACAAGTGTCAAATTTTAAGGCATCTAGGTTATGACCTTCGGGTCGGAAAAGACCAAACAAGTTCATACTCCACACCGGTGTCCGAAGTGCCCACAGACCTCCTCATACAACGACCTTTAACTTGGACAACTCTTCTAAGAAAAGGTTTGTGGTGTTTATTTTATGGCGGTGACCTTTTTTGACTTTCAAAAGCTCACGGTGAGCGAAGAACTTTGGGTTTATTTTGACATTTGCATTCAAATAAGCGTCAAGGACTACGCTAGACAGTATGCTTCTAAAACAAAAAGGTGATCGCGGTCTTTTCTGTCAAAGACCTCTTCTGACCTTTATTAAGTCCACATAAGATGTCTGTTGATGTCCTGCGGTCAACGAATTCAAAATGGTCGTCAAAACTACGCCATAAAACAGGTTTTCTTGCCAAAGAGCGTTTTGGCCTTGACTTTGGTCGCACGTTCATGCGCGATCTGAGGTCGATGGGACCAGTCATTGTCATACATTCAATTGTCTAAGTGTCTAAGACACGATCTGAAAAGTAGGATGCCATTGAAACACTCCGTTGTGACATCAGCTCGCAGATTCCCTACGAATTGCCTTCGTCATATTGCGTGTCATACGATACCAAGCTGCGATATCCGTTTGTGCTCAATGAACCAATCAACCGGATATGATAAAGAAATGGAAGTATTCTTTTCTACTCATTGGATTTCCGGCTTTTCGAAGTAAATGTTTCTGTTAGATTCAGTCCGAACCTTTTGATCGTATTCATGTTTGGAATCACACGACGCGCTAAGCCGTAGTTGTTCCGTGAGTCGTGACTGCACCACCCGAAGGTGGACTTCCATTTCAACGTCAGAATTTCGTGGCGAAGTTCAGCGTGCTTTAATACTCCGCACGTTCCGTCATGTCCTCTGACGCTACCTGACCTTTGGCGCGGCCGCTACCACGCGGGCCATCATATTCAGAGGCAAATGGCGATCACTTAGGTGCCTAAACCCGTGGCGGGTTGTTGAACGCAAAGACAGGGGCTCGTATCACTGAGCTTCCGTGGCGGATAAATTGTTGAAATCACAAAAATTTAGCCTGTATCTTAATTGTCATCATTAATATTAAGTTTGTATGGTGACACTGATATCATACTGTTTTGATTAATTCACCTCACGTATTTTCATAACTCCATTTTTGTCTAATCGCGCATCATTACATAAAGCCGATTCAACATTGAAAGCTACAGCAAAACCATCGCATCATATGGTAGAAACACAATCCCCGTACTTTATTGTTTCAGGTGCATCATGCACACTTAAGAAGAAAGTTCATTAACAAAAAATAACATTTCCAAGCCAAGACTGCGAAAAAAAACACTCCGAACTTGAGGACATACTGCCATCAACAGTGTGTGTGAGTATCAAATTCGCAACAGTTCCTGCAATATTGATAAGCCTTGACGAAAACATAGGGTGCGTCTATTCATGACTGAACAACATACAATTTATGACATAGATAATAGTGACTGTTGCGTATGTTACGTTCCCCCTTACTGCAGTTGCGATTGGCTTCCAATATATAGGATCATTGCATCTTTTGTTCTGTTTGCTTTTTCAGTCTATACCAATGCTCACATATATAACCGTATCTGTATACTGGTCTGCTAAAAAACTCCCATTCAACATCTGATGTCAATCAAACATCTGATATAGATCGAAGTTTGCAGTCAGCTATGTCAACTGAGGACCAAGGTTTTGGACATGATTTGCTCAATTTTTGTTTTTGTTTTTCGTAGAAATTTTACTGCAGCATTCAACCATATCTCATTGTTATTTTGTGGCAGTGCTGCACGTGAATGTTGTCACTTAAGTAACAAGGACTTTTGAACAAAATGCTATTGCTATCCTTGCTTTTATGAGACAAACCAAACGTCGCGGCGATGCTTAAGAGATAGAAAGCTGGTAATGTTTAGAGAGAAATATGGACCTTTTTAAAGCTGAAATGCGGTGTTTATCCCGTGTAGATGTATTCACATAAGGACAGCAAACAAGATCAAGGAGGCTGCGCTTGGTTCTTGAACGCGGGCTATGACATTGCGGCGATGGAACACATTCGAATGGCGTCTGTGGCCATGCTCAGTGTAATGAGCTGAAGGGACTTTCCGTGGCTTGAAATATCTAGCTTTTTCGTGCTGTCAATGCAAAGCCATCAGTTAATGGAGCAAAATCCACCCTCTTCCTTCTTATTCGCAGTAAGAAACTGGCGTATAATGCCTAAAATCTACTTTGCTACAATATTGTAACTCCTGTCAAACTGTAGTTTATCAAGGAAGTATTACACCGTCGAACTAGACACTGATTCTGTAACACGTGCAAAGGACTCATCAGCTGGCAACTCGCCATACACCACATGCAGCCTTGGGAGCTAGCATAAGGGCATACAGCATGCAGCAACGAGAGCGTCCACGACCACATGCACCAAGCAACCACTATGCAAGCTAATACCACATGCGACACCAACAGCACATGCACAATCACCAAAGCATGCACATGCCACACATCACAATATCAAATTCATTGTTCAGGTACTTTAAATATTGCTGTCTAACTAACATCATTGGTGTTAACCACACATTATCGTGCATCGCATAACACTTACATGACATTTAACACACAAGTCATGTATACGTCTAAAATTAATGAAAAATGACAAACAGCAGATTGCAGTTAACTTCGCACCTGTGAGCTGATATCGGGTCAGCATTGTAGCACAGCGGGCTTTTAAAGGTTGGATCCATAGCTGGCCGTAGCTGGCCGAGCTTAGGGCGGACGCTTTGTAAAAAGTTGCGTCTCTGATTTAAACAGTACTAGGCACTACGTAAATTACGCAAGCATGACGAATATGTCGGCTATTCAGGCTCCCATAGACAGAAACACTTACCAGCACGCGTCAGTGTTCAACACCACTGAAGTTAGATGCATACCAATAAGTGGAACAGGCAATGCTATTTCGTACGACGCAAACAATGTCGTTTGCTTGCCTGCAGCAAGCGCCTCTGTCTTTTTAGCGAATCTTGTTTAGTCGTACACCCCATTGCAAAATCGTGCGTATACCCCCGAGGGGAAGGGAAAGGGTTAGGTTCTCACAAAAGAATATAGATAGAGAGCTCCTGTAAATAGTTGCTGTCTACCTACCTACGGAAGGTAGATAACAGCCCTGAGACTCTCACGATTATTAAAACAGCACTTTGGAACTAGCGCCAGCGATCTCCAGGCAAGTATAGTGATATAGCGCACATAAGTAAATATCCCTTTGGGCATGACTTCAGAATGAAAAACTGAAGCGATGCTAGCATGCGTTTGTATGATGTGGTACAGCAATAACAAGGAAACTTCCAAAACGATGAGATAGAAACCCCAACATGAAAACAGAAAATTCCAACGTCCAGAGCTCCGTAACATTCCGACGACCTTTGACCCAGGATGTCAACAACTTATGAGCATGCAAACACATACCAAATAATAACCAAGTACGAACCCTTCACTTCATCATCGATTGAACAGAAAATCGTGCATCGTAACGTACCCAACAGCCTGATATCCTATGTATGACTTACATAACATCTTAACTAATGTACTTTTATTTGTCAAATGCGATAGGTAATCTAAAATATCTTTGACACTTGGGAGGCTGTAAATGAACCACCTGTGCTGTCACCTTTTGGATGGACTGCAATTTGTTCGAAAAGTACGCAGGAAGTCTGTGGTGATATCACCATACTCTTTGGGTCGTTATTTCCTGCGGATGAAGATATTTTCAAAAAGGAATGCCGCTGCTTACTCCCATGGGGTTCTACTATCTTAATGCACCTGTTCCTCGAAGCTAGCTCAATTTTATGGCAAGGACCCGTACAATCCATTTAAGCTTATATTCACCAGTCATAACCAGGAAAGGAAATTTGTACTATAACACACGATGTTGCCTCGGAGCCAAGGATGCCGTTTACTGACTTATATATAATATGAACAAATAGATAAGCCATTGTACCAAGTTCGGGCAAAGTGAACAGGGGCTTGAATACCAACAACGGGAGTTAAATCAAATCCAGAGTAGACTTAAGTGTGCATGGAACTTTGTAATCAGCAAGTACCCAGCTTTTGAATGGTGTGCTCCACGTTCAGTGTGCATTCCGACCATTATTAACAAACCGTTCGCTGTGTTCTCCATGACCTCAGTCACCACCCGCAAAATACACGACTGGCTCTCCACAACTAGACTCATTCATCGAAATGAGGTTCAGCGTTGCCACCCAAGAACGTACGCACGTGACAGGGCACCATGTGCAGTGCGCAGCCGGCGCCGATGCCGGCTGCTGCCGTCCCATCGTCGACGGTCCTCCATCACAGGCGCGGGGAGCGTGTCTGCCCCGGCCGCTGTGTCTGCCCCCGCGCCGATCTCGCTGGTGCCGAATAAGGAGGAGAGGACACCGAAGACTGCACGCCTGGCACGGCTTGGTGTTGATGCTCAGACGCGTCGGATATTCGATCTCGGAGATGTTCGTATGACATGACTTCTGAGGAAATGACGCCTAGTGAGCTTCTCATTACCAGAAATGGGGACTTTTGGAGGGGATGATGAAAAGGAATGGTAGAATTGTTTCGGCTGTGACCCTCGTTTCTTTTTAGCTCGGAAAATTTGTTTGGCCGTTCACCAGATATAATAAAATTGTCACAGTTACAGCTATTGGTATAATCTTAGGCGGAAAATACCGCTTTAGATAACAAAATTTCTCTTTTTAGGAAATAAGGTCCTTAATATGCAATTTTTTATTGCACCTTGGCAGGTCTGTATGACGTTGAAGTGCTGCCAAATTAGCCGTGCGGAATGTCACCGAAGTATTGACGTTTAGTGCCTCAAACTCACCGAGAGATGGCAGCAGCGATGCTGGAATTGTTCGCTAGCCCAAATATCGGTATGTGCACGTGATTTAGCCCTTTCTCGTGGTTTTCTCACATATTTATTCGTAAGTTTAACAAATCTACTTGTATTTACACGCTCAGTTATGGCGCTTTTCTTAAGTTATTTAATGGAAGTCTTATTAGCATATCACCTAGCAATCGTGTGCAACTTCTTGGAGTACGTAGCACGAGACGCGACAGGCGATAACAACTTGCACAGCTCGCTCAATGTCGATCGAGTTAACGTCCACTTTAGTGGGAAATTGTGGTCACAGGCACTATATCTGAACGGCTGGAGCATAATATTCTTCTGGCCTTGAACGCCGCATGTCCTTTGGGGTGGCAAGATTTAAGTGACGTTGTGCGGCGATTTCATGCATGCCTAAATGGTCTTCAAATAGTCTACTCGAGATAGTCTGTACATCTTCGCGGGCGCGTAACTCACATACAAAGAGATTATGAGGCTTAAGAAGGGAAAGGCTGCAAACTGCACTGAATGATTTTTAGAATGGCCATTTCAGCTCATCACCGCACACAAATGCGGAACGCCTCATTTTAAGTCGGCAACACCAGTAATTCATATAAACATTACAGGCAACATGCAGCCGTGCTCAATAAATTAGCGTTCCCGAAAGTCATTAGGTGTAACGAGGTATGTCGACACACTTGCAAAAATTCTTAAAAACCATGCCTATCAGTCGTGTTCTGCCCAACGGGAAAGGCAGTAAAGTAGTAAGTGCCATTAAGGAAACCATCCTGAGGACATCAACAATATGTTACGGATCTAAAGAGGGTATCCCATCTTTTTTTGTACTTTGCACTTATTGTTAGATCCGACGCGTCCGATTTGATCGATGATTACAGTTTTCTCAAAATCCTTTTGAGTAGCTCATAACTCTGATTTGAAGCAGTCGCGTCTGCGGGAGAAATATCATTGGGCACCCGGCTCACCATCATCAAAGGAAAACTTTTAATTTGCATTGCTGTCTGCAAAAAGTGTGTTCTGTTATACTTGCAACACACTAGTTTGCCTAAATGTTTGTGTCATGAATGCTATTAAAACTTTAAACACTCTTTTTACAGCAAAAAGAAAACATGAGGCTATTATGCCGCAAATGAAACAAAACCTTATGCCATGGCTTTGATCCCTCCCCT
This sequence comes from Pollicipes pollicipes, assembly GCF_011947565.3. Lineage (NCBI taxonomy): Eukaryota > Metazoa > Arthropoda > Thecostraca > Pollicipedomorpha > Pollicipedidae > Pollicipes > Pollicipes pollicipes. The sequence goes on from NW_023596420.1 coordinate 8,096,272, forward strand.
ATAATGTGTATCACGGTGGCTCTTTTCGAGCCGCACTTTGGCTTTGGGAATGGGAGCATCACATGATCCTCAGAAACGCACTGGCTCAAACTTCAACCAACGCGCTTCTCAGCAACAGACCCTTGCCACTCGCTGTGCCAATCACAAACATTCATTTGTACTAACACCATTCACATCGGCGGTGGTTGCCATGACGATGGTGGTCACGACAGCTGCAGCTGGCAAAAAATAAGTGTGGTGCTGTTACAAAGGGTTGGAAGCGTAGTTTGGACTCGACAATAATAACAGTTTATATCCTTAATTTATTTTGATAGTGCTTCTGCTGTTTCTCATTGCTCTCATTAGACGTAAATGGTATTGAGTTTTCACCAGAGAATGTTTTAAAATATGCCCCAAAGGCGTACTATTGCCTTTAAGCCAGCACTGCTCGTCGGTATTCAGCTTAATTTAAGCTGCATTTTCTTCGGCTTTAATGGTCACCGCTTTCAGCATTAGGATTCTGAAAAAACTCTAGGGCATTCTTCACAAAACAACTTAGCACATTGGGAACTAACGATATGCTTAAATGTCGAGCACTTTTGTTTCTTCGAATTATTGGACATTTAACCGAGCGTAAGGTCATTCCACACCGACTGAAGCAGCGGAGGGCCACTTTTAACATGCGCCACCTGGTGTTTCAACAATATTTTGTCTGTACAACATTATTAAAATTTATGGCTGAATGAATTGCCGACAGTGCCAAAATCAACTCCAAAAACAATCTCATTTTTTTTAAGTTGCCATGGTCCTTGAATTTCTCTTCTTTTTTTACCATACAGGCCGTGGCAGACGTCGTGGGCACTTCCATGCTGAGCCATCCAGCGAGCACCGAGTCGGTGATACCCAGCGCAGCGGTCGGCCGCCGTTCCCCAAACGCCCTCTCCCGCTGAAGTCGTGTTCCTACAGCGCTCTTAGGCAGCGCGAGTGGAGAAGGGGAGGGGTGGTTGCTGATACGGAGTGTGGCAGAGATAAGATAAATATTGTTTGGGTTTTCTCTATTCACGCCAGTTATTCATAAAGGGTGTGACCATTTGAGTCGAGCGTGCGTGGAAAAGATTGTGGAGCTATTCCCGGCTTGATATTCCATTCTCACGTCAACAACTAGTTGACTGCGCTGGCGCCTATGAGCGTTTTCAGGTAGCCAAGGAACTTCAGAGAGGTTGCGAAAATGAAGCGCTCTTTTAGTGACCGCAGTGCTCACCGCCGATGAAAATCCTTCGGAAACACACGGCACAACCATTTGACCACCATTCCCGCGTGCCATCCAGACACAAAGATCATGTTTTGGTGAAAGGAAAGCAAGAGGCATTGCCACAACTGTGGCGTACACCAGTTCGTTTCACGAATGGCGACAGCCAAGAAAGAAGTCACAGGCCGGCAAGAACCAGCTGTATTCACCCAGGAAAACAATCTGCACGGCCTTCTGAAAATTGAGGAAGCCTTTGCATGTCTGGAAACGAACTTCCAGTGAATTCCCTCAGCCCGGGCAGTCAGAAATGCTGCCGCCAGATTGCAACCAGCCGTCGGTTAGTTCCCCCAAACCAGTGCAAACAAGGCCACAGTAGAGCAGCAGCAGCGCTGTTAATACCTGATGTCCAGCCCCCCGCCAGGAGCTCTTCGCCATGCGCAGTGTCAGGCCCACCCTCATTCAAGTTAAACCCGAGAAGGCAAAGCAGCAATTGCTGTCATTATATCAGGGGTCGGAGGGATGCCAGTGATTAACAGAACTCGATCATTTCTTGTGGGTTGCTGCTCGTATCGAAGGTATGGTCTTATCATTCCACGAATCAATTATTCCCTCTACTTAAAATACGGCCGAACCGGCCAGCACACACAATGTATCTGGTACACACAATGTACTGGTACAGCGCACACAATGTACCCGTACCCGGCACTCCAGGCAATATTCTTACAAATATGCGCACTTGCTAAACAGTGTTTTTGGAATCACGCGATCGGAATATAAAATCGCTGCCAGATTTCATTTAGAATGGAACGTCAGAGCCTTGACACATTTTTGCGAGTAATATGGAATATCTGTTCGCTTAGTCCTTTACTGTCACGTCAAGGATATCACATGCCTCCTATTGTAACACTTAACTACAAAACTGATGTATTGAACATATTGTCGTATTGCTCCTTTCAGATGAGCACGACATAAGCATAGACAAAAGCCCAAACAGAGCTGCGGTCAGTCACCAGAGGCCGGAGTCGGTGTCTGGCATCGTCATGTGACGTTAAAGCAAAATATGTTGAGGGGACTGAAGAGAACCAAACTGGTAGTAAGCTGTAAAATTCCATGGGTCAACTACGTGCTGCTGCATGCAGCTGCAAATTCTGGTCATATACCATTTAAAAGGTAGGAGAGAAGAGATCAGCAGTTTTTATTACGGTCAAAAAAACCCGAAATCTAAGAGAGAATAGAGCATTTTCGCAAAACCGTCATGAAGAAGCGCTCTATGGTTGCGTCAAATGTAAACAAGAAGGTGGCAAGCATTATTTGTTTAATTAGTAGATTGACGCATGGTATGAGACTGCATCAATATTAGTACCAAAGGCGAAAACAAAGGGGTGTATCAGAAAGCCTGGGTTAAGTAAACCCCGTTAGGTATACCATGTGTGTAAGACTGAACTTACTGACCCGTTTGGCCTTTAACATTCGCCAGCCTCCGTCCCTCGCAGTGTGCTCCGGCCAGTTCGGCCGAAACGCACTCCGTTAGAGTTTGTATGTATCACCAAAATCCAAAACTGATGTTGCAAGCCGTCAGTAGTGGACTTGCCCTGGACAGACTCATGGAAAATACTTCGTGACTTAACAAAAAAAGAAGCGCTAGCTGGAACATCCAAAGCTAGTCAGGGATCGGGTGCAGCCAGATGATTCCTTGCAACCTGGCTAAATGTATCAAACACCACCAAACTGGAGTGCAAGTAATCGTTTTTTTTAGACGGTATAACATTTATCATCCTGCAACAAACTACTACTTGAGAAGATCGGCAGGGAAAAGCCCACAAAGCATTGCTTATCGCAAAAGTGCATAGCGCATGCTTGAGAGGACTATCTAAATATGTGAACGGGGTAGTGCATTTTGTACGAACATTTTTTTGTCGAGAATTACTCGTTTGTTGGTTCAAGATGACGTTCAAAGATTTCATTGCGGTGCAGCGCATGGAACCGTGCATTTTTTCCTCGCGTGGATGGGAATGAAAAACGTTGAGGAAATGGCAGCAGAAAGTTATTTTGTCACAAACACACACACACACACACACACCACACACACACACACACACACACACACACACACACACACACACACACACACACACACACACACACACACACACACACACACACACACATATATATATATATATATATATATATATATATATATATATATATATATATATATATATCATATCACATGATGCAATCATGTGATATGATAGCCCAAACTGGAAATTCAAATCTACACGGCCGGATTAGCTCAACCCAACGCTCCATACAAGTACCGAATACAATATTTAATATCACCTTCGGAACATGTGCCTTCACCAAAGCGCATTTAAGAGATGGCCTGTACCTGGCACTCCTTCAGAACAAACCAAGGAAAAGCCCCTTGTGGCGAATTACGTGGAACAGTGAAGACGCTCACCGCACGAGCCAGTCTCGGCCGGTAGACTGCCGAGGGGTATGTTCGACAATCACTCACTCCGAGGGGCATGTTCGACATTTGTATCGCGAGCCAGATCCCGCCGGATCGTTCAGGAATATAGCTCAAGCACTAACCATCACTCGCTCCCCCCCCCCCCCCCCCCATCTCTCTTTGATCAACGAGCACTTTGAGTAGCTAACAAGCAAGGAGCATTTCTTTGTGTGTATGCCCGCTAAAGTTCGGCCTGCACGACAGCGAGAAGAAGAGTGGCCTGTGGGGTTACATGTTATTTTTCGATTGCAGGGACGGGAAGGGGGGGGGGGGGGCTGACAGAATGGTTAGTCGTCGTTGTTATTGGTCTCCGTCCACTCCATGTCGGCCGACCTGTCAATTTTAATCTGCCCTGGATTCACGACAGTCCAGCAGTTCTTAACACCGTAGTGTTTTATTTACATTTTTCATGGTAGCGATCTGATTGAACTTTGCATTAAGTTAAGTTCAGCCTTAAAGAAGTTGGTGGTATCACCGCATTAGAAGTTTTGAGAAATACTCTTAATATCATCACTCTCATCTCATCATTTTTTTTTTATAGTCGACAGGACCATGAGGTTCATGAGCAGCAGATTTATTAAGGCGAGTGCCATCGATAAAAAGGGTATTTCCGTATGTGCACGACGACCAGCAAGACCAGTCTGAAACGGTGTGAAACTTCATCAGCCCGTCTATCAAAGTGTTTCAGATATATAAACAAATGCTGTCGGCAGAAATGATTTCACTGGTGTGGAGACATTTTAGAGGCCTATGTGTATTTTTTACAGAGATTGGCTTGGGGCAGGTAATCAGCGGTGCGTTATTGTGACGTCATTTCCAACACCGAACTGTCCATATATCCTCTTCTCTGGCCTGTCCTTCAGTAGCGCACACAGCAACAAAATATTCTTCATAATATTCATGACATAATATTCATCATGAACAAAACATTCTTACGGTAGCCTCTACATAGACATGCATGACGGCGCATTGACCAGCATCTGTCCCAACCTCACATGATCAAGACAGTACATAAGCGGCGCATCCGACGACCTCTTAACACACCCAAATGCATGATAGTCGTCCTTTTTTTAGGGTAAATCCTACTTAAGCTGGTAATGATACGTGTCAACAAACGGTTGCCCCCCTGCTTCTAACCCTGGTGCCGCCTCAGACCGCGTCAGACACCCAACGCTAGGGGAAGGGGTGCTGAGGGGGGGGGGGGGGAGTAGCGGCCGACCGCTGCGCGTGGAAGAACCTACTCGGTGGTCACTGGATGAGTCGGTATGGATATGGCCACTACATTTCTCAAGACTCCAAGCTTAAACGTATCGAGTGTCCAAAGTCATCTTAATTTCAACATTAATAACGCATCTTTTTATAGGGGAAATTTAATATTAATGTTGGAAAATTGGCAAAAAAATTCAGATGAGTGTTTCCCAAAACTTGTGTAGTATATTGGTGCGTGACATTTTGCCGTGCTTCCAGTGCATTGCGTGGTAATTTTTTTTTGGGTCGGCGATAAACACCTAGCGACGCCCGTTTAGAAACTGCCTTTTTCTGAACGTGAAAAGGAACCAAGTGCCCGCCGTTCCCAAACGATCACCAGACTCGCTATTTTTTCCTCATAATCGTGTTCAGGCCAGAGAAAAACCCCGCGGACAAAATTTCAACAAGTGCCAGGGGGTCGGGTGACATGAATTGGTGAAGTTGATATGTTGGCGTTGGTGTTGGTGGTGGTTAGATGACATTGGTAGAGTTGGCATGTTGGCATGCCATGATCCTCACATAAATCAGATAAATGAAAATTGGACCATACCACAATTTGATATGCAACTGTGGCACCCGACCACTTCTTAGATGAAAGGAGAATGATGACAGAAGTCATACATATGTTTGACAGCGCTTACACATTAATGATACTCGGATGCCAACATCGTGAAAGCAGTCTGATTTGCATTTAAAGCTAAATGAGTGTGATGAGTCATAAAATGATATCAATGTGCAGCAAGCAAGGTATTTCTAAGGCATCTGAATTTTGCGAAACTTGGGGAAAATAACGTTGGCGAGGCAGAGCATTATTAATTTCAGTTCACCACAGACATGAATCTCAAGTAAACGGTTACGTTGCGGTGTTTTGTTGCAGTGTTGATGCTATTATTTTGTGCACCTACCTGCTGCCAATGGCCAAATGTGTCCTTCTTAGGGGCGCACAGTTGCTTCTGGTTGCAGATAAATATTCACCATTTCGAACAGTGAGAACGATTCACACAAAATGAGTTAATGAGCCAATCCATTAGCATGCTTGGCTTATGACAAAATATCTTACACGCGTGCTCCCATGGAATGGGTTCTTCCGAACACGATCCCTCAACACAAGATTGCTGGAGCACACCTTGGTGGCTGGAACACACCTTGGTGGTCCTCACTTAAATACACTGGTAGCACAACCGCCCAGCGACGTACAATCCTACCAACCCATAGGGTTCACGTGTTAAATGCCTGCTTTTCTCACAGAGCTGTGAATCGAATACTGGGAGGTCAATTTCAACCAATCCGGTGCCAAATAAACTGTTGTTCATTTGTCTTGAGCCGATCCATGACCCATACTTTTGTCTAGAGAACACAAACTGCCACGGTGCACCGGGTCAAAGTTTTCGTGCACACCCTTCCACGGAGTGTGCATCGGTCCCAGCAGCTTAACTGATAACGCGCCGGCTCTACATCGAAGGAGTATATGTTGGAAGCGGTGATGTTCTAGAACTTTGATGCCAGTTTCCTGTGGAAAATGGCAATTTGTTTGCAATGAGCCAACGCATGCAGTCAGTGTAATTGAGCGCACAACCCCTTGAGAATTTCTTGCCAAAACGCTGGGCGCAACTCCCTCCCCCTCCCATTTCTCCAATTCACCCGTGGGAGTTAACACTGTTCTCTCCCCACGCTCGGGAAAGTTGTTCTTTTCTAATCCCGTCAGTATGATGAGCATACTGAGGTTCCACAAAACTCAAAGGGCATCCAAACTAAATGCAGAAACTGCGCCGTCTAAAATTACTTGCGCGGCCGCCCAAGAACTATTCGTCAGCTAAAGGCAGAAG
>NW_023596420.1:8103098-8204466 GCF_011947565.3 Pollicipes pollicipes
CAAACCACGTCCAAGGCCCCAGTATTGTGTTATTGTCCCCCCCTAGACCACGTCTGAATGCTCGCTCCTTAATATGAAGCGTGACTAAACAAAGTCGAAAGCCCGGCCGCGCGAGCTGCGCATTTGAACCCTTAACGCCTAGGACGTACGCCGGGAGTCGGGCAGTAACTTGCCATCGTCGCGGCGAAATGTCGTCATGCAGCCCCTTAGTCTAGACCGTTTACGAGCGACAGTTTTTAAAACGCTGTCAACAAAAGGGTGCATCAGAGACAGGACGGATCGGCCGATACGCTTTGTAGTTTTCAACGCTAGATGACGCATAGTTTTGACGGTAGCGGCTTGTATTCAGCTTCGGTTTTGAAAACTCGGCCCGTTGCAACTTGTAATGCAATTTGCAGCGCAACGGTGTGTTGCGCAAACCCGCAATGCACACTAAAATGTATCCGCTTCAATTGTTAATGTTGGGAAACAAAATTCAGAGCTCTACCTTCTTTGCGTGCCGAGATATAACGGTAAACATAAAACCGCGTCAAAAACGGCCGATTTCAACTTGTCAACACGTTGCACGTGCCACGTGTCACGTGACGCAAAACTCCCCGATTACGATGGCCCATTCCATGCGCTATCGGACGCGCAAGTTTCACGTCGCTGCAACCCTTGGTTACCGGGATACGGCTCCGGGAAACGAGGCGTGTCGGACCGCCGCCTGTCGTCCTCTTAAAACTGGCGTCGCCCGTGTTAACCCTATGGGATTTGGGCGTTTTTTCGGCACGCGCTCATTTTTGACATGCGAAAATTTGACGCGACTCTGTCAAGCGCAGCCGGCACATCTCGGTCGTGTGCAAATTTCATGCAAAAACCCGTACCGTTTGGCCTGCAGGTTTACTGACGAATACACACCACACTGTTCCTTTAGTAATATAGTGATGATGATGGTGATGATGATTATATATTGCTTTATTATGGGGAGTGTTTCACATACTGAAATATTTAAGCAAGCATAAAAAAGGATGGAATAAGCTCACTTATAAATAATTATGTGCTTTTTAAGCGGATAGGACTGCTCTAGGCAGTGCAATTCAGTTGAGTAAATATGCTCTTAAGTGTCATTTTTTATTACATCATCATACCTTGTACAATATGGGTTGAGAGAAAACTGGCCGCCGTTATCTCTGGAAATCGCGTTCACGAATGCCAACTATGAACGCCTCGACAATTATATTATTCTTGGCCCTGATGTCCGCATGGCTTATGGAAAAGCAGGATTTCAATGACGTTTATGACTTCATGAACGCTTGGGTGACTTTGAAATCCCCGATGTACCTTTCTCTACTTTTGCGGGCGTATCAGAACATAGATGGGTTTAGGTGATAAGAAGGGCTTTTAAGAAGGGTATAGTACAATGCGTGCTCAATTCCTGTCTTCTCTTTTCTAATCTGTTGCGTTTTTGTCACGCTGCCCATCTGATTTTAGGCGTAACGGTCACGAGCCGGTATCAAATGACGTCCTCCACAAAACATGTGTAGCACACACGAACACGAAATAAGTCTGTCAACACGGCTTACGCGCAGGCCACGGTCGCCCCACACAATCGGCCTACTCTTAAGTCACCGAGAGCATTGCATGTTATGCATTTTGACGAGTTAACACAACGGTATGCTAAATTACTTGGCGCATACCGTACTTGGTTTCCGGGAGCTGCACCCAACTGAACAACCTTAAGACCCGATCTAAGTGTCAAATAAGAAGTGTTTATGTTCCAATGAATCGTCCAAATCGAAACAACCGAGCTCAGAATCAGGCCCCCAATTTTAAGACCCCCAAAAGTTGAGAACCAAACTTTTAGAGAGCAAAGTGGGCCAAATTCGGGGAAGGACCCGCTTGTTGACGTCTTTTACTGTAGGCTGAGCCATTTTTCACTGTCAGCCATTCAGCCCCCCCCCCCCCACGGGAAACTAGGCTCCTGTCATCATGCCATGCCTCCAGACATGGTAAGCCAAGTCGCTTCATACGATGCCGGGCAGTATCCTGATGCGCTGAAGATGACCTCACGTTCACTTGCGTAGGGCATGTAAGGGCAGTTGGGATGGTAAATGGTCATGGGAATGGTAAACGGTAATTGCAGTGGTAATGGCCATGGTAATCGCATTGAGCCAATCGACGCATTTCATAGATTCAAACGACTCGCGGTAGTGATCAGAACTCGAATTTGTTCGTTCGGGCTCGTGGACACATACAATGGGTAAACGCATCCTTGTAAAATAATAGCCAGAGCATTAAGCTCCTCACCCCGTTCGCCGTGTAATAAGTAAACGAATCCTTGCAAAATATTAGCCGGAGCCCTGAGCTCCTCGCCCGTTCGCCGCGTGCTAAGCGTCCGCCCAATGGGTTAAACTCTCTGAAAGAAGTCGTATCGCGTATGAAACGACTGGTGATAACTAGGCGATCCCAAATCTAGGCTTGATTAGCATGCATTTTCGGCCCCTTTCAACATGTCCTTTTTCCACTAAAATATTTAGTCCCACTGGCTCTTGCCTAGTTGACATAGGAGCTGACTTTCGTGTCTTCTGCGACCTATCTCAGTTTTGGTATATGGGCGCATAAACCATGCTGTACTTGCTGACAACAAATCACCCAGCAGCATCGGACTTCTCACCCAGTTCCCCGGGTGGCGATGGTGTCCGAGTGACGGAAGGGAGATGTTCTCCCTCTCGCCATCAGAGTTTTCTTGCTCCAACTGTCTCCAAAAGCTTCAGGATGTCCACGTACTGCTCATTGTTTAGCGTGGCCGTGGAAACATCTGGGCTTTTGGAAGAAGAGCCCTGGAACTCATGGCGTACCATGCCGTCACCTCTGGGCTGTGCAGCAGGCCCCTCCGGAGCTCCGAGACTGGCAGCTCCGAGGCCCGATGCCGGCTGCTTTTAGTCTTTACCCCTTTAATGAAATGTCTCAGTCTGGTAGATGTGAGCCTCGTAGCTGAACAGATGGGGTTCAGAAGCCCAGGATCGGCTTCAGGCTCCGTCTTCAGCCAGATGTGAGCCAGAGGAGGTTCAGGAACCCGGGCTCGGCTTCAGGCTCCGTCTTCAGCCAGATGTGAGCCAGAGGAGGTTCAGGAACCCGGGCTCGGCTACACGCTCCGTCTTCAGCCAGATGGCAGCCGTCATCTGCTGTAGATTGGCAGCTTCTGTCAGTTTCTGGTGGATGGCTACCTTGGAGGTAAAATATTTGCGGCCATTTTGAGAATCTGTTGTACAGTTAAGTAATCGCTGTTCACTTCCTGCATGATCTTTTGGATATAATTTAGTGATAACTCACTTTACTTTTGCGGTGCCATCTCCTATCATTTTTCACCATATTCTCCCAGTTCGTCCTTTATCCTAGTTCAGCACACGTTCGTCATTCAAAAACTTCTCCTGAGGGAGCAAAATTGTTTTCCCGCAAGAGACTTATCGGGTTTTGATTATAAGTATGATCGGCCTTTGCGTTGAGACGATGAATTTCATTGGCGAAGACAATACACAACATTAACTTTTTCTCTGTGCTGATCAGCACCACCAAATAAAAGGTTCCACAGCATCCTGGGGCATATCAACTGGAGCTCCAAGACGCTTGCTAACGAAGGGAAAAACGCGCTTGTGTGGTATTGGACTCCGCCAAGCACGAGTTAAATCAGGCCCTGTTTTTCTCTCTTCTTTAGGTCTCGATCGCCGCGTGAGCTATAGACGAAGCAGATAACTTTGCCACCCAGCATATATATTCGCCTTGGCCTTTGCATGGAAGGGAGCCGTCAAAGATTGCGATCCGCAGGGTTTGGCGGTGCTGGGGCGTAACAGAAGTGTAATAAAGGAGAGACAGAGATGTTTTTGACAGCGTATCCTTATGCTCAAGTGTGATGGCAAATCACGGTAAAATCTAAGAAAGCATAGCATTTATCTTGGAAGCTAGCTACGGTTGGCTTTTTCTCATAACAAGGAAGATGCTCGTTATCTTTTTCGAATGGGACGTTACGCCTTAGCGTAAGCATGGGAGGTGGAGGGGGTTGCCAAGCGTAACCACTGTGTAACCGAAGGGGAGAGAGAGGGTTAAAATATTGCCAAAAACGAGTAACGCATTTTTTGGACGCTCTCTAGTCAATGAAGCTTACTTCAAGAGGACATGTAAGTCATGACACATTGGCATATGTAATGGAGGCACCTTTGCCGGAAAAAAAATGTTTGCGAATTTGACGTTTACGACTTTCAGCTCTGTCGTTTTAAACTTGTTAAGCCGTCGTTTAAACTTTGAAAAGGGCCCGTTAGATAATAAAACTGCTTGATCTGGCGACGATTTCGACCTAATCGTCACCAGATCAATGGCGGCCTCGTGCAGAAGCAACGATCTGGCAGGATAAATCCTTCAAAGAGCAGAATCGCAGCAGCCACCAACACGAGCCGAGGGAACACAAAGACAATTTTTAACTACGTTGTTTCATACCAGGGCACCCAAACATAATATACAATGATGCGAATTTCCTAAACGAATTGTATTGCCCCATTGCAGCTCCACATACCAACAACTATCGTGAGGACATAAGAGAATCGACCTGATCGTCCCCCATCGGAACACTGTTGAGAGAAAACACGTTAGGTTACTTGGCGACCGTTGTGCGCAGGCGGCTTGTCTCCTCCGTCCCCACCGCGGCAGGGTCCATACATACGTGGACCCCAGCAAAGGTGTAGTTCCCTATTAAGTTGGTGGTGGGGGCTCCAGCCACCCAACTCTGAGAAGAATTCGGGCAAAATTCAGCAATGAGCCCGTTTTTGGGCGTATCTTCAGGGTAGGTTTGACCATTTCTTCTTTCACAGCCCCTCCCCAACATATTTTGGAAAGCTGCACCCTGGACCTAAGGTGACGTGATCACATGACAGCGTGGTAAAAAAGCAGCAGTCAGGGCCACTAACGGCCGACACGCGGCCCCATGGAAGGTCAAGGTCAGCCAGGTCACCGGCGGCGGAGTGCAGGTCACCATCGACGCTCTGCAAGCGAGACGGGCACAGCCGACCGGCGGGCGCCGCCGCCCGCGCCGCCTCGTAACGGTGCGCCGGCCGGCGCGCGCCAGATCAGCTGCTCCGCGACTGCTGCCGCGCGAGAGATGGGGAACAGCCGACACGCGGCCGTGAGAGCGGTGGTGACTTCGCTACGACCAGGCACGTGGTCGCGGGTCGGACAGCACGTGGCGGGACAGGCAATTCGCACCGCGATTGGACAGACAGGCAGTTCGCACACGATGTGAGCAGACAGGTAGCAGATACTCCACATGACCAAACAGGTGAACTTCTCCATCCTCCATGCAACCATGTTCATATCCCATAACGTCCACGGCCATGATCCTAGCGGGACGGCGAGTAAAGCAGCACTCCATGCTACATACGCTCCATGTGTGCCTACCGGACAGGCAGCAGACAGCACACGTGTCGGTAAGCACTCCCTGCCACATACGCTCCATGTGTGTCTACCGGACAGGCAGCAGACAGCGCACGTGTCGGTAAGCACTCCATGCTACATACGCTCCATGTGTGCCTACCGGACAGGCAGCAGACAGTACACGTGACGGCGCGCACTCCATCCGACCGACCACACAGGTCTTGACTTCGCATGCCGGGGCGGCATTGTCCACTGCATTTGACAGACATTTTGACACAGACACAGACATTTGGCAGACATTTTGCGTTCATGTGACGCGTGACATGTGAAGCAGCAAGCACTTTACGTGGCGAGCAGGTCATTCAGCCTATACTATTTCATAGCTCTTTCAGGTCACATACAAGCTACCAAACTGTTCACACCATTCGGCAGTCGGACGGTGCCAGCCCGTTCTCGCCCGACACCGGACGGCCGTTTTCGCTGACTCACAAATATTCGTTTCTGTCTCACAGGCCCTGACGTCACAGGCAGCACAGCACCGGGCCACTACCGACGCTCAGCCCCGTCACGGGATCGGTCTGCTCCAGTGCCGCCGACCGGGTGCTGTTTGTGCCCATCTGTCACCGGCGACAGCAGAAGCCGGGGCCGCCGCGAGACGGAAGCCAGACCGACGGACCGGCCGGAGCGGGCGCCCGGCACACTCGCCGCCCGCTTCATAAACGCGGACGGCCCCACGCGCAGACGCGTCATCCGGCAGCCATCTCCAGAGGCGGGTTGACGGGTGACCCGAGAGGCTGCACAGATCCATCTGCGGCTCCAGACAAACTCACAGCCGGGCACCGGCGTACTCGCAGTCTGCTCTGGACAGATCACTGGGCGGCTCTGGACAAACTCACAGCCGGGCACCGGCCTACTCGCAGTCTGCTCTGGACAGATCACCGGGCGGCTCTGGACAAACTCACAGCCGGACACCGGCGTACTCGCAGTCTGCTCTGGACAGATCAACGGGCGGCTACAGGCGAACTCGCTTGCGCTGCCAAGATGCTTAAAGTCACTTTAAATGGAGTTTGAAGGCGACTGGTGGGAAGAACCATAGCCTGCTCAGATTGCCAGAGGCGGTCGCCATCACACTTAAAGGTAGCTGCAGGCTCACAGGCGGCTACATATTTTCAGTCGGCCGCCCTCCAGCTGTTACAAACTCACAGTCTACTCCATTCTGGCTAGCACTTCGCTACAGTCTCCCTCTCCGATCCAGACAAGCTCGCAGGTCACTGCACACAACCGCAGTCTGTCCAGTCAGCTTCACTTCGCAACAGTCTCCCTCTCCGAGCAAGACAAGCTCGCAAGTCACTGCACACAACCGCAGTCTGTCCAGTCAGCTTCACTCCGCTACAGTCTCCCTCTCCGAGCAAGACAAGCTCGCAGGTCACGGCACACAACCGCAGTCTGTCCAGTCAGCTTCACTTCGCTACAGTCTCCCTCTCCGAGCAAGACAAGCTCGCAAGTCACTGCACACAACCGCAGTCTGTCCAGTCAGCTTCACTTCGCTACAGTCTCCCTCTCCGAGCAAGACAAGCTCGCATGTCACGGCACACAACCGCAGTCTGTCCAGTCAGCTTCACTTCGCTACAGTCTCCCTTTCCGAGCAAGACAAGCTCGCAGATCACTGCACACAACCGCAGTCGGTCCAGTCCGTTTCACGGTTGGCTAAAATCTCACAAAACCTTCAAGCAGACCCACAGTCAGCTCCAGACAAGCCCGCACTCCGGTCAGCTTCAGCCAGCCTCACAGTACGCTGCAGGCTCACGGTCAGGTCTAGGCGGACTCTCGGTAGCCTGAGTGGGATGCCTGGCGGAAGCACGACCGGTTACGGCCGACAGGCGGTTACGGCGGCTACGGCCGGCTGGCCCCTGACATTAGCCCGGCCCGAATCTCGATGCAGACACGGCACCAAGGCAGCGCGCAGGTAAGAATACCAGGGTGGCGTACCCGCTTTGCGTAGTGTTCATAATCAGGCGAAAACCGCGGAAAAAAAATTACAACACGAATATGTTATTTCTGGTACAATAAATGTGCTAAACGATTGGGGAGCATATGCCGCGTCGCTCTGCATGTTTAAATGAAACACAACGCCTCTTTGATGGGTTAACAGACAAGCGCTTGAAGCACGAGCGAATGCAAACGCACGCGCTTCTGTGCAGTGACATGCTGTACCGCCTCACCATCTGAATGCCAGGAACGCTGTCTTGCGCGCCTGTACCAGAAACCCACTGAAGCGGGACGAATAAAGCATGCTGCAGGTCAGGCTCCATAGCTTCCGGGTCCTGCTGAGTCATGTCAGATTCCTTGACATGTGCCGATGGTATGACATACTCCCTGATGTTATGGAGGCTTCTGTGACAAAGGCAATAACTCCCTGTGACCACGCACGAAGGTTGCGTCCTTGTGGTATGATGAACTGGGAACGACTAAAAATGAGAGAAAAGACAGTGTAAGTCACTTGTATTTAATGACCAGCAAATCAAGCCGAAAACTTTGTTCTTGTAATGCCAAAAGAACGTATACGTTTCGACTATCTGTGCGGACAACGCACTCGGAATGAGGCACACGACGGCTTGTGTCTCAGAATTTCAGTGTCCCACTATTAAAACTCTGCAAGCTCCTCCGCAAACAGCTTCACAAACATCTATCACACATCTTTCCTGCACCAGTCTCCGAAAGTTCTTGAAACACAGCCTTTAGCCTGTGGGAGCCAGTCAAGCGCTCCGCACCCTTGGCTGCTCGTGTTCTCACAACCCCGTCACAACAATTTGATCAGCTCGCGTGTAGCAGAGCTCAGTTCGTCGATCAAACTGCCAGCGCCAGTCAAGCGCTCCGCACCCTTGGCTGCTCGTGTTCCACAACCCTGTCACAACAATCTGCTCAGCTCACGGGTAGCAGAGCTCAGTTCTTCGATCAAACTGCCAGCATCAGATTGCCCTGCTAAGTAGAGGTCTTGTGTTGGGTATCACTGTTCCTGTTATTATTGTCGTATTCTTTTGCTTTCTGGAAAGATGCCACGCATTTCACCACAGTGCTATGTACTCTAGGACTCCTATATGTGTCCCATGCATAAGGCAGGTGAGCGTACCTTGCGGCGCTTGGGTAATTTGCGGAAAATACATAAAAATTCCATGGAAACACACGGTTAGATGAGCGTTTATAGATAGCGTTTATAGATATGATAGCTCATGTCCGTTGGAAATCGTGACTTTCGGGAAGTCGGACCATTGTAAATCGTAGATACTCCAAGAGAGCGCCCTAATCCCCGAAACACGATTTTCTTTGAACATATAATGAAGACATTTGTCATGACAGGCTCATGTAACGCAGATTCGCTGGTGCCTCATAGACCACGTGTTTCATTCAGGTATATGGACACACAAACTAGCCTCCACAGTTCAAAAACCAAAAACAATACTTATGTTACACGTGCGCCTGTGACACCAAATAGAGTCCACTCACAGTTCTGGTCGCGTGTACGGACATCGACACTGTATGCCGGTGAGTCATTAGCGACAACGGCCGCAGTCCTTCCCCAAAACAAGGCACAACAGCCCATCACACGCCGTTCCACGTCGCAACAAGAGTCTTTCACTCTCTCACGAAGTCACGTGCACAGGCAAGCCCAGTTACACACGCCGCGAGCTAGCCCGGGCTCGCTGCAGCCCGTGGGAATCAGCTGACTGCTGAGTGGCCAGACGGGCCAGTCAGCGCGGTCCAGAGGGGCGCGGTCCCGCCGTGGCCAGCCAGGGATGACGCATCCGTCACGGGACCGTTCGGAGGAGCACGCGGGTCACCGCGGGTCACCGTGCCGTCCCGTTGCCCGGTCAGCGGCAGACATGGCTCGCCGCCTCTCGTGCGCAGCGTCACGGCACGCCAGCACGGCACGAGCGCGACCTGTCGCCGCACCCCGGGCCGGCTGGGCTCGCTGCGGGCGCTCCCCGACCGATGCGCGATGACCAGGCACGGAGCGCTCCTGAGCTGACGCCGGTCAGAGGTACCCAGTCATCGAGCTGGTTGCGGTCGCAGCGGGTCGCGATGCTTCTCTGCTCGCGCGTGTCTCTACCTTAGGATCCGACTACCGACTCTGCCAAGCATTCACCGTGTCGGGCCCGCTGTCTCTCACCACCTGCCCCGCGTTACCCTGCGCTGATCCAGACACCGCTCAGCTCGGGGCGCCGGCCCAGTGCGCCGTCGTGTTCAGTCCTCAGCGGCCAGCGCAGCGTGCGGCACCACTCACAGCCGGCGTCCGCCGACGTCTCCCGCTGATGCCTGCCGCCGGCGAGGCGCCCTCAGCTGTTCCTGGTGCGCTCTGGCGCGCCGCCCTCGCCCAGCAGCTCCTCCCGCAGCTGGTTGTGTAGCCGGCTGGCACGGACAGCACGCGCCGGAGCCAGGTGACCAGCCGGTCGGCGTGCTGCTGCTTGTCCACCTGCTTGCCGGCCTGGTACTCCGCGCGCCAGTCCTCGCTGAGGGCGAACGGCTGCTGCTCCTGCTGCGCCGTCTGCGTGCGCTGCCGCTGCGGGTCCACCTTGGCCAGCTCGTCGCGGATCTTCTGGCCGAAGCGCTCGAACTGCGAGAAGAGCGCGGGGTGCTTGTCGCGCAGCTCAGCCTGCACATCGAGTCCGATCAGCTGCAGGCTGTCAAGCTCGAGGCGCGCGCTGCGCCGCCGCCGGCCGAGCACCGGCACAGCCAGCGCCACGGTCGGCAGCATGGACAGCAAGATCGCGGCCAGCAGCTGCGGGTTGTCGATGCCTAGCCGGTCGCCGAGTTTCTGCAGGATGGACTGACTCTCGGAGCTGAGGGGCCGGTAGGGGCGGCGCGTGGTCGCCAGCGCCCCGCCGGCCTCCATGTAGGTCTTAGGCGGCTGAGTGGGCAGGAGGAGCGCCAGCGCCTCTGGAGACGCCCCCTGGTGCTGACCGGTGTTGATGTCGTAAGCGCCGGAGGGGTTCGGGTGTTGTTGGCTGGGGTAGCTGTGCTGGAAGCTGGTGGTTGGCTGAGTGCTGGTGCTGTGGACCGCGAGGATGCCCTCCTGAGCTGACAGCTTCTGGAGGAGGGGCTTCAGATCGACTGGACGAGACCCTCCCACGGGCACGACGCTGAGGTAGGGCTTGACATGAGTGGGGCTCTGGTCAGAGCCTGGAGCCTGCACATGCTTTAAGGCCTCGAGCAAGAGCATTGCCTGCGTCTTGTAATCTATGGGATGTCCAGAGACCTGCACGGACCCGGAGGAGACACCATCTAGAGATGGATTGCCAACACCTCCATACACCCTACGATCTGTGCCCTCAGAAATCGCATCATAGCTGGCGTTGTCAACGACCGGGTCATTAAACATGGACTTAGTTGTGTACCCATTGGTGGTAGACCTGTCTGGCTGCAGCAGATCCATGACCCCGGACACTCCCTGACCCTGACCGCCAGGCGCGTAAGCTGTGCCCTTCTCCGCCGTGTACAGCGGGGGTGGTGCCGTACGGCACGGTGTCGCTGTCCTGGCTGACGTTGAACTGGTTGACTCGAACGCCCAGCGATCCTTTCGTGACACCAACCTTCGCCCCATTCAACTGGATGCTGCCCTCCTGCTGTCCTCCGAACAGCGACAACAGCGTCAGATTCCCCGTGCCCGGCGACTTCTTGATCTGGTTCAGAAGCTGTACCACCTCGGCGGGAAGCATGCTGAGGCTGGCGTTGGTGACCTTGGTGATAACCTCCTGGTTGGGTTCACCCACTGGCCGCTGCGCCTGGATCTCCTGCAGCAGGTTCAGGATCTCCGGCGACAGCGGCCGCGTCACACGGTGGTTCAGGTCCACCTCCAGCTCGTCGCCCCCGGCAGCCGGCGGCGGCCGCGCCGAGTCGGCCGGCGGCGGCAGCCAGGGCGCGTCGTAGCTCACGTAGGAGCTCTCCGTGGGCCTCGCGTCGACTGGCAGCGCACCCTGCTGCTCGGCGGAGGATTGCGACGGAGAGCCCGCCGGCGGCGGGCGGCCAGCGCTGCCGTGGCTTGAAGGCTGCGGCTTCAGCACGTCGTGCGTCGAGTCCTGAGCGCCGTCTGCGACACCTGCTGTCTGAGGGTGGACCAAGACGCCCACAGGGAACCCGCCCACGTGCTGGCTGTGCTGACCTGGTATGTTCAGCAGCAGGCCATGCTGGGGGAACGGCGAGAGGTGGGCGGGGACGGCCGCCGGGCGGGGTGAGGTGGCCGCCGTCAGCGGGGCCTCTGTGGTGGTCGACGCCGACAGAAAGCCGGGTCTGGAGGTGAACTTGAACAACAGATTGTCGTAGAACCCGGTCACCGAGCGCGGCGTGGTCACTGCCGAAGACTGCGTTGGCCCGAAGAAGTGGGGATTAGCGGTTATTGGTTGTTGATGGTTATGTAATTGATGATTGAACTGATGGTGGTTTGGCGGTTGATGGTCGGTCTGGTGGTGGATTGGAGGCTGGTTGTTAGATCCGTGATCGGACGGTGGCTGATAATTTATCTGAGGGTGGGCGGTGTGATGCTGCGATGGACGATGGTTCACGCTGCCATGAGCCTCCAAACCAGACTCGGATGGTTCGTGGCCTCCTGCAGGCATGTAGCTGACATACGACGACTCGGTTGGTGTACCAACAGGGACATCCTCGGCTGCCGGCTGGCCCCCTCCTTCGTAGCTTTCGTACGAGGAGGTAGTCGTGGAAGGCAGCGGCCTGACGGGAGCCAGGGATGGAGTTGGAAACGGCCTCGCGGGGGCCGGGGGCGGAGACGGGGTTGAAGTCGGCCCCGGTGTGGCGTCACGGAGGCCCGTCAGGTTGAGTGACTCGGCCAGCTGGCTGATGAGCTGGCTGGGCAGCTGGTCAGCGCCCAGCATGCCACCGCCGTCCAGCTCGGTGGCCAGCACCTGGTCGACGGGCACCAGCTGCTGACCAACCAGCTTCAGCTCTCCGCTGACCTTCTTCCAGACGTTGACGACGGCGTACGAGTGCTGCTCGCCTGGCTCCCGGTGGCTGTTGAGGTGCACGTCGGTGACGTCTTCGTGAGAAGCTTGGGGACTGTCTGCAGGTAGCGGTGGTATCGGCGTGTTGACCGTGTCACCGTAGCCACCATCGGAGTGGGAATGATGCGGGTATGCGTGCGTTGGGATCGGCTTGGCTTCGCTGGGGAAGAAGGAAGGGCGCGTCGGCCAAGGGCGCGGGGTCATGGGGGTCGTAACCTGCGGTCTGAAGGAGGAAGACGGGTGGCCGGAAGTGCTCAGCGAGGGGCCGTGCACGGTTATGCCGTGGCTGCTGATCGTGACGCTGTGCTGAGGCCCGCTCGAGCCGTGGGTGCCCGTCCGCACTGGAGTCGTTCCTGGGTTGCCGAACAGCGCCGCAAAGTCGCCGCCGGTAACGGCCGACTGCGAACTTGACCCGGGCCGGTGCGACTGCGTCGCACCCGACCCGCTCGTCGTCGACGTGAAGTGAACGCGGTCGCCGCCGCTGGTGACGAGTCCCGGCCACGAGCCGGTCTGCCCCGACAGCGGGCGCGGCAGCTCACCCGCCTCATCCTCGTCCAGCTGGTAGTCCTCGTCGAGCAGCGGGCTGTCGAGGTAGATAACCTGTGGCCGCGTCTCGCTGAGGAACGTGCTTGGCGGCGGCGCCAGCTCGGGCCGCGACACGATGGTCGGCCGCGGTCGCAGCGGACCGCCCGTGGCGCCGGGCTTCGGTTCGCACACGGTCTTCGAGCCGGTGGTGACGCAGCTGAGCGGGCGCAGCGTCACCGGCCCGTCTGAAGCGCTCGGCTGCGACACCAGTGTGAACTCGGCGCCGGCGGCGGTCGTGGGAGCCTGATGCGTCGGCGTGGCGCCGCTCGGCGCCGGCCGCTGTGGCCGCGTCGTGCCGCGGTGAAACGCGGGCACCGGTCGCGACGTGGGCCGCGCGCGGCTTGGGGTCGAGGACCATGCGTGGCTCGGGGTCGTGGGCCACGAATGGGCCGGGATCGTGGGCCACTCGCCCGGGGTTGTGGGCCAGGTGGGCTGCGGCCGCGGCGGTGAAAGCGCAATCGGCGTGGTCGCCGCCGGCCGCCGCAGTCCGGCCGACTCCGAGTATGAGGTCTGGCCCTGCTTCTTGACCGCCTGCAGGTAGAAGGTGCTCGGGCCACCGACCGCGCTGGAGGTGGCGTCCGAGGACGGCGAGGGCTGCCGTGGCGAGCTCAGCCGCTGCACGCCCGACAGTGCGGGTCGCCGCGTTCCCGCGCCGCCGAGCGGCCTGCTGACGAGGTAGGCGAACGGCCGTTCCTCGTGGTCGTATGTCGCGTCCGTCTCGATGATGCCGCCGTAGCGCTCCGGCTTCGTGGCCGTGTCGGACGGGAGCACCGTCAGCATGGGCGTGCTCGCGCCCGGCGCGCTCGGAAATGCCGGCGTGCTCCTGCGAGGACCGCCGCTCAGCAGACTCAGGAGATCTGCCGACGGTCGGTACGGGTTCGTCTGGCGGGAGAAGCTGAAGGAGCGGGTGGTGGCCAGAGATTCGCTGGCGGAGGTGCCGCTAGACGGCGCTACGGTGCTGAGTGGTCGCTGCTCGCCGTGCTGGTGCAGGCTCTGTACGAGCCATGGCAGATTTATTGAGTAGATGCCGGTGCCTGGAGGATTTTGGCTGGGCTCTGTGACATTTGTGGCAGCGGTGAACAGCATGGGAGCAGGTGTCGTGGTTTTCGGAGTGTAGCCAATGAACTGGGTGTGAGTGTAAGATAGTGGACGTGGAGTTACATTCTCATTCTGGGGTGGGGTCGTAGCGTGCTCAATCGAGTTGTCTTGAACTGAGGCAGCGAAACTCGAGTTGTTGGATCCAGAAACGTCCGTTTCATTAAAGTTCACATACGTGCTTGCATCAAAAGAGCTGTTTGTCGCATCTTGCTCTGATTCCACTATGCCCGTCAGATCGAGTTTTGGCACGTTTTCTTCTGCATCTGACCCCGGAGCATCTGAAGCACTTGTGGCAGTTTCTATCCGCACACTTGACCCAGGAGTGGCCTTAATAGAGGGATAATCGTATTCATCAAACACAGTATTATTCCGCTGCTGCTCGCCACTATAGTACTGCGTGTAGGGCCACTTCAGGACCTGCAGCATGGGCTTATGGGCTAAAACATCGCCATGCGGCTCATCTCCCTCGCCCAGCCGCAGCTCTTCGTAGAAATAGTCGTCAGAGTAGTCGTAAACGTTGTCTAGCGTCTCGATCTGGTGCAGACTAAGCGGACGGCTCGAGTGGGACTTGTAGCCCACCACGGCTCCGGTTGAGGCAGGGTCCTGCCGCGACCGTTCCTCAACACCTGGAGAGTCCGCGCCGCTGGAGCGCTGCGATCCGTCGCTGTTCAGGGGGTGACCGGTACCTGATGCGATCTTGCTGCGCGACAGGACGTCCGCGCTTGCGGGTGGAGGTGTTGTGGTCGGTGATGTTGGCTCGCCCAACAGGTTGTCGAGTGATTTTTGAGTGGTCGCTGAGACATTCTTGTCACTTGTGGCGATCTGGTGATGAGTTGCAGTCGATTTCAAATCCGCCGAATGAGATTCTTGGCCACTTCGGGCTGGAGAAAGATGCTCTGTTTCTAGGACAGTGGATTGTGAAGGTGATGTGACGTCCAGTGGAGACGCGTGAGCCATCATACTCTGTGTATCCTCTGATGACAAGTGGTGCGGATCTGGCATTGATGCAACAAATGTAGCGCGTACGTCCTGCATTGTTTCCTCCTGTGCACTGACTGCTCCCGTTGTGTTCTGGAGGTCTGGTGAGCTGTCCGAAAACGTTGCAGCATCACTTGGGTGTATAGATTGCTCCTTTGGGGAGGTGGGAGTGACCCCCACATCCTGTCGCTCTACTTTTGATGTCAGTGTAGAATCACCACGTTCGGTCGATGTGGGAAGCTCCCCGTGCTCTTCATGTGGGCTAGACACAGATCCTGATCCGGTCGTGCCCGTGCTAACTTCCACGAGGCCAGGCTCGGCGACCCCCATCGTGACCTGCGTCACATTCTCCGGACCCCCAGTGGTGTGGCTTGCGGGGGAAGCTCCCAACGCTGGTCTCGCTTTCAGCGTTGGCGTCCCTGCCTTGACGCTCGCCTTCCACAGCAGATTCGACGTCCACACAGATTCGTCGGAGACATCCTCCGCCTGCGAAGTAACGTCTCCCGCCGCACTCGATGAGAATCCGTCGAGTCTCGATGCTAAGGGCTTAAATGTTGTCCTTTTCTGACCCACGGACGCTCCCTGCTGACCAAGCGTCGTTTCTTCTTGATCAGCTGCCGTCGCCTCTTGATCGGTCGCCGCCTCCCGCTCCTTACCAGTCGCTCCCTGTCGATCGTCCTCCGCCTGCGGATAGTTGTCTGTGATCATCTGCAGACTGACTGTCGTCCCCTGCTGATTGGCTATCACTTTTCCGTTGTCCGTCATCTTCTGGAGATTATCTGGCATCTCCTGCTCATTAGTTGCTGTCTCCTGCCGGTCTTCTGCCGAACCATGCCGATCGCTCGTTGGCCCTTGCGCCTCGGAGGTTGTCGCCGTCGGCCCGCCGTATCCACCGGCCGTTTCTGTGGGTGTCTGAAGAGACGCGACTGTATGCATTGCCACGCCACCCTGACTGTCTGTGTCGGCGGTCACATTGTCGCGACTGCCTGCCGGAGTCGTCACCGCTTCCTCCCGTACGGTTGCCGGAGTCTTCACTGCCTCCTCCCGTACGGCTGCCGGAGTCGTCGCTGCCTCCTCCCGTACGGCTGCCGGAGTCGTCACCACTTCCACCCGTACGGCTGCCGGAGGCGTCACTGCCTCCTCCCGTACGGCTGCCGGAGTCGTCGCTGCCTCCTCCCGTACGGCTGCCGGAGCCGTCACCACTTCCACCCGTACGGCTGCCGGAGGCGTCTCCGCTTCCTCCCGTACGGTTATCGGAGTCGTCACTGCCTCCTCCCGTGCGGCTGCCGGAGTCGTCACCGCTTCCTCTCGTACGGCTGCCGGAGTCGTCACTGCGCCTTTCTGCACCTCCGTCGCAGTCGTCGCTGCATCTTCCACCCCGCCTGCAGGCGTTGTCACAGCACCTGGCGGCGTCCCCGCTGAGCCCGGCACCGAGTGTCGCCGCTTGGGCCCGGCGGCGGCCTCTTCTCCGCGGCTCGCCGGCGGCATCGCGAAGTACGGCCACTGCAGGTGCGCATCTGTCTCGGGCGGCGGACGCAGCTTCAGCAGCGTCAGGCTGTTGTAGGGCACGTAGCCGCTGGCGTCGGCACGCCGCGGCGATGTCGGCCGGCTCGCCGGGGCGTTGCCGGCCGGCTGCGCGGAGCCCACGACGCTCCTCTGCGGCGCCGGCATGATGATGTCGCGCCCAGCCCTGCCCGACGCTTCCGCAGGGCGGTCTCGAGGGTTCAGCGCGAGGCGGTCGAGCGACGGTGCGGCCGGCGTGTGTCCTGACGGTGCTGGAGAGTCGGCGTCGAAGGACCGCCGGGGCCGAGCGAGCGGCGTGCGAGCGATGACGCCACAGGAGGCGGCGCAGAAGAGGCAGGCGAGCAGGAGGAGCGTGCTGACACAGAAAGCCATGGTGTCTGAAATCACAACACTTCCGATCATTTCACTGGCGACAAGGTCCCCGCGGTCTGCAATGACCCACGGACAACGGTAGCCAGTTATCTTGTCGTGCGTGCGACTGGCCCTGGCTTCCCGTTCCGCGTGACAAAAACGGACAACGGAACACGCGACAATGGACAACGGACGCTTGCGGTCGAGACTAGGTCGTCCCTGCGGAACA
Organism: Pollicipes pollicipes; assembly: GCF_011947565.3. Classification (NCBI taxonomy): domain Eukaryota; kingdom Metazoa; phylum Arthropoda; class Thecostraca; order Pollicipedomorpha; family Pollicipedidae; genus Pollicipes; species Pollicipes pollicipes. Next base: position 8,120,277 of record NW_023596420.1, read on the forward strand.
GCGTAAAAAGGCGGACGTCCCACGCGGTGGGCCATGCTACGGTACAGCGTTTGAGTGCGGCACCACGAACGTGCGCGGCCATCTGCGCTACGTCGGGTGGAAAGAACAGTGAGGGTACCGCGGCGAGTGCCGAATAGCTCTCGACTGTGAATACTAGGACGCATCGTAAAAGCCTGGCATCTCACTAGAACAGTCGGTCACGGTAGCATGAAATGAAAGGCAGCGACAGGAACGGATCGCACGTTATTCGTCTAAAGAGCACACTTGGCAGTACACGTGGGTGTGTAATCTTGCGTTGGGTTACTCCATAAATATATTTGATATATCCATCACAGCTGAACCTGCTCGTCTTTATTGCAAGATCGTTGCGTCAGAGGCAGAAGCGTGAACCAGCCGCAGTCACTACCCCACTTATATGCTGTGGCATTCGGATCGTTACCTAAAAAAAAACCCTGTTTTCCAGGAACAGGGCAACGGGGTGGTAAAATAGCACGGGCAAAACCTTTGCGTTTACAACCCAGTTACACGAAAAATAGGCATGAATAGGCCCGAACAATGCTCAACAAACCTCGACTGGAAATTCGCGGGCAGGCAGCAGGAGCAAATGCAGCTATGCGTTTAGTACGCTATGGTAATATGATTATCAAAATAATACTCTAATCGTATGACTTAGCACGCTCGCACCATATAACTGCATGCACAATGGCATGCATATCTGAGGGTCGTGATGGTTAGTAGGGTGGCTGGTGCCTTCGGTTTCCGCACGGAGGGCGATGGCTCGAATCCCGGTTGCGCCTAAAACTCAAGGCGCAATCAGGTTTTTGCTTTTAAGCTCAGAGGTTCAGCATACCTGAAGTTGGAGTGGAGATGCACACGCCATTCCCGGTAAACATTCACAAACGACTCGCGGGGCTACAAGGTGTTAAGTGTACTAGTGTATGCATGCCGCAGTCTTCAACACGATCTAAGACGACCAGGACAGACAACCAGGATGGACAATGTAAGACGACCAGGAGAGACAACCAGGATGGACAATGTAAGACGACCAGGACAGACAACCAGGATGGACAATGTAAGACGACCAGGACAGACAACCAGGATGGACAATGTAAGACGACCAGGACAGACAACCAGGATGGACGACGTAAGCCGACCAGGACAGACAACCAGGACGGCTCATGTAATACCACCAGGATGTTTGCCGTTTTTGCAGACCTGTGGTGTTTGCTTCGGAATGTTCGGTCTTTGCTGTCGTTTTTATTCATCCAAAACCACGTAAAAGGAGGGAATGAGCAAAGGTGTTCCCAGGCTGATAGGCTGCTGAATCCATCGTTCGCCTTCTCGCCAACACTCGGCTAGACCCATGGTGCCCAATACAGAGAACAAGGGTCGGCGCCCTACAGCTGACTATACATTCAGACTACTAAAGCACAGGTTTCATATCTACAATTTTAAGCGTATTTTTGTCCTTAGAACATCTCCAACTAATAATCAGGTCACGCTCAGGTACCTCTCACGGCTGGATTGTAGAAGTGGTCAAGTATCTTTTTTGTCGATAATGCAAGTCAAAGAATGCCACCATTCATTTCTAGGGATAGCACAAGGTCATCTGAGGTAATTCCATTACCTCCCATGACGTAATGACGTATTTACTTTGGTAATTAACACCATCATTGATGTATCTCGGACAGCGTGTTTCATCATATAGCGGGCTGGAGGACCAACATCATGAAATATTCAAGGTTTGAATTGAAGCGACGTTGTCCTCAGATAACTAGATGGAAGATTTCGAACATTGATGACGTTTCTGGTGTATGCACCCCTAGTCATAAGCGGGCCGGACATGCTAAAAAGCTCTGATTTGGTCCGTATTGCAAAGAGGGAGCTAAAACCCCTTCGAAACGAAAGTGGCCCACAGATTAAATATTTACAGCGTTTGCGTCCTGTATTCGGAGCAATGGACATGAACAAATGCACTGCCACATCGAAGACACCATTACCGCGTCCATGTCCCATCCCAGTACCGTGCTAAAATAACATCTTTGCAGAACTGTCAGAGCGTAATAAGAAATCACTGGAAATGCAGGCGTTAAATGAACAGGAAGAGTGTGACATTGCTTGCCGTGGTGCTACAAAAAAACAATGCTGTTTCCTGTAGGCTCATTTTCTCCGAGAAACATCTAAGCACTTATACTCTTACACACTCATATACACTTAACACTCTTATACACTTATACTCTACCTCATACACTTATAGTTCTGAATGTGTCGAGCAGCGTCGGTTTTCATTTTTTGCGATGCAGAGCTTTGAACTCAAAGTCATAGGCCACTGACCTGACACGATCAAACTTTGCAATTTTCAGGTCAGTGTATGTACACAATCTGACGCCAGGCCGACTCAAAGTGCATTCTGATCGCGCTTGAACGCGTTGGGTCCCGTCACGTTTTTCAAACACCCGCGGGGCTTGCATCAATCCATGTCCTGATAAAGTTGACTACTCTGAATCGTCGTGCTCATGTCTAAATGTGAACAATTCGGCTTATTCATTGACGGCTAAAAATAAGAAATACTCATGGTAATATGTTATAAAAATAAGATGAAGTAATTTCAAAAAAGTATTCGTGATAAAGCGAAGTAGATAAGAGATACAGATGGGTTGATATTTCGGCAAGATGCCTTTATCGAAACAATAGCAGAAATGAATTCAGAATTGCCTGCCGATGACTCCACTCGATTTTTCAGGTTTTTGTCTGAAACATCAAGCCACAGTTTTTTCAGGACACCCAAAAATACAGGCGAATAAACAAGGAGCAATTGCAAGCCATTACTACGATACCGTACATATCTAAGAATAAGAATACGCAAAAATACGTGTTCATGCAAATTCAAGTCAACAAGTATCACACATCACGCTTCATTCAAACATGCAAGCGAGTAGAAGTAAACGGGCATCGCACGTAACGCATCAATTAGACATGCAAGCGACTTCAACTAAACAGGCATCGCGCATCACGCGTCAGACATCACTTACACATGAACACGATTTTAAGCTACGCACACCACACATCATCGCACATATCGTGTTCGCATGATCGGCCATGGTGAGCCCTGTACGTTTGGTCGCCGACTTTTTGTAAGAATAAATTCATCTATTTTCCTGTCTGGGTGGTCCTGTGCTCTGTTGATGACTTTAAACTCTGAAAATGGTAAAGGGTCCATACCCCCTGGATTTCAGCCTGTGTGTGTTAAGCAACAAAATGGTCACCGAAAGGATATACAAACAAAGCAGAAATAAACAAACATAAGAGGACATACCCTGTTTTGCTTTAGCGTCTCGCAGATGTTCATATCTCAAACGAATAGGGTGCATGAATTCCCCGACATAGACTCCGTCCCTCCAATGTTTTCAACACGGTTTACACCTAATTTCGTAAGTCCCGTTTCTTTGCGTGCAAACCCTTTAAAACCCACACCTGCATAATGGCATATATTACCACCCGGGTACATAAGCTTCAAGATGAAAGATTTCATCAGATGCTTGTTTTGCTTATTGTCGTTCTCCCAAGCTTGTACGCGCAGTTTTAATTTTTTAACAACGTGTTCGATTTCCCAAGGCAAATGTCACGCGCGTACGCGAATTACGTTCGTTCGCGTACTTCATGCATGACACATGTTTATTTCAACTCGTTTGTATGTGCACTATTTTCGCGTATTCTAATTCTTAGATATGCACTGCATCGTAGTGATGGCTGGCAGTCGCTCTTTGTTTAATCCCGTGAATGTTGGTGTCCTGTAAAAACTGTGACTTGCTGTTTAAAAAAAGGCCTGAAAAATTTAGTGGGATCATCAGCAGGTAATTTTGAACTCACTCCTGCTATTGTTTCGATAAAGACATGTGAATAATGCTTCTCACAAATGCACTTGAAACTTGAATAATGCAAAATCGTGGCATCCGACACCAAAAACTAAAGCGAACGTAGCATGGTAAACCAACATTCCATATATATCTGGCGTAAGGCCAAAGCTCACTATCCCGAGCAGTGACGCGTTGCCCTCCAACCACATACCGTCGGCCATGACCGAGACAAGATTTTCATCGGTCACAGTCGGAAAGCGATGAGCACATATTTGACTCAGAAATGTGGCGCCAGGCGTCAAAATGTGCGGCGCCATGCGCCAAAATAGTCAGACCATCCGCTGGCAGCGAAGCAGCGCAAGCGACCGCGAACGGCTGATCACAGCGCTAGCGGCCGTGAGCGGATGGTCACAGCGCAGGCGGCCGTGAGCGGCTGGTCACAGCGCAGGCGGCCGTGAGCGGTTGGTCACAGCACAAGCGGCCGTGAGCGGCTGGTCACAGCGCAAGCGTCTGTGAGCGGCTGGTCGCAGCGCGAGCGGCTGTGAGCGGCTGATCACAGCGCAAGCGGCCGCGAGCGGCTGATCACAGCGCTAGCGGCCGTGAGCGGCTGGTCACAGCGCAGGCGGCCGTGAACGGCTGGTCACAGTGCAAGCGGCCGTGAGCGGCTGGTCACAGCGCAAGCGTCTGTGAGCGGCTGATCACAGCGTAAGCGGCCGTGAGCGGCTGATCACAGCGCAGGCGGCCGTGAGCGGCTGGTCACGACGGCGAATGCGCTCCCGCCTGGCAGCCTGCCAGGCGCTGTCACGGCATCTGTGCCACGCGGCGTGGCATGCCTGACGTCTCCGCACGCCGCGCCGCGTGACGGTACGCCATGTGTCACGCACCACGTCACGCAGCGCGTCACGCAGCTGTGCAACGCGACGCTCGGGAATAGGCGCCGTCTGCGAGCGGGGAATTAGCCTCGATTTCCGGCGGCGGCCGAACCCGGTCAGTGGCCCACGGCTGACGCCGACTGCAGCGGTGACGTCACACACACGCTGACGTCACCCATGGCAGCCTTTCGCCGGGATGCGTCGATGCGTCGCTGAGGAGCGTAGGGATGCCAGTGGCGGTGCTGTGCACGGCCATGTGCGATTGTGATGGTGGCATCCGCAGCCAGCATACGACAACGCACCGGCTCAAAGTGAGCTGAGATGAGAGCTGTTGATGAGCAGCTTGTCTTGGTTATTTGGTTACTAGAATTAGAGCCCTTTCGGCCAACACCGACCATTTCAGGGCTACGGGAAGGAGGAGAAGTAGAAGGGTGAGGCAAAGCTACATGCACCTGGGGTCCCCACAGCCCAAACTAAGCTTGCACAGGGACCCCTCTGCGGGGTGTGCGCTGGCGCTCGGACGGGGGTCTCCACCACGGGACCCCGCGTCCCATTCGTGGCTGGCTCATGCGGCCTGCCCCAGACAACCGGAACGTCGAGAGAATACAGGATAAAACAAGAAGAAGAATAGATAGGCGGATGAGGAGGTTGGGAACTATTTCAAGACTAACTATCGAAAGAATAGCCACCAATGTCAGTCCAAGAGTTGTGGAGAGTGTAGCGCATCCATCATAAAGTGCTAAACGGTAGGATAGTTCCAGATAGGAAGGGGGTGGGTGGGGCTAGACGAAAAGGTAATTCTCCATTGGTGACTCTCTGCTTGCGGTCAAGATATCGAAGGAATTATATGGAAAGCTGAGTCATTTTATGAATTATGGCGGACAGGCAATTCAGACATTTACACAGTCAAACTCATAACAGATCCATTGCATCTAACTTGGCTCTTTTCAAGAATCGCTAACGCGCCCAGAATAACTTACATGCGATATCAAATATCAAAAAAGCACGTTGATCTTAGTACATTTGCACACTCTTTCACACTAATTCCTTAATCTACAGTCGTCCCTAAATCCAGAGCAATTGTTGTCAGGAGAGAGGTAAACGGCCAAAGTGACTCCAAGCGCAAGCCCATACAGACCAATAATTTTAGAATATTTTTGGCTTATCTAGTCATTTTGCGAAGTAGCCATTTATACAAATTTTACGATACGCTTAGAGTGTCAGTCATGCCAAGCTTGCCCACGAATTACTTATGAGGCTCATTGCTTACTTTTGGTTTTCTCTGAAGCTACTTATGATTGACAATCCATTTTACGCAAAGCTTGAACGCATGCAAATTAGTTAAACGCTATCTATGCCTCAACGAGCCGCATTAGTTGTTCTGTTTTCTGCATATGGCTCATTTTGCCCGTAGTACACTAGCTCCGGGGTCAACAGCGAGCGCCCCTGTTTCAACAGCGAGCGCCCCTGACTGCACCCTAACGTCGAGCTTAGATAAAACAACGCGCAACAACCACCTGCTCACTGGCCGTTGGTATGATTGTCTGAGGCATGTTTTCATAGACTCGTTACATCCGTAACCAATTTTGACCGGTAACCACTTAAATGACATGCTCATACCCATGGAGTTCCCATGAAGAAAAAAGTTCGCGTCAGGTAATGCACCACAGCACAATGCACCCGTTGATGCATTCATATTGCGCCAGATGACAAGCTGCCAGCACTGCCAGCTCTATAAATTCGACGCCAAGCCGAGACCACGTGCTTACATACGCAGACGTACCTCCGAGCAGTGTCCGTGGCACCTGAACAGCCGAGCGTCACACGCCAGGACGCGACGCCCTCGGCGACCTACACGGTACCGAAGTCGCCCCCGACACGAGACTGCATCTGTGTCACGTCGGCTCGGGCGCTAGCACCAGCTCGGCGCCTGCGGGACGGCACACGCTCCGCGCGAAACTGGCGGCGCCGCGTCCCGCGCCGGCCCGGTACCGTTGCCCAGCTACTCAAGCGTAACGGCGGCGAAGACGGCGGACAGCGCGGTCAGCGACGGACGGGAGGCGCGACCCGGCGCCGGTCACCTCGGCGGAGATGACCCGATGCGGGTGCTATGCTCTGCGAAGCGTTCGGCCGCGGGTTGGGATGGCGCGTGCGCGCGGCGGTCACTATAGCGGCTAACGGACTGGGGCCGCGCGCAGCCCTATTCATACGGTGGTTATACGCTTCACTCGGCTCCGAGTGGTTATCGCGGACATAATGGCGATAGCGGTAACTAAATATGAGAGTTCTCTCACTCGCCAGCGAAGGGTCCGTGCCAAGACTTTTGAGCTTGCTCCAAATTTGATCGCACTTCCAAGGATGCAGACCATTAAGAAAATAGTTTGGCTGGTCTGTCATGTCAATTCAACGGGCTTAAATTTCTTCCCTGCAAAACCACGGAAATTATCACATTTCTGCCATTTGAGGTTAATTTAAGTCGGAACGCTTTGTGCCGTTCACTTCCAAGGTGCGAATCCAGAGCATCAGAAGTCGTCCGAGGGCCCAGCATGTCGACAACCCCGGAGGATATAGCGTCCATGGCAATGACATCGACATTGTTGAAGGTGTAGTAGCATCACTTTTCATCGGTCTTTGGCGCTGGAACTGACGTGGCTTTGACCTTGATAGCCCTGCATATCTCAGCGATGACGCATGCTGATCATTGAGTGCGTGGCGTAGGGCCTCGTCTGCTATTCTGTTCATATTTTCGAGGTTTGATATGCTGTAGCGCTAAACTTGGATGGTCTTTTTAAATGAAACAGTTCATCAATTAACCAAGTGACATACTTTCCACAACAGCTAAATTCTGAATTACATCAATATGGCAATTACAAAATGCATCGGTCACTTTGGTGGTTCCAGCCATAATCATGTAGCGTACATTCTTACGCACATCTGTCATGCGCGAATGGGGCTGTTGCTTGTTGCCTGAGCCAGCTGACTGCTGTGAAATTTGTCGTGCGGTCAAGCCAGCAGAACGACAACATTATATTACAGATGAGACCGGATCTGAACAGTGGGGCGCCGTCTGCGTGCGCAAGCCAAGTTGATGACAATTGCACGCAAGCGTTGGTTTAATAGTAAAGTAAGACATTTGCATGACGCCAAAAGTTACTGAAATTATTGTTGAAGCGCGGTACCTTGATCGGCAAGGAGAGAATGGCACGGAAACAACACGTTTCGACCATGAAAGGAACGGGTGATATATATGTACCGATAAAATACGAGCCGACGCGGACGACCGCGCACTCGCGCTCGTGCCCAGGCAACAATGTCACCGGATCTAGAGAGTTTTGTTCAGGATTGTCTCTGATGCCACCGATAGGTCTTCTCGTAGGTGCACATTCGAGGGTGACGAACGAGACTGTGCCTATCTCGTAGCCAATGCTTGGCCCTCAGACGCATGGTGAAGGTGTCAATTTGAGGCCGTTGAAAATTGCCGTTTCTACATTGCTGACTACAGAATCCCAAACGGCAGCATCAGGAGGCCCCACCACAGAAAACAAATAGTGCGTTATGAAGAGCATCTAGATGCGGCTCCCTACATAGCTAACCATGAACCCTCCTATCCAGCCCGATCCTCCTCGAGGTCAGGCGCTCTCCTCGCAAAAGTTTCCGTGTATTGTGACGGCAGTTGTATTTGCTACAAAAGTTTTTCCATCTAGGCAAACTGTCTGAAAAACATGGATGTCCTGCAGTGTTGACTGAAACAGATAGGCAACTTTCTGCCAACGTCGATTAAAATGTTAAATTGGTGTTACGTCGTAGAGCCCCCCTTTCTGTTTCCCAACTGGCGAGATACAAGCGGTACCTTTGTCGCTTTTCGCAAACATATAATGTAATTGTAAGAACCTTTTGAATATCACTGTGCCACCATTGGTTGCAGCCGTGGTAAAACTCGCCAACTTGGCGGATAAGGTTGGCGACAAAAATATATTTTTCACGCGACGTTTTGCACCAAAAATGTTTTTTCTGATAGTTTTTGGTGACGGCCACGACAAAACATTACAGCGCACATTCTATAACCTTACGTGGGTTTCAATGGTAATGCATTTCACCCCACAACACCAACAAGCCTTGCCGTTAAATACCCTTTACCGTACCCTGTGACCCCATGGTATATTCCTTTAGCTCCATTCCAGGCCGGTGACAAAAAATATTCTATGATTTTTAGTTGGTCGCTTGCTTCGATGACAGTTCGGTAACAAATCAGTGTTTTCCCACGGCTCGGCCGGTCGGCCGATTTGCCGTTTTGGATAGCTGACTCTCAGTGTACCAGACTAGACAGTAGATATACTGGGGAAGATCTGGATGTTGCGATTCATTTGGCCGCAAGAGCATGTTTGGATCGTTGTGATGCCACTGATATATGTGAGGTTGGCGGTGACCCGCAATACACCGGGGCCATGCAGACGGCATTCTCACTGCAGTTTCATGAATACTTAGCCAGGGTTCGCTTTTGGCCATTGTTGACTTCACCGATTGACAGTTCAGGGAAAATCGGCGAAATGATTCAAGGAAGGTAGAAATTGACCTGTGATTATATTATATGATCAGAGTAACTTTTCAAGACATAGAAAAGGTTGTTGACTCACCGTAGCAGTTACAAGCATCGAACCTTCCTCCCTTTGAAGAGAACAGGGGGCTCGGCACTGCAGGCTGATGATACTGCTCAGGGAAGGGAATGACAGGAGGCGAGAGTGGTTCTGAAGTGCCAATTTACGCTATTGTTGCCTTGTTCCTGATTGAGGATGGTTACTAGTCAAAAAGATGTTCAAATCAGGATTTGTATCTAGCTTCTACCCAATGCAGGCCCCCAGCCCTCCCCATCCAGTTTGTAAAGAAGTGTTAAAAATGAGGAGAGAGGCACATCTCGTGGAAGATAGCACAGTTTTTCACTGCTCAGCGCTTCCATATATCTTTGAAACTATGCCTCTGCTTGAAATGAAATGATTTCATGAATATTTTGTTAGCATTGAAATGACAATGATTCCCAGTTCAACCTTTTCCCAATATTAACCTTGCCTTCTGGAAGCTGATATGACAGCCAATGATGCAGGCAGTGAGGAGGCAATGAGGGGCGAGGAGTAAGGAGGTGCAAAAAGTGTAGGCAATGTGAAGGGGGGGGGGGGTTGAGATCTCATTGCCACTTCCCTTTCGCCAATAGTTTACTTCAAATATGAAAAGGTTTTGTGGGATTTTGGTCCTATTGCTATGAGTTTAGTAAAAAGAAGACCATATTTGGCTGTCTCTCAGAGTAGTTTTGGGTATTTGATGATGGTAGCACCCCTATCCTAACAGGTAAAGCTGGAAATGAGCCATTCTGCAGTCCTCATTTATTTCACAAGTTCTTTGCACCTTTCCACCAGTGAGCATGTCATTGGCATAAATGCAAGTGTAATGTATATCTGTACTGTGTTTGCTGACTGAAGTGAAACCTTTTTCTGATGCAACCCTGAACATAATTACGGTTTGTATTAAGTACAGGTTGTGATGGAGGGCAGCATATCCTGAATGCAGCCCACACTGGTAGAAAACGATAGTTTGCCTGGTTGTGGCATCATGTCAGGTAAGAAAAACGGGGAGGGGGGGGGGTAGTGGCAAGCGATGGCCTCAACCTCCCCCCCCCCCACCCCTGAGACGATCTCTGAGTTCTCAGAGCCCAAGATCCTCCCAGGACCTCATTACGAGTTCAAAGCCTTTGATATCTGCATGACCTTCCGTATATTTCCACGAACGTCTGTACGCAAAGGGTAACAGAGACGTCGGATCGCCGGTAGCTGTTTGGTATCTTATTGGTGGAAATATGAGACATTTGTTGTTCAAACCACGGGAAATCATTAAGCCTGAGCTCGGAATTTTGGTACCTTTGGTTCGTCAAAGCATGTAGCATTCTTCTGCAGGTGGGCTGCAGCCGCAAATGATTGTCTTTGTTGATTTGCTGTTTTTTTGCGTTTTGCTCACCATGACAAGAGTCTTAAATAGTCGATATATGTATCAGTGAAATCAGTTCTGTGATCCACTTTTCCGCGGCCCTGCTGCATCCCTCTTCCAGCACGCCCCACTACCTCTTGCCCAGCACCTGCGAAGTCGCCTTCACCTCAATCTGAGCCCAACCCGGAAGCCAATTTATTGCTCCTTCCTTTCCAGGCAGCCTAGAAACCTATTTCAAACTTAATTGCTGTGGCGCATCGAAAGTCGCACTTGGCTTGGCCAGGCTTGGAGCATGCTTTAGGTATGGTGGAGAGCATAATGATGGTTGGGGTCGGGTTGAACACGTGGTTTCCATAAGGAGACGTGGCCTCGACGGGGCCTGCATGTTTTACGTCATCCCTCAGTACTACCTGCCGCTGGCTGGAATTTTGTCTTGTACTTAGCTACCCTGGCTGTCGAGGTCCTTTGCTGTTTTTTTCGCGGTCGAGGATAGCAAATTCAGCCTTAGATCGAACATTAACGTGAGGACACGATAGGTCCCGAGGATGAAGGAAGACTGCTTTTGGGATTAAACTACCCCATGGTGAAGAGTCGGTGTACCTGCATTCCTCGCAGCAACAGATATCGTGGCATTCGTTGAATGATATTATATGAATGAACGTCTCGGTTGTGTACATAATATTGCAAGTTGCGATGAAAAAAGAGTCTTTCGATGGTACACCGATTTCTGGTTACGCTGCTGGGCGTGGACGTCATTGCCATTTATTGCCATGGCATCGCGTTAAGCTACTGGTGACAACTTTGGTCGCAGAAATTCGGTCGGCGACACAAGATGCATTTTTTCCACCCCTGATTCACTGGTTGTCAACTGCTCGTTTTCCATCTGTCGTAGCAACCACATCTGTTCCTTCTTACAAAGACATAATGTAATTGTAAAACAATTGCCAGCACGACTGTACCTCCATTGCTGATTTGGCGAATATCAATTTTTAAGATTGCATCGCCTTTCCTTAATAGTTCATACAAACTTTTTGCCGCTAAACGTATGCATTTAGCAATGACCTTAGTCTGAATTTGTTACTAACGCTTTCTCTTTCGTCTTAGACGAAATTAGACCGAACAGATAAAATCGCTTGTTTTTACAGAAGAACTACTAGACGTTTGCTCCACCTGCGCTGTCGACCAATATCCTGTGTGATCTAACAAGTGTGATACAAAGTTACGTTGCATTGGTTCTCCGTTGTTTATTTTTCCGTCTGCCTTAACGAAAGCAACACATTTTTCGCTTGTTACAAACATTTTCTCAGCCGATTCCTGCCCTCCACACAGCTTATCAATATTTACGATCGGCTGCAAGTGCCAAGTATGTGTCACAGGCGGTGTATCACTGCTTTGATCTGACGGCTTGTGCACTGGCACCGGTGCAGAGTGATGCCAGACTGCGATGTGAACCACGATCTTCCGCCGTAGAATATCGAGTTCGGTCGCTGAGTGACAGCCCAAATCGCTTTACCGCCCTCAGGGTCCTTCCATCAGGTCCGGGACACCACACCTCTCACTTCTTCTCCGCCTTCTTCTCCTCCTTGTCCACCTTGAGCGGCACCGACTTCTCCGGCTTGCTCGGCTGCTCGGGAACCTTGCGCGGCGCCGTGATGGTGAGGACACCTTCCTTGCTGAGGTGGGACACCACGGCGTCCTCATCGGCATCCTCGGGCAGCTCGTACTTGCGCGTAAACTGGCGCGACACGCAGCCGTGCTCGTCCGCCTTCTCCTCGTGCTTGGCCTCGACCACCACCTTGCCGTCCGAGATCTTGACCTTGAGCTCGTCTGGTGTAAAGTGCTGTACGTCCAGCTTCATCTCCACCCGGTCCTTGTGGTTGACGATCTCCGAGGTGCCTGAGTTTTGCCTGGGGAGGCCAGAAACGTGTTAAGTCGTCTTGGAACGGGCTAACTAGAAGTGGTGATGCATACTTGGTAGTAAGATAAGTGTAACGCCGAAGTGACCTCACCCACACAGCAGCCCCTACAGCTTTGCCTACAAGGCAGTCACTCAGTCAAATGGGCCTGGTCGACAGAAATCTTACCGACGATGTCGGCCACCTCCCTAAATTTCAATGACAACGAACACCTCGCCGTCCAGCAGCGCATTCGTCTAAGCGTAATCGCTATCACCAGCACATTACCATCAGCAGCAGCAGCAACCCTAAACCCAGTAGTGATCGCCGCTCTCGCAGCCATGACGCGCGGCTAGTGACCAGTGACCGCGGTCATCCCGCCGGAGCGTCCCTGACGTCGGCGCCCCCTCCCCCTTCCCTCCCCCTCTGCAGCGGCCGGTCGCTCACCTGTGGAGCACCACCGGCTGCCTAGTGACGTAGCGACGGCTGGAGCGCAGCGGCAGGTAGTCCTCCACGTCAACGTGGGGCCGGCGCACGCCCATGCCGAAGTGCTGGTCGAACACGCGCGGCGTGCGGTGGCGGCCGAAGTCGCGCAGCGCGTCGTCGAAGAACGGATCGTCGAAGTACATTGGCACCGACATGGCGGCTCTGCGCAGAGAGGGCTGCTTATACCTGGAGTGTCTGTCTTATACACCGGCCTAATACATGTTATGTTATCAATACCTAACGCTGCGGCCTAATACAAGTTATGGTATCAATTTCAATCAGGAGGAGCTGTTTGTTATGAAAACCTTAGTCCATTTATTCGCAACATGATTAACCTGACACAAGGCACATCTGGTGGAAACGCTTACTGGGCCACAGTCCTTGATTTTGGTAATAACGAGGACAAACAATAACGATGAAATAAGTTCAAGTTTAAAAAACTCCACTCAGTCGTAATAGCACATCACGATGCTGACCTTCCAACACAGAAATCCAGCACAGAGGACAGATGCCAGCGCTCGAAACCGCAGGCGGCGTCCAGGAGTTGGGCCCTGCACACAGCCGGGTGAGTACGTTGGGCACACAGCGTCGGATGGACTCACCTGGGGTCTGGGCGCTTGCCGAGCGTCGGACACCTGCGGCTGGAACCGGCGGCGGCTGAGTGGCGGCTGGCGGCGCGGCGCCGCTATTTGAGCGTCGGCTCCGACGGACCGACGAGAAGGTTCGACGCTGACTCAGCGCCGCCTTCGGCACCCGTCTGTTGATGTTGCCGCGGGCGCCGAGCAGCCCGCCGCGCACCCGACGCGATCTCCAGCGCCAGGAATACCGCCCGCGGCCTGATTTAGCGGGCGGGCGCGATGTGTCAGCGCGAGCGGGGCGCGGGCGGGGCCGCACCTGCGCGGGAGTGACGGATCTGGCGGGGCGCGAGCGGGGCCACATCCGCGCGGTGGTGACGGATCTGGCGGGGTGTGGGCGGGTGAAGAGCGTGGGTTTCGCCCCGGCTGGTGTTTGCACAGATGGTGCTGGATCCCGATGTGTGGTGCTGGATCCCGATGTGTGGCGCTGGATCCCGATGTGTGGCGAAGTTCTGGTGACGGACGTTACAGTTTTAGGCATGTTTTCTGCATGTATTATTTTGGTAATGCAATGCGGTTGTCAGGCGAGCTATATGCTTTATGTCAAGGCTGCCTGCAAAGCCATGCCTGAAGCTTGGAACACCACGGATTTGGCCTCATTCAGTTTCGCAAATAGCAGGGCTAGCCGCATACCCGTGGAGCGGAAAAGGGCTTCCTGGCAAACACGTTGAAATGTTCGTTACATTCGAAGGAAAAAGACAAACAGAATGTTTCGCAGCGTATTCTTTGCTACATGGCTTATCCATGCAGAACATTTCCAAAGAGTGCGCGTGTAAGGGATTACGCCTCGCATAAAACACTAATTGGTCGGTTGAAAAGAATGCCTTTTGTTGGCAATGCTTACAGTTCTTCATGGTTTTGAGCTGCATTTTGTGTCATTGTTTGTCGTGAAGACATGTGTTTCTGAGACGTAATAAGGTTCCTGCCTGTCTTTATAATTTTCCCGACATCAAAACATTTATATAGATAAGATTGGCATCACAATGCGCCTCGTGCCAGGCTTAGTCACCACACATACTTGATTTAGTTGTCGCAGTTGATCTGAACAGCGCTCATAAAATATTCCCTTCACCTTGAGTCCGCCATTTCAACTGTAGTTATGGAAACGCACGAACACCAATATTTTTCATCGAATAAGAGAAAGAGAATATGCTCGAATTAAACAACAAATGCACTGAACTCCGGGAGTATGAGATAGGAGACCTAACTCTAACAAAATTGCGCCTTTGATAAACCACGCCCTAGTTCAACAAGACATTATTGGGAGGTATATGATGGGAGGTATTGGGATGGTATGATAGAAGGTATTAGGAGGTATAGGAGGTGTAGGGAGGTATGTGATATGGAAGTAGGAGGCATCAGTTGTGCGGGGTTATCAAGGAAGCTCCGGCTTTATCGAGGCAACTCGATGTTTCATGCTGCGCTCATGATCACAGGTGAGCGAAGGAAAAAAGGATATATGTAAAAACAAAGACGTGCGAATGCCCTAATCTGTGTAGACACTCAATAAAAGACGTTAAGATGACAGGTCAGCTGAGCACCACAATCCTGGCACACGATCTACGGCATAACGCTAAAGCTGTGCGGAGTACAGTCAGCTAAGCCTGAAATATATTATGACACGTACCGAGTATTAGATAAAAAAAATAGGCTGAGCAATCACGACAGGTACCTTTCCTATCACGCCGCCTATTTGAAGAACTTGTGCAGCCTATTTTGCGCTGCCTATTTGAATACCAACCAGATATGTATCGGGTCACAGAAACGTCATGCAAATATCCCCGCCACATTCGCCGCATTGTTTTCATGGTCAAGAAAAAGTGTCTACCATACACTGTTGTTTTATTGCTTTGCAATGTTTATGAAAAACCAGCCAATGTAAATTAAATTTGCTTGCATAATGTAACATGCATCTATGAAGCAAATATTTTCGCCCGCCGCCGGGCTACAACAACATTTTAATAATCAGTCTGCACATGGTGGTCCCATTAATTGCACATGCATGTTCTACACTACCACAAACTGATCTACACCATTGGTCTGCACATGGTGGTCCCATTAATTGCACATGCATGTTCTACACTACCACAAACTGATCTACACCATTGGTTTGCACATGGTGGTCCCATAAATTGCACATGCATGTTCTACACTACCACAAACTGATCTACACCATTGGTCTGCACATGGTGGTCCCATTAATTGCACATGCATGTTCTACACTACCACAAACTGATCTACACCATTGGTCTGCACATGGTGGTCCCATTAATTGCACATGCATGTTCTACACTACCACAAACTGATCTAGACCATTGTTTCGACAACATACCTTTTGTGGTTGATTTAAGCAGCTTGTCTTTAGCCTCAGTATCGTACCAATATTTGTCGAGATGAACTGGTGTTGTCATGACATGCAGTTTTATTGAGCAAGATGTGGTGCGACGCAAAATTCAAGCCAAAGTATCGTATCTTAAATAAAGCAGCACTGCTTTATACCCCCTCACCCCAAAAAGTCGGACTTCCCAGCTAAAAAAAAAAACATCAGGCAAGACGAAAGAAACACGCAGGAGTTAGGCAGCTGGAACGCGCCACCCAGGCCCAGGCGTTGTTTCGAGTGTGGCGACACGGACCACATGAAGAGGGACGGCCCGCTACACGGCCAGGTGGCCTCGGTTGAAGAAGATAAGGTGATGAAGATGTCTCCGCTACTGCCTGGCCAGCGGGACCGGCTGTCGCTGGTCATGGCGACGATCAACGGCAGGACGGCGGAGATGATGGTAGATACCGCGTCACCGGCGCCGGTCGTCTCAACTGGCAGCCTCCCCGGGTTGCACCTGAGGACGTCGCAGCTGAAGCTCCGGTCATTCACTGGACAAGTGGCTCCGCTCCGGGCTGAGGCGACCGTCGAGGTTAAACACGTGGCTTGCGGAAATATCTCGGCGCAGAGGTGGGCGACCGGCCCGGACGCCGCCCTCCTCTAAGACATTGTTGTCTGCGGGAAATCCGACTCGACCAATATTCGACCTTCCGGATCCGCCAAGCGGGTGGTCAGTGGACTCTGGCGCTTGTGGTGGCAGCGCACTCGGAGGTGTTCTCTGAAGGACTGGGACGATGGCGCTGCGGCACACCTGTCGTTGGGGGGGGGGAAGGGGGGGGGGTGACGCCGCGGAGGCTACCGCCACGCCCGGTCCCGTACGCGCTGCTACCGCAGGTGGAATCAAAACTGGAGCGGTGTGTCAGTGAAGGGATTGCGAAAAAGAGCGGTCCGTCGGAAAAGAGTTCCGGATGGGGTGCATCGCTGGTACCGGCGCCGAGGTCATCAGAGGGCGGAAGACTCTGCGCGAGCTACAAGTTGACAGACAACCAGCAACTGATCATTAAGAAGAGGGATGCAGACTGCAGATGCTACCTGGACGACCTGCTGGCTTTCGGCGAAGACGAACAGGAACATGCGACAACAGTCTGCAACAGGTCTCGAAGAAGTGCAAGCTGATGGTGCCTGAGGTCGATTTCCTGGGCTGGAAAGTGACAGCTAATGGCGCCAGCCCGACGGACAGCGGAACAGCAGCAGTGCTGAAGGCACTGGAACCGCAAGCTGTGATCCAGCTGAGGTTACTGCTCGGCTCGATCACGTACTTGGGACGTCTGCTGCCCGGTCTGTCCACGGTGCTGGCGCCGCTGAACGAGCTGATGAAGAAATGCGTCCTGGGGACGTGGACGCGGCAGTGCTCAGCAGCGATGAAAAGGTAAAGGACACGCTGACGAGCCCGATGATGCTCCAGCGGTATGACCTGGTCCTGCCACTGAAGCTGATAACAGACGCCAGTAGGATCGGCGTGGGAGGGGCCCTGATGCACGTGACGCTGGACGGAGCGGAGGGGTCCGCCATGTACGCGGCTCGGATTCTGACAGCGACAGAGAGGAAGTCCGCGCAGTTCGAATGGGGGGGGGGGGGGGATATCGTACGGAGTCGATTTTACCTATTCCTCTACGGGCGCCATTTCTCGCTCGTGGTGGATAATCGCGCACACTCCCGTATCCTGAGCCCCAGCAAGAACTTGCCGAGCCCGGCGGTTGTACCCGACTTCAGCTGACCGCGAATTCGTACACAATGGGCCTGCGGCGGCCTCAAGAACTGCACGTGGCCGACGATCTGTCGCGTCTCGCCGTGCCAGGCACCAGTAGCAAGCGAAAGGAGATCAACGGGAGTCGGTGGTCGGCAGCTGCCTGATGGTTCTGGGCGGGGTGGTGCCTACACTGACGGTATCGGCGCTGGCTACGGCGACGTGACGCGACCCGGTACTGGCAAAGGTGATGGTGTTCGTGCGTTTTAGCTGGCCCGGCAGCGTCGAGCCGGCGCTGACGGCCTGCAGACGGCGCGGGGAGGAGCTGCCAACTGACGGCGAGTGCCTCGTGTGGGACGAGCGTGCCGGCATCCCGCAGCGGCTCCAAGCTGGAGTGCTGCATGAGTTGCACGAACAACTGGCAAGCTCGAAAAGGAAGGCCCTGACGCGCCGATTCGTGCGGTGGCCGGGGCTCGACTGCGAGCCGAGCTGGACGGCCTGGCGCGCAATAGCACTGACTGCGTAAGGAAGCGAGGCCCGCCGCCACACAGCGAATCGCACCCGTGAGAACCTACCGCAGGGCCGTGGGAGTGTGTGCACGTGGATTACGCGGAACCTTTCCAGGGCTCGAGCTTCTTTGTGGTGTACGACAGCTGCACGAAATGGTGAAGTAGCTGCGCGAAACGGGCACGGAGAGCTTGATCCAGGAGCTGCGGGCAACGTTCGCTGGCTACAACATCCCATGGCAGCTGGTGTTGGACAACGGTCCTCAGTTTACATCCACACATTTCGCCGAGTTAATGGCGAGCATATCAGGATCACGCGGTCCCACCCAGACAGCAACGGAGCCGCGGAACGAGCCGTACAGGCTGCCAAAACGGACTGAGGGCGGCGCTGCGGGACAGTGGCTCGCTGTCGCGCCGGCTGCAGGAGTTTCTACCGGTTTGCCGCGTGGCGCCGCACGCGTCAGCGGGACTATCGCCAGCGGATGTGACACTGGGGCGGAACGTTCGGACCCGTCCGGTCCCGCTTCGGCCCGATTCAGACAAGAAGCTCAGGGAGCAGCAGCAGCGTCAGTGAGAGCCACAGGAAAGCAGTCCAGAGCGTTCGAGATGGGCGACGCAGTGTGGGCAGGCAATCATGGCGGCCCGTAGAAATGCGGGCGCGCGACGGTGGTCGGGTGGACGCCGAGAGCGCCCTGTAGTCGTGGCCCACCGATCAGCTGGTGGCGGCGGGAGCCGCCAGCACGGCCGTCCCGGGTTCAACCGACGGGACCGACGTCGTCGAAGGGCACAGTGCGGCTGTCGGGGCCGCAGGTGGACTCAGCTGGAGCACCGTTGGAGCAAGCTGGAGCACGGGCGGAGCTGCCCAAGTAGCCGGCGCTGTGGACGGAGTCGGCGACGGCCGCGTTGGAGCTGGCGGCGTGGGAGCTGGCGGTCGCGGTAGCGGTGGCGGCGCCACCGGGGCAGGCGGTGGTATTGGCGGGCGCCGTGGCGATACCGGGACCGGTGGGTGGGTCTGTGGGGTCGGTGAGGCAATCGTGGCGGATCCGTGGCGCAGATCCGGTCAACGGTCTCTACCGCCTGGAAAACTAGTTGAGAAGACGTGATCGTTTGGGGGGGGGGGGGGGTAGTATGGAATCGTGAGATGCCGTCCAGCTACCACCCGCACCGCTGTAGTTCGGCCACTTCTGAAAAAGGGAACGCGACGCACGTCGTCACGTTTAATGGAGTGCCAGGGCTGCTTTGACCATGTTAACGCTGAGGCTACTTTGGCTGCTGCCGCGCGGTGCGGAGCATCGCGCAGGTTTTGTCACGACAGGGACGCTCACTCTTTTTTCTGTTGTTTTTCCCGCAAATTCAGAGGAAACCTTTCCGGTGACTCCTGTCATGCGACGATGTAAAACAGTGAAGCCCGCGCCGTGTGCGGTGTCACCCCGTCGTGCTGGAATCACTCCTCGTTCCGACTGGTCACCACGATGTCCATGCCCAAAAGGCATGGGTATTAGAGCGGTAGTGTTGTAGCGTTCCGAGATGGTGTTGCCAGGATTCTTGTTGTCATCATCAAGGAAGCACCTTCGGCCGAATCACGATGTGATCGATGTGAGAGTACTCATAACTACCTTTATTTTTAACCGCTGTTGTGTCTGTTCTGCCATTGAATGAGCGCTCAAATGTCACTGCAGTCTCGTTGTGCGAGAAATAAACTTGTCACTGCTGAGCAAAACATTCGTTGCTTTTATTTCGGTCAAAATGCATGGTGCACATCCACTTGTGTAGTCATGCGCCCTCGGAGACAGGTAGCAGTTCAATGTTCTTTTTTGTGCTGTTAAATCGACTTAAAAAGTTTGAAAGCTTTATCTGTCTTCTTTGTCTTGTGTCTTTGCCCTATCTTTGTGCCAGTGCTTCAATTCCTTGGACGTTTTTGCTTGCATTAAGATCCGTGCCAGACTTATCGGGTCTCATATTTTATTCCGTGACAACAAGCAGCAGTTGTGAAATATACAAAAGTTGTCAATGCTGTAAGTTAAATAAGTGTTACTGAAAGCTAGTCTATCTTATAAAGGCTTTCTTCGAAAGTGCACATGGACATGCCATCCACGTGGCAAGAAAGGCAGGCCAGTGTAAAACAGATACAAGCAAAGACATACAGGCGGCGAGTGAGACATCAGCAGCGACATGCATGCAGAGCGCACGGAACCAACATCATGATGACAACGAATTGCCTGTCGGTTGTTAGAAATTTTCATGTTGTCAGCCACATGATTCAAAGCACACGAGTGGGAAACACTCGTGACTGTAGATTAATGTTATTCAATCAAGGATTTCTCATCTTGGCGCTTCTGCTACAGACGGCGCACCGTAAATAATCATCCACGGCTGCTTGCTGCCGTCTGCACCAAATCGGCGAGTTGGAGGCGCGGCCCGGTGGTGGGAGGCGGTGCCGTGAGCGGTTGAGGTGCCTGAGCTCCGAACTACGCGGGTTTGGCACAGGACATCTTCGTGTGATGTCAAACCTACCATGCGGCATATGGCTGTTGGATAAAATTGGATGCTGTTCCGGCTATAATACAAAGGCCCGGAACATCACGTGAGTAGGACCCATGAGTCCCCTCGCTGATCATATCTGGCTAGGCTGAGGTCTTGCATGCCCGCCGATAATCACTTAGCTGTCTATCGCATCGAAATAACTGCCCGTGTGGCGCGTCGGTCCATTTAATTGTAACTTGACTGCCTCTCCCCATCCAAATCCTACCATATGGTACAATATTGCGTCTTCTATGACGTTTTCTTGTTTCAGTGTTCCTTATGATGATATTCTCGTACATTTTGACACACTAAGTATCAGTCGTGACATGCTTGGTGTGTCGAAAATTACCCGATTTTTAAATATAATTTTTGTTATAATGATCTTACATTTATTTGTCTTCCAAACTTAGTCATCTGGCAATCTCTGTGTAGCTCGTTTGGGGGATTATCAGATGCTGATGAGTTTCCATTATACATGCAGGCTCACTTTTCAGAAAATATGCTTATACAGCATACTTTTAGGGGTTTATGGCAAACACTGAAGAGAGCCCGGCTGCAAGGAGTATCCGTAGTGGACAATTGTGCAGCTCATTATACTCCGTGAATCCATTGCAAGTATTCATTTTCAGGTTGTTGCAAAAAGTAAAGCCATATTCAAAAAAAGGATCTCAATGCAATAAAAAGACAAAAATGTGATGTTATCATGTGCAATTGTTGAAAACAGTCAATATTCTTGATTGTGTGGCACCCAATGCCAAGATGAACTTAAAGAGCATGTTGGACCTACCTATTTGAGGTGATTCCATAAAGAATGCATGCCCTAATTCACCTCAGAGGATGCTACAGTCATTGCAGCACATTCTGTCATTGGTGTATTTCTCCAACCAGACAGAAAATTTCCTTGTGCTTTCAAGGGTGCTCCTATCAATGCTTGCAAATGATAGCCATGCATGGGATGCCAGGATACCTCAGTTATAAATATATACAATCTACAGACTGTTGATGAAATTGGGCTGCAGGGGTGGTGATTTAAATGCACTAAGTACATGGTTATAGCCTCTCTCCTGAGTGGTTTGAACAAATAACATGTATCCATTCATGAAGGCTATTTTGTTGCGAGCAGATATAACTGGTTCTAATCTTACCAAGTTACTTAGTATAACTGGCTAAAACCAAGAACTTCATGCTTGATGATACTTGGAATGCTTACAGCTGGTTCTGAAATAAAAAAAGTATGGCCCCAGGGTAAGTTGCAACCACTTGCCCAATAGTCCTGATATTTTAGGGTGTGATTGAGTCAGGTGTACTCATTGCCCTACTTCCAATGCAAGTCACGAAGGTAAGGAGACAGTTTGTATCCTTAATTAATTTGCATTATTTTCATCTAAACTTCCACAAACTTCTGCAATTTGCCCAGGAATGGCAGAAGAAGCTTTGACTTTGGCTCTCCTGGTATGACTACTTGCCGTGAAGACGAGCTGTGTTGTACTGTATCATTTTTTAAGTGTCCTTCCAGTGTCGCAGGCTGGACATGCTGAAGCAATGGCCTTACTTAATTTGCCCGCCACCAACCAGTGTCGTGCTCCGAATCCTGCGTGGCCCATTATGTCAGTGAAGGTCGACTGCATTGAACAGCGAATAGCAAAAACGATACCAGGAATTCAAATGAGCCTTAATTACTTGTAAATCTTAAACATTGGAAACATCGCCCTACGTACGCTAAAACACGCGCGTAGTACGACCCCAAACGGTATGTTTCTCTAGTCGATGTTCGAAGCATGCCCGAAATGTCGAAACATCCAAAATACATTGCAGCGAACGCACGCACAAGCCTAGCTTGCCTCGGTAGGTTATCAGTCATGCAGCTATAACATTTCCCAATGTATACAGACAGAGGCTCATTCGTCTGCGATAGCCAATAGGGATAGCTGTTACAGTTGTGTATTTACGATTGTTGCTACTGTGAATACTGGAAGGTCCGACGTGCAAGGCAACACCAGGCGTTGCAGTCCCCGATGACGACGCGCAGCGACAGCCCACGTATAATACCAGATGAAACGTCTGGCACGCTTCATAGTCAAAGCATATGTCGCTCTTTAGACGAAGGCGTGGTAACATCTCCTTGGATGAGCATGTCAGAAAGAATGGTGTACTAATAGCGCTCGTTTGAAAATAGTGAGACGGTCCCACAACAGACGAGTGCCGCCTGTTCAGTGACCCTTTCAATGTTATATTAACCTGGTAACCTGCAACTACCTTTTTATCCGTGGTACTACTGAGAGGAATTCTTTCGCAAATCGAAAGTGACCCCGTACAAAGATATGGAAGGTGTGCAGGCTCCCGCGGCCCGCACGTCTTGACATATACGAGGGAGCACGTGACTGATCACATATACGTGGTTGTTATTGTCGTAATTAATAGTCCCCGTCTTCGGTGATTTGTTATCATGGTTAAGTGAAAGGGGCTCTAGTTTAACTAATTTTAAAACAATTATGTTTATCGTGTATATTTTAGTTGTTCACATGACGTTGCCTGAATTGGACAGTCTCCACAATGCTGATTTTTGAAAACCTTTGGACATAGTTGAATGGAATTTGACATCACTTGATCCGAGCGGACTGAAAATTACAAGGTATCAGATGAAAGGACGCGATATATGTTTGAGAGGCCGTCCCCGTTGCATCTACAGTCTCGCTCATTTTCGGGGGTGGTGCTTTGAATGTGGAATATGCGATGGTGCGATTGTCCGAAATGTCACGCCATTTGTCGGAGACCATGGCAGATACAAACAAGGCATTAAAATCGCACCGTACACGAAAGCTTTTTTTGAAAGCATGAACTGAACTTCGCCCTTCCGCGTTGTCGCCAGCAACCACACAAGTGTAATGCATGCTACTCATCACAGGATGGAACGCTCACAAAATCACAGAATGCTCACAAAGTCACAGGACGCTCGCAAAGCATATAGTTGATACTACTTATGCAGCGGCCTGAGGTCTTGCAGCACCGGGAACCCTCTGTGGAGTAGATGGGGAAAGCCTCGTTGCTCGGCGCCGTAACTGGACGACCTGTAATAAGTCAGCTCGGCTGATTAGGCCGCAGATGGGGTCCCCGCCGTCAGTATGAGACCAGACCGCGCTGGTGTACTGCTAGAGAGTGGTGTCTTCACCTGGCATCCGACTTCTGCCATGGCGACGCCTGATGTCTGAGAAGCCACGGTCGCAGCCGCAGCCGCTGCGACCTTTCCCTTGGCTCTGAGGTCAGCGGGAGGCTGGGTCAGTGCAGTTGCGCGGAACCGATGTTCTCTGCAGCTGTGTGTTTGTTACGCTGACAGCAAGCCCACCTGCGAACTCGTGTTGTCTGACAGCGTTCGTATAAAAGCACGCCTTTAAGGATGTATTGCACTACACTCACATTTAGGAAAGATATGTACTAAATAAAAATGGTGGATGATGTTGAACTCGGAGCGCGTGCCATGGCGATACAGTTTTGAAGGCAAAGGTTCCATCCTTTGACTGTCGCAACGCGTTTATGGGTTCGGTTCCCCAAATGGTTGCGTCGCTTGTATTCCAGCGATTACTAGCGACACTGGCAAAGCGAAGGTCAGTTTGCCGCGCGATTTCAAAATGAAACAAGTTGTTCGCTTACCCCACAATTTTAAAGCCGTGTTGGTATATCATGCCCACCATTATATAACATGGTGTTTGAGGCAAAAGGGAACAACAGTGTTATGGGCCGTACGTATATGTGTGGGGATAAATTTAAGCGGTCTTGCCGCTAAAAACCGATTGCCGCTAAAACATTGTCATTAAGGAGGTCGCAGTAAGCGCGTGAGCCGTGGGCTACGCCACTAGGGAGGACAGAGGCGTAGAAAATATATTATCCGACTTTTGTGTATTTCACACTGCAACTACGATTTTGCATGGACAGAAATGCATTAAAAACTGTGATGCCTCCTTTGCATTCGCGTAGCCACGACGGAGCCACTGTTGGCACCGGTCTTGACGCCAGAATGCCACCTCTCATTGTGTGTTTTACTCGTGCGCGCGTGCACACGTGTTCGCGCACGTGTGGGTCGTGTGCACGTACGTCATTAGTTGGTTTGTTCGGTTATCGATCTTTGATAAGCCAGGTGATAACGGAACACCGTCCATCTAAGCAATAAACATTTTAGCTGTTTTTTAACGCTGCCGTGCATTACGCTCCCGAGGCCTACAAACTGCGCACTTTAACGAATACATGTAGCGGGTTTACATGAAACAAGTATACTCCGGCGTGCGGCAACTCATAATGCCGAAGTACCAAAATGTGTAGGCCTTTCTTGCTTTTACACTGACGCACACATGGTTTTTACGTTTGGATGGGGTTGAGCCAGGAACTGAATGCAGGTGTCGATACATGTACGAAACCATCTCACAACAGCGTCAGCGTCACGCAATACGTGAGCTTTTTCTGCCCATGTCGCTGTTTCTACCGTTTCGTCTCCAACCGCCAGGTTCAAATGGCTGATATTTATCCTAACGTTCGTCACCTACGCGGCGTTCCACGCCTCGCGCAAGCCCATCTCGGTGGTGAAGAACGTGCTGAACCAGGACTGCGACGGCCACACTCCGCCGCCGGGGGTGAACGCCACAGCTGACCCGCACTGGTGCGACTGGCAGCCGTTCGGTACGTGCAGTCGTGTGGGCGGGGGGAGTGTGTGTGGGGGGGGGGGGGGGGGGGCGTGGAGCTTGTGGAAGGGGCCAGCGGGGGTAACTACTTCAAGACAGATTCCCACCACGCCGCACCCAAGCAGTGCAACTTTTTGTTTGAGAGACGAATCGGAGCAACCACTCCCTAGAATTTTAAATAATTGTTAGAAAAGACGTGAACGGAGTCAGGAAATCCCATTTCGTCGTCGATATGTCCCCGATCACGTCGTGCTTCCCGGCATGAGACGTCGGCGGGCTGCGAATCCGCCCGCCTCGCGGCGTCACTCCATCTGACCGGGGGTCAGCTGTCGGCCCGTCCCCTCGCTGCGGAGTGTAACGCTGGTGGCTGGGGCGCGGAGCAGCGCACTGTGCGGGATTCGTGTGACGGGTGGTCGGCCTCAGGGCTGAGCCCCGCTGCCTCACGTCAGGATTCCACACGTCGTTTTTGTGTTGATCCTTATGGGAACATAGGTCTAACGCCCTGTAGCTTGTCGGGGTAGTTTTCATGTCGCAAACAACGCATGGGTTGCGACATGGCCTTCGTTGGCCGTGACAGCGATGTTTAGCTTCGTGTGAAGTTGAGTGATATGCCTTCAAACTTGGCGGCAGTGGGTAAGACTTGTCTGCATCGAGCATGCCGATTTCAAGTAAAAGTTAGGTTTGCTGACGAAATTGACTGATCGAAGGTGTTGACTGTACTTACCATTTGAGTTTCCTTGCTGTCATAACAAAATTTTAGTGAATCAGTGTTTCGTAGATTTTGGAACTGGAGCAAGCCCCTAGGAGTGTCTGCAGTACGCTCTCTGAAAAGACGTGCGTCTTGTATTAGTGTTCGTACAGTGAGCTGTCAAGAAGCATAGCTGTTACCTCCTGCATAACCATCGTGCCATCTTTTGCCCGCAGTTGGTGTAGATTCCAACACCCTGCTCGGATTCCTGGATTCGTCGTACCTATTCAGCTATGCGGTGGCGATGTTCTTTAGGTAAGCACTATCCGCATGTGTCCTTTCGTCCAAACAGACAACGGACAACTGGATTGTTTCTTT
Organism: Pollicipes pollicipes; assembly: GCF_011947565.3. Lineage (NCBI taxonomy): Eukaryota > Metazoa > Arthropoda > Thecostraca > Pollicipedomorpha > Pollicipedidae > Pollicipes > Pollicipes pollicipes. Next base: position 8,146,827 of record NW_023596420.1, read on the forward strand.
GTCTATCTTCTGACACCAGTCGTATTGTTTGTCGTCGTCGGTCGTCGTGATACTTGCCTCTCATTAGAGACGTCTTGAAGCAGCATTATTGAGGCGTGGGCAGAACACTCCTTTCAACAAGAGGGATACCATATGAATGAGGCAATATGCCGCAGTTTTCAACACATTTGGCTCACGGATGATTTTTTTAAAAAAAGAACACAGGCACGTGTTTCGATAGATCTTACCTCTCCAGTTCCCATTCATTTTGTCTGAGTCTGTCACTCTTGGTAAACGTATGGTAGTTCAGCTCTGCCTCCACTGAAGACTTCCTGTGATACCAACTGCATGTGCGAGTGTGCCCTGTTTGAATAGACTTCAAAAGCGTAGATTGACACCACCAATGAAGAGAATAGTCTTAATTGAAGAGAATCTCGCCGGGAAAATTCCGGGTCGACTTGCGCGTGTGAGCGGATATTCCAGCGCTACGCGGGCACCTCGACTTGACTGAGAACTGAGTGGCCGGAACTGAACAGACCGACAGACTGTACTGCAGCAACGTTTTCGCATTTTCTGCGTTATATTGCAGGGAGCTCAGACTCTGCGATAATGGCCTATTCCTTCCCCGTAGCTCGCTCGTAGGGAATTAAATGTACATGTATACGCAAGGTATTTTTCTCGCGTCCCAACATAGCTCAGTAGGCTGATTGCCCTGTCCAACCACGGCCGCCACAATTTCCAATAAAACGCTCCCGGGCTGAGAGCCTTATCGCACCGTGTTCGCCGCAGCTCCCTATCAACGTATGTATGAAGGACGTAGACGTCCACCGGCGGGCTGGGGTCGGCGTTGCGCCGCAATATTTCCCTGCGCGCCCGTTCGGCACCGACGGTCTTCCTCCCGCGACAGTGGCATGCTGGCGGACCGCATGGACCTGCGATACTTCATGACGGCCGGCATGTTGTTCTCCGCCTCCTTCACGGCCGCCTTCGGCCTCGCGTACTTCTGGAAGATCCACTCGCTGACCTACTTCATCGCTGTGCAGGTACGCGGATGTTGCGGCCGGGAGAACGCTGGCTGTCGCGGGACCTCCGGGCTCCTGCGCTCGTCCCGATGCCGCCTGGTGTTAGCCGCTACCTTGTGCTTCCGAATTGCGTAGCGGTTTACTCGTATGACGTTTTTATTACTGTCTTGGTGGCGGAAGACGTGGGTATTGCTGACGTGTGACTGTCACGGCGTGTGTCGAGTGGTGACACAGCACGGGGTGGTCTGGGTTTGGATCGGTGCTGACGGGTGAAACAAGGCAAAGTTCTGCTAAACAAAGCAATTAGGAGGCGGTTTGTGTGTTCTGATTATGCCAGATTTTGTTGACAAAATTAAGGTAATACCTCACGCATTTTGACTGGTACGTTTTTCAGGTTTGTGATAAAATAGCGCATTGGCTCCAACTTTTTCTCCGGAAGTAGGCCCCTTGGTTTAACTACGTTTTCGGTGTTTGCATGATAAGTTTTACACGCTCACATCTTCAGAATATAGGCCTGCTGTGACCATGTACCTGATCACAAGCCCTGTAAAACGGAGTCTTGTCGAGCTGCCCGCGTTCCTCCCAGTCGAGCCGCGCTGTAACCTCCCCGTCGTCCGCCGTTCCCCCGCGGCGCTGTCACACCCGGCTGTCGGCTACCGCACGCTGTTATGAACGTGCTGCGGCACACGTCAGCTGCCAGTGAGCACATCGTATGTTTGCCTCGCTCTTTGGACACACTGGCAATAATTTCTTCAATCGATGCTCGTGGTAGGATCAGCAGTTTGTGTACTGTCGAACTGCGATCTTAGTACACCATTTGCGGCGAACTTGATCTCTTTCTTGCCCTGCACCCTGCTGGTAAGTTTGCCCACCAAACACGCATTGCGTTAGACGCGGGGGGGTCGGGGTGGGGGGGGGGGGTGCGTCGGGGTTGGGTGGGGTGGGGGAGGGGTCGCGGTGGCGCGGCGGTCTGGGTGGCGGGGGTCGGGGTGGGGAGTGTGTATTGGGATGATTCCGTCAAATCTCTGGAGAACTGTATATGACTCACGCTCTCTGCGGGCTACAGGGCAGTCTGTTATATGTCGACTTTGCTCAGACCCCTGCAGCGAGCATCGCCTGAGTGATTGGGGTGCGAGTAAATGACTTCTGCAGCGGCTGTCCCTCCGCCCGTCCCACCCCCGCAGCCGCCCGCCCCATCCCGTGACCTCGTGTCGCCCTGCTGTGTTCCGCAGATAGCCTGCGGCGCCTTCCAGGCCAGCGGCTGGCCCGGCGTTGTGACGGTCATGGGCAACTGGAACGGCAAGGGCAAACGGGGTGAGACGCACACACTCCTGACGCGGAGACGGCACCCCGCCACACCGGGTGGGCCGTCTACACCCGGGTGGAGCCGCCCCGGCGCCCGTTGCCCCACACTGTTGGCGATCACGTGTGTTGCCGCGGGCAGGACCCGGGCCCAGGCCGCCGCCGCGGACCGGACCCGGGCCCAGGCCGCCGCCGCGAGCCGGGGCCGGACCCAGGCCCAGGCCGCCGCCGCGAGCCTGGCCCGGGCCCTAGCCGCCGCCGCGGCCCGGGGCCGGACCCAGGCCCAGGCCGCCACCGCGGGCCGGGGCCGAGCCCTAGCCGCCCGCCTCGCCTTTGTAACGCCTGCTCGAACCGGCAGGCCTGATCTTCGGCATCTGGAACTCGCACACTTCCGTGGGCAACATCCTGGGCTCGCTGATGGCCTCCGCCTTCGTAGACAACTTGTGGGGCCTCTCTTTCATCGTGCCTGGTAAGTCTCTGCCCCCCTCCCCCCCTCTCCCCCGAGAGTAAACCCTCAGGACGGACCGCAGTTGGCGCCAGCGGTATTGTTTGGAATTGGGCCAAACCACCGGCGAAAGAAAGGGTCGCATCAGGAAGGCCACGCACACTGAAGTGGGGCGTCTATTGATCCACTCCTGCGTATTTAACATGCATTCGGTTAGAATGGGCCGTCTCTGACGAAGCACAAGATTCCTCGCGACCCATCCTGAACACGAATGTTAACCTTCCACAAGATGCCAGGGAACAACGGGACGGAATGCGGCGAGTTCCAGTCGCACGTCACTTATGATACGTGGCAGCCACGAGTATTGCGTCGCCCTTGTCACCACTGTTTACAAGGGAACGTATCTGGATCGGGGGCAAGGCCGGGTCACGGCCGCCAGGCGCCCCGGGTGTGGCCGCGCCGTGTCCAGGTCTCTGTCACCCCGCCGGGGCCGCAGCGGGTGGCATGCGCCTCTTATGTCCCGGCGGACGCAATGCCACACACGAGGGCGCTCCTGCTGGCGGAAGGCCGGGCAAAACGATGCTATAAACGGCCTGATGCCATTTGGTGCGGAACGAGGGAGAACGTTAATGTTCGCGGTTCTTCGTTCGCGGTTCTTCTTCCGGAAAACAAGGCCTTAAAACGACAAGATAGCGACGTGTATCGATGTCACACATACGTGAGACTGAATGCTAATGCTACAGTGTAGAACTTGCGAGCTGCCCGTCAGCGTCATGCCCGGAGCAGGCTTCCATTTGGTTCAGTCGTCGGGTCCGGCCGATGACACCGCCTCGGCGTAGATGGCTGGGGCCTGCTGACTTGACACGGCTGATCGCGACGGAATTCGGTGATGTTTTCGACTCCCGCGGGGCCGATGCTCCGGCTGCAGGAGGTCATGAGGATGGATGGGCCCGTTTGTCGATGTGTCGGGGCTTGGGGATCAGGGTGGATGCTCTATGACGGTAACAGTGCAGAGTCCTGTTTAAGGCGTAGCAACTGTGGTGTCCGTGCCGAGCTATTACTGCTGTCCCACACCGCTGTATCGTGCAGCCTGCTTTCTGTACTCGTACCACACGCTCGTCTACGGTGCTAGGGTGTTGCGAAATGCCTGGTTGAGTGCTGCGGCGATGAATGGACACGACACAGATCTTACATGGCTTATCGGCCGCTGCCCTCGAGTGCTCTCTGCAGGCTCCGTCGGGCGCCGTTTGATGTGGAGCATGTGCTTCGTGCAGATCTTGCATCGCGCGTCCTCTGTCCTCAGGTGCCTTCCTGGCGCTAGTGGGCGTGATCGACTTCTTCTTCCTCACGCCCTACCCCAGCGAGGCCGGCTGTGACCCTCCGGAGCAGGTGAGCCCGCGGCCCGTGCCCCCTATGTCCAGGCCACCGCCCTCCTGCCTGGCCGGAGCAGCCGTGATGCCTTCTAACCGCAGCAGGAGTGCGTCCCCGACACGGCCCGGTTGCCATGGTGATCCTGGAGGTACTGTCCGCTTGCTACGGTTGCCATCCTACGCTGCCGTTGCGGAGCGCGAACGGGGCAGTTGTGCAAAGGCGCTCGGAATTCGTGGAAATGCTCTCGTCAGCGTTCATAGATTATCAACATGGAGTAATCATCACAAATTCCAGCAGATTTTCTGTGTACGCGCACGAACTCATATGAGGTAATTCGGGAGGTGACATTTTACTGGCGACATCAGGTTTAAAAAACGGGCGAAAGAAACGATTTTTCTGTACGCGTGTTTGGTTGCATGTTGCGTATGAACGGCCTACACCCATGTGAACAGTAATTTGTGCCAGCGGCATACAATTTCCGTTGGCGGTGCTGGGTAACAAACTAAAAGCGATTTGTGGTGAAGGTGCATGCTTCTTGAAGGTGACCGGTGCAGTGGCAGGGCCAGCGTGTTCAGTCACTTGAAACACTCGGTGGCGTTCTATTCGGCTGCTCACACTGCACTGCCAGAGTTGCGCGGTCTCCATCTCATACCCTCCCCTCTGCGCCGTACTCACCGCCCGTCACCTCGCTGCGCCAGAGCCGCTTTCTCCACGCCTCCACCGTGTTGACCTGTATGTGTCGGCGCGGGCGTCAAGCTAACGTTCCCCCGTCAGTCGCTCGTGCTATACTAGGCGCTGCGGGACGTCGTGATGCCGTGTGAGCCAGTGCTCGGCGCGTGTGCCGCGCCGGCCGCCGGTAAGTACGGCCGCTGTCCGGCCGTGAGCGGCGTGTCGGGCGGCGCCGGCCGCCGCTGGTAGCCAGCCGTACTGCCGCCAGGAGCCGCTGCTGGACTCGGCTGAGGCCCCGGCCGGCAGCGACGACGACAGCGCCGACGAGTGCAAGGCGCTCACCAGCGTGGACGCCGCGGCCGCCGCCGTGAGTGGCCCCGCGTCGCACGCTCACCGCCCGCCGCTCACCGCCTGCTGCCCACCGCTCACCGCCCTCCGCTCACCGCCCAGCTCGCACGCCGCACGCCTCACCCGCCCCGCCTGGTCGTGTAACAGGGACACCGCGATTCTACAGCTGCATGCAGGACTGTAACCGCCAGGACGCGAACCGGGAACCGCCACCGTTGTGTTTCGGCTGCCCCCCGCCGAATGACGCGATATGTCGCTCCGCTGATGGCCTTGGCAGTTACACGCGCCGCGCGACTGGCCAAAAATGTCCGCGGCTCGCATGTCATGACCGCGTGGGGATGCGGACTGCACCACCCTGGGCAGTGCTTTGCACGCGTGTCCCATGGAATGCCGCACGGTCAGGGCCCGCTCCAGAATGCTTGCGTCGTTGCAGTATCGGATGATTGATCTCTTGCCGCTGTCTGTGTGACCTACCCAGCGCTGTTTCCGGTCCGCCTCCGCAACACGCTAGCCTCCAATGTTTTACCCGTGCCGTGCTTGTCGTCGCCGCGCGCATGGTGGCGGGATGCTTCCTCACTCGGCGCCTATGTTTGAGGCCGCCCGGGTCACGGGAGACAGACTTACAAGCTCGCGTCGCAGCGAGGTCCTGTGACCCGCGCCGCTCCCTGTGAATACAAGTCAACAGTCCAGGGGGGGGGGGGGGGAAGGGGGTGAAGTTATGGTTTACGATGGGTGTCACGCGCTGAACTCTCTCGATGTTGACGCCGCCGAACACACAGACGGGAAGCCAAGCTCCACTCACAGATTGATGCACTGGTTGTAAGTTAAGGACATGCCAGACGCACGGTTTTTTTCTCCGGCTGGAGGAGGGCGTTTGGGCGTTTTGCTGTGTGAGCTGCATGTGGGGATAAACAATGTTCTTATGCATTTTATATCTTTCTGTTTGATATCTGTTGTTGTTTTATGCCCTCATAATCATGCAAAGCTATGGCCTAAACGTGGCCCCAATGGGAGGTGCGTGTCTCCCAGTCGTACATGCATTTGACAGCAGCCTAGTCGACAGTAGTACGACCAAAGATAAGGCGCACGAGTGAAAACGTCGCGATTCTGCTGTATTTTCTGGGGCTTGAAAACTGCTTTTTGGAGTCAGAGTCCTCCGCCTACTGTAGAAAAGCAAACGAGCGGAACATTTTTGGTAGGCCTGCCACTTAAGGAACATGTTAAGCTCTGGCGGTTTTATCTGCGTACCTGAACGGCGCATTGTCACGCTCCTGTTTTTCCTTTGTACCCCCTTCAATCACGTTTGGTCGCTGACTCCTGCCACCTGCTACGATGCTTGGTGTGGCGAGACGGAGACCGGGTCCACCTGAGCCGCAGCAGCAGCCGCGAAGGTTCCCGCGTTTGCCTGGTCCCAGCCGGACATACACAGCCGGCCTCTGTCGCGGCCCGGGCGATGCTTACCCCGGGCGTCACGCGGCGCTCGCGGGCTTCAGCTGCCCCCCTCCCCCCCCCCCCCGCTCCACACAGACTGCACGGCGCACCGCCGAGCGTGACGCAGGCCGCGGCTGCGGCTGCCACGCACACTTGTGGCGTGGCGCCGTTGGCACGACAGGAACGCTGCTGCCGTTGTGTGCAACCGGACCCGTGCAGTCGGTCTCGTGGTCTGCGTCATTGTTAGCGCTGTGTGTCCTGTATGAACGGCTCGCTGATCTCCTGCAGTAATGACTGTGTCGCTTGGGGGTCTGAACGTCCGCCTGCGTTATCAACTCACACACCGGGTCTTTGTTAGTGGGAAGTTTGGATGCCGAGTAGTTGCGGTCACGTCGGCGGCAGAGAGTGGGAACGCTGGGCTCATTCGCCCTTGTATGAGGCGGATACGTGGGCGCGCATCCCAAAAACCGCGGGTGGTGGACTTGTCTATGACGGTCACATGACAGTTGGGTAGGAAAGTTAGGTTGGCATGGGGCGGCCGTTGTGGCAACCCGTTGTTCATTGAAACCACGTTCATTTGTTGCACTGACGTTGTTCCAATGACGGGGATCTTCGCAAGAAGCTATGCTTGGCAGGCGCGTTGAACCCAAAGCCATCCCCGCAAAATGTTCGGTCAAAAGGCTCGAAACCGAACGGGAACGGTTTGTTTCAGACACAAGGTGATTTCAGACAGGGCAGTACTTGTTTCTTTTTGTCGCGTTTTGGTAACATTGCCGGCATGTGACCAACGTATTGTGTATGGCAGGATCCGCGTACACGTGCCACTAATGCAAAATCTACCATATGTGGTCAGTGTACGTTTCTGACGTCACAAGGATCATTTGTGTACGCAGCATGACGGATTGCTGCACGACGCTTCCTCTGGCTTAAACGTCGAGACACGTCCCGCTAGACGAATATTCAGCCCAGGCGACTAACCTTTCCATGGCTTAAGACGTCGAGACACGTCACGCTAGACGAATATCTGCCCAAGGCGACTAACCTTAAATTCTATTATCTTTGACCGAACTGTTTCTTTTGTGGTCGCGTCTTGTGCAACTATCGCGCGTAATCATTCGTCGCAATGCATTCCAGCTAGATATCAAATCAGATGCAAGGCTGTGAGTTCGGCCGTAGAATTCCGGTCCGAAAGCACTATTCTCATGTTTCTTCTGCATGCGAGCTTGCTTTCAACGCGACCTGGTTTTGTCCACATTTTCCAGAAGCCCTCCGCGCATCGGTTATCATTTGTTTCTCTGGGTACCACGATGGCCCCTCACCGGCCCGTACAGCGCCCACGCTTGCCATCCACTGCGGGCGATTGGCCGGCCGTCGCTGTGCCGCTCTGGCCGCTGACTATCACAGCGGGTCGTGGGGGGGAGGAAGGGGGGGGGGGGGCACTGGGCCGGCGGCGCAGCCGCCCGGCGTATGGAGCTTGTCGCGAACGGCGGAGGAGCGGAAATAGCTCGGACCAGGCGGAGAGAGATAAGCCGCCCCAGGGGGAGGGGACCAGCTGTCGGGAGGGGTAGCCGCTGTCGCTGAGTGGCCGGCCTCGCCGGCGTGGGTGGATGAGCCAGCTGTCGGTGAGTGCCTCGACCTCTCGTGACGCGTGGCGCGCTGGTGGTCCATCGCTGCCGCCGGCGGCTGGCCGGTCGAGCTGGCGCCGCTGGCACGGTGCTGGATGCACCGCGCGCGGAGCACGGCACCCGAGGGGAGCACCGCTTGCAGAGCCCGCAGCTGTGCTCTCGCGGCGGTTGTTGGTTGGGAGCACACGGTAGTTCACAAGTGGAGTTCGATGGATAATATACATATATACATATATATATATATATATATATATATATATATATATATATATATATATATATATATATGATATTCGTACCGTCAGGGCGCTGTTGTGCCGCCGATGGCCTTGCGTTAAATACTCAGCGCGCTGCTGCATATAGAACGATCGGAAATGCCTCGAGGCTCTGGCGTGCGTCTGGCCTATGTTTCTAGGCTGACCCAGTTCTCGTCGCCCGGTCTGCTGCTATGCCCGGCGTCTTTGGGTCGCATATCTGGTTTGGCTATCAATGCGTAGGGTCCTTTGACTTGACAAAGCTAGCATGTGCCCCTTGTTTATTGGAGTTTTTCATGTGTACTTATTTGCCAGAAATCATTCGAGGAATGAGGACAGCAGTTCGTTCGTGAGAATAGCTAGTGTCGTCATTCGTGCTGAAATTTTCACCCTAATTTTGTCTTGCCTGTGAATTGCTTCATGTTTTCAATCTGCGCATCGTTCCTTTGCTATTTTGCTAATCTTCAGTGCGTAATGAACGTTGCGATCACCTTACACGCACACACACACAAACATATATATATATATATATATATATATATATATATATATATATATATATATATGCATATATATATACCTATGAGGAAGTTACACAGATGTACCCTTAAGTGCGGTACTTGCAACAGCGTGTGGTGTGGCAAGTATATGATGTCTGCCCCCTCCCCCCGCCGTCCTGTCCGGTCACGTTTGTCGGCGTGCGACTAAGAGCAGTGCGCACAGCGCGGCGGCTGCCGGCTGCCGCAGCAGCGATAGGCCTGATGAGCGCCGTCCATTCCCGTCTCATGTCGGCTTGACTGCTTGGCCCTCCGCTGACGCCTGATGAAGTGGCGAATACTGAGGCGCAATGTACCGTGCTGAGGCGCAATACTGAGGCGCAATGTACCGTGCGTCCCATGGAACGAGAAGAGGCCGTGATATGCCGTGCTGACAGTTGTAACGAGAGGAAGCCGTTGCATGCCGTGCTGACGATGCCAGGCGACCTGTATTCAGACACGTGCCGGGATCCCAAGGGTGGATCTCGGACCCCATATGGCTCCATGTTTACTAGATCCTAGCCTCTTTCGGGGCTCCAGCCGCTTGTCTGCCTGTATCTGGGGAGCAAAACTGGCCTCAGCTCGGGCTTTGCGAACCCGTGGCTTTCCTTCAATGGCTCTGGCTTTGATTTTGTCTGTGGGACATTTTTTCTCAGCTGGCTTCGGTTTGTGGATCGTTTTCGGAGCATTTTAAATATTGACCTGGGCTTCAACTTCGGCTCTGCGTCGTTTTTGACAGCCGGCTTCGGCTTCCGCTTCGGCTCAGAGCAGGTTTTGAGTCTTGGCCCGCCTTCGCCTGCATGCGATGTTGAATTTCTGACCTCGGCTCTGTCAAGAGAATCTTTTTCACTGCAGTTACGACTTCTGCTCCAATATGCGGCACAAGTTTTCTGGGATGGGTCGCATGCGTGGGTGAACGCCAGAAAACAGCCTGCCATCCTTGGGACCAACTAACGCCTGACAACGGCGAAGTACTATGTGTCCAGAACGTTGTGCACGCACTAAAACATAAGACTAGGACGGTGTCCGGAATTTTTCATTCCAAGTGTTGATGCCTCGTTTCAATCGCTCCGCAAAACCCTGATGCTGTTGTGTAAGCCCACACAGTTTTCGGAGACACAAAAATAGCTTCGGTTTCTCAAGACATTGTTGATCAGTAGACTTGCCTTCGGCTTCGGTCTGGTTACTGAAATGCATGGGCTCAGCTTTGGCGTCGCGTTTCCAAAATTCAAAACCGTTGACTCGGCTTCGGCTTCGCGAGTAGAAACGTTAAGACCACCGACTTCCGACAGGGTTCACGTCTTTCAAATACGAGTCCATTTGCTTTGGCCTCGGCATCGTAGTTTTAAACTTCAAAACCACTGGCTTTGGCTTCAAATTCGGTTTCATTTCATTGGCTTGTGCTGCATATTCGGTTTCGAAGCCAGACACCTGGTTTTGCCCCCATGCCTGGCCTGTCTGTTCCTCTTCTAACGTCCAATATGCATCGTGACCCGATAAGGAAGCCTGTAGGAACTGCGTCTTGCCATGTATGTCAGGTTGCTTATGTTCCGCTTTTCACGTCGAATGGAGTCGTGGATCCCTCTGCTGACTTCCGATGGAGAGTGTGTTTCTATGCTGACTTCCAATCGATAGTGTGTCCCTCTGCTGACATCCGACGGACAGTGTGTTCCTCTGTTGACGTACGATGGGTCCTGTGGCCCTCCGTTGACGTGTGATGGACCCTGTGACCATCTGTAAACATGCGATGGATCGTAGACCATCCGTTGACGTCAGATGGCCACGTGTCCCTTTGTTGACGTCCGATGGACCGTGCGTCCCTCTGCCGATGTGTGGTGGGCCGTGTGATCCACCGCTGACGCCTGGTCGCGCTGCCCGCTCGGCTGCTGCAGGCCTACGGCAGCACCGAGTGCCGGCACGTGGGGGCCGTGGCTGCCTCCGCATCGGCCGACGAACTGGCAGAGCTGATTGACCAGGTGAGTGTGAGGGGCGGGGCTGCCGACGGGGGAGCGTGGCCAAGTGAGTGTGAGGGGCGGGGCTGCTGATGGTCGAGCGTGGTCTGGTGAGTGTGAGGGGCGGGGCTGCCGACGGGGGAGCGTGGCCAGGTGAGTGTGAGGGGCTTGGCTGCTGATGGTCGAGCGTTCTGGTGAGTGTGAGGGGCGGGGCTGCCGACGGGGGGAGCGTGGCCAGGTGAGTGTGAGGGGCGGGGCTGCTGATGGTCGAGCGTGGTCTGGTGAGTGTGAGGGGCGGGGCTGCCGACGGGGGAGCGTGGCCAGGTGAGTGTGAGGGGCGGGGCTGCTGATGGTCGAGCGTGGTCTGGTGAGTGTGAGGGGCGGGGCTGCAGACGGGGGAGCGTGGCCAGGTGAGTGTGAGGGGCGGGGCTGCTGATGGTCGAGCGTGGTCTGGTGAGTGTGAGGGGCGGGGCTGCTGATGGTCGAGCGTGGTCTGGTGAGTGTGAGGGGCGGGGCTGCCGACGGCGGAGCGTTTTCAGGTGAGTGTGAGGGGCTTGGCTGCTGACAGTCAAGCAAAGCATTAGGAGAGGGTGTCATGTCATGTCATGGGGCTTTACGACGCACTCAGCTGCTGAGGCTATATGGTGTCACCTGCCTTTCACCCTGGCAAGAAGGGCGGGCACCGCGGGGAATCGAACCCCTTACCTCAGGTTTTCCAGACGCGCATTGGTTAACGCAGATGCATTAACCACTGCACTACCGGCACCCCACATTAGGAGTGGAGGATTTGGTCTCACAGTTTACCGCTCAGAGTGCTCGTGCGAATGGCTGTGACTGTTACTGCTATTCTTGTCTGATCGCTGTGGGCTGTCTCTGAGGTGCTCAGCTGAGCTGGCAAGCCCGGCATGTCAGTGAAGGCACTGACATGTTCAGCGGTGTTGTTGCCACTCTTTCGCTGACACGTTGACTGAGTAGGACCAGCTTATGATATTGTATTATTTCCCGACGTTTCAACATGCATGCTGCTATATGTGCTCCAAACACGCGGGTACGGAAACAATCTATATGCCTTGGTTAGTCGTTTTGGGCCCCGTAAACCTACGCAAAACGCAATAAACGCCTGACGTCCGAGAAATGGAAACGTTCGAGAAATGGAACATACGCGCATGCAAGTCGCGACCCGATCCATGCCTGACCGGGGCCATGTGACCCGACCTCGCCTAACCTGATCCGTGTGTCACCTGACCTGTGCGTGACATGGCCCTCATATGTGACCTGGCCCCCATGTGTGACCTGACCCCCATATATGACCTGACCCTTGTGTGACCTGATCCGTGTGTGACCTGAGCCGTATGCGACCTGACCCGTGCGTGACCTGACCCTGTGTGACCTGACTTGCGTGACCTGACCCTCATGTGACCTGAGCCGTGTGTGACCTGACCCGTGCGTGACCCGACCCGTGTGCGACTTACCCTGTGTGACCTGACCTGCATGACCTGGCCCTCATGTGACCTGACTCGTGTGTGACCTGACCCGTGTGTGAACTGCCCCAGGGCTCGCCGTCAGAGGAGAGCGGCTCCGAGACGGACGTCTCCTCGCGGCTGGGCGAGGACGCCGCCAAGCAGCCGGATGACCCGCCGACGGCCCAGGAGGAGGCCGCTATCAGCTTCTTCAGGGCACTCAGGATCCCGGTGCGTCCTCGCTCAGGGACGCTGTCCCGTCAGCGGCGTCACGCCAGGCACGCGTGACGAGAACAGCGTCACATGAAGGACGCGTGACGAGAACAGCGTCACGCTCAGACACGGTTCTCGGCGCGACGTCCTATGCTGAGAAGTCTAGCCAAACATGCTTGGACAGTGACGCTCACAAAATGTATCTTTGTAGCTTTGTGCACACTTATTTTGCTATTATGAGCAGCGTAAGTTTACCCAGAGTTTCTTGACTTAAATAGCAATGCTCAACTGCACACTTCACTTCATCCAACGTACCCGAGGTGAGATCGAATTCCATGAGGCTTGGGACAGGCCATACTTTTCAGGTATGTTATCTGAGACAAACTAGATAGTAGGCATGGCACGATCATCACTTTTCACCTGCGGATGCGTTAAGAGCGCCCGCGCAGTACATGGAGGGTGCACCCAAGCAGACCACGACCGGTTGTAGCCAGATCCAATCCGGTGTAATCCGGTTAAAGCTGCCGTGGTCCAGTCTTATGCGGACAACCCCTTCCCACCACATCTTCATTTTCAGCCTGTCTCAGCCCGCTCTAGCATGACCTAGCGTGACCCAGCGTGACCTGTCGTGACACAGCATGACCCGGTGTGACCCAGCACAACTCAGCGTGACCCAGCGTGACCTAGCATGACACGGCATGACCTAGCGTGACACAGCGCAACTCAGCGTGACCTAGCGTGACCCGGCCTCACTCTGTCTGACCGGAAGCCGTGTTGCCAGGGTGTGCTGCCATTCGCCATATGTCTGTTCTTCGCCAAGCTGGTTAGCTACACCTTCCTCTACTGGCTGCCGCGCTACCTACACTCGGCAGGTAAGGTCAGAGAGGGGGGGGGGGGGCACCCTTGAGAGGTCCTCAGCGTCGTTGACGCCGTGCCACCGACTATCAGTCTCATGGCCGTGTGTGTGTGTGTGTGTGTATGGTGTAAGTGCGCAGGCTGTCCCACTACCGCCCAGGAATCGAAGGTATCATTACGGCCAGCTTTTGAAACGCAAGAAAACACGAAACTGAATGACTGCCTGTGTTGCCTTTAATCGACGAGGCTGAACTGGTCAGGGCCGACGCCACTTCGGTGTGGCCTGTCTGTTCTGTACCGGTCTTTTTTAGCCTTGTATAGCTAACGAGGACGAATCAACGCCCGTTGTCTGCGATAGGCAAGTTTCAGCTGGGCTCGCGTGATGAATTTCGTGCGGAGGAGTAGGGTACGTCGAATTTCCTGTAGTGCTTTACTCCTGTCGCCTGCCGCTGGGCTCGCGTGCTCCTCCGCGCCAGCCGGTCACGCTCGGTGCTGTCCTCCACCCCGCAGCCAAGTACAGCCCGAGTCAGAGCGCCAACCTGTCGACCCTGTTCGACATGGGCGGCATCGTGGGCGGCATCCTGGCCGGCCTGGCCAACGACTGGACGGGCGCGCCTGGCATAGTCTGCGTCTGCCTGCTCATCATCGCCATCCCCATGGTAACAGATGCCGGACCCGGTGCTGCCGTCTGCCCGGCCGCCGGTCACAGTCGCCCGACCCCTTGCCTGCGTGTGACTGTGACCCACGCCACCGGTGACGCCGCCACCGGTGGCAACATCTGTGCACGTTCGGGAGGGAGGGAGGGAGGGGGGGGGGGGGGTGCCGCATCGGTCTCGTCTCGTGGTCGCGTCCATTGGGTCGACGGGCGGCCCTGAGGCCAAGCTGGCTTGGCTTCGATGAGAAGGCGGCTCTACTTTCTCCAGATTTTGTAGCCAAACCTCTCGCAAACCGATGATCAAATGATACGAATAGGCAGACCAGTTGGCCGGACATTCCAGCTTCATGTATTCCTAAAGCATGCCTCCCACCTTCACATCTGCCACCGAAGGAACGTTTCCTGGGCTGATTCCTTTGCACTCCCTCATCGGTTCATGAAAGGTTAGGTACGAAATGGGGATATTACGTGATGATATTCGTGGGGATAATCAGGACGTCATGTAGGAGAGGCCGGATATCAGGCAGTGACCAGTGTCAGGCGGAGCACCATCTGCTCCTGTGGAACCACCGTGTAATACGGCCGTTATCAAATATTGGTACATTGGGCGGTGGGTGGTTCACGCTCTGGTGTAACTGGGTCCCCGCGTGTGTCAGGCATGTTCGTGGTCATGTACCCGTTCATACATTCGTGTTCGTTTACTAGAGGGCGGCTAGCGCGCCATCTGCTCTTTTGGAACCTCCGGCGCTCGCCGCATGTTTGTGCACTGGGCGTGTGCATGGAGGGGATGCACGGGGACGACGCTGGACTCGCCGCCCTCGCCGTGATGTGCCCTTGCGCTCGCTGCCTGACTCCTGCAGTGACCGAGCCACCGCCCCTGCCAGATGTTCGTGTACCAGGCGGTGGCCACGTACAGCCACATGCTGAACATGCTGCTGCTGGTGGTGGTGGGCCTGCTGGTGAACGGGCCGTACGCGCTCATCACCACGGCCGTGTCGGCCGACCTGGGCACCTCGCTGCGCGGCAACGCCAAGGCTCTGGCCACCGTCACGTCCATCATCGACGGTATGTCACCGTCACGTCACGGCCGCCGTCACGTCACGTCACGGCCGCCGGTGACGGCGGAGATGTGCCGCCAACGGAGGAGCCGTGCTCTGGTGTTCAAGCTGTGTACGTCGTGTGAGGGTGTTAGGTAGGTTGTGGAGCTGTTGTGATGCTCTATAACCTCTGTTTCGGTCGTGCGACTTCCAACTCACTGTCTGCGGTGACTTCCTGAGCGGTATTCCTGTATCAATTGAATGGCCTCGTAATGACCTTAACGGAATAGCTTGTCTCAAGTGGTGACCTAATGACACGACTGAAGTGGCGTGCGATTTGGCGATGTGCGATTCTGGTCTCGTTGTGAGATACCCTCAGCGCCGGTCTCCGAGCGCTCTTCTCCGCGTGGCGGTCCCCTGGCCAAGCCCCGAGTCCCCGATCCGGGGGTGTCCGCCTCGCAGCGGTCTATGAGCGCTACCCCGCCACAGGCACGGGCTCGGTGGGCGCCGCGCTCGGTCCGCTGCTGGCCGGCGCCGCCTCCAGCGGTGACAACTGGACCGGCGTCTTCGTCATCCTCATGTGCTCGGACGCCATAGCTGTCGTGGTCAGTGTCCTGCCCGCGCCTTCTCCCCGTGTTCAGCTGGTCAGCCAGCTGACTGCAGCCATCTGGCCTGCGGGTCGACGGTTCAGGCTTCTGTTAATGCATCCCACGGCCATTTCTCGGAGGGCTGTGTAACCTGTATGGTGTGGGGGTTGCTGGCATGGAGTCACTCTTCCTTGCTCTTGAATTGAACCCACTTCTGAGTGGCCTGGCTTTATTTCGTCCAGGAGCCGTCCAATTCCACGTCAGTGTGAATGAGTTCGCTACCTGCATATTCTGTGTTTTCTGTTTGCTTCACAGCCCTGCACTGTGTGCCGATTACAGGGCACTGCATTGTACATATCGTAAGCAGCCGCGGACGTCTTCGCGTCCCGCTCGCGAGTGTCGTGTGCCGCCGTTGACGCCGCCGGCCGTTCCAGTCGCTGGGCTGGGTGCTGCGGCGTGAGATGCGCGCCATCTCGCGGCGGCGCCGCGAGGGCCAGTCGTGCACGGCTGTTGAGGACACGGCGTAACCGACCGGAGACGGCGCTGGAGCTAGACGGTGCTGGACGGGAGCTGCGCTGAAGCTACGCCACCGAAGCGCGACCGGTGCTGACATCGGCGCTAGCGCGGGAGCTGCCCGGTGCTGAGCTGGAGCTGCGCCGGAGCTGTACCAACGGAGCGCGGCCGATGTCAGACGGAATCTCTGGCAGGGCTGAGGTCAGCTCCCGGCTCTCAGGCTTGTCAGATGGGATGTGCAATCGATGGATGTGGCTGACGCTGCCTCGGCTGGCGTGAGCTGTGGGGCGAACGAACCGCGACTCTTCATGCCCAGCAGATGGCAGACCGCAGGCTCTCCCACGCCGCCGCAGTTCTTTGAAATCCAGGGCAGGGTGTACCCGCGGTGGACGTACGTACGGACGCGGGGCACGAACATTCCCCTGGACGGCATGTAAGTGGGGAAAGACCCCGTTTGCCTCGCTCAGGTAACTAGAGTTCTCCATTTCTGTCTCTCTATCTCCATAAGAGTCTCCCCATTGCCGAGCGCAATCAGAAAGGCACACTTTCCGTTCAGCGTCCTTAGCAATGCTGTGTTTTGGCTGCGTCAGTCAGCTAGCAACTCGTCCACACCAGCGCGCTGCGTTTAAAGCGAATGGCCTGATGAAGCGTGCTTCCCCTGGACAGTCTTCCGCATGTCCGGGCTCTTTCGCCGTATCTGTCCTAGTGCGAGACCGCGGCCCAGCGCGTTTTGGCTGGGTTCTGTGTTCAGTTCGTCACAGCACACATGGACGCCCGACCACTCGTCATACTGTGATCTTCTGGTGGCGGGGGGCCCCGCCGGCTTGCAGCAGGCGACGTAGGTTCAGGGTAGATGGGCATGACATTGGACGGCTGCCGACGAGCTTGGGGGTGGGAGCGTGTGAAAGCGGACGGGCTTCATGTGATCGCAAGTATTTTAGTGCCGTGCATGACGAAGCGAGTGGAAACAGTTGTGGCGGGGTCCATCACTGTTGTGGAGACATGCCTTGGCTGTACTGGCATTCCCCGGGGAAGGTGCGACATTAGTTTTCAACTCTCATAGTACCCGCCGCCTGCCGCGCTCTGCTGTAGATGGGGGTAGCAATCCGTGGCGGGCGTAATGTTTAAGACGTTGTATTTATCGTAGTGTTCTAGACTTGTCCATAGCGGCCGATCTCTGGTATGATGGATGTTTGCCAGATCATGCTTCGTATTCTTCCATATATCACCCGGGAAGCTGATGTATCTAGTCCAGTGGAGACTCTCCATGACGATGGATGGGGAGGGGGGATGGCAGTCAGGCATTCTCCCCGTTAGGTTCCTCTTGCCTCGTTCAGACTGCGCCACAAAGACAGACGATCGACTTGGGTCATCTCAGGACCATCACGATTCGCCGCGCGCCCCGCATGGTAGCACCGCTGGACCGGGTCTGTCGGCGGCCCGTGGAGTCGGCTGACATGCGGCTGACGGCAGTGCCCTCTGCGTGTAGCTGGAGCTTACGTTTTTGCCGGGCAGGCGGCGCTGTCATACGTGGTCTCGGTGTATCGCGTTCAGGGTTATTGTACACGTCGACTCACAATCATTCTGCAAACGCTCCTTCACCTCTGCCTATCAACTCTACTTACTTTGACTTTACACACGTTATTGACTTTGACTTTACACACGTTATTGACTTTGACTTTACACACGTTATTGACTGACTTTACACACGTTATACCTCTAACTTTGACTATACACACGTTATTGAGTTACGTAACGTGTCTAGTGCAGTCACACATACTTATCACTCATGCACGTGCGATTTGGATTCCAGATGACATTGATGTTCTTCGTTTCGCCAGATTCTTAGCAGTGTTGCGGTATAAACTTTATTTCAGGTATTACGACATTAATTTAATAACACAGAACTTATCACCTTACTTCGGCCCCCAAGCCTCCAGTCGCAGCAGCGCCGCTGGCTCTGTCCGTGCGTGGACGGGCTGTGCGTATTTCACAGGAAAAACCCGAGCCGGGACTTGAAAACGACCCTTAAGGGTCCTGGGTTCGGGACCCCGACCCTAGTTTCGTTAGCCCGCTGGCCGGAGCCAGCTGTGTGATGTGCGCCTCCTGCACCAGCGCAGGTGCCATCGAGAAACATTCATTGTGAGGGTGCTCTGCGGGGCCGGCCGCGGGCTCTCCTGGACCTTGTGCTTATCGTCGCCTCGTGTTATTTCCTGTGGTGCGTAATGTTCATTATCCTGTGCCGTGTTGTGGAGATTGACAATACATGTATGTCAGCAACGGTTGCTTTCTTTCTTGACCCGTCGCAAGGTGACTTGCCGCAGGAAACAAGCCGCAGAAAGCGATTCGAACTGCGCAGATCTTGTGCTGCAAATCCGCTCATATTAATCAGTTAATAAGTCCGTCCGGCTGTGTTTAGTTGCGGGTGATCCTGGTGATACTGCTTTCTATTCTCCATGGTAAATGTTTGTGCGACGCGCTGCTGCAGCGTTGCTAGTCCTGATAGCGCTGTCGGGGGCATGTTCGCCAGGAGGATTGACAACTGAGGTTTCCGAATCAGTGACAAGATTGGTTGGCGAGTGAGAGAGAGAGGCGTTCTCAGCACACGGTACATTGACAGCAATGGAGTCGACCGACGCCATGTCAATTCACAATTGCTACGCGCAATGAAAGGCCAATGGTCCGCAGCAATTAATACAATTGAAGGAGCTCGGTCCAGAACGTGGTGAAACGATACAAAAGGGCGAGCGAAATATAAAACACGTCATCTGAAGAGGCGAAAGAATATTTAGCGCCCACGGTGACTTCGAAGTGGACTGAATCACCTTACAAAGCGTAACAAAGGCTAATTAACACCGTGGCTGAGTTCAACTATCATAATCTAAAAGACATCCTTGGATAACCGTGTGCGACACGAGGTGCGCGAGTCAGGCACACACCATTGGTCTACTCAGAAGCACACGCGCCACGTGACACACGAATGACGCACGTCCGAAACGGGTCTATCCGGATCGGTACGACGTTGACATCCAATACTCTGCGTGCTTATACGGACTCACCTTTATGAGCACATGCTATTAGAGCTCCTTCCAGCAGGGATTTTCTCATCTCAGCTAGATTACTTATAGGCACAGATATGTATGTCAGCAACCTGAGCTAAACTGAACTTCTCACATTACACACACAGAGATCACCAGTCACAAGTAATGAATAGCCGTCTCGTAAAACAGACATGAGACCGCCTACATAGACCAAGAACCAAAGATAGGCCGCCTAGTAAATGCCAATACGGAGAGGGCATAGCAAAATCCCCCTCACCCACACACACACGCAGACCGCCTGGTATAGAAGACATTTATAATGTTTATATACACTTCTAGAGAACGGCTTAGTTCAAGGGTTCAGACTGGCAAGCTCAAACGGGTGAAACCAGCGAGCTCAAAGGGGGAAAACGGCATTAATGATTGCATACACCGGGCACCCAACACGAGCTGGTCTGGGCGCAGGCTTCCACGTTTCAACGGCGATGGAGCTTCCTGACCGGACCGGCGGCCGAGAGTGGGGATGCCGCAGCGAGTCATGATTGTAATGGGCAATTCGAACCCAAGGACCGAATCATGGCGGAGCCCAGTACAGCTCCCGACTGCAAGTGGCTGCCTCGCCTTCCCAGCTGCGATCCCCAATCAATACCAGTCGGCGACACTCAGCCAATGGTGTCGGTTGGGGACTTGGGCGGTGCGGTGGTCTTCAGCATGGCGAGCGTGATCCGTGGTCGGGTAGAGGTGGCTGCCGGCCTCACCAGCGGCCCGTGGTCCTGTCGACGGTGACGCACCAGGGGACGATGCCGGTGCCAGCTGCGATCGACGGTCGATATCAATCGCATCTACTTGAGCCAATCGTGTGTGGGCAGCGCGGCGGCTGCTGGGTGTGACGAGCGGGGTCCGGCGGCCGGGGTTGGCGGCGGCGACCGGCGCATGAGAAAACTTCCCAAACTTCGATGACGGGCGGCGTGGTCACTGGCGCTCTGATCGGCACCCGCATCGTCGAACATTCGGCCAATTTGAACATAGGTTGCTCATTTCCTGAGAGCGGGTTTCGTATCCAACCACTGTACATTCTATTGTCCTTGGGGTGGGGGGGGGGGGGGGACAGTCTGCGTGACAGGTCATTCGTGCATGGTCGTTACGTGAGGTAACAGTCTGAAGTCTGCGACGTGGGCCAATATTTGATCGCATGACGGGTACGTGGAGGTTAATAAGATGGGCATTCACTTTTCCGGATGTAACCGTAAAAGCGACCTTTATTACACGGGTGCATAACGGCAAGGACTACAAATCGAAACACCGTATGCACCATATTTACTTTGTCCTAGTGGCCTTAACATGTGTCAAAATTTTCGGTGTTATTAGAACATCGAGCCCAACACGACGTTATGCACGTGGAATGTCTGAAAGCTCAAAACGGACGATGAAAAATCAACAGGAAAGCGAAAATGCAACTCACGTTATATATTTTTGACAGCTCATGCAATATCATATCATCCTGGTTGTACCAGCGAGTGATATATATGTAGAGCTGGTGGACCATGAGTGGGTATAATCATCACTAATGATCGAGACAGTTTTTTCAACGAGGATTTTACGCGGCTCTTGGCAGAACAGCCAGCCACCCAACGAGGCCAGTGTCTATGCATTGACAGAGAGCGTAGACGAATACAGTTCATCAAATCTACTAAAATGAGCTTACGAACTAGCATTCCGAGCGAGTAGCCGCGGAGCAGGTGCCGTCTAAGTTGGTCGTGAGACGCCGCGGCCCCTCCACACCCGATGGCGACCGACAGTGAGTACCGCGTCGGCCTGGGCCTGCCGTCCATCACACTATCGGAGCGCCGGCGTCAGCTGCTGGCCTTCCTGACGGTGCTGCTCAGCCTGGCCGGCAGCCAGCTGGGCCTGCTGCTGGTCTGCTCATCGTTGGTCGGCGGCGGCCCAGCCGTCGACCACGCGCCGCTGCTGGCGCGCGCGCCGGGCGGCGTCACCTTGCCGGCGCCGGACACCGCGCTGGCCACGCAGCCGGCGGCCGGCGGCGCCGCCGTCGCCAGCAGCGCGCTCGGCCTGCTGGCTGGTGTGTTGTCGCGCTCACACAACCGGCGCTACCGGCGCCGTGCGATCGCCTTCGGCTACGTGTACGTGGTGGCGGAGCTGGCGACGCTGGCGCTGCTGGCGGCGCTTATCGCGCGCGCGCAGCAGCAGCAGTCGCGCGCGGCCGGCCGCCGCCTGGAACGTCAGTACCGCGCGGCGTTCGCCAGCGCCATGTGGGACTACCTGTACGATCCGGCGCTGAAGGAGTACATCGACACGGTGCAGCAGGAGTTCCGCTGCTGCGGCGCCACCGGGTTCTCCGACTGGTACCTCACAGACTGGCTTCGGCCAAGCACCTACAAGCAGAAGTACTACATGAACCTGCTCGGGCGACAGCAGCTGGGGCTCAGTGCCGAAAACGAGTCCTACTACAAGCTGATTCACTACGGCTCGCCGATGGCGCAACGCGCGCTGGTGGCCCAGCTCGACAACCCCGAGGCCACCTCGCGGAAACGCTGCGAGCTGTTCTTCAACGAGGTGCCCTTCAGCTGCTGCGACCCGGAGTCGCCAACCTTCTGCCGGCAGATGTTTGCCAACCGCGTCACGTTCGCCTACAACCCAGCCGAGAACTTCACGCTCATGGACGCCGGCTGCGCGCAGGCTGTCACCGCCGCCATGCTGGCTGAGGGCCGCGCGACGGTGGCGCCGCTCTGGTGGACACTTGGCGTGAAGCTGGCGGCGCTGCTGCTGTACCGACTGCTGCAGACATCGCAGGCCAGCGCGCTGGCCGCCGGCCGCCACCTGTCGGCGGCGCGAGGCTGGCTCCTGCTGCTGCGGCCCACACGCGGCGGCCCACCGCCGGAGCCGCTGCTCGACTCCTCGGCGGGCTCAGGTGAGGCTGAGAGGCCACTGAAGGCCGTGCCGGCAATGACGACGGCACCTAGTGTGGTCGGCTGCGGGTCAATGTATTTGTTTTTGGTGCTGGATATTCGATTACATAAAAAATGACACAATACAGTATGCGATACAAGGTAAGATCACATAAAAACATGGTAAACTATCATATAAATTTAAGATTAGAATTTGGTATAATGCTATCCTACCGTGTTGCATTATTAAAAATCCCAATAATCCAAAATTGTATCATAGTGTTCTTACTGATAAAGTTCCCCTGGTCTGACATGTCCATAACCCAGAAACATTTCCGAGGGTGACATGCCACCTGGCCTGTTTCCAGAGGCGTCCAGCACCACCGGGGACGGTGACATGACGACAGAGGAGAGCAACACACTCACCGAGGACAGCAGCGCGCCCTCTCCTGACGACGACTCGGAGCCGGACGCTACCTCTGACGACATACCCCCTCCGCCGCCGATGGACGACTCTGAGTGATCAGACCGTACTGCTTCTCGTCCAGCGGCGACGCGTGGAGTCACCTTTCGTTCCTGCGCGAGGGACGCCCTCTTGGAGAGAGTCTGAAAACGGAGACCTGAGCGGCGGGGGACTCACCACTGTGCCGGATTTGCACCAATGCCATTGAAGAGCTGTCCGGAGCCTCTGATGAACAGAGCATGAGTCCAGAGCCTAAATCCTGAGCATCTAAGACCAACAGCCAAATTGCGTCTCATGTGCAGCCCTTGCCAGCTGGAACCGCTGCAGACTCCTCGCTGCGTTGATCTAGCCGTTTATGTGGAGAACATGTTGGTTGCCCGTGCGTTGTCAGCTCTCACGCTGCTGATCAGGTGATCACTTCACAGCTGTGGCAAAGAGACGGCTCGTGGCAACCTCCCCTCGCCCTCCCCCTTCCCCTAGGAGTGACTGGCCTGTTTTAAACTGTCATGCGTTTGTCGCGCTGGACTCGAGTCTCATATAGCCAGAATAGTCTGGAGTTCGACTCGAGCTTCGGGCTACTCGTATGACCGTGGCATCGTTCGTGTGACTTCGACGAATGGATGGAGTGATGTGGTGAGCAGGTTGACGGGATGTTGTTGCACCACCGCGGCGTCCTACAGCGCTACGCTGGCAGAATGTGTGGCACTTTACTCAGGCGTTTTCATGCAGTTGTGTTACATGTATGTAAAATATATGTCTATGGTGGGACGGAGCGCATTTCCAGCCACATGTTCATGTTTTCCTCTGCGAAATTCAGCACAAGTGTGCCTCATCCGAATGGTGAACACTCCATAAGTTGTTCGGTCGATATTAAGTCTATCGATTAGCGGCGAGCACGATGACTTTGAGATGGACGTTTACAGTAATTGCCACGTGATGAAAATTTCACTGATCCCCGCCAGCTGTCGCCAGCTGCTCCCGCAGCCGTCCGCCCAGTCACCGACTTGCCCCCGCAGCCGTCCGCCTAGTCACCGACTTGCCCCTGCAGCCACCGTCCGCCCAGTCGCTGACCTGCCCCCGCAGCCATCGGCCCAGCTCAGCAGGCAGCAGGCGCCAGCCACATCTCTGATGCACAATGGACGGGCGTCACACCGCGCATTAGTGTCCGCATGCACATAGCGCAACAGAAAATTGAGTTTACCACCGCGAGCCCACCTGGATATTGGTTGCCATTCCTCCGCACAGCTTGTGCCATTGGGGCTTTACGACGCACTCAGTTGCTGGGGCTATATGGCGCCGCCTGCCTCTCACCCTGGCAGGAAGGGCGAGCACCGCGGGGAATCGAACCCCGTACCTCTGGTTTCCCAGACGCAATCCGCACAGCGGCGGACGGAGAGAACACCCTGGACGCCGCTGCTCCCAGCTTCCCACATTGACCGCCAGGGGCGCTGCCCGTCCTGCGGCGTCCAACGCGGGCGGCCGGCAGGCCGGACACTCGGCTCGAGGAGGTGCGGTGGTGTGGTCCGCTGTCCAGCGTCGGGCTCCGCCGCGGCCGACGCGTCGGCCGACGCCCGCTGACCCGTGGAGCGCGAGTCGAGCGCCGTTTCAGCGACGCTGTCACGGCTCCTCAGTACGCGACCGGCGAGGGCTTTTGCCGCGTGCCAGGGCGCGGGCAGAAAAGTTCCCGGCTCGCAAAGGATCTTCGACGCATCTGAGATGCTTTCCAGGTCTTGGAACGATGCTGAGGTTTTGAAGATGATGGCCCAAGGCTGCCGCTGCCTGGTGAGTCGTACGTTAAGGCAGTGCACATTTTCAGTCCAAAGTTTGTTTCAATATTGATCTGCCCTGACCGGTCGTCAGCTGGCTTCCCAAAAGGGTGAGTCAGTAAATTCTAATTTGGGATAACCAGTTTTTGTCTATGATGTTATCTTGCGTTCATATTATGGATAATGTCATCGAGCGTTCATAATGTGCTCCACGATGGAATTTTGAGTTTTTTATCTATGTATATCACCATGCATCACCTGTGTTTTGGCTGGCACAAGAGATCAAACACTCTTAAAGAATGGATGCAAAGCCCTGTATCAAAATATGTTGAAAACTGTGCTACAAGAATGATCAAATGCGAGAATGCAGTTTTCAAGTGTGATTTTGCCCAAGTAACTTTTTAAATTCCGAAAGCTCATTGCGGCACTCAGCATGATACCATAGTGAGAAACTGCGATCATGAATTTTACATTTCAAGACACGCCCTGCAGTACGCAATCCGCTTATTGCCCCAAAGGCTCGTAAGTCCCAAGCAAGAGCGCATTTCACCTTCTAATGCGATCTTATTGATAATAATCACAGAAACTGCAGGGACCTGTGGGGGCTTATGCTTTCCCTTTTCGTTAAGTCTCAGTCCGGAGAGCTGGACATTTAAGACATGCCGCCTGCGATCTGCAACAACGCACGCCATCAAACAAATGTAGACGTCTCTCTAATGTATCGCCCATCTTCGCGCCAACAGATGCTAAGCTATGCGAGGGAGGGCACAGGTGGGGTCGCGTAGCAAAACCAGACCCCGAGCGTCACTCCCACCCCTGCCGTCTTGAGTCAACGCGTCTACACCATGAGGGCTAAGGCGCTTCCTGTAGAGCCTGCACGGTCCATCATCATAGCTGTGCTGTCACCGGTGCGGTCCGTCGTCATGGCTGTGCTGTCACCGGTGCGGTCCGTCATCATAGCTGTGCTGTCACCGGTGCGGTCCGTAATCATAGCTGTGCTGTCACCGGTACGGTCCGTGATCATAGCTGTGCTGTCACCGGTGTGGTCCGTCACCATAGGTGTGCTGTCACCGGCGCGGTCCGTAATCATAGCTGTGCCGTCACCATAGCTGTGCTGTCACCGGTGCGGTCCGTCACCATAGCTGTGCTGTCACCGGTGCGGTCCGTCATCGTAGCTGTGCTGTCACCGGTGCGGTCCGTCACCATAGCTGTGCTGTCACCGGTGCGGTCCGTCATCGTAGCTGTGCTGTCACCGGTGCGGCCCGTGTCACCGGTTGCGGTCCGTCATCGTAGCTGTGCTGTCACCGACGCAGGCCGCGCCGCTGCGGTGGCGGTTGAGCTGGCCGGCCGGGCCCGCGCGGCGCCCGCCGCCGCTCACGCTCTCGCGCCGCCGCCCGAGGCCCGCCGCAGCCGCAGCCGCAGCCGGCCAGGCCGCTGCCGCCACAAACGCGTGGGACGAACTTCTGGACGGCCCGCAGTGTGCCGGGCTGGATTTAGCACGCGCCAGCCGTCCGAGTGAAGGACATGAGGGCTTGGGTAAACCCACGTGTGCCCATAGGGAAGTCGTAACGGGTTGGGTTCGGTGCATGTTTCGGGAAATTACGGGCATGGGTATGGATATGGTTAAGACGTTTGCTGATTGACTGGTAGATGCTTCAAAAATGCTATCAAATATACCTGCTAACACTTCTTGCAGTCCCAATAAGCTCTACATCATACTAGTTTTGCATGTATTAAGGCCAAACAGTTAGTCTGGGTGCAAGCATTCCCAAAACATGACCATGTCTACAACTAAAATGCATGTAAAATCCAGAGGTGCGTCACGGATGGGTGCAGCCGATTGAGAATGCGCAGCCGGTGGGTATGTGTATGGGTGCGCAGTGAGTGGGTATGGGCACAGCCCTATGGGCAACGGATAAATTGAACGAAGGAGACCTCACCCGTGAATGCCTCTGCATCTAAAGCGTGCCTCGAAGGCGGGCTGTGACCGGGCGCTGTCCTGGCGGTCACTGTCGCCCCGCTCAGAGCCCAGCAGGTTGTGACCAGGCGCTGTCCTGGAGGTCACTGTCGCCCCGCTCAGAGCCCGGCAGGCTGTGACCGGGCGCTGTCCTGGTGGTCACTGTCGCCCCGCTCAGAGCCCGGCAGGCTGTGACCGGGCGCTGTCCTGGCGGTCACTGTTGCCCCGCTCAGAGCCCAGCAGGCTGTGACTGAAAGCTAGCCTGACGGTCACTGTTGCCCCGCTCAGAGCCCAGCAGGCTGTGACCAGGCGCTGGCCTGGAGGTCACTGTCGCCCCGCTCAGAGCCCGGCAGGCTGTGACCAGGCGCTGGCCTGGAGGTCACTGTCGCCCCGCTCAGAGCCCGGCAGGCAGTGACTGAGAGCTAGCCTGGCGGTCACTGTCGCCCCGCTCAGAGCCCAGCAGGCTGTGACCAGGCGCTGGCCTGGAGGTTACTGTCAACCCGCTCAGAGCCCGGCAGGCTGTGACTAAGAGCTAGCCTGGCAGTCACTGCGTGCTAGCTAGCTAGCCTGGCGGTCATTTTGAATGAAACACCATCTGCGCTCGTAAGTCCCCTCATACACGTTGTATAAAACGAAATGCAAATTTACACGACGGGGTTACGAGTTTTGCCATGTAGTGGGATCTTTTTGTGACGGTCCTACTATCTAAAATTCACGTGACTGGCGTCCACGATACAAGTGGCTATGGTCCCGTCGAGTCTGTGTTAAACTCTTTGGGCCATCTCCATCCATGCCATTTCCAGTCATGCCTGGTGGCAAAGGGTCTCTTATATGACAAACTAATTACAACTCTTCCAACGATTCAAATGGGATCAAGTTGCGATAATTGAATTGTCAAGGCATAATGAAGCATTCTGTTCCAAATAGGCATTTATCTATGCATATCGCTTGGTACAGATATTGGAGTTATGGCAGCTACTGTACTTAATTACTCCTGACGGCTCAGCGATTCGAATAAAAGTCGTCCTGTTTAAGAGAGTGAACCTCTCCCGTTGAAAGCGTGCATGCAGACGTACTTTAAAGGGATCTCTGCCAAATAGACCCAAACTTCAGCATCAAGCATCCTACTGACGCCATTTGCAGCCAAGGCCAAACGGCCCCAAATATGGGCTCTGCTCCACGGTCGATAAAGCGGCCAGTTGCGTGGCCGGAGACCATCGTCTGCGCCAGCCTGAGAATCGCGCCCGGGGCCATCGCGGCATCCGGTTCGGACGGCGGGCCTGTGGCTTCCGTGCTCTGTACAAGCCCGGCTAGCGGTCAGGACAAACCACGCGGCGCCGTTCCTTTCATGTCTCTTGGTGAATGATGGGATATTAGTATAGGCATCCTGCGAGCACCTGATCGCTGCGTCAGCCGACGCAGACCGAGCTCAAGCGAGCTAACTAGCATCGCGTCAGTCGACGCAGATCAAGCTCAAGCGAACTAGCTTGTATCGCGTTAGTCGACACAAACCAGGCTCAGGCAAACGAACCAGCATCGCACTCGCTGAGCAGACGGATCTGGTGGGACGGACTCCAGTCACAGAGCCGCCGTCGGTGAGACGAGGGCTAGCACACGCCCGGTGAGCACCTCAGGTCACTGCGGAGCCGCCTCTCTCCGTGACCAGCCTGCCCTCCCAGCCCTTTCAGCCTGCCTCTGGCTGTTGAGGGTGGTGGTTAGGGACGGTGCGTCGAGCCATCGAGCTGCGCATGTCCTGGCCGCCTGGCGATCCGGCAGTGGCGTGACTCCATGTGGACTCTTGTAAAGAGTGGCCAGCACCGCTGACGCCCAGCAAATGACGGGTAATTAGTGTCGGCCTGACGCTCTGGGTACGTTTTACACCCGACCGCGGGCAGTGCAGGCCTGCGTCTAGCGGGTAAAGTACAGCTCTGCCGGCAACCTGGAGCAGTTGCCTGCGGGCTGAAGCACTGGCTGCATTTTCCACCGACCCTAAAAGCGAGGCACAATTGGCAGTGTGAGGTGCAATGTGAGGTACAGAGTGTGATGCGGAGTGAGTTGCAGTGTGAGACGCAATGTGAGGTGTAGTGTAAGGTGTAGTGCGAGGTACAGAGTGTGATGCGGAGTGAGCTGCAGTGTGAGATGCAGTGTGAGGTGCATTGTAAGGTGCATTGTAAGGTGCATTGTAAGGTACAGTGTGAGTCGCAGTGTGAGGTGCAGTGTGAGTTGCAATGGCAGGTGCAGTGTGAGGCGCAGTGTGAGGTGCAGCGGCACTCTCAGCTGCGGTCCGGTTCTTCTATCACTCGATGTAAACTCCGGATGGAAAATAGTGAACGGTGAAGCTGAGCATTGTTGGACAGCTAAAAAACGTGTTGGTAACGTGATGCTCGTGAGAACGAGACACGTGCGTTTGAAAATATACCAAACTTTGGAGAAACGATATGTACTGAGGGAGTGACGTGTACAAATATGCCTGCATGCCGAACATGACGGCACACTTCTTTCGTCATTGTGAGCATAAGGTTATCGACACGTTTTTTGATTTCATGGAAATGCTGCGTCTGCTATTTGCCGATGCAGTGAGATGATACGCAGAAACGTTATTTATCCTCATGATTGGCTTCAGTGCCATCCAATGCAAAGTGGACCAACTGCGTGCTTTGGTTTTAAGACAACCACAAATACCCTGCACATTGTCTGAGTGACGTCTGGAGCGAGCACCATCGATTGCGTGCTTCGGCTCCGAGAACGTGGCTTGATAGCACGCAAGGGCAGGGAGGTGTGGTTTCGGCTAGTATACAAACCACAAACCTGAAGCGCTGGTGCGGTTAGTCACGCACACATTGAGGCGCAACCGAAATGAATTATATACACAAGAGAATCTCCGATTCTGTTATCTAGAGTACCTGTCATTTTCCACGTGACCCGCGCTCCCACAGTTGAATCTGTAATCGTTTCCTCTGAAAACTGCTTGTCCTTCCCCCATTAACCAAAATGCCGTTCTTCGGCGTTTCGTGGATTCTATGCTTACGCCTATGCATTTAGCTGGTCCCGGACCCCGCTCGATTGTCCATCGGCATTCTAATGACCGGGCAATTAATCCTCGGACTCATTACTGACGAGATAAGTACAACGTGCCAGCCGCCGACGCCTGGCGGCATCCGGCGCCCAGTTATATCTAGTCACGGCAGTGTCAGGAGCCCAGGACCGGCACGCGGCGCCCTGACAGGAGTCCAGGACCAGCGAGAGGCGCCCTGACAGGAGCCCAGGACCGGCGCGGGGTGTCCTGATAGGAGCACAGGACCAGCACGAGGCGTCCTTAACCCACTCCGACGTGCGTCGGATGTTGGTTCGCCGATGCGCGTCCTTTGACCAGGGGCAGCGCGGGACGCAGGGGCGAGGGGTGGAGCACATCGAGTGAGGGGAGCTGCTACCCGTATCTGGGACATTTGCCCCCCATTTACCTCTCCTCAGAGGAAACGGCCTAACCCCCACCGGGGAGATGCACCTAGCGACTTCAGAACAAGTGAGAGGTCGAGAGCGGGCCAGGCCGGCAAAGAGGAGACGAAGCAGATTTCGAGCTGGGGCAAGAAGGACTGAACAGACAACAGTCCCAAGGCGTGAACGGGAGGGAGCAGCCTAAAGGGACCGGTCTTCACTCCACTCTCCAAATGGTATTATCCCTTGCCGGTTCCAGCGATCCGTACCGGCGCCGCTCCACTGATGCCCCTCCCCTTCCAAATACGCCCGACCGACTTGTTTGGACCCGGAAGTCTAACCTGGATGCGGTGCGCCATGGACGGCGTCCGCGGCATCGCACCCTTCCGCAGCAGCCGGACGGGCTGGCACGGATGTGGTTTGGATGGGAAACATCCCCGGAAAAGCGCCTGCAAGCCATGTGAAGCAGGTCTGCATTTCGTGGGATGCGTCTGAATTTCTCAGCATCCCCACCGACATCCCCGTTTTTACTGCTGCATGTTGGGCGAAGCCATAACTTCTCTGCAAACATCGGCAAGTATCTGCTGACAGCGGGTGGGTTTTGTAATGTCATGCTGCCAGCCACCATCCGTGATGGGGCGTTGTTGAGATCGCGCTGGACGGTAATAGCAGCATTATTGGCTTAGCAACGCTCGTCCCCAAGTGACCGTCCGTAAATGGGGCTATACGGTGTTATAAGCTGTGCTGTGCAGTTGGACGCGGGGCCCTCCACAGCTCTCGCTCTCCCCTGGTCTCATGGTCATCAGCGTCCCATTTGTTCTGGCCTTCCCAGCCGCCTCCCAGGACAGGTACATCTGCCGATCTCCCGCGCCCTGTGAGCCAACAGACGCGCCTCAGTCGTGAGTAAGCCATCGGGCTGCCGGCGGCGCGGTGACGTCGTGAGTTCGGGCGAGGCGGCCCGGAGTCATTGTTGTCATACTTGGGCACGTGTCTGGCTCCGGCGCGCCTGGCGCAGACGGCGGCGGGTTTTCCGGCCAGAGAACTTAGATAGCCTCGGCGCGGCGACGACGACCAACGGCGAACAGGCGCGGCAACATGAGACCAGAAGACGAATAAACACAACGAGAGGCAGTGGACAACCGTGGCGTGAAGTGAACCTAGAATGGGCGGAAAAGGCTTGGAGCGGGCGCCGCGGTGACAGGCGTGGCGGCCCCTGAAGGGAGCCGCGGTGGCAGCGTGGTGGCCCCTGAAGGGAGCCGCGGTGGCAGCGTGGTGGCCCCTGAAGGGAGCCGCGGTGGCAGCGTGGTGGCCCCTGAAGGGAGCCGCGGTGGCAGCGTGGTGCCTCTGAAGGGAGCCGCGGTGGCAGCGTGGTGGCCCCTGAAGGGAGCCGCGGTGGCAGCGTGGTGGCCCTTGAAGGGAGCCACGGTGACAGCGTGGTGGCCCCTGAAGACTAATCGCGGTGTGAAAGGGCTGTATGCCCGAGCTGCTCATGTGCGCCTGTGAGTGTAATCATTGCAAAATTTTCGCGGATGTATGTAGGGAAGCTTTGACTTTCGACGGTTGGAAGCGATACCACGTGCGCCATGCATGCATGCAGAACATTTGAAGCCCGAACTGGTTAACGTGACTTGTTAGTGGTTCCCGGGTTTATCGACATTACGCGCTACTTTACCGTCGTAGGTATGTGCTTCTTGATCTCAAGCGATCAGGCACGCTTCACATTTTTGGCACTACAATAGTCCCCTATCATGTCTGATCGTTCGCGGTATCATGTTTGGGACAATTTCGACCCATTGGTTTCAAACAGCACCTCCCGGTTTCCTGAAGGCCGACTGGATTAAGCACAGACCTCACAAAGCAGAAGTGGATTAATATGCTGCCGAGCAGCGCCCACCCAGCATCTCCATCAAAGGCATGCACACTCCGGGCGCCTCCCAATTCCACTTGCCCTTCTATGGTCATGTGGTTAAAGCCTCTGCTGTGAAGTGCCCGCGGTGCCGGCCCGCTGGTCAGTGGTTAAAGCCCCTCCTGTGGAGTGCGCGCGGTGCCGGCCCGCTGGTCGGTGGTTTAAAGCCTCTGCTGTGGAGTGCCCGCGGTGCCGGCCCGCTGGTCGTGTGGTTAAAGCCTCTGCTGTGGAGTGCCCACGGTGCCGGCCCGCTGGTCGTGTGGTTAAAGCCTCTGCTGTGGAGTGCCCGCGGTGCCGGCCCGCTGGTCGGCGGATCGACTCTGATGTCGAAATGAAGCGGCTCAGCGGAGACCGGGGCCGCGCCGCCTCCGTAAGCTGCTTTATTCGGCCAGGCTGGCCACTGGCGACTTCTAAGGCGGCTAATCTGTGCGGCTCTGGGAGTGGCCATGCTCGCTGGCCTGAGGGACCCCATGGAATGGTACGTCTGGGGGCTGGTCTTCGTGAACCACGGCCTTCCGTAGTTCTCGCGTGCATTGGCTGAATATTTTCTTCCTGTTTTTTCTCGTTTTTTTTTGTACGCATTGGTCTTGGTCCATATCAAAGGAGCGTCCAAGGAAGTGAGGGAGGAGGAGGGAGGGGAGACCGTTTGCGTTATCTAAATTCTTCCTGTGCAGCATCGTTTGGGTTATTACTATACTCATGAAGAAAGGTGAGAGGGGGTGGGAAGCATGACCTCTTGGCTCCCCGTTCGACGCGCGTCGGTGCCTGACGTTGGACCACTCGGCGTCGCCCCTCCCGCAGAAGATGGTGCGCTGGACGGTGCAGTCCAGAAACGACGCGAGCGGTACGTCCCGTGACGCTTCTATCAAAGCGTCCCGCTGGAGTGATAACGCACGCATCTCTGTATGCAAGCCTGGTGGTACAGCCCAGGAGGTCCACATTAGTAACATGTTTTTACCCTGTTAGCCCAGTCCAGGAGCGCAGAAAGATCTTTGCGAATCGGTGAAGGAACCTCAGCATCATTCAATACGGGCGGGGTTGCAGGCCGAGTGAGTCCTTCAAACCGGCCGAGGAATGTCATCCAGCATTACGAATGAGGTCGAAAGCCGAGCAAGCATTGCTTCAACAGCCAGAACTCTTTTAACTCGAGCAGAGAAGCCATTAAGCTAAATTCTCCATATCTTAAGTACATGAGCGTTTGTGATAGGCTGAGGTCCGCCTACCACATTGCACTGTGGATAAAATGTGGCCTTCCCCATTCATTTACCATGCCTGACGTAAAATTTGCTCATTGCGAAAATGCTGCTCCGCAGTGGTCAAAACCGTGCACAGACCACGACACGGCGTAACAGCAGCATAAGACTGGCAGCGTTCAACGCAGGAGGGGAAGAACATTGGTGCTGACAAAAGTACTGGTCAATGGGCAGACGCGCAGACGTCTTGTAGTTTGTCATTTGTGGGGGTTTTAAGGATGTCATAGCTCGGCAACTAGAGCTCATAAAGACGTGAAACTGCCTGCACATGTTAGGCGAATGTGCAGGACGCAAACTGCTGGGCGATCCCAACACGCTCTGATCCAGGGGCTTCCCGGTGATCGAATCGAACGGGCTGCAATCCATGTTCAGATGTTCCAAAACCGGTCTCGAATGCACCCTGCTTTGTCTAAAGTCGAGAGGGATGGAACCATGCAACCAATACAGACGCTTAGACAAGGACTCTGAGACTATTATCTGCACACAATATATGCGTTTTTTTGCGCAATAGTTTTGTCACGGTCACTGAAAACGACGAATACCAACTTTCTCTGTCTAGTTAGCTGGAACTGCCGGCCCATTCTCGGTGTGATTTGCGAATGAGCGCAAGAGCGTTGCGCGTCGGATAAGCAGCCCCATGATGACCCAGCGCAGGCCAGAGCGGTGCTCATCGTGACCACTGTGGCGCAGGCGTGCCAGACGCAAACCATCGCCGACAAGGCGGCGCTCCACCCACCGGCGGTACACGGGCCGACGAGCATGCCGACCCACTGCGGACGGCCCCGGGTAGCGCACGCCGCCAGCGCTCCGCACTGGTCACGCGTACGCACTGTAGCGACGAGGCCAGCGTCACGAGGCTGGCCCGTCACGGATGAGCAGGTTATGGCGGGCCCTGCAAGTGCCGCTGTGGTCGGCCGCCGCCGTGGGCACGTTGCGGGGACGCGTGTAGCGGTGACGCGCGCAATCTAGATCGAGGGTGATGCCGTGCCTCTCGCTCGGGCCGCTTGCTCACAAAACGAACCGGGTCCGAATCTCACAGTGTCCCGCCCCCTAGACGCCAGTGCTTCGTGCAATGGTGTCCGCGTGGCCGTTTGTAAAGAAACGGCCTGCTTATGCTAGGCGCGGGCCGTTGGCAGTGGGTCCGCACACGGGGCCACCACATCGCCGATGAGCCAAACACTGCGGGACCAATGAAATCAGAGCTGACCTCGTGACCTCACCTGACCGCTCAGGAGCTCTCAAGGGAGCTCATTGGTGGAGCTCCCCCGGCCTCTCGCTGGGTCAACGTGTGGTCATCTGCTGGACAGCGAACCCCCTTGGGTGCCGAATTCCGATGAAAGGTGAACGTGTCAAATCCACCAACAGAACACATTTGGACAATTTCCTAAATCCTTTTGGTTTGTTTCAACCGGGTTTTGATATGATCCATGTACTGACAACAGACCTTCTTCTGAGACAACTGACTCGGTTTGTAATCAACTCGGTCGCCTAATGTCGCATGCCGGTCCAACCGCTGGTCCAACAGCGACCGCCAAATGTGAATTCCTGTGCGTTTTTAGTGTTGCTGGCGGACGCATGTATTATGTTATGCGTCTCTGCCTTTCGTGATGTCGGGCAGTTTATGAAAAATGCTTGCAAGTATTGTGTGCTGTTGTGTTTAAATTGTGAGATCATTTGCACTGGAAGGTATGTGTAGGCGATGTCTTGCACAAATAACATTGAAAACCCGGATTGGCCTCTGATAGACGAGTGTTGTGTCTAGTTGATATTCTATGTCCGCCGCTCGTGAACGTGTCCGGCGCACGTGACACGCCCGGTCCGACTGACCCCCCCTTCGTCTGCGGCAGGCGGCGGCGAGCGCCGTCTGAATGCTGGGCATTCTGCACGCTGAGAGCGGCGCCCGGAGCCGGATGGAGCCCACGCGCGGCTCCGCCCGCTACGGCGCCTCCTCGGAGCCGGAGCCGAGCCGGGCCGACGCCAAACCGTCCCACCGCGCCTCCCACCGGCGCACTCGCCATACGCACCGGTGGGTCGCGCCCGCCGTGGGGGTCCTCGTTAGAGGTGCAGGATTTTGGGACCACAGGCCCGGCAGCCGACGCTGAAGCCTTGTACACTGACAGGCGGTTGTGCAGTGATGCATGCAGTTCCAAAGCCGGCACCTTGCCAGTGGCTGATCATGTCTATCGTGTACACTGAAACCTAGTAACAGCACCGATATGAGGCAGAGTTTGCCGGGTCTAAGCCGGTGCCCACTCATCCTGACTGGTGCCCGCGCGCGGCCGATATCGACTTTTGGATTTCGGAATCTCCTCCCCGCACGCCCACGTTTGCAGGTGGCTTTTTTGTGGAGAGCGCGGGTTGTGCAATCTATTCTCTTGCAACCAGCGTGGGGTTCCTGACTACAACATTGTTCTGTCAAACTCGTCAAGATCAGATACAATGAAGGATCTCCAGCTTCTTAACGCATACCGCGCAGGGAAGCGTTTCTGGTAGAGCGCCGGTGCGCCTCCTCTGAGTTAACACTCGCCTTATCATAACATGCCATAGGCGGACGGACTGTTCACAGCACCCTTGCTATAGCCGAAGCTGTGCATCACACCTTATGACGTATTGTGAGAATTCACGTGACCTCCGTATACCCGGGAATGACGGGGTGAATGACTTCGCGCATTTTCCCAGCTTTTATGGGCCACGATTACACGATGGCATGCTCGGCACTCCTTTGTATTGCTTCTTGGGTACAGCGGTCATTCTAGCTATAGCTTCGCGCCGCCCTGGTCGCATGGCACAATGGTGATGAGATCTGTAACAACAGGGTAGTTAAGGAATTGCCAAATTCACATGCTGCGTCGTATTCACACGTTGGTGTCGCACCTACGTGACCCAGCCCTCCGTTCGCACAGGACCCGACTGGACGAGCCCTTCGAAGCAGCCGCCTCTTCAGTCTCCACCGCAATGGCCGCGTCGACCGGGCTGCCACCGTCGCCGCCGCCGCGGGACGTGCTGGAGGTGCAGATCATGCCACAGGACAGCTGGGGCGACGGCAGGCCGGCCGGCACCGCCAGCGGCACCGCCTCGGACGTGTCCACCTCGCTGCCGGACCTGGGCGTTGCCGCGGCGGCCGACGCGCCCTCCCCCGGTCTGCGGCGGCGACGCCGGCTGGCTGCGGCCGCCGCCGCCGGCGTGGCGCTCTTCGCCGTGCTCTCGCCCGTGGTGCTGGTGATCCTGCCGCGGACGCAGCTGCTGGAGCTGACGCCGGAGCAGCTGCAGTGCGGCGCCGAGTGCGACGGCACGCTCGTCTCCCTCGCCTTCCGGCTGGCCATCCTGCTGGCCGGCTCGTGGGCGCTTTTCCTGCGGCGGCCGCGCGCCAGCCTGCCGCGCGTCTTCACCTTCCGCGTCGCCACGCTCGTGCTGGCGTTCCTCTTCACCGCCGGCTTCTGGGTCTTCTTCATCGTGCGCGTGCTGAGTGAGCGAACGGAGATCCGCTACTACACTGTACTTCTGCTGGCCGGTGGGCTGGTGGATGCGCTGCTCTGGGTACACTACCTGGCGGTGCTGCTGCTGGAACTGCGGCACGCGCAGCCTCGCTACGCCGTGCGCGTGGTGCGCAGCCCCGACGGCCAGTCGCGGCTGTACGCGCTCGGGCCGGCTGAGCATCCAGCAGGCGGCTGCGCACGTGCTGGAGCGGTACCAGGCCGACTTCCCAGAGTGCACCCCGCAGCTGGAGCGGCTGCCGGGCGGGTCGTCCCGCAAGGGCAGCGTCACGCATTACAAGTACTATGACGTGGACGGTTCGGCGGCCGGCTCAGCCGTGCAGGTGAGGCTGCTGTAGGACCGAGCTGCTCCATCCTGTCACGCTGGCCTCGGAGACCATACGTTACCGAGGGCAGCGGTGGGGCTACAGACAGAATGGATCAGAAGGAGAGGTGTCCTGTGTCACTTTGCCGTACGGTGCCACACGCATCAATCACGGTCCGATGCTTCAGAACCACGATTCCTCCTATGCTCGTTCGCTGGCCTGCTGTGACTGTGGCCGCCCCGTACTGAGCGCGCCCCGCCGCCCCCAGCCGGCGCGTGCTGGCTTCCCTCCTGCGCAGGGCAGCTGGCCGCCGGAGGGAGACGCGCGCCGGGGTCGCTGCAACGCTCGGGCGGCCGTTCATCACGACCCCGGGCCCTGCGGATGGCTCATTTGGGGTCATTATGGAATTCTATGGATTGCTTTAGCGGCGATTACCCCTAATCGCTGACTTGACAACAGTGTTTAAGCATCTTCCACCCATGCATTTTCGTAATGCGATTTTTACGACACAAACCCGGGTCATTTGACGTTTATTGTTCACTTAGAGTGTGTCTCAGACATCCCACTTCCAACCAGTTCATCGCATACAACGTCCCCAGCGCTGCGCACATGCAAATGGCTTCCTGCGTCAGGCTCCAGATGATAGCTTTGCTTTACTTTATTTGATTGGGGTTTCGGAAAACTGAGTTGGTGTCGTTAAACAGTTTGTGAGCTCTCCGATTTTGGAAATTCGCTGCTTTAATATTTGAGATTTGGTGTCCTTTTTCAATCGCACTTATGTGCGCATCATTAATTTAAATACACGAGACATTACCTAGGCACCCACATGTCTACAGGGCACGGTCATGGCACTTCTACGCTGTCCCTCTGCGCGGGCGGTCGTGCGATGTTCTGTACAAGGCCGCTGCATGCAACTGTGCAATGTGTCTCCTCCAATTTGCTGCGAGCGGACGTACGATGTCTATTGTCTAGGTTGCAGCATACAATTGCGTGACGCGTCGGCTCTAGTTTGTTGTTGCCATTGGTGCTTTACGACACACTCAGATGCTGAGACTATATGGCTATGGGCTCTCACCTGGCCAGAAACGCGGACACTGCGGGGAATCAAACCGAGCACGTTTGGTTTCCTGGACGCGCGGCGGTTCTAGTTTCCTGCATTCTGCTGAGTAACGTGATGGCCATGATTTGCTTAATCCAACCGCATGATGCGTCAGCTCTCGTCCACCGCTTGCATACTACGCGATTGGTCGACTCCCATTGAAGGCATATAACTGTATGACGTGTCTTCAACTACCGGGTGTATACGAAGCGATTGGTCGACTCCGGTCCACGGCATATAACTGTATGATGTGTCTTCAACCACTGGGTGCATACTACGCGATTGGTCGACTCCGATTCACGGCATATAACTGTATGACGTGTCTTCAACCACCGGGCGCATACGACGCGACTGGTCGACTCCGATTCACGACATATAACTGTATGATGTGTCTTCAACCACCGAGCGCATACGACGCGACTGGTCGACTCCGATTCACGACATATATCTGTATGTCTTCAACCACCGGGTGCATACAATGCGACTGGTCAACTCTGGTTCGCAGTATACGACTATATAGTTTGTCGGCTAATGCCTGCTGTATATGGTTACGGTCGTGCGGCGGCCCTTGTTTAACACAAACAGGTGCAGCTATGTGATATGTCGGCTCTTCTAAATAGCTAAGCCTGACCTATTAATCCGTGCATCTGCGTGTGTATGTGTCCTCATTTCCTATCCCCGTGTACAGCACAAATCGCTTCGCGGATGACAGGTAGATGTACAGACAACACGAGTGCAGCCTTGATAATGCTCCATAGCATAAATCCTCATCAGTTCGATAACGCTCTCCGTCAAAGGTAGTGTGATAATGGGTCATGTTCTGTTGTCAAGCAAGGAAGCGGTCTTCGAATGAGGGGCGGGAATAATGCATACCGAAGGCAACGGATCAAAACGTGGGTCGAAATAGTTCGCCAGTGGTGGATCCGTCGGGCGATTACTACTGCAAGCATGAATTATGGCATATATGAAATCTCCCGGACATGTGGAAAACACAAGCGATTCTTGTTTGGGAGACGCTCGTGACCACTACACCCGGCTCTGTGATGCATTGGTTCTCGTTTGTCAGTTCCCGCTCGCTGTACAACCCCGGTCCCCCCCCCCCCCCGCCCCGCCATGTGACTTGACTCTCTGTGTAACGATCATGGTGTGATGGCTCTAGCATGCTGTGTACGGATGTGCAATGTGTCGGGTCTAATTCAATGCGCATAGTTGAATGGTGTGTTAGCGCGAATTCGTTAGGTGCCTTAGCCGATTTGTCCTCGCCAAGTTGCTGGTCACGAGTGTGCACTGTCTGCTGTTTAGTTTAGTTTAGTTTAGGCTGCTGAATGCCGCTGTGCCTGTGTCAAGTCCAGTTTCTCACACTCGACAGTGCGATGCTGTTTGACGGCACGTTCGCTGCGTCAGGCCTGGTTGGCTTGAGGGGTGTCCAATGTGTCCACCGTAGTTCTCTGCGCCAGAGCTGCGAGGCATGGCGGCCACTCGCTGCGCATATGGCGGGGTGACGTGCCCGTCCGATTGCTATGGTCGCCAGCCATCTCACAGATGCTCCATAACTACCACCGAGTGTCCACTTAGCGGCCTGCTTGCTCCGTCCGCAACGACCACTTCCCTGCTTAGCGTGCGCCTGGTGGGTACCCGTGCGAGCGCGGTTCCGCTCGGTGACCGCAGCTGCTCGCCGCGAGCCGACGGCCTGCGCCGCCGGGACGGCTGTGGAGGAGCCACCGCGACAGCCCGCGCCGCCGGGACGGCTGTGGAGGAGCCGCCGCGACAGCCCGCGTCGCCGGGACGGCTGTGGAGGAGCCGCCGCGACGGCCCGCGGTCACGTGGCCTGGAGTGCGGTCCGCGGTGGGGAGCACGTGACCAGCGGTCACCGCCCCTCGTGGCGGCGGACACCCAACGTGCCGCCGGCCGCGGCGCGCTACATTATCCGAACATGTGAACGCTGTGCGTGGACGCCATTGTGGTGGACACGTGTCTGGGAAGCACAGCATGTGGATAATTACATATTGTATGTTAAGAATGGTGTAATATAAACTACGTGCAATGTGATGCCAGTGATCACGAAGAGTGTGCATATACGACATAAATTAACATGTTATGTATGATCTACGTGATACCATTGAGCATGATATACCCGACATATGTGATGTAACTGATCATGATATACGTAATGTATGTGATATAGCTTGTTGAGTACGAATATGTCTATGTTCCTACTGCACACGCAGCCCGCAGTGAGTGCTTGAGGGGCCTCAGACACCTGGCCTGGTCGCCTGTTCCTCTCCACACATCGGGCCGATACACACCTGAATGCCTGCGATGCCAGCCTTCGGCTGTGCTCTGCTGGCGATACCCGCGGGGCCATTGCCGCGTTTCCGCCAGAGCCCAGCGTGTTGGCAGGAGCGAGGCATGCGAGCCTGCGACCCGTCCCTGTGACGCAATTCCAGCGTTTCTCGCCGTGCCCGGCAGCGACGAGGCATACATTATGACCCCGAATGGGACGGCCTGCGTGCCGAGCTGGACTTGTCCTCCGCGTAGGAATGAGTCAGTTCTGGTATGCAGAACGGAAGATCGCGCTGCGTCACCGCCGGCCGCCGGCAGAGCGCCCTCAGTGATCATCGGCCGGAAAAACCGGTCGTTCTTCTCAACAGGCTCAACCCTTTTGTTCGGTGTTTGCTGGCTCTTGGCGTGCCGCATTCCCGGCGTTTATTTACTGGACGGATAGAAAAATTGTGTATAGAGCGCTACTTGCATTTTGGTGGATACTGGCATCATTGTCAATACTTGTTGAAGGGAGACTGGTTGCTACTTCA
Source organism: Pollicipes pollicipes (assembly GCF_011947565.3). Taxonomy (NCBI): domain Eukaryota; kingdom Metazoa; phylum Arthropoda; class Thecostraca; order Pollicipedomorpha; family Pollicipedidae; genus Pollicipes; species Pollicipes pollicipes. Next base: position 8,187,519 of record NW_023596420.1, read on the forward strand.
TGCTTCAGTCAGCGACTATCCCTATAGCGTTTCTGCACGGGTAAACATCATCCGACTGTGTAGTTGCTTCTGCCAGTGCCCGGCCGACGGCCCTTCGCTCCGGTCCACACCTGACCCGACCTGTGCGCCATTCCAGACCCCGCCTCAGGACACTCCCAGCAGCCGGCGCCGGGAGGGTTCTCATAACGAGCGCTACCGCGAACAGCACGAGCAGGAGCGCCGCGTGCGGCGGCGACGCGCTCGTCTGATGACGGCCGCCGAGGAGGCCTTCACGCACATCACACGGCTCAAGGACGGACAAGGTGGGACAGGACGTGCCTTGCCCATGTCGAGGAGGTTTACCCGCATGGTCTGTCCGTTTGTCCACGGTCTGTCCTCTCCAGCTGTGACTCAGATGTCACGCTTACTCGGCGGGTTTGGCGCGACGTCCGGTCGGGAGCGCGAGGCCATGCACGCCCGCCCACTGGTCTTGCGTCAGCCGGTTGACATGACCTGGGCCACCGTCGTGCCCATGCAGACCATGTCGACTACATAGATCAGTTCGCCGCGTGCCGCAATGCACTACAAAGGTCACGTGTCAGTCACGAAAGAATGGGAGACTGATGGACGATGACTGCCGTTCCTTGCTAGTGCCAACGTGTCCCTCCCTGCGTCCGCCGCCAGGCCCGGCCGCGCCGATGGAGCCGTACGAGGCGGCGCAGGCCATCTTCCCCACCATCGCGCGCTCCCTGCAGCGGTATCTGCGCGCCACGCGCCAGCAGCCGCGCCCCAGCGTCGAGGCCGTCCTGGCGCACCTGGCGCAGTGTCTGGCGCACGACATGTCGCCGCGCGCCTTCCTCGAGCGCTACCTGGCGGCGGCGCCAGCGCTGCCCAGCGGCGGCGCGGGCGAGCAGAACTGGACGCTCGTGAGCGTCGCGTCGGCGTACCGCGCGGGCCGCCGAGGGCGTGGTGTTCCAGCTGCGACGGCACGACGTGTCGCTCCTGTGCTCCGTGCTCCAGCTGCCGCACTTCAGCCTCGCCGAGGAGATCATCGACCCCAAGAGCAACAAGTTCGTGCTACGGCTCAATAGCGAGACGTCGGTGTAGCGCGGGGAAGACGGTCCGTGTAGCGCGGGGAGGAGGGTCGTGCAGGGGGGGGGGGGGGGGATAGGCTGTGCACACCGGCGAATGGTCAGCGTGTCGCGTGTCGCCCGTCGGTTTGCAGCTACGCTGTTGTTTGACAAGCCGCGTCCAGACGACGTGCAGAACGTCCCGTGCCTGTACGGCGAAGCACGAGACGCCTGTCGTCAGTGTTACAACCGCGCTCGTTGCAAGAGCTGCATTCAGATCCGTGTTGCGCGCTAGAGTGTCCTTCCAGGGTCTGTCCGGGTGATCGTGAGTCGCTTGTTCCGGCGCTCAGACGGACGACAAGCGACAAGCAATGAGGAGGGCAAAGCGACGGTCAAATTCGCTCTAGCAGGCAGGTCAGGTCATGTGAATGTAGACCGAGAGGTGACTGCTGCCGTCTGTTGACCCGCTCGCTCTCCGCACCCGCTGATGATTCCCTGCCCGCCTGGTCCGCCTAGGCGGTCCGTCCCGCCCCGACAGCGCTTAGCTAGTTAGCTCACTCTGTACCATGGCCGCACACGTGGCCTCCACCCTAGCCGTGCGTGAAGCGGTCGCTGCCGAGCCGCGCAGTTCCCGGCCAGCCCTGCAGTCTCTTCCGGCGAGCCGATGGCCAGCGCCGCCGCCGCGTGCGGCCGCTGCTGTCACACTGGTGTTGTTGTGTTGGAGTTACGACTGCATCGAGTTGCACAGAGCGCTCCCCAGTGAATTAAACGACGACCGTGGTCAGAGCCTGGGGCTATGCATGGCTTTCAACGGGGATTATATCTTGCGAATGTATTCAATAAACAATCCCTTACCAGCCTTCCAGGTTGCAGCCCAGAGGCAATGCGCCGGCGTCATCCTGGTGACGTTTTGGAATATAATCTTGCACAAACTTGATGCGTATGTCAACGCTCCATGGAACCGGCTACCGGCTATGTGTAACGGCTAGCTGTGCCTGGGACAGCAGCCCATCAGCCCGTGATCTGCTCGCCATCCAGCTCGTGACCCCGTGGTCCGCAACGCACATCAGCAGTTTGGATCCATCGGCCCGCCGGCCGGATCTGCGATCGCAGTAACCGCCGATGAGGACCAAAGCGAGGAAATCTCGCGCCATCCAAGTGCCCAGCTTTAGGCGGCGATATCGTCTAGACGAGCCGTCTTCCGTCATGGGGTCACACCTCGCGCTGATGGAGCCGAACCGTTGGGCCGAGGGGTCGCACCAGCCGAAGTCCGCCGCTGCCGCCGCCAAAGGCTGGCAAAAAGCGTCCTGCGGCCGAGCCGTGGCGGACCGTGGCGGACGAGCGGCGCGAAATAACACTGTTTTCGGCACGCCAGGGCAGTCATGTCGATTGTCTTTATCAAATTACGCACGCCGCGCACGAAAATCAAAAGAGGAGAGACGACAAAGAGGAAAGGCCAGCATACTGTTAACATGAAAGCACACGATGTGTCATATTACTAAACGTGACGATTGCAAATCGGACGTGATCTCTTCCAAAATTATCCATTCAACTGATTCGCAATTCAATCATATAATCATTTCACAACACTCATTCGCCAATTCATTTTATTCATTCCTTCGGTAATTCATAAGCTGTTTTGCTAATTCCAAGCATACCTCTGAAAACGGCACGGACGGCTGCACAAACGAAACCGAAATTTGCACACGTGACATGCTCACCTTTGTGGCGATCTAAGACGAAAAAGTTCTAAAAAAAGATATAGGAAAAAGACACTTTGAATGTGAAGGCGAAACCGGTTGAGCGAAGGGGAAGCCGTCGGGGACATCACGACGTTCCGTTCAAGTGCAGGTGTTAATCGGAGGCATCACGACGTTCCTGTGACGAGGTCCCAGGAACGATGAATTTAGCATCGCTTCTTGCAGGAGACGGCCGGTTCACTAAGATTAAGTTCACATGTATCTTATGTCCGGAGACGTGGAACTGCTTAACGAGCATTGGGTCCGAGTAAACCATAAATGCTGAACAGCTCAAGCATGTTAAATGAGACCCATCTCACACAGCTGGGACGCGAGTTAAGATTGCGTCGCTGCTAATGGCGCTGCAGGCGCCGACGCGTCACTTCTTCGCGCAGTGGAGCCAGCAGCAGCAAACGCAAACGATTGCGCGGATTGCCACGAAAGGTGCACTGAACGGGTCAGTCGGCTCCACAAACGACGGTTTCAACGTTCGTGGTGGCTTAACGACCCGGCATCCGTTCGCGCCCATGCGACACTGGTGTCGGTCACAGTGCGCGTGACGACGGGCAGGTGTTGACATTTAACGATGAGAAGCTTCTCGGACGTGCAGGGGGATCAAGTTTTGCACAGGCCCAGACGCTCAAGGACGCTGAGACGCATTTCGAAAGACGCATTTCTTATACCGGTATGTAACCGATAACCAGGGTACTACGGAAGCTGTTGCTATTAGCCGTTGTACTAAATGTCTATGATACGGCACTAAATGTCTATGATTGACGTTGGGTTAAAAGTATCTTGCAGCTCCAGCTCCGCTAAGTTGAGGATTACCACTCACAGGGGACGTCAGATTGGCTAGCATCGGTACATCAGCGCTGACCCACCGTTTTTCGTAATAGGGGCGACTGATTGGGGGGGGGGGGGGCGACATCTCTGGCGTTTCCAAACTAATATAGAGCCTGGCAGAAAACATCGGCGGGTTGGCCTCAATGACATCTCGCGATCGGTACCTGCCTTTATGAAGTCAATAATTGACTTCATAAAGGCAGGTCAGACGTCCAATTTGGAAGAAAATCATGCTTTTCGGCCTTACATCAGTCCTACGAGATCATGACTTGAGGCGATACAAAACACAAACAGAAGTGTTCAATGTTCAGTTCTGAGTCTAAGGGCACATGTTTTTGTGCTTTGAGCATACATTTATGATATATGGGGCCATTAATATAAAAACGTCGGCCGACGATGCCGCGTACAATCCGCGGCATTGTCGGCTGCCGCCCGCCCTCCCTCCTGGGCTGTAGATCGTCGTGCAGCGCTCCTAAACAAATAGTCACAGCTCCGAAACCAACCTAGTTACACGCCCTTGGTGACTAAATGCACGCAATGGAGGGCCGTAGGCTACTGAGAATTCGGACGATGCTGCACAACATGCCGAAGCGGTATCCTAAAAAACCGATGCCATTGGGCTTGCATCCACTCCCTCTTTCCCTCATCAGAGGAAAAGTTAAATAACCTTACCGTGCAGAAAAGCTTAACACGGACAAGGGTCCGTGTAATCCATGAATGACGAGTCTCCCAGGTAACAACTGACGTACATTTTGCGTCACTCACGCAAGAGTCAATGTCACGTGGCGGATAGCAACGCTCCCGGTGCCGACGCCGCCTCTCCGTGCAGATAATCAGGCTGAAACCGCTGTAAGATCTCTTCGGCATTCGTGAAAAGGGTTCGTCCAGACTAAATAATATATTCTTATACAGGAACGGCGAGGTAACATTCAAATTGGAGCCAAAATGTCCAATGAGTGGCGTTGCACCCAATAAGCTCTCCACAAAAACAGCCGAGCAAACGCTCTCACGTGCTCACCTTGCACCTGCATCCTCCCACGTATCACTGAGAAGTCCCGACCCGGCGCGCCGCTCACACCACACGAGCCGGCCAGTTACCAGCTCCGCCACACCGTGCGGCGGCGCGTCCCACGCGCCGCCCCGGTGGTGGGGCGCGTCTGCTGAGACCGGCACGCGGCCGGCTGCGTCCCGCCCCGCCCCGGTGGTGGGGCGGGTCTGCTGAGGCCGGCACGCGGCCGCCCGCGTCCCGCCCGGCCCCGGTGGTGGGGCGGGTCTGCTGAGGCCGGCACGCGGCCGGCTGCGTCCCGCCCCGCCCCGGTGGACGCTTCTCCCACGGCAGGGAGTTCAAAGCCCGGCCCGGCTCAGGTCAGGTCAGGTCAGATCAGGCGCGGCGCGCAGCTGTGCCGACCGCGGCCCACCATCGCATCCCACGGGGCGTCGCGCAGCACTACCGTCCAGCCCGCGCATCCCACCGCCGCAGGCGAGCTCGCCAGAAAACCAGGAGACAGGTCCCGGGAAGGGTCGGGTCCCGCAGGGTCGGTCACATCACACAGACGTTCGCAAGAGCACCCCACGCAGACTCCGACGGCTGGACGACGGCGGAGCGACAGCGGACACTACCGCAGTCCCCTGACCCAGCCCGGCCCGGCCCCACCCTGGCCGGCAGGAGGATGAACGCTCCGCCGCGGCCAACACGTCGCGTCCGAGCAAAACGTGGTCCGCGCCCGGACGCCGGCACGCGCACTCGCGCGACAGCGATAAAATATCCCACAGCGGAATAGGTAACAACGGATATGGCATTTGTGCTCGCTCCCAACAGCCAACAGAGCGTCTGAGAACACCAGCGGAAGAGACGGGACCGTCACGCACGCAGCGATCGGCGGCGCGGCGGACCGGCGGGAGCGGGGATCGCGCCCGGCTGCCCGCTCCGTCGGCGGGCGCCGGTATTGCACAGCCTGCGCAGGCGACAGCGCCCGGTCCCCGGGCAGCGGCGCGCCTCAGGGGTCCCTGCGCGGTCAGCACCGACAGAGGGGCCCGGCGCGGTCGCCCGGCCCGGCCAGCCGACGGACGCGCCCCCACAGCCCGCCAGTTTTGTTGACGCGTCGTCCGGGTCACACGGCGCGCTCATGCGGCCAACACCGCGGATTGATGCGCAGAATCGCCGCAGGGAGAGAGACAATGACACCTAGTGACCGACGCGGCCCGACATCTCCGATGAAGATAATGACACCAACGACACCCTGATGCGGACGAGCACCGATGACACCTCCGATGCGGAGGTCGACACCGACGACACGGGCGCGACACGCTCCCCACCACGTCCACGCGCCAGAAAAATAGCACTCCTCTCTGATACCAATACAGCCATGCGCTCACACCGCAATAGCCTCCGCCGTCACATACACACACAAACACACACACACACACACACACACGCGCGCAGAGACGGACACGCGCGCGCTGCCTCACGCGCCGCGCCGCGCCCGCCCTCTGCGCCGCCCTCCAGGCCGGCCCTTCACCAGGCGCGGTTGACGTACTCGTTGAGGATGCTCCTGGCGATCTGGATGTCGTTCTGCGAGATGGTGAGCGCCCGCAACACGGCCCGCTGCGAGTAGCCCTCGGCGCACAGCTTGGCCAGGTGACTCAGCCGCAGATTCTCATACGATATCACGCCGCCCTCCTTGCTGCCGACCCCGGAGGCGACCGTTACGCCCGGCCCGCTGCGTGCGGGCGGCAAGAGCGAAATGCGCCGCTCTACCGGCGGGTTCACGGCCGGGCAGACTGCGGTTTGGAATAGGACCACGGCCGCGGACGCTCTGAGGTTTCGTTTCTCCACTGACTGATCGCGCTTAAGATGCTGACCTGGATCTACTTGTCCGAGATGTGCAGCAAGTGACACTTTCACATGACGCCATCTACAGGATGTCCAAAGAACTGTCTTGTAAGCCACCGAAGCAGCTAAGGATTTTGCAAAAGCCAGCCATAACGTGGCCAACCTTCAAGTGGTCCGTATGCTCTTTCATGTCAACGCCAACACCCGACGCGGCGGCACCACTTACCCGGGACCCGCGAGCGAGGGCGGCGGCGGTGACGGCGGCGGCGGCGGCGGTTTGTGGTGCTCGTGTGGAGCCTCGACAGTCATCGGGCACGGGCTGGCTGCAACAGAGCGCCGCCACCGCCCAGTCAGAACAGGCCCGCCGGCGGCTCCGCCACTGTCCCACACCCCGGCCCCGCCAGGCGCGCCGCGGCGCGGAGCCAGGCCATACACGTGATGACGCAACTGTGCCGATATTGGCACGCTCGACGAACCACCCATGAGTGCGTGCACGCTAGCAGGATAGCGGCAGATGGAACGCGAAATTACGACCCACCTGTCGCCCCCCACCCTCCCCCCCAAAAAAGATACACACACTCACGCCCTCTGCTGCCGACGAGCGCGTTCTGGTAGTCGTGCGCCGGCTGCCAGGGCGGCTCGGGCGCGTCGCGCTCCGGCGGCGGCGCCAGCGCGCGCGCGTGCCGCTCCGATGCCGTCTCGGGACGACAGACCCGCGGCGCCGGCACCGGCGTGCGCGGCGCCGGGCTGGCGGCCGGCGGCGGCCGGGCCGGCTCGGGCGGCGCGCGCGCCTCCGCCGGCGGCCGCGGGGCGTCGGCGACCGACCGCGCGCCGCGCAGCGGGTCCGAGGACGAGCGGCACAGCTGACTCGGCTCCGGAGCGGGTCTTGGGGACGGGCTGGGCACGAGGGCAGGTCGGCAGGTCGGCGGCGGGTCGGCGGAGGGCCTCGGCGGTGGACTGGCCTCCGGGGAGGCCCTGGGCAGGAGGCCCGGCTCTGGGGTAAGCCTGTGAGCGGGGCTGGGCTCTGGAGTCGGCCAAGAGGATGGCAGGGGCTCTCCGGCGAGCCGCGGAGAGCGGCCAGGCTCCGCCGTGGTTCGGCAGGGATCCGGAGCAGTCCTGGAGGGCGAACCGGAATCCGCTGCGGGTCTGGGGGGCGGGCTGGACTCTGGCGTGGACCTGCTGATAGGGAAGATGTTTGAGCTGGGCCTGGGAGGCAGACACGGCTCCGGGGTGAGGTGGAAGGGCGGGTTCGGCTTCAGGGGCGCTCGAGGGGGCAGGCATGGATCCTGAGGCGCCAGCAGTGAAGACGTGGAGGCGAACGCCCGGTCTCTCTCCGTCAGAGCGCCCCGACCAAAGCCTGCCAGTCAGATGAGCGCCGTCTGTTGCTGGATCGTCGCAGCCCTCCCCGGTCACTTATTGCTGGGAGACTAGCAGGCAAGGGTCATATTTTGCTCACAGTGTCTACCTGCCACCCGCCAAAATGGCCTCGCGCGTGCGTCAAGATATCGGGCTGCGTACAGTATGCACTGTGTGGTCTCGGGTCGGATACAGGGGGTGCTGGTTCAGCAAGGTTTAACCCATGTCCCTTCCCCCATTGGTCACATCCTCACGGCTGTGTCCCACGCCAAACACCCCTTATAGAGCCTCAGCGCTCCGCTTATCCGCAGCGGTGGTCTAACCGTGGCAACAGCGCCGTCCTCCACGGCACTGATCTGCCCTCCCCGATCGTTGGTTACTCCCACGCGCTCATGGAAGCGCTCCTACATCATTGATTTACGACAACGCCTTCCGACGTGGCTGAAAATACCGACCGATTACAGTATCGGTCAAGTCTGCTTATTGCCGACAAGAACGCTTTTAAGTATTCTTCCTAGGCCTGGGTAGCAGCAGCAAAATCTGCCAGACGAAATCCCAATGCAGCATGAAATAGCCCATTCGTAGCATGATCAACCGTACACAGTACGTAAATCCAGCAGAAATGATGACTCGCTGAAAAAAATATAGGGAATCAAAAAGCCAGAACACCTTTAAAGCAGACCAGTCTGATCAAAAGCGGGCACATATATCAGATTTAAGTATCATTAACACCACAGCCTCGATCAATCTCGGCCGACAGCGGACCTGGCACGGGCAGCCTGGGTCGGCAGTAACGTGTCCCCACATGCGGGTTGTGCTCACCCGTGAGCGTAACGCGTGCTCCCGCGAGTCAGTGATATCCGTGCCCTCACCTGGATGCAGCCTGGCCGGTGCCTCGCCGGAGTCCGAGTCCACTCGCGTCATCTGCTGCGCCTCGACGGAGGACAGCTGGTGCGAGCTGGGGCAGAGCGGGACCATGTCAGTCACCGCACGGTCGGCGCGAGCCGGGTCCGCGTGACAGAGACCGCGCCGTGGGTGCGAACGACAGGGAACGTTTGGAGATCACAGCGTCGGTCTCGTCCGGGGCAACGACTGCCGCTGGTCAGAGGCCACGAAACGGCTGAGACGGTAGCCGGGGTCAGACTGTGGGAAATGGATAGAACCCGGCCTTATCAACGGGCTACGAGACGCAGCGTGAACGCTAGAGGCTGACTGACTGGTCGCTAAAAAGCTCAAATAAAATCAAAACAGGCAAACAAAAAAGTAGGTGCTAAGGATACACGTAATGAAGCCAAACAGCCCGAGATAAGACACCAGTGATACCCTCCACACATCGCACTTGTACTACCAAACGTGAAACACCTGCCGCTTCTGCTACCGGCCCCACTCCCGGCCCTGCAAGATCCGTAACCGGGTGTGGCGTCGGCGCGGGCCGGGCCGGGCTGCAGCCCACGCGGCGCCACTGACCTGCGCGAGCGGACGAGGCCGGGCCGCGGCGGCAGCGGCGGCGCCGGCAGCCGGCCCACGTCGGCCAGCCGGGAGGAGCGCGCCTCCAGGAACGGGTACAGTGGCACCGAGGGCTCGTCGTCGCTCTGGGCAGGAGGGCGCGCTCAGCGGACAGCCGCGCCGTCACCCGGCCCCCGCCCACCATACACACCCACACACCCACACACATACGCTCGTCCGGCTGCGACCGGCGTTACGTCACAGCGCTGAGACGGACTGCGTCGGTTCCGTACAGTCAGCTGGCAATGACCGAGTGCGTTCTCGTCTGGTTATTAGGTTAATGGCATTCACACAGCGGCGTTATCCCCCGGCTATGGAGCACATGGGTTAGTGAACGTAAGGTTAGGAAAGCGAGTGGGAAGACAGAGGACAGAGGCCCAGAGGAATACAGACAGGCACAAAATAAAGGGGGCGAGGGAATGCGGACGAGGGGGGGGGGGGCGAACAGTGATGGTCAAGCGAAATGAGGGGGTAAACAAGGAAGACAAAGACAGCCAAAGAGAGAAGCGACTAACGGGAAAAGGGAAAAAAGAAAATGAATCGGGAAAATGGAGACAATGAGGAAAGGGGGATCACGAGCGAAAAGAGAAACAGAACACGGGCCCGAAGATCCCAGGCGCGAGCCGGGGAACGAAAGCCTCTGTCGATGCGGGTGACACCGAGCGAGGAGGGGCCTGGGCACCAGACCAGCCGGCCAGCGCATGCGCGCGGCAGCGGCGCGGTACCCACCTGCCATGCGGGCGGTCGGCCGGCCGCCGGCGGGGCCGTCGTCGGCCGGCGCTGGCCAGGGTTAGCGGCGCCAGCGCCGGCGCCGGTGCCGGGGCAGCAGGCACAGGCGGGCTAGCGGGCACCCGGCTGCCCGGAAAGCGACACACGATCGGGGGCGTGCTCTACGCAGGCGACAGCGCCGGACACGCGCGCCTACACAACAGCCGGGCTGCCCTCCGCGCTCGCACTAGCTACAGCATGGGTGCCAGCTACGCACACGGGCTCGCCGTATCACGGGCGGGATGCACCAGCGACCCCGGCATGACTCTGCACGGGGCAACACACGTTCATTGGCACAGGCGACCGGGCGATTTTACGAAGCGTTATCTGGGCAGCGGTCGCCCACGTGCGGCGGCTGGGAGAGGAGCAGGCCGACTGAGCAGCAGACCACGCGGGAGTGGTCCACAGTCACCGGCACACCGCCAACGGCCCGCACGGCCGTCAAACGACCCGCCGTCAGCCGGCACCCAGGCGGTATTGATGCGACGGAGATGCGATCGCGGCAACATCAGACACGTCTGCTAACTCATGCAAGTCTGCGCCAAGGTTCTACCGTCCGGAGCGGGCCAAACAAAGCAGCGGCGACGGCGAGGGGCAGCCAAGGCTCGGCCGGCGGCACTAGCAACGTGTCGACGCGAACCTTCAGCCCCCGGTCCCATGTCCTGCTGTCCCACTGGTCTGGTCCCACTGCACGCGTCTGGTAACAGCAGCACCGAGGCCCCATGCAGCTGCAGCAGCAGCAGACTGCCACTCGCTTCGGTCCTCCCGCACCGCCCGGCCAGTGCGCCGCCACACATGCTGCGGCCACGAGGGGAACTTCAATTTCGCCCCGCCGACGGCGGGCGGCGCCACCCGCACGCGTACCTCAGCCGGACTGTGGATGCTGGGCGGCAGCGGCGGCGGAGGCGGCGGTCGCGGAGGCGGGTACTCGCGGCGCACGCAGCGCACGCGCGGCCCCGGCCGGCCCGGCTCGAACGCGTCCACCACGATCTGCTCGGTGCCGCGGATCTCGGCACGACAGACGGGCAGCCCTGGCCGTCCGAGTCCTGCGGAGGCGCCACGGAGCGACAGAGCGCGGCGTCAGACACGGAGAGACGGTCGCCGCTCGGCCTGCCACACTGCTCGGCACAGTTGGACCAAGTTGACATGGTCCAACGACGACCCTAATAAGCAAAGCAGTGACATGCGGCGGCAAAATATAATCAAACAATTCTGATGAAACAGCAACCAGGGGATCACGACACGACGGCCGTGACGACGGTCCCATGCGAGCCGCCTCCGCTGTCCGCCAGCGAATGCAAACCAAAACATTGCCAACATACACATGACACTGCTGAAATATACCGCCGGGTCGAAAATCGAAGAACTTAAAAAATGCACCACGCAGACACCAAAGGTGTTTGCGTGCTCCATGTTTACATCCTCAGGCACAACCGAAGCCGAAGCCTGCTCTACGCGATCAGTCGAATCGGTTCCCACGGGATCGTTAACACACGCTGGCCAAGTCGCTGCCGGAAGCGAACCCCCCCCCCCCCCCAACGCCATGCAGTGGCGAACACGAGCGTCAACACGACAGGAGTTGACACGACCAGGCCTATTACAGCTAAGACGTCACACAAGTACGGGTTCCTGCTGCACGGAACAGCTCTGTGATAAGCCAATTTACACAGCGACTTCGGCCGTAACCGTCCGAGCACGACCTAGACGGCGGCGCCGGCTCACCTCTGCCGAAATAGTTCAGCGAAGAAAACGCCCGCGAGAATTCAGCGATACCACCGCGACCCTGAGCACGGGCGAAGGCACGCTCCAGGCGTGCTGGGAGATCTTTTAAACGACGAAGCTAAAGTGGTTTAGCCGACGGGCCCCCTGCCCGAAGCACTTAGGCGGCCCGGGGGCTGAAATCGATGCCAGCGGCGCACACCGCCATTCACCGGCTCGCGGTCAGTTCCCCGGGGTGCCCGCTGCCACTTCCCCCCGCACACGTTACGGCAGCGTGGCGCTCGAGCGACACGTCCACAGCCGCGTCTCTAACAAATCACGACGTCCCGTGGCCTGCTGGGCACCGCGCTTGAAAATGGCGTGTCGGCTTCATTCGGAGGGGACAGACGGGCCTAGTTACGCACCGTTTCTGAAAGGAATTTTCCAAGCCTCGGCTTTGTCTGCTTGTAAAGCTTAATCGACAGGTTGCGCACCAACGCATTTCACTGGTATAGCCACACAACGTGGAGCCTTATACCGCCACTTGTTCCGATCTGACGAGTGAAATACGTCTCTCTCTGAAATCCGGGTCAAAATGTCACGCGGCCGATGAAGTGATGAGCCCGCTGCTGGAGCCGAACAAACACATATATACCACGGCACCACGGTCGGGTACCGAGGCACACATCAGTTGCCGCCTCCCGCCCCTGTAATAACTTGCTCTTGCTCATAACGCAGGGCACCGGAAGCTTCCACCCACGCCAGTCCACTCCCCCTCCCCCTACCACCCACCCCCTCCCGGGTTATCTAAGCACTCCTAACCCTGCCTGCCCCGTCCGCCGCGACGTAACAGTCCAACAACCCACCCTCAGATTTCACCAGAGCACAGCGGCCCGCCGCCCCAGCCCCGCTAGAGGTCACGGGTCGCGCGACCTTGCCCGCAGGCAGCCGTGACGCACGGCGTTGCTAGGCGACGGGTAAACATCGATCAGGGTCGCAGCCGCCCGCCGCCAGCGGAGAGAAGCCGGAAACACGGCCGTGCCCGGCGGCGGCGGCGACACACGGCAGCCGACACCGGCACCGCGGTGGGGGTGGGGCCCCTCCCCGCCGCCAGCACGAGGGGCAGCCTGCCCTCGCACGAGGGACGAGGCGGGACGCGGATCATCGGGGTCAGTTCCGCTGACAGGCCGTGACAATACTGCCAGCGCACGACGGACCACGACGTCTGCCCATGTCGTTTAGTGCGGGGGTGAAGAAGCTTAGCCGCAATGTATCCAGGCACCCGGGCAGTCCTACGTGCCACCCTTGTTGTCCATTCACACTGTACTGGTGTACGGCGCGGGACGCTGTGAGGCGACAATTCACCCCCAAGATCCCCTGACGCCGACTATGAAATATGTTAAGAAGACAAAACCAGGACAGGACAACATTGGAGCGGAAGAGGTCTTGTCTCGCGCGGGATTAAAGCTTTCGATGCATGGTTGGCTAGCCCATCATTCCCAACGGAAATCATCTGTGACCGGACGTTAACCCAGTTGAAAGATATACAGCACCGAATATAGCTAATCCTATCTATGACGGCGCAGCCATCCGACGACATTTCAAAAAGTTTAGACAATTCATTTCCTTTCACAACTCAACTAAAACAAAGTACGACGAACGATCACAGCACCGACTCATCCGTCTCGTATCCGTCCCTTCACACGGCATTCAGACACCTCCCTTCGTCTTCCCACCAATAGAACGGCCGCTCGGCGGCCGAATGCGCGGCCGGACCCCGCGGGAGCGACGTGCGCTGCCGACGCACCTGCCAGGAGCTGAGGCAGGGCGTGCAGAGCAGGTGGCCGCACGGCTCGATCTTGATGTCCTTGTCGTTCTCGGCGCAGATCTTGCACAGCTCGAACGTGCTGCCCATCTCGCAGTAGATCTCGTACTGCTCCCGGGTCACCTGCGGAGGACAGGAGCGCGCGCGGCGGGTCAGCGGCGCACGTGGATCAGATCAGGAGGGAGTCCAAACGAGACACAACCAAAACCAAGACCACCGCACAAAACTAACAACACCAACGCACAGTAACTAACATCAAAAGACCCGTTAGGTTGCCACCTTTCAGGTCAGCAATACGAGTGTGGACGTGTAATCTTTTGTGACCGTTGGGCACGCCTGAATCCTTTGTTGCAAGGGCTTGGTGAACCAGATGTGTTCATGATTGCTTACTGGGTAATTTTACTTACCACGGTCTTTTTAAGAAAGCTTTACGACTTCCACATCTGCTCGAATACCACGATAGTTTCTACTTAGTTTTACACTCCGTACTGGCCAAATTTCTATCCTGGCGAGGTGCGGAGCGCCAAACACGGTGGGCGCAAGCACATTCGAGCCAATAAAGGCAGCCGTCCCAAATACGCATGAGAGAAAGGGAAGCGCTGGTTTCAGTCACCGCAAACACCGATCACGTAAAGGAGGGAGACGACCAGTCTGGGCGCGGTGGTGCACTACACGCACGTCACGCACACATGTCCAACCCACGGAAACCCGTGCGGACGGGGTCACGGCGAATCGGACCAAGCGCAAAACACAGCCAGACAGCTGACACGACTGAAGACTGCGAGGCCGACACTGCGACTGTCAAGAGTCCTCTCCAACGGACAGCGAGTCCTCTCCAACGGATCACGCTGCACAGCCACGCTGGCGTGAACCCAGAGCCGCTCACACGACGCCTCTCTCCCAACGATAGAACCAAGACCAAGACCAAGACCAAGACCAAGACAAGGGCCGAAGGAGAGAGAGAGAGTAGAGAGAAGAAAGAGAGAGAGAGAGAGAGGAGAGAGAGAGAGAGAGAGAGAGAGAGAGAGAAGAGAGAGATCAAGATAGAGAGAGAGAAGAGAGATAGAGGACAGGATAGAGAATAGAGAAAGAGAAGAGAGAGAGATTGGATAGAGAAAAAGAAAGAAGGAGTAGATGAATGAGAAGAGAAAAGAGCAGTAAATAAGGGAAGAAGAAAGGAGAAGAGAGAAGAGAGAGAGGAGAGAGAGAGAAGAGAGAGAGAGAGAGAGAGAAGAGAGAGAGAGAGAAGAGACAGAGACAGAGAGAGAAGAGACAGAGACAGAGACAGAGAAGAACAAGACAGAGACAAGACAGAGACATAGACAGATACAGAGCCAGAGACAGAGCAGAGACAGAGTGACTCGGAGACATAGACATACATAGACAGATACATAGACAAAGAGACAGAGACAGAGACAGAGACAGAGACAGAGACTAGACAGAGACAGAGACAAGACAGAGACAAGACAGAGACAGAGACAGAAAGACAGATAAAGGAGAACAGATACGAGACATAGACAGAGACAGATACAGAGACAGAGACAGAGACGAGACAGAGACAGAGACAGAGACAGAGCCGTGACAGAGACAGAGCATAGACAGAGACAGAGACAGAGCAGAGACTACAGAGACAGAGACAGAGACAGAGTACAGATACAAGAGACATAGAGACAGATACAGAGACAGAGACGAGACAGAGACAGAGACATAGACAGAGACAGAGACATAGACAGAAGACATAGACATAGACAGAGACAGAGACAGAGACAGAGACAGAGAACAGAGACAGACAGAGACAAGACAGAGACGAGACAGAACAGAGACATAGACAGATACAGAACAGAGACAGAGACAGAGACAGAGACAGAGACAGAGACAGACAAGACAGAACAGAGACAAGATACAGAGACAGAGACGAGACAAGACAGAGACAGAGAAAGACAGACCAAGACAGAACAGAGACAGAGACGAACAGATACAGAGACAAGAAGAGACAGAGACAGAGACGAGACATAGACATATACAGACAGAGACATAGACACCTAGACAGAGACATAGACAGAGACGATACAGACCTACAGAGACAAGAGACAGAGACATAGACATAGACAGAACGAGACAGAGACAGAGACAGACGACAGAGACAGACAGAGACAGAGACAGAGACAGAGACAGATACAGATACAGGACAGAGACCAGAGAGACAGAGACAGAGACAGAGAGACCACAGAGACAGAGAGAGACAGAGACAGCGACAGAGACCGAGACAGAAGGCAGAGACAGAGACAGACAAGCAGAGACAGAGACAGAGACATAGACAGAGACAGAGCCAGAGACAAGACCAATGAGACAGAGACATGACAATAGACAGAGACAGAGACAGAGACAGAGACAGAGACAGAGACAGGACAGAGACCAGAGACAGAGACATAGACAGAGACAGAGACAGACAGAGACAGAGACTAGAGTACAGAAGACATATACAAGACAGAGACGAGACAGAGACAGAGACAGAGACAGAGACAGAGACATAGCAGATACAAGAACGAGAGAGAGAGAGAGAGAGAGAGGAGAGAGAGAGAGAGAGAGAGAGAGAGAGAGACGAGATAGAGAGAGATTAATCGATTGATGACGCGGAGGTCCTCCACTGTCGGCTCATAAACCAGGCGAAATGAAGCCAGTCAAGATTGGCCTGCAACTCTCGTCGGCTCCGCCGGGAGCGAGCAGCCGGCCCGGGTTTCCGGCGGCGAACATGGACGCCGTCTCTCAGCCGCTGCTGGTACGGCCTCACGTTGCGTCCATAATGGTAACACTGGTCCGACCGCCAGAGGAGTCCGCCTGATTAGATTTGCTCCAGGAGCGGGCGGAAGGCGAGCGTAGAGGCGGTACGTGCCATATCGCTTGCGACGAAGAGGCGTCCCTCATTTAGGCTACTGCGCGTAAAGGATGGCTAGCGAGCTGCTCCTCCCACGCCGGCCAGCACTGGCACGGCTCAGATCGAGTTCAACTCACGGCGCTGCGTCGGTCCAGGCCAGGCCGACACCGTCCCGACCTGTGGTCGGGGCAGGAGCCACACCCCTGGTCTGCAGCTCGGTGTCTCTCTGGCCGCCACCCACACACTCTTGGGCAGCGATCGCCACCGTCCCGGACCTCCGCCCCCCGCAGTAAATCTCCGCCGGACGACGCGTCTCGGAGCGGGTCGCGGCTCGACAAGTTGCCGCTCGTT
Source organism: Pollicipes pollicipes (assembly GCF_011947565.3). Lineage (NCBI taxonomy): Eukaryota > Metazoa > Arthropoda > Thecostraca > Pollicipedomorpha > Pollicipedidae > Pollicipes > Pollicipes pollicipes. The sequence goes on from NW_023596420.1 coordinate 8,204,362, forward strand.
ACGTAACTGATGGCGGTCCCGGCGGCTGGCGGCCGCCTGTCCCAGGTCGCACCCCCGGGGGCGACCTGTCCCGCTCCGTGCGCGCAGCCCTGGAGACGGCCGCGG
>NW_023596420.1:8205466-8206986 GCF_011947565.3 Pollicipes pollicipes
GTCGTCGAGTGTTTGTGGCTGATACCTGTTGTGTGAGGCTCCCACAGTCGGCACCCTGATTAAAAAAATGACTCGCCATGTCAAAAGGGCTTGCTCCAATTGTGTTGGACCATCTAACTGACCATACATCACTGGGCTATACCAAACGCTGAGAATATTACTAGATGGAGCGGAGCGAAACAAAGCGAAGAATATTACGGAGCGAAACAATTCGAAATAGAAGATTAAAGATGGTGTTATGCCCGGACCCTTCTTTCCTTGCATGGCCGGGTCTCGACCATCTCGCTCAGGTCAAGAGGGGCACGTCTTAGTTGGTCTGGCCGCTCAGGCCTGCCCGTCGCCACCGCCGGCCGGCGTGGTCCCGCTGTCCATATGATACCCGGCGACTGTCGCAGCCGCGCCGCCGCCAATTAGCGGCTGCTCAGCTCTGGCCGGCCGCAGCTGTCAGCCGATCGACCGGCCGGCCCCGCCGGCGGCACCTGCCCGGCAGAGGCAGGTCCGTCGTGGCCTCGCCGGGACCCGCGCTGACCCCGCTACAGTTGCGCTGTGACCCCCGTGACCCCGCAGAGATTTTCTTGTGACCCAGCGTGACCCTTGTCTCGACTCGCGCTCCGATCCTCATCTTGATCCGCCGCCACCTCGCCATGACTCCGCCACGATCCCCGCGGTGACCCCGCGGTGACCTGGCCTTGACCGGCGTCCTGTGTCGGCAGCTACCTGTACCCAGACGGCCGGGATGACAACCCAGACCTCTCGTGGGCCGCGCAAGCCGCCCCCGAAGACCACATCAAGGTGCGTTCGGCGCGGCGGGCGGGCGGGGGCGTGTTCCTCGACACTCATTCCCGTATGTGTGGAGGGTGGTGGGGACTGCGGTCGGGATGACTGTGTGTGTGGGGGGGGGGGGGGAAGCTGCGGTCGGGATGACTGTGTGTGTGTGGGGGGGGGGGGGGGGGGGAAAGCTGCGGTCGAGAGGAGGGCGCGCGTGGAGCTCCATCGTGTCTCCGGTGGTGGTGGTGCCGGTGGCGGGGGTCCGCTGCCTGCTCGTGACACTGCACGGTGTTCGTGGTGCTGTGCCGTACGTTGGTGGTGGTGAGCTCACTGAGGAGCACTCGCGTCTAGCCTGGCCAAGCAAGGCAGCCTGCTCTTCGCTGGTACACGGGCGGACACTACCGACCACAATACGTGTTTTGCGCGGACTTGGAGTCCTAGTGCTTTGTCATACTTTCCTCATTGATCCTTGTGGCACCTGTTTAGCGTAATGCGGCCCGATTCCCCCCAACTGGCATTGCGAAACTGCGGCTCTTTTTATTACGGGCCGCAGAAAACATGGCTGTTACACAAATGCCTCGCTGGCCCCCCGTCTTTCCTTCCCACATCAAGCACCTGAAACCCCCAACTGTCTCGACGTAGCCAAGCGGCTGCAGCGCCCTGAAGTACGAAACCTCATCGCCGTCGAAGCGCAGACTCGATTCCGGCGACGTGTCTGGCCCGCCCCATTAGTGTCGACCTGAGCAGCGTCG
>NW_023596420.1:8207986-8332832 GCF_011947565.3 Pollicipes pollicipes
CCGCGGCCGTCTCCAGGGCTGCGCGCACGGAGCGGGACAGGTCGCCCCCGGGGTGCGACCTGGGACAGGCGGCCGCCAGCCGCCGGGACCGCCATCAGTTACGTAACGAGCGGCAACTTGTCGAGCCGCGACCCGCTCCGAGACGCGTCGTCCGGCGGAGATTTACTGCGGGGGGCGGAGGTCCGGGACGGTGGCGTCGCTGCCCAAGAGTGTGTGGGTGGCGGCAGAGAGACACCGAGCTGCAGACCAGGGTGTGTGGCTCCTGCCCCGACCACAGGTCGGGACGGTGTCGGCCTGGCCTGGACCGACGCAGCGCCGTGAGTTGAACTCGATCTGAGCCGTGCCAGTGCTGGCCGGCGTGGGAGGAGCAGCTCGCTAGCCATCCTTTACGCGCAGTAGCTAAATGAGGGACGCCTCTTCGTCGCAAGCGATATGGCACGTACGCCTCTACGCTCGCCTTCCGCCGCTCCTGGAGCAAATCTAATCAGGCGGACTCCTCTGGCGGTCGGACCAGTGTTACCATTATGGACGCAACGTGAGGCCGTACCAGCAGCGGCTGAGAGACGGCGTCCATGTTCGCCGCCGGAAACACCGCCGGCCGGCTGCTCGCTCCCGGCGGAGCCGACGAGAGTTGCAGGCCAATCTTGACTGGCTTCATTTCGCCTGGTTTATGAGCCGACAGTGGAGGACCCTCCGCCCGTCATCAATCTGATTAATCTCTCTCTCTCTCTCCTCTCTCTCTCTCTCTCCTCTCTTCTCTCTCTCCTCTCTCTCTCCTCTCTCTTGTCTCTTGTCTCTGTCTATGTCTCTGTCTCTGTTCTCTGTCTCTGTCTGTCTTGTCTCTGTCTCTGTCTTGTCTCTGTCTCTGTCTCTGTCTCTGTCTCTGTCTTGTCTCTGTATGTCTGTCTCTGTCTCTGTCTCTGTCTCTGTCTCTGTCTCTGTCTGTCTCTGTCTTGTTGTCTGTCTCTGTCTATGTCTCTGTCTCGGTCTCTGTCTTGTCCTCTGTTCTCTGTCTCTGTCTCTGTCTCTGTCTCTGTCTCTGTCTCTGTCTCTGTCTCTGTCTCTGTCTCTGTCTCTGTCTCTGTCTCTGTCTCTGTCTCTGTCCTCTGTCTCTGTCTCTGTCTCTGTCTCTGTCTCTGTCTCTGTCTCTGTCTCTGTCTCTGTCTCTGTCTCTGTCTCTGTCTCTGTCTCTGTCTCTGTCTCTGTCTCTGTCTCTGTCTCTGTCTCTGTCTCTGTCTCTGTCTCTGTCTCTGTCTCTGTCTCTGTCTCTGTCTTGTCTCTGTCTCTGTCTCTGTCTCTGTCTCTGTCTCTGTCTCTGTCTCTGTCTCTGTCTCTGTCTCTGTCTCTGTCTCTGTCTCTGTCTCTGTCTCTGTCTCTGTCTCTGTCTCTGTCTCTGTCTCTGTCTCTGTCTCTGTCTCTGTCTCTGTCTCTGTCTCGTCTTGTCTCTGTCTCTGTCTCTGTCTCTTGTCTCTGTCTCTGTCTCTGTCTCTGTCTCTGTCTCTGTCTCTGTCTCTGTCTCTGTCTCTGTCTCTGTCTCTGTTCTTCTCTGTCTCTGTCTCTGTCTCTGTCTCTGTCTCTGTCTCTGTCTCTGTCTATGTCTCTGTTCTGTCTGTCTCTGTCTCGGTCTCTGTCTCTGTCTCTGTCTCTGTCTGTCTCTGTCTCTGTCTCTGTCTCTGTCTCTGTCTCTGTCTCTTGTCTCTGTCTTGTCTTGTCTCTGTCTCTGTCTCTGTCTCTGTCTCTGTCTCTGTCTCTGTCTCTGTCTGTCTCTGTCTCTGTCTCGTCTGTCTATGTCTCTGTCTCGTCTCTGTCTCTGTATCTGTCTCTGTCTCTGTCTCTGTCTCTTGTCTCTGTCTCTGTCTATGTCTCTGTCTCTGTCTCTGTCTCTGTATCTGTTATGTCTTGTCTCTGTCTCGTATCTGTCTATGTCTCTGTCTTGTCTCTGTCTATGTCTCTGTCTCTGTATCTGTCTCTGATCTGTCTCTGTCTCTCTCTGTCTCTGTCTCTGTCTCTGTCTCTGTCTCGTCTCTGTCTTGTCTCTGTCTCGTCTCTCTCTTCTCTCTCTCTCTCTCTCTCTCTCTCTCTCTCTCTCTCTCTCTCCTCTTCTCTCTCTCTCTCTCTCTCTCTCTCGCTCTCTCTCTCTCTCTCTCTCTCTCTCTCTCTCTCTCTCTCTGTCTCTCTCTCTCTCTCTCTCTCTCTCTCTCTCTCTCTCTCTCTCTCTCTCTCTCTCTCTCTTCTCTCTCTCTCTCTCTCCTCTCTCTCTCTCTCTCTCTCTCTCTCTCTCTCTCTCGGCCCTGGTCTTGGTCTTGGTCTTGGTCTTGGTCTTGGTCTCTCGTGGGAGAGAGGCGTCGTTGTGAGCGGCTCTGGGTTCACGCCAGCGTGGCTGTGCAGCGTGATCCGTTGGAGAGGACTCGCTGTCCGTTGGAGAGGACTCTTGACAGTCGCAGTGTCGGCCTCGCAGTCTTCAGTCGTGTCAGCTGTCTGGCTGTGTTTTGCGCTTGGTCCGATTCGCCCGTGACCCCGTCCCACGGGTTTCCGTGGGTTGGACATGTGTGCGTGACGTGCGTGTAGTGCACCACCGCGCCCAGACTGGTCGTCTCCCTCCTTTACGTGATCGGTGTTTGCGGTGACTGAAACCAGCGCTTCCCTTTCTCTCATACGTATTTGGGACGGCTGCCTTTATTGGCTCGAATGTGCTTGCGCCCACCGTGTTTGGCGCTCCGCACCTCGCCAGGATAGAAATTTGGCCAGTACGGAGTGTAAAACTAAGTAGAAACTATCGTGGTATTCGAGCAGATGTGGAAGTCGTAAAGCTTTCTTAAAAAGACCGTGGTAAGTAAAATTACCCAGTAAGCAATCATGAACACATCTGGTTCACCAAGCCCTTGCAACAAAGGATTCAGGCGTGCCCAACGGTCACAAAAGATTACACGTCCACACTCGTATTGCTGACCTGAAAGGTGGCAACCTAACGGGTCTTTTGATGTTAGTTACTGTGCGTTGGTGTTGTTAGTTTTGTGCGGTGGTCTTGGTTTTGGTTGTGTCTCGTTTGGACTCCCTCCTGATCTGATCCACGTGCGCCGCTGACCCGCCGCGCGCGCTCCTGTCCTCCGCAGGTGACCCGGGAGCAGTACGAGATCTACTGCGAGATGGGCAGCACGTTCGAGCTGTGCAAGATCTGCGCCGAGAACGACAAGGACATCAAGATCGAGCCGTGCGGCCACCTGCTCTGCACGCCCTGCCTCAGCTCCTGGCAGGTGCGTCGGCAGCGCACGTCGCTCCCGCGGGGTTCGGCCGCGCATTCGGCCGCCGAGCGGCCGTTCTATTGGTGGGAAGACGAAGGGAGGTGTCTGAATGCCGTGTGAAGGGACGGATACGAGACGGATGAGTCGGTGCTGTGATCGTTCGTCGTACTTTGTTTTAGTTGAGTTGTGAAAGGAAATGAATTGTCTAAACTTTTTGAAATGTCGTCGGATGGCTGCGCCGTCATAGATAGGATTAGCTATATTCGGTGCTGTATATCTTTCAACTGGGTTAACGTCCGGTCACAGATGATTTCCGTTGGGAATGATGGGCTAGCCAACCATGCATCGAAAGCTTTAATCCCGCGCGAGACAGGACCTCTTCCGCTCCAATGTTGTCCTGTCCTGGTTTTGTCTTCTTAACATATTTCAAAGTCGGCGTCAGGGGATCTTGGGGGTGAATTGTCGCCTCACAGCGTCCCGCGCCGTACACCAGTACAGTGTGAATGGACAACAAGGGTGGCACGTAGGACTGCCCGGGTGCCTGGATACATTGCGGCTAAGCTTCTTCACCCCCGCACTAAACGACATGGGCAGACGTCGTGGTCCGTCGTGCGCTGGCAGTATTGTCACGGCCTGTCAGCGGAACTGACCCCGATGATCCGCGTCCCGCCTCGTCCCTCGTGCGAGGGCAGGCTGCCCCTCGTGCTGGCGGCGGGGAGGGGCCCCACCCCCACCCCGGTGCCGGTGTCGGCTGCCGTGTGTCGCCGCCGCCGCCGGGCACGGCCGTGTTTCCGGCTTCTCTCCGCTGGCGGCGGGCGGCTGCGACCCTGATCGATGTTTACCCGTCGCCTAGCAACGCCGTGCGTCACGGCTGCCTGCGGGCAAGGTCGCGCGACCCGTGACCTCTAGCGGGGCTGGGGCGGCGGGCCGCTGTGCTCTGGTGAAATCTGAGGGTGGGTTGTTGGACTGTTACGTCGCGGCGGACGGGGCAGGCAGGGTTAGGAGTGCTTAGATAACCCGGGAGGGGGTGGGTGGTAGGGGGAGGGGGAGTGGACTGGCGTGGGTGGAAGCTTCCGGTGCCCTGCGTTATGAGCAAGAGCAAGTTATTACAGGGGCGGGAGGCGGCAACTGATGTGTGCCTCGGTACCCGACCGTGGTACCGTGGTATATATGTGTTTGTTCGGCTCCAGCAGCGGGCTCATCACTTCATCGGCCGCGTGACATTTTGACCCGGATTTCAGAGAGAGACGTATTTCACTCGTCAGATCGGAACAAGTGGCGGTATAAGGCTCCACGTTGTGTGGCTATACCAGTGAAATGCGTTGGTGCGCAACATGTCGATTAAGCTTTACAAGCAGACAAAGCCGAGGCTTGGAAAATTCCTTTCAGAAACGGTGCGTAACTAGGCCCGTCTGTCCCCTCCGAATGAAGCCGACACGCCATTTTCAAGCGCGGTGCCCAGCAGGCCACGGGACGTCGTGATTTGTTAGAGACGCGGCTGTGGACGTGTCGCTCGAGCGCCACGCTGCCGTAACGTGTGCGGGGGGAAGTGGCAGCGGGCACCCCGGGGAACTGACCGCGAGCCGGTGAATGGCGGTGTGCGCCGCTGGCATCGATTTCAGCCCCCGGGCCGCCTAAGTGCTTCGGGCAGGGGGCCCGTCGGCTAAACCACTTTAGCTTCGTCGTTTAAAAGATCTCCCAGCACGCCTGGAGCGTGCCTTCGCCCGTGCTCAGGGTCGCGGTGGTATCGCTGAATTCTCGCGGGCGTTTTCTTCGCTGAACTATTTCGGTAGAGGTGAGCCGGCGCCGCCGTCTAGGTCGTGCTCGGACGGTTACGGCCGAAGTCGCTGTGTAAATTGGCTTATCACAGAGCTGTTCCGTGCAGCAGGAACCCGTACTTGTGTGACGTCTTAGCTGTAATAGGCCTGGTCGTGTCAACTCCTGTCGTGTTGACGCTCGTGTTCGCCACTGCATGGCGTTGGGGGGGGGGGGGGGGGTCGCTTCCGGCAGCGACTTGGCCAGCGTGTGTTAACGATCCCGTGGGAACCGATTCGACTGATCGCGTAGAGCAGGCTTCGGCTTCGGTTGTGCCTGAGGGTGTAAACATGGAGCACGCAAACACCTTTGGTGTCTGCGTGGTGCATTTTTTAAGTTCTTCGATTTTCGACCCGGCAGTATATTTCAGCAGTGTCATGTGTATGTTGGCAATGTTTTGGTTTGCATTCGATGGCGGACAGCGGAGGCGGCTCGCATGGGACCGTCGTCACGGCCGTCGTGTCGTGATCCCCTGGTTGCTGTTTCATCAGAATTGTTTGATTATATTTTGCCGCCGCATGTCACTGCTTTGCTTATTAGGGTCGTCGTTGGACCATGTCAACTTGGTCCAACTGTGCCGAGCAGTGTGGCAGGCCGAGCGGCGACCGTCTCTCCGTGTCTGACGCCGCGCTCTGTCGCTCCGTGGCGCCTCCGCAGGACTCGGACGGCCAGGGCTGCCCGTTCTGTCGTGCCGAGATCCGCGGCACCGAGCAGATCGTGGTGGACGCGTTCGAGCCGGGCCGGCCGGGGCCGCGCGTGCGCTGCGTGCGCCGCGAGTACCCGCCTCCGCGACCGCCGCCTCCGCCGCCGCTGCCGCCCAGCATCCACAGTCCGGCTGAGGTACGCGTGCGGGTGGCGCCGCCCGCCGTCGGCGGGGCGAAATTGAAGTTCCCCTCGTGGCCGCAGCATGTGTGGCGGCGCACTGGCCGGGCGGTGCGGGAGGACCGAAGCGAGTGGCAGTCTGCTGCTGCTGCAGCTGCATGGGGCCTCGGTGCTGCTGTTACCAGACGCGTGCAGTGGGACCAGACCAGTGGGACAGCAGGACATGGGACCGGGGGCTGAAGGTTCGCGTCGACATGTTGCTAGTGCCGCCGGCCGAGCCTTGGCTGCCCCTCGCCGTCGCCGCTGCTTTGTTTGGCCCGCTCCGGACGGTAGCACCTTGGCGCAGACGTGCATGAGTTAGCAGACGTGTCTGATGTTGCCGCGATCGCATCTCCGTCGCATCAATACCGCCTGGGTGCCGGCTGACGGCGGGTCGTTTGACGGCCGTGCGGGCCGTTGGCGGTGTGCCGGTGACTGTGGACCACTCCCGCGTGGTCTGCTGCTCAGTCGGCCTGCTCCTCTCCCAGCCGCCGCACGTGGGCGACCGCTGCCCAGATAACGCTTCGTAAAATCGCCCGGTCGCCTGTGCCAATGAACGTGTGTTGCCCCGTGCAGTCATGCCGGGGTCGCTGGTGCATCCCGCCCGTGATACGGCGAGCCCGTGTGCGTAGCTGGCACCCATGCTGTAGCTAGTGCGAGCGAGGAGGGCAGCCCGGCTGTCGTGTAGGCGCGCGTGTCCGGCGCTGTTGCCTGCGTAGAGCACGCCCCCGATCGTGTGTCGCTTTCCGGGCAGCCGGGTGCCCGCTAGCCCGCCTGTGCCTGCTGCCCCGGCACCGGCGCCGGCGCTGGCGCCGCTAACCCTGGCCAGCGCCGGCCGACGACGGCCCCGCCGGCGGCCGGCCGACCGCCCGCATGGCAGGTGGGTACCGCGCCGCTGCCGCGCGCATGCGCTGGCCGGCTGGTCTGGTGCCCAGGCCTCTCCTCGCTCGGTGTCACCCGCATCGACAGAGGCTTTCGTTCCCCGGCTCGCGCCTGGGATCTTCGGGCCCGTGTTCTGTTTCTCTTTTCGCTCGTGATCCCCTTTCCTCATTGTCTCCATTTTCCCGCTTCATTTTCTTTTTTCCCTTTTCCCGTTAGTCGCTTCTCTCTTTGGCTGTCTTTGTCTTCCTTGTTTACCCCCTCATTTCGCTTGACCATCACTGTTCGCCCCCCCCCCCTCGTCCGCATTCCCTCGCCCCCTTTATTTTGTGCCTGTCTGTATTCCTCTGGGCCTCTGTCCTCTGTCTTCCCTCTCGCTTTCCTAACCTTACGTTCACTAACCCATGTGCTCCATAGCCGGGGGATAACGCCGCTTTGTGAATGCCATTAACCTAATAACCAGACGAGAACGCACTCGGTCATTGCCAGCTGACTGTACGGAACGACGCAGTCCGTCTCAGCGCTGTGACGTAACGCCGGTCGCAGCCGGACGAGCGTGTGTGTGGGTGTGTGGGTGTGTATGGTGGGCGGAGGCCGGGTGACGGCGCGGCTGTCCGCTGAGCGCGCCCTCCTGCCCAGAGCGACGACGAGCCCTCGGTGCCGCTGTACCCGTTCCTGGAGGCGCGCTCCTCCCGGCTGGCCGACGTGGGCCGGCTGCCGGCGCCGCCGCTGCCGCCGCGGCCCGGCCTCGTCCGCTCGCGCAGGTCAGTGGCGCCGCGTGGGCTGCAGCCCGGCCCGGCCCGCGCCGACGCCACACCCGGTTACGGATCTTGCAGGGCCGGGAGTGGGGCCGGTAGCAGAAGCGGCAGGTGTTTCACGTTTGGTAGTACAAGTGCGATGTGTGGAGGGTACCACCGGTGTCTTATCTCGGGCTGTTTGGCTTCATTACGTGTATCCTTAGCACCTACTTTTTTGTTTGCCTGTTTTGATTTTATTTGAGCTTTTTAGCGACCAGTCAGTCAGCCTCTAGCGTTCACGCTGCGTCTCGTAGCCCGTTGATAAGGCCGGGTTCTATCCATTTCCCACAGTCTGACCCCGGCTACTGTCTCAGCCGTTTCGTGGCCTCTGACCAGCGGCAGTCGTTGCCCCGGACGAGACCGACGCTGTGATCTCCAAACGTTCCCTGTCGTTCGCACCCAGGGCGCGGTCTCTGTCACGCGGACCCGGCTCGCGCCGACCGTGCGGTGACTGACATGGTCCCGCTCTGCCCCAGCTCGCACCAGCTGTCCTCCGTCGAGGCGCAGCAGATGACGCGAGTGGACTCGGACTCCGGCGAGGCACCGGCCAGGCTGCATCCAGGTGAGGGCACGGATATCACTGACTCGCGGGAGCACGCGTTACGCTCACGGGTGAGCACAACCCGCATGTGGGGACACGTTACTGCCGACCCAGGCTGCCCGTGCCAGGTCCGCTGTCGGCCGAGATTGATCGAGGCTGTGGTGTTAATCATACTTAAATCTGATATATGTGCCCGCTTTTGATCAGACTGGTCTGCTTTAAAGGTGTTCTGGCTTTTTGATTCCCTATATTTTTTTCAGCGAGTCATCATTTCTGCTGGATTTACGTACTGTGTACGGTTGATCATGCTACGAATGGGCTATTTCATGCTGCATTGGGATTTCGTCTGGCAGATTTTGCTGCTGCTACGTAGGCCTAGGAAGAATACTTAAAAGCGTTCTTGTCGGCAATAAGCAGACTTGACCGATACTGTAATCGGTCGGTATTTTCAGCCACGTCGGAAGGCGTTGTCGTAAATCAATGATGTAGGAGCGCTTCCATGAGCGCGTGGGAGTAACCAACGATCGGGGAGGGCAGATCAGTGCCGTGGAGGACGGCGCTGTTGCCACGGTTAGACCACCGCTGCGGATAAGCGGAGCGCTGAGGCTCTATAAGGGGTGTTTGGCGTGGGACACAGCCGTGAGGATGTGACCAATGGGGGAAGGGACATGGGTTAAACCTTGCTGAACCAGCACCCCCTGTATCCGACCCGAGACCACACAGTGCATACTGTACGCAGCCCGATATCTTGACGCACGCGCGAGGCCATTTTGGCGGGTGGCAGGTAGACACTGTGAGCAAAATATGACCCTTGCCTGCTAGTCTCCCAGCAATAAGTGACCGGGGAGGGCTGCGACGATCCAGCAACAGACGGCGCTCATCTGACTGGCAGGCTTTGGTCGGGGCGCTCTGACGGAGAGAGACCGGGCGTTCGCCTCCACGTCTTCACTGCTGGCGCCTCAGGATCCATGCCTGCCCCCTCGAGCACCCCTGAAGCCGAACCCGCCCTTCCACCTCACCCCGGAGCCGTGTCTGCCTCCCAGGCCCAGCTCAAACATCTTCCCTATCAGCAGGTCCACGCCAGAGTCCAGCCCACCCCCCAGACCCGCAGCGGATTCCGGTTCGCCCTCCAGGACTGCTCCGGATCCCTGCCGAACCACGGCGGAGCCTGGCCGCTCTCCGCGGCTCGCCGGAGAGTCCCTGCCATCCTCTTGGCCGACTCCAGAGCCCAGCCCCGCTCACAGGCTTACCCCAGAGCCGGGCCTCCTGCCCAGGGCCTCCCCGGAGGCCAGTCCACCGCCGAGGCCCTCCGCCGACCCGCCGCCGACCTGCCGACCTGCCCTCGTGCCCAGCCCGTCCCCAAGACCCGCTCCGGAGCCGAGTCAGCTGTGCCGCTCGTCCTCGGACCCGCTGCGCGGCGCGCGGTCGGTCGCCGACGCCCCGCGGCCGCCGGCGGAGGCGCGCGCGCCGCCCGAGCCGGCCCGGCCGCCGCCGGCCGCCAGCCCGGCGCCGCGCACGCCGGTGCCGGCGCCGCGGGTCTGTCGTCCCGAGACGGCATCGGAGCGGCACGCGCGCGCGCTGGCGCCGCCGCCGGAGCGCGACGCGCCCGAGCCGCCCTGGCAGCCGGCGCACGACTACCAGAACGCGCTCGTCGGCAGCAGAGGGCGTGAGTGTGTATATCTTTTTTGGGGGGAGGGTGGGGGGCGACAGGTGGGTCGTAATTTCGCGTTCCATCTGCTGCTATCCTGCTAGCGTGCACGCACTCATGGGTGGTTCGTCGAGCGTGCCAATATCGGCACAGTTGCGTCATCACGTGTATGGCCTGGCTCCGCGCCGCGGCGCGCCTGGCGGGGCCGGGGTGTGGGGACAGTGGCGGAGCCGCCGGCGGGCCTGTTCTGACTGGGCTGGTGGCGGCGCTCTGTTGCAGCCAGCCCGTGCCCGATGACTGTCGAGGCTCCACACGAGCACCACAAACCGCCGCCGCCGCCGCCGTCACCGCCGCCGCCCTCGCTCGCGGGTCCCGGGTAAGTGGTGCCGCCCCGTCGGGTGTTGGCGTTGACATGAAAGAGCATACGGACCACTTGAAGGTTGGCCACGTTATGGCTGGCTTTTGCAAAATCCTTAGCTGCTTCGGTGGCTTACAAGACAGTTCTTTGGACATCCTGTAGATGGCGTCATGTGAAAGTGTCACTTGCTGCACATCTCGGACAAGTAGATCCAGGTCAGCATCTTAAGCGCGATCAGTCAGTGGGGAAACGAAACCTCAGAGCGTCCGCGGCCGTGGTCCTATTCCAAACCGCATAGTCTGCCCGGCCGTGAACCCGCCGGTAGAGCGGCGCATTTCGCTCTTGCCGCCCGCACGCAGCGGGCCGGGCGTAACGTTCGCCTCCGGGGTCGGCAGCAAGGAGGGCGGCGTGATATCGTATGAGAACCTGCGGCTGAGTCACCTGGCCAAGCTGTGCGCCGAGGGCTACTCGCAGCGGGCCGTGTTGCGGGCGCTCACCATCTCGCAGAACGACATCCAGATCGCCAGGAGCATCCTCAACGAGTACGTCAACCGCGCCTGGTGAAGGGCCGGCCTGGAGGGCGGCGCAGAGGGCGGGCGCGGCGCGGCGCGTGAGGCAGCGCGCGCGTGTCCGTCTCTGCGCGCGCGTGTGTGTGTGTGTGTGTTTGTGTGTGTATGTGACGGCGGAGGCTATTGCGGTGTGAGCGCATGGCTGTATTGGTATCAGAGAGGAGTGCTATTTTTCTGGCGCGTGGACGTGGTGGGGAGCGTGTCGCGCCCGTGTCGTCGGTGTCGACCTCCGCATCGGAGGTGTCATCGGTGCTCGTCCGCATCAGGGTGTCGTTGGTGTCATTATCTTCATCGGAGATGTCGGGCCGCGTCGGTCACTAGGTGTCATTGTCTCTCTCCCTGCGGCGATTCTGCGCATCAATCCGCGGTGTTGGCCGCATGAGCGCGCCGTGTGACCCGAACGACGCGTCAACAAAACTGGCGGGCTGTGGGGGCGCGCCCGTCAGCTGGCCGGGCCGGGCGACCGCGCCGGGCCCCTCTGTCGGTGCTGACCGCGCCGGGCCCCTCTGTCGGTGCTGACCGCGCAGGGACCCCTGAGGTGCGCCGCTGCCCGGGGACCGGGCGCTGTCGCCTGCGCAGGCTGTGCAATACCGGCGCCCGCCGACGGAGCGGGCAGCCGGGCGCGATCCCCGCTCCCGCCGGTCCGCCGCGCCGCCGATCGCTGCGTGCGTGACGGTCCCGTCTCTTCCGCTGGTGTTCTCAGACGCTCTGTTGGCTGTTGGGGAGCGAGCACAAATGCCATATCCGTTGTTACCTATTCCGCTGTGGGATATTTTATCGCTGTCGCGCGAGTGCGCGTGCCGGCGTCCGGGCGCGGACCACGTTTTGCTCGGACGCGGACGTGTTGGCCGCGGCGGAGCGTTCATCCTCCTGCCGGCCAGGGTGGGGCCGGGCCGGGCTGGGTCAGGGGACTGCGGTAGTGTCCGCTGTCGCTCCGCCGTCGTCCAGCCGTCGGAGTCTGCGTGGGGTGCTCTTGCGAACGTCTGTGTGATGTGACCGACCCTGCGGGACCCGACCCTTCCCGGGACCTGTTCTCCTGGTTTTCTGGCGAGCTCGCCTGCGGCGGTGGGATGCGCGGGCTGGACGGTAGTGCTGCGCGACGCCCCGTGGGATGCGATGGTGGGCCGCGGTCGGCACAGCTGCGCGCCGCGCCTGATCTGACCTGACCTGACCTGAGCCGGGCCGGGCTTTGAACTCCCTGCCGTGGGAGAAGCGTCCACCGGGGCGGGGCGGGACGCAGCCGGCCGCGTGCCGGCCTCAGCAGACCCCGCCCCACCACCGGGGCCGGGCGGGACGCGGGCGGCCGCGTGCCGGCCTCAGCAGACCCGCCCCACCACCGGGGCCGGGCGGGACGCGGGCGGCCGCGTGCCGGCCTCAGCAGACCCGCCCCACCACCGGGGCGGGGCGGGACGCAGCCGGCCGCGTGCCGGTCTCAGCAGACCCGCCCCACCACCGGGGCCGGGCGGGACGCGGGCGGCCGCGTGCCGGCCTCAGCAGACCCGCCCCACCACCGGGGCGGGGCGGGACGCAGCCGGCCGCGTGCCGGTCTCAGCAGACGCGCCCCACCACCGGGGCGGGGCGTGGGACGCGCCGCCGCACGGTGTGGCGGAGCTGGTAACTGGCCGGCTCGTGTGGTGTGAGCGGCGCGCCGGGTCGGGACTTCTCAGTGATACGTGGGAGGATGCAGGTGCAAGGTGAGCACGTGAGAGCGTTTGCTCGGCTGTTTTTGTGGAGAGCTTATTGGGTGCAACGCCACTCATTGGACATTTTGGCTCCAATTTGAATGTTACCTCGCCGTTCCTGTATAAGAATATATTATTTAGTCTGGACGAACCCTTTTCACGAATGCCGAAGAGATCTTACAGCGGTTTCAGCCTGATTATCTGCACGGAGAGGCGGCGTCGGCACCGGGAGCGTTGCTATCCGCCACGTAACATTGACTCTTGCGTGAGTGACGCAAAATGTACGTCAGTTGTTACCTGGGAGACTCGTCATTCATGGATTACACGGACTCTTGTCCGTGTTAAGCTTTTCTGCACGGTAAGGTTATTTAACTTTTCCTCTGATGAGGGAAAGAGGGAGTGGATGCAAGCCCAATGGCATCGGTTTTTTAGGATACCGCTTCGGCATGTTGTGCAGCATCGTCCGAATTCTCAGTTGCCTACGGCCCTCCATTGCGTGCATTTTGTCACCAAGGGCGTGTAACTAGGTTGGTTTCGGAGCTGTGACTATTTGTTTAGGAGCGCTGCACGACGATCTACAGCCCAGGAGGGAGGGCGGGCGGCAGCCGACAATGCCGCGGATTGTACGCGGCATCGTCGGCCGACGTTTTTATATTAATGGCCCCATATATCATAAATGTATGCTCAAAGCACAAAAACATGTGTCCTTAGACTCAGAACTGAACATTGAACACTTCTGTTTGTGTTTTGTATCGCCTCAAGTCATGATCTCGTAGGACTGATGTAAGGCCGAAAAGCATGATTTTCTTCCAAATTGGACGTCTGACCTGCCTTTATGAAGTCAATTATTGACTTCATAAAGGCAGGTACCGATCGCGAGATGTCATTGAGGCCAACCCGCCGATGTTTTCTGCCAGGCTCTATATTAGTTTGGAAACGCCAGAGATGTCGCCCCCCCCCCCCCCAATCAGTCGCCCCTATTACGAAAAACGGTGGGTCAGCGCTGATGTACCGATGCTAGCCAATCTGACGTCCCCTGTGAGTGGTAATCCTCAACTTAGCGGAGCTGGAGCTGCAAGATACTTTTAACCCAACGTCAATCATAGACATTTAGTGCCGTATCATAGACATTTAGTACAACGGCTAATAGCAACAGCTTCCGTAGTACCCTGGTTATCGGTTACATACCGGTATAAGAAATGCGTCTTTCGAAATGCGTCTCAGCGTCCTTGAGCGTCTGGGCCTGTGCAAAACTTGATCCCCCTGCACGTCCGAGAAGCTTCTCATCGTTAAATGTCAACACCTGCCCGTCGTCACGCGCACTGTGACCGACACCAGTGTCGCATGGGCGTGAACGGATGCCGGGTCGTTAAGCCACCACGAACGTTGAAACCGTCGTTTGTGGAGCCGACTGACCCGTTCAGTGCACCTTTCGTGGCAATCCGCGCAATCGTTTGCGTTTGCTGCTGCTGGCTCCACTGCGCGAAGAAGTGACGCGTCGGCGCCTGCAGCGCCATTAGCAGCGACGCAATCTTAACTCGCGTCCCAGCTGTGTGAGATGGGTCTCATTTAACATGCTTGAGCTGTTCAGCATTTATGGTTTACTCGGACCCAATGCTCGTTAAGCAGTTCCACGTCTCCGGACATAAGATACATGTGAACTTAATCTTAGTGAACCGGCCGTCTCCTGCAAGAAGCGATGCTAAATTCATCGTTCCTGGGACCTCGTCACAGGAACGTCGTGATGCCTCCGATTAACACCTGCACTTGAACGGAA
Organism: Pollicipes pollicipes; assembly: GCF_011947565.3. Classification (NCBI taxonomy): domain Eukaryota; kingdom Metazoa; phylum Arthropoda; class Thecostraca; order Pollicipedomorpha; family Pollicipedidae; genus Pollicipes; species Pollicipes pollicipes. The sequence continues at coordinate 8,222,156 of NW_023596420.1, forward strand.
CGTCGTGATGTCCCCGACGGCTTCCCCTTCGCTCAACCGGTTTCGCCTTCACATTCAAAGTGTCTTTTTCCTATATCTTTTTTTAGAACTTTTTCGTCTTAGATCGCCACAAAGGTGAGCATGTCACGTGTGCAAATTTCGGTTTCGTTTGTGCAGCCGCCCGTGCCGTTTTCAGAGGTATGCTTGGAATTAGCAAAACAGCTTATGAATTACCGAAGGAATGAATAAAATGAATTGGCGAATGAGTGTTGTGAAATGATTATATGATTGAATTGCGAATCAGTTGAATGGATAATTTTGGAAGAGATCACGTCCGATTTGCAATCGTCACGTTTAGTAATATGACACATCGTGTGCTTTCATGTTAACAGTATGCTGGCCTTTCCTCTTTGTCGTCTCTCCTCTTTTGATTTTCGTGCGCGGCGTGCGTAATTTGATAAAGACAATCGACATGACTGCCCTGGCGTGCCGAAAACAGTGTTATTTCGCGCCGCTCGTCCGCCACGGTCCACCACGGCTCGGCCGCAGAACGTTTTTTGCCAGCCTTTGGCGGCGGCAGCGGCGGACTTCGGCTGGTGCGACCCCTCGGCCCAACGGTTCGGCTCCATCAGCGCGAGGTGTGACCCCATGACGGAAGACGGCTCGTCTAGACGATATCGCCGCCTAAAGCTGGGCACTTGGATGGCGCGAGATTTCCTCGCTTTGGTCCTCATCGGCGGTTACTGCGATCGCAGATCCGGCCGGCGGGCCGATGGATCCAAACTGCTGATGTGCGTTGCGGACCACGAGGTCACGCGCTGGATGGCGAGCAGATCGCGGGCTGATGGGCTGCTGTCCCAGGCACATCTAGCCGTTACACATAGCCGGTAGCCGGTTCCATGGAGCGTTGACATACGCATCAAGTTTGTGCAAGATTATATTCCAAAACGTCACCAGGATGACGCCGGCGCATTGCCTCTGGGCTGCAACCTGGAAGGCTGGTAAGGGATTGTTTATTGAATACATTCGCAAGATATAATCCCCGTTGAAAGCCGTGCATAGCCCCAGGCTCTGACCACGGTCGTCGTTTAATTCACCGGGGAGCGCTCTGTGCAACTCGATGCAGTCGTAACTCCAACACAACAACACCAGTGTGACAGCAGCGGCCGCACGCGGCGGCGGCGCTGGCCATCGGCTCGCCGGAAGAGACTGCAGGGCTGGCCGGGAACTGCGCGGCTCGGCAGCGACCGCTTCACGCACGGCTAGGGTGGAGGCCACGTGTGCGGCCATGGTACAGAGTGAGCTAACTAGCTAAGCGCTGTCGGGGCGGGACGGACCGCCTAGGCGGACCAGGCGGGCAGGGAATCATCAGCGGGTGCGGAGAGCGAGCGGGTCAACAGACGGCAGCAGTCACCTCTCGGTCTACATTCACATGACCTGACCTGCCTGCTAGAGCGAATTTGACCGTCGCTTTGCCCTCCTCATTGCTTGTCGCTTGTCGTCCGTCTGAGCGCCGGAACAAGCGACTGGCGATCACCCGGACAGACCCTGGAAGGACACTCTAGCGCGCAACGCGGATCTGAATGCAGCTCTTGCAACGAACGCGGTTGTAACACTGACGACAGGCGTCTCGTGCTTCGCCGTACAGGCACGGGACGTTCTGCACGTCGTCTGGACGCGGCTTGTCAAACAACAGCGTAGCTGCAAACCGACGGGCGACACGCGACACGCTGACCATTCGCCGGTGTGCACAGCCTATCCCCCCCCCCCCCCCTGCACGACCCTCCTCCCCGCGCTACACGGACCGTCTTCCCCGCGCTACACCGACGTCTCGCTATTGAGCCGTAGCACGAACTTGTTGCTCTTGGGGTCGATGATCTCCTCGGCGAGGCTGAAGTGCGGCAGCTGGAGCACGGAGCACAGGAGCGACACGTCGTGCCGTCGCAGCTGGAACACCACGCCCTCGGCGGCCGCGCGGTACGCCGACGCGACGCTCACGAGCGTCCAGTTCTGCTCGCCCGCGCCGCCGCTGGGCAGCGCTGGCGCCGCCGCCAGGTAGCGCTCGAGGAAGGCGCGCGGCGACATGTCGTGCGCCAGACACTGCGCCAGGTGCGCCAGGACGGCCTCGACGCTGGGGCGCGGCTGCTGGCGCGTGGCGCGCAGATACCGCTGCAGGGAGCGCGCGATGGTGGGGAAGATGGCCTGCGCCGCCTCGTACGGCTCCATCGGCGCGGCCGGGCCTGGCGGCGGACGCAGGGAGGGACACGTTGGCACTAGCAAGGAACGGCAGTCATCGACCATCAGTCTCCCATTCTTTCGTGACTGACACGTGACCTTTGTAGTGCATTGCGGCACGCGGCGAACTGATCTATGTAGTCGACATGGTCTGCATGGGCACGACGGTGGCCCAGGTCATGTCAACCGGCTGACGCAAGACCAGTGGGCGGGCGTGCATGGCCTCGCGCTCCCGACCAGACGTCGCGCCAAACCCGCCGAGTAAGCGTGACATCTGAGTCACAGCTGGAGAGGACAGACCGTGGACAAACGGACAGACCATGCGGGTAAACCTCCTCGACATGGGCAAGGCACGCCCTGTCCCACCTTGTCCGTCCTTGAGCCGTGTGATGTGCGTGAAGGCCTCCTCGGCGGCCGTCATCAGACGAGCGCGTCGCCGCCGCACGCGGCGCTCCTGCTCGTGCTGTTCGCGGTAGCGCTCGTTATGAGAACCCTCCCGGCGCCGGCTGCTGGGAGTGTCCTGAGGCGGGGTCTGGAATGGCGCACAGGTCGGGTCAGGTGTGGACCGGAGCGAAGGGCCGTCGGCCGGGCACTGGCAGAAGCAACTACACAGTCGGATGATGTTTACCCGTGCAGAGACGCTATAGGGATAGTCGCGGACTGAAGCATGAAATAGCAACCAGTCTCCCTTCAACAAGTATTGACAATGATGCCAGTATCCACCAAAATGCAAGTAGCGCTCTATACACAATTTTTCTATCCGTCCAGTAAATAAATGCCGGGAATGCGGCACGCCAAGAGCCAGCAAACACCGAACAAAAGGGTTGAGCCTGTTGAGAAGAACGACCGGTTTTTCCGGCCGATGATCACTGAGGGCGCTCTGCCGGCGGCCGGCGGTGACGCAGCGCGATCTTCCGTTCTGCATACCAGAACTGACTCATTCCTACGCGGAGGACAAGTCCAGCTCGGCACGCAGGCCGTCCCATTCGGGGTCATAATGTATGCCGCGTCGCTGCCGGGCACGGCGAGAAACGCTGGAATTGCGTCACAGGGACGGGTCGCAGGCTCGCATGCCTCGCTCCTGCCAACACGCTGGGCTCTGGCGGAAACGCGGCAATGGCCCCGCGGGTATCGCCAGCAGAGCACAGCCGAAGGCTGGCATCGCAGGCAGTCAGGTGTGTATCGGCCCGATGTGTGGAGAGGAACAGGCGACCAGGCCAGGTGTCTGAGGCCCCTCAAGCACTCACTGCGGGCTGCGTGTGCAGTAGGAACATAGACATATTCGTACTCAACAAGCTATATCACATACATTACGTATATCATGATCAGTTACATCACATATGTCGGGTATATCATGCTCAATGGTAGCACGTAGATCATACATAACATGTTAATTTATGTCGTATATGCACACTCTTCGTGATCACTGGCATCACATTGCACTTAGTTTATATTACACCATTCTTAACTTACAATATGTAATTATCCATATGCTGTGCTTCCCAGACACGTGTCCACCACAATGGCGTCCACGCACAGCGTTCACATGTTCGGATAATGTAGCGCGCCGCGGCCGGCGGCACGTTGGGTGTCCGCCGCCACGAGGGGCGGTGACCGCTGGTCACGTGCTCCCCACCGCGGACCGCACTCCAGGCCACGTGACCGCGGGCCGTCGCGGCGGCTCCTCCACAGCCGTCCCGGCGACGCGGGCTGTCGCGACGACTCCTCCACAGCCGTCCCGGCGGCGCGGGCTGTCGCGGCGGCTCCTCCACAGCCGTCCCGGCGGCGCAGGCCGTCGGCTCGCGGCGAGCAGCTGCGGTCACCGAGCGGAACCGCGCTCGCACGGGTACCCACCAGGCGCACGCTAAGCAGGGAAGTGGTCGTTGCGGACGGAGCAAGCAGGCCGCTAAGTGGACACTCGGTGGTAGTTATGGAGCATCTGTGAAATGGCTGGCGACCATAGCAATCGGACGGGCACGTCACCCCGCCATATGCGCAGCGAGTGGCCGCCATGCCTCGCAGCTCTGGCGCAGAGAACTACGGTGGACACATTGGACACCCCTCAAGCCAACCAGGCCTGACGCAGCGAACGTGCCGTCAAACAGCATCGCACTGTCGAGTGTGAGAAACTGGACTTGACACAGGCACAGCGGCATTCAGCAGCCTAAACTAAACTAAACTAAACAGCAGACAGTGCACACTCGTGACCAGCAACTTGGCGAGGACAAATCGGCTAAGGCACCTAACGAATTCGCGCTAACACACCATTCAACTATGCGCATTGAATTAGACCCGACACATTGCACATCCGTACACAGCATGCTAGAGCCATCACACCATGATCGTTACACAGAGAGTCAAGTCACATGGCGGGGCGGGGGGGGGACCGGGGTGTACAGCGAGCGGGAACTGACAAACGAGAACCAATGCATCACAGAGCCGGGTGTAGTGGTCACGAGCGTCTCCCAAACAAGAATCGCTTGTGTTTTCCACATGTCCGGGAGATTTCATATATGCCATAATTCATGCTTGCAGTAGTAATCGCCCGACGGATCCACCACTGGCGAACTATTTCGACCCACGTTTTGATCCGTTGCCTTCGGTATGCATTATTCCCGCCCCTCATTCGAAGACCGCTTCCTTGCTTGACAACAGAACATGACCCATTATCACACTACCTTTGACGGAGAGCGTTATCGAACTGATGAGGATTTATGCTATGGAGCATTATCAAGGCTGCACTCGTGTTGTCTGTACATCTACCTGTCATCCGCGAAGCGATTTGTGCTGTACACGGGGATAGGAAAATGAGGACACATACACACGCAGACGCACGGATTAATAGGTCAGGCTTAGCTATTTAGAAGAGCCGACATATCACATAGCTGCACCTGTTTGTGTTAAACAAGGGCCGCCGCACGACGTAACCATATACAGCAGGCATTAGCCGACAAACTATATAGTCGTATACTGCGAACCAGAGTTGACCAGTCGCATTGTATGCACCCGGCGGTTGAAGACATACAGATATATGTCGTGAATCGGAGTCGACCAGTCGCGTCGTATGCGCTCGGTGGTTGAAGACACATCATACAGTTATATGCCGTGAATCGGAGTCGACCAGTCGCGTCGTATGCGCCCGGTGGTTGAAGACACGTCATACAGTTATATGCCGTGAATCGGAGTCGACCAATCGCGTAGTATGCACCCAGTGGTTGAAGACACATCATACAGTTATATGCCGTGGACCGGAGTCGACCAATCGCTTCGTATACACCCGGTAGTTGAAGACACGTCATACAGTTATATGCCTTCAATGGGAGTCGACCAATCGCGTAGTATGCAAGCGGTGGACGAGAGCTGACGCATCATGCGGTTGGATTAAGCAAATCATGGCCATCACGTTACTCAGCAGAATGCAGGAAACTAGAACCGCCGCGCGTCCAGGAAACCAAACGTGCTCGGTTTGATTCCCCGCAGTGTCCGCGTTTCTGGCCAGGTGAGAGCCCATAGCCATATAGTCTCAGCATCTGAGTGTGTCGTAAAGCACCAATGGCAACAACAAACTAGAGCCGACGCGTCACGCAATTGTATGCTGCAACCTAGACAATAGACATCGTACGTCCGCTCGCAGCAAATTGGAGGAGACACATTGCACAGTTGCATGCAGCGGCCTTGTACAGAACATCGCACGACCGCCCGCGCAGAGGGACAGCGTAGAAGTGCCATGACCGTGCCCTGTAGACATGTGGGTGCCTAGGTAATGTCTCGTGTATTTAAATTAATGATGTGCACATAAGTGCGATTGAAAAAGGACACCAAATCTCAAATATTAAAGCAGCGAATTTCCAAAATCGGAGAGCTCACAAACTGTTTAACGACACCAACTCAGTTTTCCGAAACCCCAATCAAATAAAGTAAAGCAAAGCTATCATCTGGAGCCTGACGCAGGAAGCCATTTGCATGTGCGCAGCGCTGGGGACGTTGTATGCGATGAGCTGGTTGGAAGTGGGATGTCTGAGACACACTCTAAGTGAACAATAAATGTCAAATGACCCGGGTTTGTGTCGTAAAAATCGCATTACGAAAATGCATGGGTGGAAGATGCTTAAACACTGTTGTCAAGTCAGCGATTAGGGGTAATCGCCGCTAAAGCAATCCATAGAATTCCATAATGACCCCAAATGAGCCATCCGCAGGGCCCGGGTCGTGATGAACGGCCGCCCGAGCGTTGCAGTGACCCCGGCGCGCGTCTCCCTCCGGCGGCCAGCTGCCCTGCGCAGGAGGGAAGCCAGCACGCGCCGGCTGGGGGTGGCGGGGCGCGCTCAGTACGGGGCGGCCACAGTCACAGCAGGCCAGCGAACGAGCATAGGAGGAATCGTGGTTCTGAAGCATCGGACCGTGATTGATGCGTATGGCACCGTACGGCAAAGTGACACAGGACACCTCTCCTTCTGATCCATTCTGTCTGTAGCCCCACCGCTGCCCTCGGTAACGTATGGTCTCCGAGGCCAGCGTGACAGGATGGAGCAGCTCGGTCCTACAGCAGCCTCACCTGCACGGCTGAGCCGGCCGCCGAACCGTCCACGTCATAGTACTTGTAATGCGTGACGCTGCCCTTGCGGGACGACCCGCCCGGCAGCCGCTCCAGCTGCGGGGTGCACTCTGGGAAGTCGGCCTGGTACCGCTCCAGCACGTGCGCAGCCGCCTGCTGGATGCTCAGCCGGCCGAGCGCGTACAGCCGCGACTGGCCGTCGGGGCTGCGCACCACGCGCACGGCGTAGCGAGGCTGCGCGTGCCGCAGTTCCAGCAGCAGCACCGCCAGGTAGTGTACCCAGAGCAGCGCATCCACCAGCCCACCGGCCAGCAGAAGTACAGTGTAGTAGCGGATCTCCGTTCGCTCACTCAGCACGCGCACGATGAAGAAGACCCAGAAGCCGGCGGTGAAGAGGAACGCCAGCACGAGCGTGGCGACGCGGAAGGTGAAGACGCGCGGCAGGCTGGCGCGCGGCCGCCGCAGGAAAAGCGCCCACGAGCCGGCCAGCAGGATGGCCAGCCGGAAGGCGAGGGAGACGAGCGTGCCGTCGCACTCGGCGCCGCACTGCAGCTGCTCCGGCGTCAGCTCCAGCAGCTGCGTCCGCGGCAGGATCACCAGCACCACGGGCGAGAGCACGGCGAAGAGCGCCACGCCGGCGGCGGCGGCCGCAGCCAGCCGGCGTCGCCGCCGCAGACCGGGGGAGGGCGCGTCGGCCGCCGCGGCAACGCCCAGGTCCGGCAGCGAGGTGGACACGTCCGAGGCGGTGCCGCTGGCGGTGCCGGCCGGCCTGCCGTCGCCCCAGCTGTCCTGTGGCATGATCTGCACCTCCAGCACGTCCCGCGGCGGCGGCGACGGTGGCAGCCCGGTCGACGCGGCCATTGCGGTGGAGACTGAAGAGGCGGCTGCTTCGAAGGGCTCGTCCAGTCGGGTCCTGTGCGAACGGAGGGCTGGGTCACGTAGGTGCGACACCAACGTGTGAATACGACGCAGCATGTGAATTTGGCAATTCCTTAACTACCCTGTTGTTACAGATCTCATCACCATTGTGCCATGCGACCAGGGCGGCGCGAAGCTATAGCTAGAATGACCGCTGTACCCAAGAAGCAATACAAAGGAGTGCCGAGCATGCCATCGTGTAATCGTGGCCCATAAAAGCTGGGAAAATGCGCGAAGTCATTCACCCCGTCATTCCCGGGTATACGGAGGTCACGTGAATTCTCACAATACGTCATAAGGTGTGATGCACAGCTTCGGCTATAGCACGGGTGCTGTGGACAGTCCGTCCGCCTATGGCATGTTATGATAAGGCGAGTGTTAACTCAGAGGAGGCGCACCGGCGCTCTACCAGAAACGCTTCCCTGCGCGGTATGCGTTAAGAAGCTGGAGATCCTTCATTGTATCTGATCTTGACGAGTTTGACAGAACAATGTTGTAGTCAGGAACCCCACGCTGGTTGCAAGAGAATAGATTGCACAACCCGCGCTCTCCACAAAAAAAGCCACCTGCAACGTGGGCGTGCGGGGAGGAGATTCCGAAATCCAAAAGTCGATATCGGCCGCGCGCGGGCACCAGTCAGGATGAGTGGGCACCGGCTTAGACCCGGCAAACTCTGCCTCATATCGGTGCTGTTACTAGGTTTCAGTGTACACGATAGACATGATCAGCCACTGGCAAGGTGCCGGCTTTGGAACTGCATGCATCACTGCACAACCGCCTGTCAGTGTACAAGGCTTCAGCGTCGGCTGCCGGGCCTGTGGTCCCAAAATCCTGCACCTCTAACGAGGACCCCCACGGCGGGCGCGACCCACCGGTGCGTATGGCGAGTGCGCCGGTGGGAGGCGCGGTGGGACGGTTTGGCGTCGGCCCGGCTCGGCTCCGGCTCCGGGGAGGCGCCGTAGCGGGCGGAGCCGCGCGTGGGCTCCATCCGGCTCCGGGCGCCGCTCTCAGCGTGCAGAATGCCCAGCATTCAGAAGGCGCTCGCCGCCGCCTGCCGCAGACGAAGGGGGGGTCAGTCGGACCGGGCGTGTCACGTGCGCCGGACACGTCCACGAGCAGCGGCCATAGAGTATCCACTAGACACAACACTCGTCTATCAGAGGCCAATCCGGGTTTTCAATGTTATTTGTGCAAGACATCGCCTACACACACCTCCCAGTGCAAATGTTCTCACAATTTAAACACAACAGCACACAATACTTGCAAGCATTTTTCATAAACTGCCCGACATCACGAAAGGCAGAGACGCATAACATAACACATGCGTCCGCCAGCAACACTAAAAACGCACAGGAATTCACATTTGGCGGTCGCTGTTGGACCAGCGGTTGGACCGGCATGCGACATTAGGCGACCGAGTTGATTACAGACCGAGTCAGTTGTCTCAGAAGAAGGTCTGTTGTCAGTACATGGATCATATCAAAACCCGGTTGAAACAAACCAAAAGGATTTAGGAAATTGTCCAAATGTGTTCTGTTGGTGGATTTGACACGTTCACCTTTCATCGGAATTCGGCACCCAAGGGGGTTCGCTGTCCAGCAGATGACCACACGTTGACCCAGCGAGAGGCCGGGGGAGCTCCACCAATGAGCTCCCTTGAGAGCTCCTGAGCGGTCAGGTGAGGTCACGAGGTCAGCTCTGATTTCATTGGTCCCGCAGTGTTTGGCTCATCGGCGATGTGGTGGCCCCGTGTGCGGACCCACTGCCAACGGCCCGCGCCTAGCATAAGCAGGCCGTTTCTTTACAAACGGCCACGCGGACACCATTGCACGAAGCACTGGCGTCTAGGGGGCGGGACACTGTGAGATTCGGACCCGGTTCGCTCTGTGAGCAAGCGGCCCGAGCGAGAGGCACGGCATCACCCTCGATCTAGATTGCGCGCGTCACCGCTACACGCGTCCCCGCATCGTGCCCACGGCGGCGGCCGACCACAGCGGCACTTGCAGGACCCGCCATAACCTGCTCATCCGTGACGGGCCAGCCTCGTGACGCTGGCCTCGTCGCTACAGTGCGTACGCGTGACCAGTGCGGAGCGCTGGCGGCGTGCGCTACCCGGGGCCGTCCGCAGTGGGTCGGCATGCTCGTCGGCCCGTGTGCCGCCGGTGGGTGGAGCGCCGCCTTGTCGGCGATGGTTTGCGTCTGGCACGCCTGCGCCACAGTGGTCACGATGAGCACCGCTCTGGCCTGCGCTGGGTCATCATGGGGCTGCTTATCCGACGCGCAACGCTCGTGCGCTCATTCGCAAATCACACCGAGAATGGGCCGGCAGTTCCAGCTAACTAGACAGAGAAAGTTGGTATTCGTCGTTTTCAGTGACCGTGACAAAACTATTGCGCAAAAAACGCATATATTGTGTGCAGATAATAGTCTCAGAGTCCTTGTCTAAGCGTCTGTATTGGTTGCATGGTTCCATCCCTCTCGACTTTAGCCAAAGCAGGGTGTATTCGAAACCGGTTTTGGAACATCTGAACATGGATTGCAGCCCGTTCGATTCGATCACCGGGAAGCCCCTGGATCAGAGCGTGTTGGGATCGCCCAGCAGTTTGCGTCCTGCACATTCGCCTAACATGTGCAGGCAGTTTCACGTCTTTATGAGCTCTAGTTGCCGAGCTATGACATCCTTAAAACCCCCACAAATGACAAACTACAAGACGTCTGCGCGTCTGCCCATTGACCAGTACTTTTGTCAGCACCAATGTTCTTCCCCTCCTGCGTTGAACGCTGCCAGTCTTATGCTGCTGTTACGCCGTGTCGTGGTCTGTGCACGGTTTTGACCACTGCGGAGCAGCATTTTCGCAATGAGCAAATTTTACCGTCAGGCATGGTAAATGAATGGGGAAGGCCACATTTTATCCACAGTGCAATGTGGTAGGCGGACCTCAGCCTATCACAAACGCTCATGTACTTAAGATATGGAGAATTTAGCTTAATGGCTTCTCTGCTCGAGTTAAAAGAGTTCTGGCTGTTGAAGCAATGCTTGCTCGGCTTTCGACCTCATTCGTAATGCTGGATGACATTCCTTGGCCGGTTTGAAGAAGGACTCACTCGGCCTGCAACCCCGCCCGTATTGAATGATGCTGAGGTTCCTTCACCGATTCGCAAAGATCTTTCTGCGCTCCTGGACTGGGCTAACAGGGTAAAAACATGTTACTAACGTGGACCTCCTGAGCTGTACCACCAGGCTTGCATGCAGAGATGCGTGCGTTATCACTCCAGCGGGACGCTTTGATAGAAGCGTCACGGGACGTACCGCTCGCGTCGTTTCTGGACTGCACCGTCCAGCGCACCATCTTCTGCGGGAGGGGCGACGCCGAGTGGTCCAACGTCAGGCACCGACGCGCGTCGAACGGGGAGCCAAGAGGTCATGCTTCCCACCCCCCTCTCACCTTTCTTCATGAGTTTAGTAATAACCCAAGCGATGCTGCACAGGAAGAATTTAGATAACGCAAACGGTCTCCCCTCCCTCCTCCTCCCTCACTTCCTTGGACGCTCCTTTGATATGGACCAAGACCAATGCGTACAAAAAAAACGAGAAAAAAACAGGAAGAAAATATTCAGCCAATGCACGCGAGAACTACGGAAGGCCGTGGTTCACGAAGACCAGCCCCCAGACGTACCATTCCATGGGGTCCCTCAGGCCAGCGAGCATGGCCACTCCCAGAGCCGCACAGATTAGCCGCCTTAGAAGTCGCCAGTGGCCAGCCTGGCCGAATAAAGCAGCTTACGGAGGCGGCGCGGCCCCGGTCTCCGCTGAGCCGCTTCATTTCGACATCAGAGTCGATCCGCCGACCAGCGGGCCGGCACCGCGGGCACTCCACAGCAGAGGCTTTAACGACACGACCAGCGGGCCGGCACCGTGGGCACTCCACAGCAGAGGCTTTAACCACACGACCAGCGGGCCGGCACCGCGGGCACTCCACAGCAGAGGCTTTAACCACCGACCAGCGGGCCGGCACCGCGCGCACTCCACAGGAGAGGCTTTAACCACCGACCAGCGGGCCGGCACCGCGCGCACTCCACAGGAGAGGCTCTAACCACCGACCAGCGGGCCGGCACCGCGCGCACTCCACAGGAGAGGCTTTAACCACCGACCAGCGGGCCGGCACTGCGGGCACTTCACAGGAGGGGCTTTAACCACTGACCAGCGGGCCGGCACCGCGAACACTTCACAAGAGGGGCTTTAACCACTGACCAGCGGGCCGGCACCGCGGGCACTTCACAGCAGAGGCTTTAACCACATGACCATAGAAGGGCAAGTGGAATTGGGAGGCGCCCGGAGTGTGCATGCCTTTGATGGAGATGCTGGGTGGGCGCTGCTCGGCAGCATATTAATCCACTTCTGCTTTGTGAGGTCTGTGCTTAATCCAGTCGGCCTTCAGGAAACCGGGAGGTGCTGTTTGAAACCAATGGGTCGAAATTATCCCAAACATGATACCGCGAACGATCAGACATGATAGGGGACTATTGTAGTGCCAAAAATGTGAAGCGTGCCTGATCGCTTGAGATCAAGAAGCACATACCTACGACGGTAAAGTAGCGCGTAATGTCGATAAACCCGGGAACCACTAACAAGTCACGTTAACCAGTTCGGGCTTCAAATGTTCTGCATGCATGCATGGCGCACGTGGTATCGCTTCCAACCGTCGAAAGTCAAAGCTTCCCTACATACATACGCGAAAATTTTGCAATGATTACACTCACAGGCGCACATGAGCAGCTCGGGCATACAGCCCTTTCACACCGCGATTAGTCTTCAGGGGCCACCACGCTGCCACCGCGGCTCCCTTCAGGGGCCACCACGCTGCCACCGCGGCTCCCTTCAGGGGCCACCACGCTGCCACCGCGGCTCCCTTCAGGGGCCACCACGCTGCCACCGCGGCTCCCTCCAGGGGCCACCACGCTGCCACCGCGGCTCCCTCCAGGGGCCGCCACGCTGCCACCGCGGCTCCCTTCAGGGGCCACCACGCTGCCACCGCGGCTCCCTTCAGGGGCCACCACGCTGCCACCGCGGCTCCCTTCAGGGGCCGCCACGCTGTCACCGCGGCGCCCGCTCCAAGCCTTTTCCGCCCATTCTAGGTTCACTTCACGCCACGGTTGTCCACTGCCTCTCGTTGTGTTTATTCGTCTTCTGGTCTCATGTTGCCGCGCCTGTTTCGCCGTTGGTCGTCGTGGCCGCGCCGAGGCTATCTAAGTTCTCTGGCCGGAAAACCCGCCGCCGTCTGCGCCAGGCGCGCCGGAGCCAGACACGTGCCCAAGTATGACAACAATGACTCCGGGCCGCCTCGCCCGAACTCACGACGTCACCGCGCCGCCGGCAGCCCGATGGCTTACTCACGACTGAGGCGCGTCTGTTGGCTCACAGGGCGCGGGAGATCGGCAGATGTACCTGTCCTGGGAGGCGGCTGGGAAGGCCAGAACAAATGGGACGCTGATGACCATGAGACCAGGGGAGAGCGAGAGCTGTGGAGGGCCCCGCGTCCAACTGCACAACACAGCTTATAACACCGTATAGCCCCATTTACGGACGGTCACTTGGGGACGAGCGTTGCTAAGCCAATAATGCTGCTATTACCGGCCAGCGCGATCTCAACAACGCCCCATCACGGATGGTGGCTGGCAGCATGACATTACAAAACCCACCCGCTGTCAGCAGATACTTGCCGACGTTTGCAGAGAAGTTATGGCTTCGCCCAACATGCAGCAGTAAAAACGGGGATGTCGGTGGGGATGCTGAGAAATTCAGACGCATCCCACGAAATGCAGACCTGCTTCACATGGCTTGCAGGCGCTTTTCCGGGGATGTTTCCCATCCAAACCGCATCCGTGCCAGCCCGTCCGGCTGCTGCGGAAGGGTGCGATGCCGCGGACGCCGTCCATGGCGCACCGCATCCAGGTTAGACTTCCGGGTCCAAACAAGTCGGTCGGGCGTATTTGGAAGGGGAGGGGCATCAGTGGAGCGGCGCCGGTACGGATCGCTGGAACCGGCAAGGGATAATACCATTTGGAGAGTGGAGTGAAGACCGGTCCCTTTAGGCTGCTCCCTCCCGTTCACGCCTTGGGACTGTTGTCTGTTCAGTCTTCTTGCCCCAGCTCGAAGTCTGCTTCGTCTCCTCTTTGCCGGCCTGGCCCGCTCTCGACCTCTCACTTGTTCTGAAGTCGCTAGGTGCATCTCCCCGGTGGGGGTGACGCCGTTTCCTCTGAGGAGAGGTAAATGGGGGGCAAATGTCCCAGATACGGGTAGCAGCTCCCCTCACTCGATGTGCTCCACCCCTCACCCCTGCGTCCCGCGCTGCCCCTGGTCAAAGGACGCGCATCGGCGAACCAACATCCGACGCACGTCGGAGTGGGTTAAGGACGCCTCGTGCTGGTCCTGTGCTCCTATCAGGACACCCCGCGCCGGTCCTGGGCTCCTGTCAGGGCGCCTCTCGCTGGTCCTGGACTCCTGTCAGGGCGCCGCGCGCCGGTCCTGGGCTCCTGACACTGCCGTGACTAGATATAACTGGGCGCCGGATGCCGCCAGACGTCGGCGGCTGGCACGTTGTACTTATCTCGTCAGTAATGAGTCCGAGGATTAATTGCCCGGTCATTAGAATGCCGATGGACAATCGAGCGGGGTCCGGGACCAGCTAAATGCATAGGCGTAAGCATAGAATCCACGAAACGCCGAAGAACGGCATTTTGGTTAATGGGGGAAGGACAAGCAGTTTTCAGAGGAAACGATTACAGATTCAACTGTGGGAGCACGGGTCACGTGGAAAATGACAGGTACTCTAGATAACAGAATCGGAGATTCTCTTGTGTATATAATTCATTTCGGTTGCGCCTCAATGTGTGCGTGACTAACCGCACCAGCGCTTCAGGTTTGTGGTTTGTATACTAGCCGAAACCACACCTCCCTGCCCTTGCGTGCTATCAAGCCACGTTCTCGGAGCCGAAGCACGCAATCGATGGCGCTCGCTCCAGACGTCACTCAGACAATGTGCAGGGTATTTGTGGTTGTCTTAAAACCAAAGCACGCAGTTGGGCCACTTTGCATTGGATGGCACTGAAGCCAATCATGAGGATAAATAACGTTTCTGCGTATCATCTCACTGCATCGGCAAATAGCAGACGCAGCATTTCCATGAAATCAAAAAACGTGTCGATATCCTTATGCTCACAATGACGAAAGAAGTGTGCCGTCATGTTCGGCATGCAGGCATATTTGTACACGTCACTCCCTCAGTACATATCGTTTCTCCAAAGTTTGGTATATTTTCAAACGCACGTGTCTCGTTCTCACGAGCATCACGTTACCAACACGTTTTTTAGCTGTCCAACAATGTTCAGCTTCACCGTTCACTATTTTCCATCCAGAGTTTACATCGAGTGATAGAAGAACCGGACCGCAGCTGAGAGTGCCGCTGCACCTCACACTGCGCCTCACACTGCACCTGCCATTGCAACTCACACTGCACCTCACACTGCGACTCACACTGTACCTTACAATGCACCTTACAATGCACCTTACAATGCACCTCACACTGCATCTCACACTGCAGCTCACTCCGCATCACACTCTGTACCTCGTACTACACCTTACACTACACCTCACATTGCGTCTCACACTGCAACTCACTCCGCATCACACTCTGTACCTCACATTGCACCTCACACTGCCAATTGTGCCTTGCTTTCAGGGTCGGTGGAAAGTGCAGTCAGCGCTTCAGCCCGCAGGCAACTGCTCCAGGTTGCCGGCAGAGCTGTACTTTACCCGCTAGACGCAGGCCTGCACTGCCCGCGGTCGGGTGTAAAACGTACCCAGAGCGTCAGGCCGACACTAATTACCCGTCATTTGCTGGGCGTCAGCGGTGCTGGCCACTCTTTACAAGAGTCCACATGGAGTCACGCCACTGCCGGATCGCCAGGCGGCCAGGACATGCGCAGCTCGATGGCTCGACGCACCGTCCCTAACCACCACCCTCAATAGCCAGAGGCAGGCTGAAAGGGCTGGGAGGGCAGGCTGGTCACGGGGAAAGGCGGCTCCGCAGTGACCTGAGGTGCTCACCGGGCGTGTGCTAGCCCTCGTCTCACCGACGGCGGCTCTGTGACTGGAGTCCGTCCCACCAGATCCGTCTGCTCAGCGAGTGCGATGCTGGTTCGTTTGCCTGAGCCTGGTTTGCGTCGACTAACGCGATACAAGCTAGTTCGCTTGAGCTTGATCTGCGTCGACTGACGCGATGCTAGTTAGCTCGCTTGAGCTCGGTCTGCGTCGGCTGACGCAGCGATCAGGTGCTCGCAGGATGCCTATACTAATATCCCATCATTCACCAGGAGACATGAAAGGAACGGCGCCGCGTGGTTTGTCCTGACCGCTAGCCGGGCTTGTACAGAGCACGGAAGCCACAGGCCCGCCGTCCGAACCGGATGCCGCGATGGCCCCGGGCGCGATTCTCAGGCTGGCGCAGACGATGGTCTCCGGCCACGCAACTGGCCGCTTTATCGACCGTGGAGCAGAGCCCATATTTGGGGCCGTTTGGCCTTGGCTGCAAATGGCGTCAGTAAGATGCTTGATGCTGAAGTTTGGGTCTATTTGGCAGAGATCCCTTTAAAGTACGTCTGCATGCACGCTTTCAACGGGAGAGGTTCACTCTCTTAAACAGGACGACTTTTATTCGAATCGCTGAGCCGTCAGGAGTAATTAAGTACAGTAGCTGCCATAACTCCAATATCTGTACCAAGCGATATGCATAGATAAATGCCTATTTGGAACAGAATGCTTCATTATGCCTTGACAATTCAATTATCGCAACTTGATCCCATTTGAATCGTTGGAAGAGTTGTAATTTGTTTGTCATATAAGAGACCCTTTGCCACCAGGCATGACTGGAAATGGCGTGGATGGAGATGGCCCAAAGAGTTTAACACAGACTCGACGGGACCATAGCCACTTGTATCGTGGACGCCAGTCACGTGAATTTTAGATAGTAGGACCGTCACAAAAAGATCCCACTACATGGCAAAACTCGTAACCCCGTCGTGTAAATTTGCATTTCGTTTTATACAACGTGTATGAGGGGACTTACGAGCGCAGATGGTGTTTCATTCAAAATGACCGCCAGGCTAGCTAGCTAGCACGCACTGACTGCCAGGCTAGCTCTTAGTCACAGCCTGCCGGGCTCTGAGCGGGGTGACAGTAACCTCCAGGCCAGCGCCTGGTCGCAGCCTGCTGGGCTCTGAGCGGGGCGACAGTGACCGCCAGGCTAGCTCTCAGTCACAGCCTGCGGGCTCTGAGCGGGGCGACAGTAACCTCCAGGCCAGCGCCTGGTCACAGCCTGCCGGGCTCTGAGCGGGGCGACAGTGACCTCCAGGCCAGCGCCTGGTCACAGCCTGCCGGGCTCTGAGCGGGGCGACAGTGACCACCAGGACAGCGCCCGGTCACAGCCCGCCTTCGAGGCACGCTTTAGATGCAGAGGCATTCACGGGTGAGATCTCCTTCGTTCAATTTATCCGTTGCCCATAGGGCTGTGCCCATACCCACTCACTACGCACCCATACACATACCCACCCGCTGCGCATTCTCAATCGGCTGCACCCATCCGTGACGCACCTCTGGATTTTACATGCATTTTAGTTGTAGACATGGTCATGTTTTGGGAATGCTTGCACCCAGACTTACTGTTTGGCCTTAATACATGCAAAACTAGTATGATGTAGAGCTTATTGGGACTGCAAGAAGTGTTAGCAGGTATATTTGATAGCATTTTTGAAGCATCTACCAGCCAATCAGCAAACGTCTTAACCATATCCATACCCATGCCCGTAATTTCCCGAAACATGCACCGAACCCAACCCGTTACGACTTCCCTATGGGCACACGTGGGTTTACCCAAGCCCTCATGTCCTTCACGCGGACGGCTGGCGCGTGCTAAATCCAGCCCGGTACACTGCGGGCCGTCCAGAAGTTCGTCCCACGCGTTTGTGGCGGCAGCGGCCTGGCCGGCTGCGGCTGCGGCTGCGGCGGGCCTCGGGCGGCGGCGCGAGAGCGTGAGCGGCGGCGGGCGCCGCGCGGGCCCGGCCGGCCAGCTCAACCGCCACCGCAGCGGCGCGGCCTGCGTCGGTGACAGCACAGCTACGATGACGGACCGCACCGGTGACACGGGCCGCACCGGTGACAGCACAGCTACGATGACGGACCGCACCGGTGACAGCACAGCTATGGTGACGGACCGCACTGGTGACAGCACAGCTATGATGACGGCACAGCTATGATTACGGACCGCGCCGGTGACAGCACACCTATGGTGACGGACCACACCGGTGACAGCACAGCTATGATGACGGACCGCACCGGTGACAGCACAGCTATGATTACGGACCGCACCGGTGACAGCACAGCTATGATGACGGACCGCACCGGTGACAGCACAGCCATGACGACGGACCGCACCGGTGACAGCACAGCTATGATGACGGACCACACCGGTGACGGCACAGCTATGATCACGGATCGCATCGATGAGAGCACAGCTATGATGACGGACCGCACCGGAGACAGCACAGCTATGATGACGGACCGCACCGGTGACGGCACAGCTATGATGACGGGCCGCACCGGTGACAGCACAGCTATGATGACGGACCGCACCGGTGACAGCACAGCTATGGTGATGGACCGTGCAGGCTCTACAGGAGGCGCCTTAGCCCTCATAGTGAAGACGCGTTGACTCAGAAGACGGCAGGGGTGGGAGTGACGCTCGGGGTCCGGTTTTGCTACGCGACCCCACCTGTGCCCTCCCTCGCATAGCTTAGCATTTGTTGGCGCGAAGATGGGCGATACATTAGAGAGACGTCTACATTTGTTTGATGGCGTGCGTTGTTGCAGATCGCAGGCGGCACGTCTTAAATGTCCAGCTCTCCGGACTGAGACTTAACGAAAAGGGAAAGCATAAGCCCCCACAGGTCCCTGCAGTTTCTGTGATTATTATCAATAAGATCGCATTAGAAGGTGAAATGCGCTCTTGCTTGGGACTTACGAGCCTTTGGGGCAATAAGCGGATTGCGTACTGCAGGGCGTGTCTTGAAATGTAAAATTCATGATCGCAGTTTCTCACTATGGTATCATGCTGAGTGCCGCAATGAGCTTTCGGAATTTAAAAAGTTACTTGGGCAAAATCACACTTGAAAACTGCATTCTCGCATTTGATCACTCTTGTAGCACAGTTTTCAACATATTTTGATACAGGGCTTTGCATCCATTCTTTAAGAGTGTTTGATCTCTTGTGCCAGCCAAAACACAGGTGATGCATGGTGATATACATAGATAAAAAACTCAAAATTCCATCGCGGAGCACATTATGAACGCTCGATGACATTATCCATAATATGAACGCAAGATAACACCATAGACAAAAACTGGTTATCCCAAATTAGAATTTACTGACTCACCCTTTTGGGAAGCCAGCTGACGACCGGTCAGGGCAGATCAATATTGAAACAAACTTTGGACTGGAAATGTGCACTGCCTTAACGTACGACTCACCAGGCAGCGGCAGCCTTGGGCCATCATCTTCAAAACCTCAGCATCGTTCCAAGACCTGGAAAGCATCTCAGATGCGTCGAAGATCCTTTGCGAGCCGGGAACTTTTCTGCCCGCGCCCTGGCACGCGGCAAAAGCCCTCGCCGGTCGCGTACTGAGGAGCCGTGACAGCGTCGCTGAAACGGCGCTCGACTCGCGCTCCACGGGTCAGCGGGCGTCGGCCGACGCGTCGGCTGCGGCGGACCCCGACGCTGGACAGCAGACCACACCACCGCACCTCCTCGAGCCGAGTGTCCGGCCTGCCGGCCGCCCGCGCTGGACGCCGCAGGACGGGCAGCGCCCCTGGCGGTCAATGTGGGAAGCTGGGAGCAGCGGCGTCCAGGGTGTTCTCTCCGTCCGCCGCTGTGCGGATTGCGTCTGGGAAACCAGAGGTACGGGGTTCGATTCCCCGCGGTGCTCGCCCTTCCTGCCAGGGTGAGAGGCAGGCGGCGCCATATAGCCCCAGCAACTGAGTGCGTCGTAAAGCCCCAATGGCACAAGCTGTGCGGAGGAATGGCAACCAATATCCAGGTGGGCTCGCGGTGGTAAACTCAATTTTCTGTTGCGCTATGTGCATGCGGACACTAATGCGCGGTGTGACGCCCGTCCATTGTGCATCAGAGATGTGGCTGGCGCCTGCTGCCTGCTGAGCTGGGCCGATGGCTGCGGGGGCAGGTCAGCGACTGGGCGGACGGTGGCTGCAGGGGCAAGTCGGTGACTAGGCGGACGGCTGCGGGGGCAAGTCGGTGACTGGGCGGACGGCTGCGGGAGCAGCTGGCGACAGCTGGCGGGGATCAGTGAAATTTTCATCACGTGGCAATTACTGTAAACGTCCATCTCAAAGTCATCGTGCTCGCCGCTAATCGATAGACTTAATATCGACCGAACAACTTATGGAGTGTTCACCATTCGGATGAGGCACACTTGTGCTGAATTTCGCAGAGGAAAACATGAACATGTGGCTGGAAATGCGCTCCGTCCCACCATAGACATATATTTTACGTACATGTAACACAACTGCATGAAAACGCCTGAGTAAAGTGCCACACATTCTGCCAGCGTAGCGCTGTAGGACGCCGCGGTGGTGCAACAACATCCCGTCAACCTGCTCACCACATCACTCCATCCATTCGTCGAAGTCACACGAACGATGCCACGGTCATACGAGTAGCCCGAAGCTCGAGTCGAACTCCAGACTATTCTGACTATATGAGACTCGAGTCCAGCGCGACAAACGCATGACAGTTTAAAACAGGCCAGTCACTCCTAGGGGAAGGGGGAGGGCGAGGGGAGGTTGCCACGAGCCGTCTCTTTGCCACAGCTGTGAAGTGATCACCTGATCAGCAGCGTGAGAGCTGACAACGCACGGGCAACCAACATGTTCTCCACATAAACGGCTAGATCAACGCAGCGAGGAGTCTGCAGCGGTTCCAGCTGGCAAGGGCTGCACATGAGACGCAATTTGGCTGTTGGTCTTAGACGCTCAGGATTTAGGCTCTGGACTCATGCTCTGTTCATCAGAGGCTCCGGACAGCTCTTCAATGGCATTGGTGCAAATCCGGCACAGTGGTGAGTCCCCCGCCGCTCAGGTCTCCGTTTTCAGACTCTCTCCAGGAGGGCGTCCCTCGCGCAGGAACGAAAGGTGACTCCACGCGTCGCCGCTGGACGAGAAGCAGTACGGTCTGATCACTCAGAGTCGTCCATCGGCGGCGGAGGGGGTATGTCGTCAGAGGTAGCGTCCGGCTCCGAGTCGTCGTCAGGAGAGGGCGCGCTGCTGTCCTCGGTGAGTGTGTTGCTCTCCTCTGTCGTCATGTCACCGTCCCCGGTGGTGCTGGACGCCTCTGGAAACAGGCCAGGTGGCATGTCACCCTCGGAAATGTTTCTGGGTTATGGACATGTCAGACCAGGGGAACTTTATCAGTAAGAACACTATGATACAATTTTGGATTATCGGGATTTTTAATAATGCAACACGGTAGGATAGCATTATACCAAATTCTAATCTTAAATTTATGTAATAGTTTACCATGCTTTTATGTGATCTTACCTTGTATCGCATACTGTATTGTAAGTGTCATTTTTTATGTAATCGAATATCCAGCACCAAAAACAAATACATTGACCCGCAGCCGACCACACCAGGTGCCGTCGTCATTGCCGGCACGGCCTTCAGTGGCCTCTCAGCCTCACCTGAGCCCGCCGAGGAGTCGAGCAGCGGCTCCGGCGGTGGGCCGCCGCGTGTGGGCCGCAGCAGCAGGAGCCAGCCTCGCGCCGCCGACAGGTGGCGGCCGGCGGCCAGCGCGCTGGCCTGCGATGTCTGCAGCAGTCGGTACAGCAGCAGCGCCGCCAGCTTCACGCCAAGTGCCCACCAGAGCGGCGCCACCGTCGCGCGGCCCTCAGCCAGCATGGCGGCGGTGACAGCCTGCGCGCAGCCGGCGTCCATGAGCGTGAAGTTCTCGGCTGGGTTGTAGGCGAACGTGACGCGGTTGGCAAACATCTGCCGGCAGAAGGTTGGCGACTCCGGGTCGCAGCAGCTGAAGGGCACCTCGTTGAAGAACAGCTCGCAGCGTTTCCGCGAGGTGGCCTCGGGGTTGTCGAGCTGGGCCACCAGCGCGCGTTGCGCCATCGGCGAGCCGTAGTGAATCAGCTTGTAGTAGGACTCGTTTTCGGCACTGAGCCCCAGCTGCTGTCGCCCGAGCAGGTTCATGTAGTACTTCTGCTTGTAGGTGCTTGGCCGAAGCCAGTCTGTGAGGTACCAGTCGGAGAACCCGGTGGCGCCGCAGCAGCGGAACTCCTGCTGCACCGTGTCGATGTACTCCTTCAGCGCCGGATCGTACAGGTAGTCCCACATGGCGCTGGCGAACGCCGCGCGGTACTGACGTTCCAGGCGGCGGCCGGCCGCGCGCGACTGCTGCTGCTGCGCGCGCGCGATGAGCGCCGCCAGCAGTGCCAGCGTCGCCAGCTCCGCCACCACGTACACGTAGCCGAAGGCGACCGCACGGCGCCGGTAGCGCCGGTTGTGTGAGCGCGACAACACACCAGCCAGCAGGCCGAGCGCGCTGCTGGCGACGGCGGCGCCGCCGGCCGCCGGCTGCGTGGCCAGCGCGGTGTCCGGCGCCGGCAAGGTGACGCCGCCCGGCGCGCGCGCCAGCAGCGGCGCGTGGTCGACGGCTGGGCCGCCACCAACCAACGACGAGCAGACCAGCAGCAGGCCCAGCTGGCTGCCGGCCAGGCTGAGCAGCACCGTCAGGAAGGCCAGCAGCTGACGCCGGCGCTCCGATAGTGTGATGGACGGCAGGCCCAGGCCGACGCGGTACTCACTGTCGGTCGCCATCGGGTGTGGAGGGGCCGCGGCGTCTCACGACCAACTTAGACGGCACCTGCTCCGCGGCTACTCGCTCGGAATGCTAGTTCGTAAGCTCATTTTAGTAGACTTGATGAACTGTATTCGTCTACGCTCTCTGTCAATGCATAGACACTGGCCTCGTTGGATGGCTGGCTGTTCTGCCAAGAGCCGCGTAAAATCCTCGTTGAAAAAACTGTCTCGATCATTAGTGATGATTATACCCACTCATGGTCCACCAGCTCTACATATATATCACTCGCTGGTACAACCAGGATGATATGATATTGCATGAGCTGTCAAAAATATATAATGTGAGTTGCATTTTCGCTTTCCTGTTGATTTTTCATCGTCCGTTTTGAGCTTTCAGACATTCCACGTGCATAACGTCGTGTTGGGTTCGATGTTCTAATAACGCCGAAAATTTTGACACATGTTAAGGCCACTAGGACAAAGTAAATATGGTGCATACGGTGTTTCGATTTGTAGTCCTTGCCGTTATGCACCCATGTAATAAAGGTCGCTTTTACGGTTACATCCGGAAAAGTGAATGCCCATCTTATAAACCTCCACGTAGCCGTCATGAGATCAAATATTGGCCCACGTCGCAGACTTCAGACTGTTACCTCACGCAACGACCATGCACGAATGACCTGTCACGCAGACTGTCCCCCCCCCCCCCCACACCCCAAGGACAATAGAATGTACAATGGTTGGATACGAAACCCGCTCTCAGGAAATGAGCAACCTATGTTCAAATTGGCTGAATGTTCGACGATGCGGGTGCCGATCAGAGCGCCAGTGACCACGCCGCCCGTCATCGAAGTTTGGGAAGTTTTCTCATGCGCCGGTCGCCGCCGCCAACCCCGGCCGCCGGACCCCGCTCGTCACACCCAGCAGCCGCCGCGCTGCCCACACACGATTGGCTCAAGTAGCTGCGATTGATATCGACCGTCGATCGCAGCTGGCACCGGCATCGTCCGCTGGTGCGTCGCCGTCGACAGGACCACGGGCCGCTGGTGAGGCCGGCAGCCACCGCTACCCGACCACGGATCACGCTCGCCATGCTGAAGACCACCGCACCGCCCAAGTCCCCAACCGACACCATTGGCTGAGTGTCGCCGACTGGTATTGATTGGGGATCGCAGCTGGGAAGGCGAGGCAGCCACTTGCAGTCGGAGCTGTACTGGGCTCCGCCATGATTCGGTCCTTGGGTTCGAATTGCCCATTACAATCATGACTCGCTGCGGCATCCCCACTCTCGGCCGCCGGTCCGGTCAGGAAGCTCCATCGCCGTTGAAACGTGGAAGCCTGCGCCCAGACCAGCTCGTGTTGGGTGCCCGGGGTATGCAATCATTAATGCCGTTTTCCCCCTTTGAGCTCGCTGGTTTCACCCGTTTGAGCTTGCCAGTCTGAACCCTTGAACTAAGCCGTTCTCTAGAAGTGTATATAAACATTATAAATGTCTTCTATACCAGGCGGTCTGCGTGTGTGTGTGGGTGAGGGGGATCCTGTTATGCCCTCTCCGTATTGGCATTTACTAGGCGGCCTATCTTTGGTTCTTGGTCTATGTAGGCGGTCTCATGTCTGTTTTACGAGACGGCTATTCATTACTTGTGACTGGTGATCTCTGTGTGTGTAATGTGAGAAGTTCGTTTAGCTCAGGTTGCTGACATACATATCTGTGCCTATAAGTAATCTAACTGAGATGAGAAAATCCCTGCTGGAAGGAGCTCTAATAGCATGTGCTCATAAAGGTGAGTCCGTATAAGCACGCAGAGTATTGGATGTCAACGTCGTACCGATCCGGATAGACCCGTTTCGGACGTGCGTCATTCGTGTGTCACGTGGCGCGTGTGCTTCTGAGTAGACCAATGGTGTGTGCCGACTCGCGCACCTCGTGTCGCACACGGTTATCCAAGGATGTCTTTTAGATTATGATAGTTGAACTCAGCCACGGTGTTAATTAGCCTTTGTTACGCTTTGTAAGGTGATTCAGTCCACTTCGAAGTCACCGTGGGCGCTAAATATTCTTTCGCCTCTTCAGATGACGTGTTTTATATTTCGCTCGCCCTTTTGTATCGTTTCACCACGTTCTGGACGGAGCTCCTTCAATTGTATTAATTGCTGCGGACCATTGGCCTTTCATTGCGCGTAGCAATTGTGAATTGACATGGCGTCGGTCGACTCCATTGCTGTCAATGTACCGTGTGCTGAGAACGCCTCTCTCTCTCACTCGCCAACCAATCTTGTCACTGATTCGGAAACTCAGTTGTCAATCCTCCTGGTGAACATGCCCCCGACAGCGCTATCAGGACTAGCAACGCTGCAGCAGCGCGTCGCACAAACATTTACCATGGAGAATAGAAAGCAGTATCACCAGGATCACCCGCAACTAAACACAGCCTGACGGACTTATTAACTGATTAATATGAGCGGATTTGCAGCACAAGATCTGCGCAGTTCGAATCGCTTTCTGCGGCTTGTTTCCTGCGGCAAGTCACCTTGCGACGGGTCAAGAAAGAAAGCAACCGTTGCTGACATACATGTATTGTCAATCTCCACAACACGGCACAGGATAATGAACATTACGCACCACAGGAAATAACACGAGGCGACGATAAGCACAAGGTCCAGGAGAGCCCGCGGCCGGCCCCGCAGAGCACCCTCACAATGAATGTTTCTCGATGGCACCTGCGCTGGTGCAGGAGGCGCACATCACACAGCTGGCTCCGGCCAGCGGGCTAACGAAACTAGGGTCGGGGTCCCGAACCCAGGACCCTTAAGGGTCGTTTTCAAGTCCCGGCTCGGGTTTTTCCTGTGAAATACGCACAGCCCGTCCGCGCACGGACAGAGCCAGCGGCGCTGCTGCGACTGGAGGCTTGGGGGCCGAGGTAAGGTGATAAGTTCTGTGTTATTAAATTAATGTCGTAATACCTGAAATAAAGTTTATACCGCAACACTGCTAAGAATCTGCCGAAACGAAGAACATCAATGTCATCTGGAATCCAAATCGCACGTGCATGAGTGATAAGTATGTGTGACTGCACTAGACACGTTACGTAACTCAATAACGTGTGTATAGTCAAAGTTAGAGGTATAACGTGTGTAAAGTCAAAGTCAATAACGTGTGTAAAGTCAAAGTCAATAACGTGTGTAAAGTCAAAGTCAATAACGTGTGTAAAGTCAAAGTCAATAACGTGTGTAAAGTCAAAGTAAGTAGAGTTGATAGGCAGAGGTGAAGGAGCGTTTGCAGAATGATTGTGAGTCGACGTGTACAATAACCCTGAACGCGATACACCGAGACCACGTATGACAGCGCCGCCTGCCCGGCAAAAACGTAAGCTCCAGCTACACGCAGAGGGCACTGCCGTCAGCCGCATGTCAGCCGACTCCACGGGCCGCCGACAGACCCGGTCCAGCGGTGCTACCATGCGGGGCGCGCGGCGAATCGTGATGGTCCTGAGATGACCCAAGTCGATCGTCTGTCTTTGTGGCGCAGTCTGAACGAGGCAAGAGGAACCTAACGGGGAGAATGCCTGACTGCCATCCCACCTCCCCATCCATCGTCATGGAGAGTCTCCACTGGACTAGATACATCAGCTTCCCGGGTGATATATGGAAGAATACGAAGCATGATCTGGCAAACATCCATCATACCAGAGATCGGCCGCTATGGACAAGTCTAGAACACTACGATAAATACAACGTCTTAAACATTACGCCCGCCACGGATTGCTACCCCCATCTACAGCAGAGCGCGGCAGGCGGCGGGTACTATGAGAGTTGAAAACTAATGTCGCACCTTCCCCGGGGAATGCCAGTACAGCCAAGGCATGTCTCCACAACAGTGATGGACCCCGCCACAACTGTTTCCACTCGCTTCGTCATGCACGGCACTAAAATACTTGCGATCACATGAAGCCCGTCCGCTTTCACACGCTCCCACCCCCAAGCTCGTCGGCAGCCGTCCAATGTCATGCCCATCTACCCTGAACCTACGTCGCCTGCTGCAAGCCGGCGAGGCCCCCCGCCACCAGAAGATCACAGTATGACGAGTGGCCGGACGTCCATGTGTGCTGTGACGAACTGAACACAGAACCCAGCCAAAACGCGCTGGGCCGCGGTCTCGCACTAGGACAGATGCGGCGAAAGAGCCCGGACATGCGGAAGACTGTCCAGGAAAGCACGCTTCATCAGGTCATTCACTTTAAACGCAGCGCGCTGGTGTGGACGAGTTGCTAGCTGACTGACGCAGCCAAAACACTGCACTGCTAAGGACGCTGAACGGAAAGTGTGCCTTTCTGCTCCACTCGGCAATGGAGAGACTCTAATGGAGATAGAGAGACAGAAATGGAGAACTCTAGTTACCTGAGCGAGGCAAACGGGGTCCTTCCTCACTTACATGCCGTCCAGGGGAACATTTGTCCCCCGCGTCCGTACGTACGTCCCCCGCGGGTACACACTGCCCTGGATTTCAGAGAACTGCAGAGGCGTGGGAGAGCCCGCGGTCTGCCATCTGCTGGGCATGAAGAGTCGCAGTTCGTTCGCCCCACAGCTCACGCCAGCCGAGGCAGCGTTAGCCACATCCAGCGATTGCACATCCCATCTGACAAGCCTTGAGAGCCGGGAGCTGACCTCAGCCCTGCCAGAGATTCCGTCTGACATCGGCCGCGCTCCGGTGGTACAGCTCCGGCGCAGCTCCAGCTCAGCACCGGGCAGCTCCCGCGCTAGTGCCGATGCCAGCACCGGTCGCGCTTCGGTGGCGTAACTCCAGCGCAGCTCCCGTCCAGCACCGTCTAGCTCCAGCGCCGTCTCCGGTCGGTTACGCCGTGTCCTCAACAGCCGTGCACGACTGGCCCTCGCGGCGCCGCCGCGAGATGGCGCGCATCTCACGCCGCAGCACCCAGCCCAGCGACTGGAACGGCCGGCGGCGTCAACGGCGGCACACCACACTCATGAGCGGTACGCGAAGACGCCCGCGGCTGCCTACGATATGTACAATGCAGTGCCGCTGTAATCGGCACACAGTGCAGGACTGTGAAGCAAACAGAAAACACAGACAATGCAGGTAGCGGCCGCACTCGCGCTGACGTAGAATTGGACGGCTGCTCATGGACAAAATAAAGCCAGGCCGCCCAGAAGTGGGTTCAATTCAAGAGCAAGGAAGAGTGACTCCATGCCAGCAACCCCCACACCATACAGGTTACACAGCCCTCCAGGAAATGGCCGTGGGATGCATTAACAGAAGCCTGAACCGTCGACCCGCAGGCCAGATGGCTGCAGTCAGCTGGCTGACCAGCTGAACACGGGGAGAAGGCGCGGGCAGGACACTGACCACGACAGCTATGGCGTCCGAGCACATGAGGATGACGAAGACGCCGGTCCAGTTGTCACCGCTGGAGGCGGCGCCGGCCAGCAGCGGACCGAGCGCGGCGCCCACCGAGCCCGTGCCTGTGGCGGGGTAGCGCTCATAGACCGCTGCGAGGCGGACACCCCCGGATCGGGTACTCGGGGGCTTGGCCAGGAGACCGCCACGCGGAGAAGGGCGCTCGGAGACCGCCACTGAGGGTATCTCACGAGACCAGAATCGTACATCGCCGATCGCACGCCACTTCAGTCGTGTCACTAGATCACCACTTGAAACAAGCTATTCCGTTAAGGTCATTACGAGGCCATTCAATTGATACAGGAATACCGCTCAGGAAGTCACCCGCAGACAGTGAGTTGGAAGTCACACGACCGAAACAGAGGTTACAGAGCATCACAACAGCTCCACAACCTACCTAACACCCTCGCACGACGTACACAGCTTGAACACCAGAGCACGGCTCCTCCGTTGGCGGCACATCTCCGCCGTCACCGGCGGCCGTAACGTGACGTGACGGTGACATACCGTCGATGATGGATGTGACGGTGGCCAGAGCCTTGGCGTTGCCGCGCAGCGAGGTGCCCAGGTCGGCCGACACGGCCGTGGTGATGAGCGCGTACGGCCCGTTCACCAGCAGGCCCACCACCACCAGCAGCAGCATGTTCAGCATGTGGCTGTACGTGGCCACCGCCTGGTACACGAACATCTGGCAGGGGCGGTGGCTCGGTCACTGCAGGAGTCAGGCAGCGAGCGCAAGGGCACATCACGGCGAGGGCGGCGAGTCCAGCGTCGTCCCCGTGCATCCCCTCCATGCACACGCCCAGCGCACAAACATGCGGCGAGCGCCGGAGGTTCCAAAAGAGCAGATGGCGCGCTAGCCGCCCTCTAGTAAACGAACACGAATGTATGAACGGGTACATGACCACGAACATGCCTGACACACGCGGGGACCCAGTTACACCAGAGCGTGAACCACCCACCGCCCAATGTACCAATATCTGATAACGGTCGTATTACACGGTAGTTCCACAAGAGCAGATGGCGCTCTGCCTGATACTGGTCACTGCCTGATATCCGGCCTGTCCTACATAAAGTCCTGATTATCCCCACGAATATCATCACGTAGCATCCCCATTTCGTACCTAACCTTTCATGAACCGATGAGGGAGTGCAAAGGAATCAGCCCAGGAAACGTTCCTCCGGTGGCAGATGTGACGGTGGGAGGTGTGCTTTAGGAATACATGAAGCTGGAATGTCCGGCCAACTGGTCTGACTATTCGCATCATTTGATCACCGGTTTGCGAGAGGTTTGGCTACAAAATCTGGAGAAAGTAGAGCCGCCTTCTCATCGAAGCCAAGCCAGCTTGGCCTCAGGGCCGCCCGTCGACCCAATGGACGCGACCACGAGACGAGACCGATGCGGCACCACCACCCCCGCCCCCCCCCCCCCCCCCTCCCTCCCTCCCGAACGTGCACAGATGTTGCCACCGGTGGCGGCGTCACCGGTGGCGTGGGTCACAGTCACACGCAGCAAGGGGTCGGGCGACCGTGACCGGCGGCCGGGCCGACGGCAGCACCGGGTCCGGCATCTGTTACCATGGGGATGGCGATGATGAGCAGGCAGACGCAGACTATGCCAGGCGCGCCCGTCCAGTCGTTGGCCAGGCCGGCCAGGATGCCGCCCACGATGCCGCCCATGTCGAACAGGGTCGACAGGTTGGCGCTCTGACTCGGGCTGTACTTGGCTGCGGGGTGGAGGACAGTACCGAGCGTGACCGGCTGGCGCGGAGGAGCACGCGAGCCCAGCGGCAGGCGACAGGAGTAAAGCACTACAGGAAATTCGACGTACCCTACTCCTCCGCACGAAATTCATCACGCGAGCCCAGCTGAAACTTGCCTATCGCAGACAACGGGCGTTGATTCGTCCTCGTTAGCTATACAAGGCCAAAAAAGACCGGTACAGAACAGACAGGCCACACCGAAGTGGCGTCCGCCCGACCAGTTCAGCTCGTCGATTAAAGGCAACACAGGCAGTCATTCAGTTTCGTGTTTTCTTGCGTTTCAAAAGCTGGCCGTAATGATACCTCCGATTCCTGGGCGGTAGTGGGACAGCCTGCGCACTTACACCACACACACACACACACACACGGCCATGAGACTGATAGTCGGTGGCACGGCGTCAATGACGCTGAGGACCTCTCAAGGGTGCCCCCCCCCCCTCTCTGACCTTACCTGCCGAGTGTAGGTAGCGCGGCAGCCAGTAGAGGAAGGTGTAGCTAACCAGCTTGGCGAAGAACAGACATATGGCGAATGGCAGCACACCCTGTCAACACGGCTTCCGGTCAGACAGAGTGAGGCCGGGTCACGCTAGGTCACGCTGAGTTGCGCTGTGTCACGCTAGGTCATGCCGTGTCATGCTAGGTCACGCTAGGTCACGCTGGGTCACGCTGAGTTGTGCTGGGTCACACCGGGTCATGCTGTGTCACGACAGGTCACGCTGGGTCACGCTAGGTCATGCTAGAGCGGGCTGAGACAGGCTGAAAATGAAGATGTGGTGGGAAGGGGTTGTCCGCATAAGA
This sequence comes from Pollicipes pollicipes, assembly GCF_011947565.3. NCBI lineage: Eukaryota > Metazoa > Arthropoda > Thecostraca > Pollicipedomorpha > Pollicipedidae > Pollicipes > Pollicipes pollicipes. The sequence goes on from NW_023596420.1 coordinate 8,252,753, forward strand.
CTGGACCACGGCAGCTTTAACTGGATTACACCGGATTGGATCTGGCTACAACCGGTCGTGGTCTGCTTGGGTGCACCCTCCATGTACTGCGCGGGCGCTCTTAACGCATCCGCGGGTGAAAAGTGATGATCATGCCATGCCTACTATCTAGTTTGTCTCAGATAACATACCTGAAAAGTATGGCCTGTCCCAAGCCTCATGGAATTCGATCTCACCTCGGATACGTTGGATGAAGTGAAGTGTGCAGCTGAGCATTGCTATTTAAGTCAAGAAACTCTAGGTAAACTTACGCTGCTCATAATAGCAAAATAAGTGTGCACAAAGCTACAAAGATACATTTTGTGAGCGCCGCTGTCCCAGCATGTTTGGCTAGACTTCTCAGCATAGGACGTCGCGCCGAGAACCGTGTCTGAGCGTGACGCTGTTCTCGTCACGCGTCCTTCACGTGACGCTGTTCTCGTCACGCGTGCCTGGCGTGACGCCGCTGACGGGACATCGTCCCTGAGCGAGGACGCACCGGGATCCTGAGTGCCCTGAAGAAGCTGATAGCGGCCTCCGCCTGGGCCGTCGGCGGGTCATCCGGCTGCTTGGCGGCGCCCTCGCCCAGCCGCGAGGAGACGTCCGTCTCGGAGCCGCTCTCCTCTGACGGCGAGCCCTGGGGCAGTTCACACACGGGTCAGGTCACACACGAGTCAGGTCACATGAGGGCCAGGTCATGCAGGTCAGGTCACACAGGGTAAGTCGCACACGGGTCGGGTCACGCACGGGTCAGGTCACACACGGCTCAGGTCACATGAGGGCCAGGTCACGCAAGTCAGGTCACACAGGGTCAGGTCACGCACGGGCCAGGTCTCATGCGGCTCAGGTCACACACGGGTCAGGTCACACAAGGGTCAGGTCATATATGGGGGTCAGGTCGCACATGGGGGCCAGGTCACATGAGGGCCATGTCACGCACAGGTCAGGTGACACACGGATCAGGTTAGGCGAGGTCAGGTCACATGGCCCCGGTCAGGCATGGATCGGGTCGCGACTTGCATGCGCGTATGTTCGGAGTTTATTGCGTTTTGCGTAGGTTTACGGGGCCCAAAACGACTAACCAAAGCATATAGATTGTTTCCGTACCCGCGTGTTTGGAGCACATATAGCAGCATGCATGTTGAAACGTCGGGAAATAATACAATATCATAAGCTGGTCCTACTCAGTCAACGTGTCAGCGAAAGAGTGGCAACACCACCGCTGAACATGTCAGTGCCTTCACTGACATGCCGGGCCTGTCAGCTCAGCTGAGCACCTCAGAGACAGCCCACAGCGATCAGACAAGAATAGCAGTAACAGTCACAGCCATTCGCACGAGCACTCTGAGCAGTAAACTGTGAGACCAAATCCTCCACTCCTAATGTGGGGTGGCGGTAGTGTAGTGGTTAATGCATCTGCGTTAACCAATGCGCGTCTGGAAAACCAGAGGCAAGGGGTTCGATTCCCCGCGGTGCCCACCCTTCTTGCCAGGGTGAGAGGCAGGTGACGCCATATAGCCTCAGCAGCTGAGTGTGTCGTAAAGCCCCAATGACATGACACCCACTCCTAATGCTTCGCTTGACTGTCAGCAGCCAGGCCCCGCACACTCACCTGAAAACGCTCCGCCGTCGGCAGCCCCGCCCCTCACACTCACCTGGCCACGCTCCCCCGTCGGCAGCCCCGCCCCTCACACTCACCTGGCCACGCTCCCCCGTCGGCAGCCCCGCCCCTCACACTCACCTGGTCAATCAGCTCTGCCAGTTCGTCGGCCGATGCGGAGGCAGCCACGGCCCCCACGTGCCGGCACTCGGTGCTGCCGTAGGCCTGCAGCAGCCGAGCGGGCAGCGCGACCAGGCGTCAGCGGTGGATCACACGGCCCACCACACATCGGCAGAGGGACGCACGTCCATCGGACGTCAACAAAGAGACACGTGGCCATCTGACGTCAACAGATGGTCTACGATCCATCGCATGTTTACAGATGGTCACAGGGTCCATCACACGTCAACAGAGGGCCACAGGACCCATCGTACGTCAACAGAGGAACACACTGTCCGTCGGATGTCAGCAGAGGGACACACTATCGATTGGAAGTCAGCATAGAAACACACTCTCTATCGGAAGTCAGCAGAGGGATCCACGACTCCATTCGACGTGAAAAGCGGAACATAAGCAACCTGACATACATGGCAAGACGCAGTTCCTACAGGCTTCCTTATCGGGTCACGATGCATATTGGACGTTAGAAGAGGAACAGACAGGCCAGGCATGGGGGTAAAACCAGGTGTCTGGCTTCGAAACCGAATATGCAGCGCAAGCCAATGAAATGAAACCGAATTTGAAGCCAAAGCCAGTGGTTTTGAAGTTTAAAACTACGATGCCGAGGCCAAAGCAAATGGACTCGTATTTGAAAGACGTGAACCCTGTCGGAAGTCGGTGGTCTTAACGTTTCTACTCGCGAAGCCGAAGCCGAGTCAACGGTTTTGAATTTTGGAAACGCGACGCCAAAGCTGAGCCCATGCATTTCAGTAACCAGACCGAAGCCGAAGGCAAGTCTACTGATCAACAATGTCTTGAGAAACCGAAGCTATTTTTGTGTCTCCGAAAACTGTGTGGGCTTACACAACAGCATCAGGGTTTTGCGGAGCGATTGAAACGAGGCATCAACACTTGGAATGAAAAATTCCGGACACCGTCCTAGTCTTATGTTTTAGTGCGTGCACAACGTTCTGGACAGATAGTACTTCGCCGTTGTCAGGCGTTAGTTGGTCCCAAGGATGGCAGGCTGTTTTCTGGCGTTCACCCACGCATGCGACCCATCCCAGAAAACTTGTGCCGCATATTGGAGCAGAAGTCGTAACTGCAGTGAAAAAGATTCTCTTGACAGAGCCGAGGTCAGAAATTCAACATCGCATGCAGGCGAAGGCGGGCCAAGACTCAAAACCTGCTCTGAGCCGAAGCGGAAGCCGAAGCCGGCTGTCAAAAACGACGCAGAGCCGAAGTTGAAGCCCAGGTCAATATTTAAAATGCTCCGAAAACGATCCACAAACCGAAGCCAGCTGAGAAAAAATGTCCCAAAGACAAAATCAAAGCCAGAGCCATTGAAGGAAAGCCACGGGTTCGCAAAGCCCGAGCTGAGGCCAGTTTTGCTCCCCAGATACAGGCAGACAAGCGGCTGGAGCCCCGAAAGAGGCTAGGATCTAGTAAACATGGAACCATATGGGGTCCGAGATCCACCCTTGGGATCCCGGCACGTGTCTGAATACAGGTCGCCTGGCATCGTCAGCACGGCATGCAACGGCTTCCTCTCGTTACAACTGTCAGCACGGCATATCACGGCCTCTTCTCGTTCCATGGGACGCACGGTACATTGCGCCTCAGAATTGCGCCTCAGCACGGTACATTGCGCCTCAGTATCCGCCACTTCATCAGGCGTCAGCGGAGGGCCCAGCAGTCAAGCCGACATGAGACGGAATGGACGGCGCTCATCAGGCCTATCGCTGCTGCGGCAGCCGGCAGCCGCCGCGCTGTGCGCACTGCTCTTAGTCGCACGCCGACAAACGTGACCGGACAGGACGGCGGGGGGAGGGGGCAGACATCATATACTTGCCACACCACACGCTGTTGCAAGTACCGCACTTAAGGGTACATCTGTGTAACTTTCTCATAGGTATATATATACATATACATTGTGTGTGTGTGCGTGTAAGGTGATCGTAACGTTCATTACGCACTGAAGATTAGCAAAATAGCAAAGGAACGATGCGCAGATTGAAAACATGAAGCAATTCACAGGCAAGACAAAATTAGGGTGAAAATTTCAGCACGAATGACGACACTAGCTATTCTCACGAACGAACTGCTGTCCTCATTCCTCGAATGATTTCTGGCAAATAAGTACACATGAAAAACTCCAATAAACAAGGGGCACATGCTAGCTTTGTCAAGTCAAAGGACCCTACGCGTTGATAGCCAAACCAGATATGCGACCCAAAGACGCCGGGCATAGCAGCAGACCGGGCGACGAGAACTGGGTCAGCCTAGAAACATAGGCCAGACGCACGCCAGAGCCTCGAGGCATTTCCGATCGTTCTATATGCAGCAGCGCGCTGGGTATTTAACGCAAGGCCATCGGCGGCACAACAGCGCCCTGACGGTACGAATATCATATATATATATATATATATATATATATATATATATATATATATATATGTTATCCATCGAACTCCACTTGTGAACTACCGTGTGCTCCCAACCAACAACCGCCGCGAGAGCACAGCTGCGGGCTCTGCAAGCGGTGCTCCCCTCGGGTGCCGTGCTCCGCGCGCGGTGCATCCAGCACCGTGCCAGCGGCGCCAGCTCGACCGGCCAGCCGCCGGCGGCAGCGATGGACCACCAGCGCGCCACACGTCACGAGAGGTCGAGGCACTCACCGACAGCTGGCTCATCCACCCACGCCGGCGAGGCCGGCCACTCAGCGACAGCGGCTACCCCTCCCGACAGCTGGTCCCCTCCCCCTGGGGCGGCTTATCTCTCTCCGCCTGGTCCGAGCTATTTCCGCTACTCCGCCGTTCGCGACAAGCTCCATACGCCGGGCGGCTGCGCCGCCGGCCCAGTGCCCCCCCCCCCCCCTCCCCCCACGACCCGCTGTGGTGGGCAGCGGCCAGAGCGGCACAGCGACGGCCGGCCAATCGCCCGCAGTGGATGGCAAGCGTGGGCGCTGTACGGGCCGGTGAGGGGCCACCGTGGTACCCAGAGAAACAAATGATAACCGATGCGCGGAGGGCTTCTGGAAAATGTGGACAAAACCAGGTCGCGTTGAAAGCAAGCTCGCATGCAGAAGAAACATGAGAATAGTGCTTTCGGACCGGAATTCTACGGCCGAACTCACAGCCTTGCATCTGATTTGATATCTAGCTGGAATGCATTGCGACGAATGATTACGCGCGATAGTTGCACAAGACGCGACCACAAAAGAAACAGTTCGGTCAAAAGATAAATAGAATTTAAGGTTAGTCGCCTTGGGCAGATATTCGTCTAGCGTGACGTGTCTCGACGTCTTAAGCCATGGAAGGTTAGTCGCCTTGGGCAGATATTCGTCTAGCGTGACGTGTCTCGACGTCTTAAGCCATGGAAGGTTAGTCGCCTAGGGCAGATATTCGTCTAGCGTGACGTGTCTCGACGTCTTAAGCCAGGGAAGCGTCGTGCAGCAATCCGCTCATGCTGCGTACACAAATGATCCTTGTGACGTCAGAAACGTACACTGACCACATATGGTAGATTTTACATTAGCGGCACGTGTACGCGGATCCTGCCATACACAATACGTTGGTCACATGCCGGCAATGTTACCAAAACGCGACAAAAAGAAACAAGTACTGCCCTGTCTGAAATCACCTTGTGTCTGAAACAAAACGTTCCCGTTCGGTTTCGAGCCTTTTGACCGAACATTTTGCGGGGATGGCTTTGGGTTCAAAGCGCCTGCCAAGCATAGCTTCTTGCGAAGATCCCCGTCATTGGAACAACGTCAGTGCAACAAATTAACGTGGTTTCAATGAACAACGGGTTGCCGCGGCGGCCGTCCCGTGCCAACCTAGCTTTCCTACCCAACTGTCATTTGACCGTCATAGACAAGTCCACCACCCGCGGTTTTTGGGATGCGCGCCCACGTATCCGCCTCATGCAAGGGCGAATGAGCGTTCCCACTCTCTGCCGCCGACGTGACCACAATTACTCGGCATCCAAAAGCCCTAGGGGTACTAACAAAGACCCGGTGTGTGAGTTGATAATGCAGGCGGATGTTCAGACCCCCCAGCGACACAGTCATGACTGCAGGAGATCAACGAGCCGTTCATACAGGACACACAGCGCTAACAATGACGCAGACCACGAGACCGACTGCATGGGTCCGGTTGCACACGACGGCAGCAGCGTCCCTGTCGTGCCAACGGCGCCACGCCACAAGTGTGCGCGGCAGCCGCAGCCGCGGCCTGCGTCACGCTCGGCGGTGCGCCGTGCAGTCTGTGTGGAGCGGGGGAGGGGGGGAGGGGGCAGCTGAAGCCCGCGAGCGCCGCGTGACGCCCGGGGTAAGCATCGCCCGGGCCGCGACAGAGGCCGGCTGTGTATGTCCGGCCGGGACCAGGCAAACGCGGGAACCTTCGCGGCTGCTGCTGCGGCTCAGGTGGACCCGGCCTCCGTCTCGCCACACCAAGCACCGTAGCAGGTGGCAGGAGTCAGCGACCAAACGTGATTGAAGGGGGTACGAAGGAAAAACAGGAGCGTGACAATGCACGGTTCAGGGCCGCAGATAAAACCGCCAGAGCTTAACATGTTCCTTAAGTGGCAGGTCTACCAAAAATGTTCCGCTCGCTTGCTTTTCTACAATAGGCGGAGGACTCTGACTCCAAAAAGCAGTTTTCAAGCCCCAGAAAATACAGCAGAATCGCGACATTTTCACTCGTGCGCCTTATCTTTGGTCGTACTACTGTCGACTAGGCTGCTGTCAAACGCATGTACGACTGGGAGACACGCACCTCCCATTGGGGCCACGTTTAGGCCATAGCTTTGCATGATTATGAGGGCATAAAACAACAACAGATATCAAACAGAAAGATATAAAATGCATAAGAACATTGTTTATCCTCACATGCAGCTCACACAGCAAAACGCCCAAACGCCCTCCTCCAGCCGGATAAAAAAACCGTGCGTCTGGCATGTCCTTAACTTACAACCAGTGCATCAATCTGTGAGTGGAGCTTGGCTTCCCGCCTGTGTGTTCGGCGGCGTCAACACCGAGAGAGTTCAGCGCGTGACACCCATCGTAAACCATAACTTCACCCCCTCCCCCCCCCCCGGACTGTTGACTTGTATTCACAGGGAGCGGCGCGGGTCACAGGACCTCACTGCCACGCGAGAGCTTGTAAGTCTGTCTCCCGTGACCCGGGCAGCCTCAAACATAGGCGCCGAGTGAGGAAGCATCCCGCCACCATGCGCGCGGGCGACGACAGGCACGGCACGGGGATAACGTTGGAGGATAGTGTGTTGCGGAGGCGGACCGGAAACAGCGCTGGGTAGGTCACACAGACAGCGGCAAGAGATCAATCATCCGATACTGCAACGACGCAAGCATTCTGGAGCGGGCCCTGACCGTGCGGCATTCCATGGGACACGCGTGCAAAGCACTGCCCAGGGTGGTGCAGTCCGCATCCCCACGCGGTCATGACATGCGAGCCGCGGACATTTTTGGCCAGTCGCGCGGCGCGTGTAACTGCCAAGGCCATCAGCGGAGCGACATATCGCGTCATTCGGCGGGGGGCAGCCGAAACACAACGGTGGCGGTTCCCGGTTCGCGTCCTGGCGGTTACAGTCCTGCATGCAGCTGTAGAATCGCGGTGTCCCTGTTACACGACCAGGCGGGGCGGGTGAGGCGTGCGGCGTGCGAGCTGGGCGGTGAGCTGAGGGCGGTGAGCGGTGGGCAGTAGGCGGTGAGCGGCGGGCGGTGAGCGTGCGACGCGGGGCCACTCACGGCGGCGGCCGCGGCGTCCACGCTGGTGAGCGCCTTGCACTCGTCGGCGCTGTCGTCGCTGCCGGCCGGGGCCTCAGCCGAGTCTAGCAGCGGCTCCTGGCGGCAGTACGGCTGGCTACCAGCGGCGGCCGGCGCCGCCCGACACGCCGCTCACGGCCGGACAGCGGCCGTACTTACCGGCGGCCGGCGCGGCACACGCGCCGAGCACTGGCTCACACGGCATCACGACGTCCCGCAGCGCCTAGTATAGCACGAGCGACTGACGGGGGAACGTTAGCTTGACGCCCGCGCCGACACATACAGGTCAACACGGTGGAGGCGTGGAGAAAGCGGCTCTGGCGCAGCGAGGTGACGGGCGGTGAGTACGGCGCAGAGGGGAGGGTATGAGATGGAGACCGCGCAACTCTCGCAGTGCAGTGTAAGCAGCCGAATAGAACGCCACCGAGTGTTTCAAGTGACTGAACACGCTGGCCCTGCCACTGCACCGGTCACCTTCAAGAAGCATGCACCTTCACCACAAATCGCTTTTAGTTTGTTACCCAGCATCGCCAACGGAAATTGTATGCCGCTGGCACAAATTACTGTTCACATGGGTGTAGGCCGTTCATACGCAACATGCAACCAAACACGCGTACAGAAAAATCGTTTCTTTCGCCCGTTTTTTAAACCTGATGTCGCCAGTAAAATGTCACCTCCCGAATTACCTCATATGAGTTCGTGCGCGTACACAGAAAATCTGCTGGAATTTGTGATGATTACTCCATGTTGATAATCTATGGACGCTGACGAGAGCATTTCCACGAATTCCGAGCGCCTTTGCACAACTGTCCCGTTCGCGCTCCGCAACGGCAGCGTAGGATGGCAACCGTAGCAAGCGGACAGTACCTCCAGGATCACCATGGCAACCGGGCCGTGTCGGGGACGCACTCCTGCTGCGGTTAGAAGGCATCACGGCTGCTCCGGCCAGGCAGGAGGGCGGTGGCCTGGACATAGGGGACACGGGCCGCGGGCTCACCTGCTCCGGAGGGTCACAGCCGGCCTCGCTGGGGTAGGGCGTGAGGAAGAAGAAGTCGATCACGCCCACTAGCGCCAGGAAGGCACCTGAGGACAGAGGACGCGCGATGCAAGATCTGCACGAAGCACATGCTCCACATCAAACGGCGCCCGACGGAGCCTGCAGAGAGCACTCGAGGGCAGCGGCCGATAAGCCATGCAAGATCTGTGTCGTGTCCATTCATCGCCGCAGCACTCAACCAGGCATTTCGCAACACCCTAGCACCGTAGACGAGCGTGTGGTACGAGTACAGAAAGCAGGCTGTACGATACAGCGGTGTGGGACAGCAGTAATAGCTCGGCACGGACACCACAGTTGCTACGCCTTAAACAGGACTCTGCACTGTTACCGTCATAGAGCATCCACCCTGATCCCCAAGCCCCGACACATCGACAAACGGGCCCATCCATCCTCATGACCTCCTGCAGCCGGAGCATCGGCCCCGCGGGAGTCGAAAACATCACCGAATTCCGTCGCGATCAGCCGTGTCAAGTCAGCAGGCCCCAGCCATCTACGCCGAGGCGGTGTCATCGGCCGGACCCGACGACTGAGCCAAATGGAAGCCTGCTCCGGGCATGACGCTGACGGGCAGCTCGCAAGTTCTACACTGTAGCATTAGCATTCAGTCTCACGTATGTGTGACATCGATACACGTCGCTATCTTGTCGTTTTAGGGCTTTGTTTTCCGGAAAAAGAACCACGAACGAAGAACCGCAAACACTAACGTTCTCCCCCGTTCCGCACCAAATGGCATCAGGCCGTTTATAGCATGGTTTTGCCCGGCCTTCCGCCAACAGGAGCGCCCTCGTGTGTGGCATTGCGTCCGCCGGGACATAAGAGACGCATGCCACCCGCTGCGGCCCCGGCGGGGTGACAGAGACCTGGACACGGCGCGGCCACACCCGGGGCGCCTGGCGGCCGTGACCCGGCCTTGCCCCCGATCCAGATACGTTCCCTTGTAAACAGTGGTGACAAGGGCGACGCAATACTCGTGGCTGCCACGTATCATAAGTGACGTGCGACTGGAACTCGCAGCATTCCGTCCCGTTGTTCCTTGGCATCTTGTGGAAGGTTAACATTCGTGTTCAGGCTGGGTCGCGAGGAATCTTGTGCTTCGTCAGAGACGGCCCATTCTAACCGAATGCATGCTAAATACGCCGGAGTGGATCAATAGACGCCCCACTTCAGTGTGCGTGGCGCTCCTGATGCGACCCTTTCTTCCGCCGGTGGTTTGGCCCAATTCCAAACAATACCGATGGCGCCAACTGCGGTCCGTCCTGAGGGTTCACCCTCGGGGGAGAGGGGGGGGGGGGGTGCAGAGACTTACCAGGCACGATGAAAGAGAGGCCCCACAAGTTGTCTACGAAGGCGGAGGCCATCAGCGAGCCCAGGATGTTGCCCACGGAAGTGTGCGAGTTCCAGATGCCGAAGATCAGGCCTGCCGGTTCGAGCAGGCGTTACAAAGGCGCGGCGGGCGGCTAGGGCTCGGCCCCGGCCCGCGACGGCGGCCTGGGCCCGGGTCCGGCCCCGGGCCGCGGCGGCGGCTAGGGCCCGGGCCAGGCTCGCGGCGGCGGCCTGGGCCTGGGTCCGGCCCCGGCTCGCGGCGGCGGCCTGGGCCCGGGTCCGGTCCGCGGCGGCGGCCTGGGCCCGGGTCCTGCCCGCGACAGCACACGTGATCGCCAACAGTGTGGGGCAACGGGCGCCGGGGCGGCTCCACCCGGGTGTAGACGGCCCACCCGGTGTGGCGGGGTGCCGTCTCCGTGTCAGGAGTGTGTGCGTCTCACCCCGTTTGCCCTTGCCGTTCCAGTTGCCCATGACCGTCACAACGCCGGGCCAGCCGCTGGCCTGGAAGGCGCCGCAGGCTATCTGCGGAACACAGCAGGGCGACACGAGGTCACGGGATGGGGCGGGCGGCTGCGGGGGTGGGACGGGCGGAGGGACAGCCGCTGCAGAAGTCATTTACTCGCACCCCAATCACTCAGGCGATGCTCGCTGCAAGGGTCTGAGCAAAGTCGACATATAACAGACTGCCCTGTAGCCCGCAGAGAGCGTGAGTCATATACAGTTCTCCAGAGATTTGACGGAATCATCCCAATACACACTCCCCACCCCGACCCCCGCCACCCAGACCGCCGCGCCACCGCGACCCCTCCCCCACCCCACCCCACCCCGACGCACCCCCTTCCCCCCACCCCGACCCCCCGCGCCTAACGTAATGCGTGTTTGGTGGGCAAACTTACCAGCAGGGTGCAGGGCAAGAAAGAGATCAAGTTCGCCGCAAATGGTGTACTAAGATGGCAGTTCGACAGTACACAAACTGCTGACCCTATCACGAGCATCGATTGAAGAAATTATTGCCAGTGTGTCCAAAGAGCGAGGCAAACATACGATGTGCTCACTGGCAGCTGACGTGTGCCGCAGCACGTTCATAACAGCGTGCGGTAGCCGACAGCCGGGTGTGACAGCGCCGCGGGGGAACGGCGGACGACGGGGAGGTTACAGCGCGGCTCGACTGGGAGGAACGCGGGCAGCTCGACAACACTCCGTTTTACGTGGCTTGTGATCAGGTACATGGTCACAGCAGGCCTATATTCTGAAGATGTGAGCGTGTAAAACTTATCATGCAGACACCGAAAACGTAGTTAAACCAAGGGGACTACTTCCGGAGAAAAAGTTGGATCCAATGCGCTATTTTATCACAAGCCTGAAAAACGTACCAGTCAAAATGCGTGAGGTATTACCTTAATTTTGTCAACAAAATCTGGCATAATCAGAACACACAAACCGCCTCCTAATTGCTTTGTTTAGCAGAACTTTGCCTTGTTTCACCCGTCAGCACCGATCCAAACCCAGACCACCCCGTGCTGTGTCACCACTCGACACACGCCGTGACAGTCACACGTCAGCAACACCCACGTCTTCCGCCACCAAGACAGTAATAAAAACGTCATACGAGTAAACCGCTAAGCAATTCGGAAGCACAAGGTAGCGGCTAACATCAGGCGGCATCGGGACGAGCGCAGGAGCCCGGAGGTCCCGCGACAGCCAGCGTTCTCCCGGCCGCAACACCCGCGTACCTGCACAGCGATGAAGTAGGTCAGCGAGTGGATCTTCCAAAAGTACGCGAGGCCGAAGGCGGCCGTGAAGGAGGCGGAGAACAACATGCCGGCCGTCATGAAGTATCGCAGGTCCATGCGGTCCGCCAGCATGCCACTGTCGCGGGAGGAAGACCGTCGGTGCCGAACGGGCGCGCAGGAAAATATTGCGGCGCAACGCCGACCCCAGCCCGCCGGTGGACGTGTACGTCCTTCATACATACGTTGATAGGGAGCTGCGGCGAACACGGTACGATAAGGCTCTCAGCCCGGGAGCGTTTTATTGGAAATTGTGGCGGCCGTGGTTGGACAGGGCAATCAGCCTACTGAGCTATGTTGGGACGCGAGAAAAATACCTTGCGTATACATGTACATTTAATTCCTTACGAGCGAGCCACGGGGAAGGAATAGGCAATTATCGCAGAGTCTGAACTCCCTGCAATATAACGCAGAAAATGCGAAAACGTTGCTGCAGTACAGTCTGTCGGTCTGTTCAGTTCCGGCCACTCAGTTCTCAGTCAAGTCGAGGTGCCCGCGTAGCGCTGGAATATCCGCTCACACGCGCAAGTCGACCCGGAATTTTCCCGGCGAGATTCTCTTCAATTAACACTATTCTCTTCATTGGTGGTGTCAATCTACGCTTTTGAAGTCTATTCAAACAGGGCACACTCGCACATGCAGTTGGTATCACAGGAAGTCTTCAGTGGAGGCAGAGCTGAACTACCATACGTTTACCAAGAGTGACAGACTCAGACAAAATGAATGGGAACTGGAGAGGTAAGATCTATCGAAACACGTGCCTGTGTTCTTTTTTTAAAAAAATCATCCGTGAGCCAAATGTGTTGAAAACTGCGGCATATTGCCTCATTCATATGGTATCCCTCTTGTTGAAAGGAGTGTTCTGCCCACGCCTCAATAATGCTGCTTCAAGACGTCTCTAATGAGAGGCAAGTATCACGACGACCGACGACGACAAACAATACGACTGGTGTCAGAAGATAGACAAAGAAACAATCCAGTTGTCCGTTGTCTGTTTGGACGAAAGGACACATGCGGATAGTGCTTACCTAAAGAACATCGCCACCGCATAGCTGAATAGGTACGACGAATCCAGGAATCCGAGCAGGGTGTTGGAATCTACACCAACTGCGGGCAAAAGATGGCACGATGGTTATGCAGGAGGTAACAGCTATGCTTCTTGACAGCTCACTGTACGAACACTAATACAAGACGCACGTCTTTTCAGAGAGCGTACTGCAGACACTCCTAGGGGCTTGCTCCAGTTCCAAAATCTACGAAACACTGATTCACTAAAATTTTGTTATGACAGCAAGGAAACTCAAATGGTAAGTACAGTCAACACCTTCGATCAGTCAATTTCGTCAGCAAACCTAACTTTTACTTGAAATCGGCATGCTCGATGCAGACAAGTCTTACCCGCTGCCGCCAAGTTTGAAGGCATATCACTCAACTTCACACGAAGCTAAACATCGCTGTCACGGCCAACGAAGGCCATGTCGCAACCCATGCGTTGTTTGCGACATGAAAACTACCCCGACAAGCTACAGGGCGTTAGACCTATATTCCCATAAGGATCAACACAAAAACGACGTGTGGAATCCTGACGTGAGGCAGCGGGGCTCAGCCCTGAGGCCGACCACCCGTCACACGAATCCTGCACAGTGCGCTGCTCCGCGCCCCAGCCACCAGCGTTACACTCCGCAGCGAGGGGACGGCCGATAGCTGACCCCCGGTCAGATGGAGTGACGCCGCGAGGCGGGCGGATTCGCAGCCCGCCGACGTCTCATGCCGGGAAGCACGACGTGATCGGGGACATATCGACGACGAAATGGGATTTCCTGACTCCGTTCACGTCTTTTCTAACAATTATTTAAAATTCTAGGGAGTGGTTGCTCCGATTCGTCTCTCAAACAAAAAGTTGCACTGCTTGGGTGCGGCGTGGTGGGAATCTGTCTTGAAGTAGTTACCCCGCTGGCCCCTTCCACAAGCTCCACGCCCCCCCCCCCCCCCCCCCCCCCACACACACACACTCCCCCCGCCCACACGACTGCACGTACCGAACGGCTGCCAGTCGCACCAGTGCGGGTCAGCTGTGGCGTTCACCCCCGGCGGCGGAGTGTGGCCGTCGCAGTCCTGGTTCAGCACGTTCTTCACCACCGAGATGGGCTTGCGCGACGCGTGGAACGCCGCGTAGGTGACGAACGTTAGGATAAATATCAGCCATTTGAACCTGGCGGTTGGAAACGAAACGGTAGAAACAGCGACATGGGCAGAAAAAGCTCACGTATTGCGTGACGCTGACGCTGTTGTGAGATGGTTTCGTACATGTATCGACACCTGCATTCAGTTCCTGGCTCAACCCCATCCAAACGTAAAAACCATGTGTGCGTCAGTGTAAAAGCAAGAAAGGCCTACACATTTTGGTACTTCGGCATTATGAGTTGCCACACGCCGGAGTATACTTGTTTCATGTAAACCTGCTACATGTATTCGTTGAAGTGCACAGTTTGTAGGCCTCGGGAGCGTAATGCACGGCAGCGTTAAAAAACAGCTAAAATGTTTATTGCTTAGATGGACGGTGTTCCGTTATCACCTGGCTTATCAAAGATCGATAACCGAACAAACCAACTAATGACGTACGTGCACACGACCCACACGTGCGCGAACACGTGTGCACGCGCGCACGAGTAAAACACACAATGAGAGGTGGCATTCTGGCGTCAAGACCGGTGCCAACAGTGGCTCCGTCGTGGCTACGCGAATGCAAAGGAGGCATCACAGTTTTTAATGCATTTCTGTCCATGCAAAATCGTAGTTGCAGTGTGAAATACACAAAAGTCGGATAATATATCTTCTACGCCTCTGTCCTCCCTAGTGGCGTAGCCCACGGCTCACGCGCTTACTGCGACCTCCTTAATGACAATGTTTTAGCGGCAGTCGGTTTTTAGCGGCAAGACCGCTTAAATTTATCCCCACACATATACGTACGGCCCCTAACACTGTTGTTCCCTTTAGCCTCAAACACCATGTTATATAATGGTGGGCATGATATACCAACACGGCTTTAAAATTGTGGGGTAAGCGAACAACTTGTTTCATTTTGAAATCGCGCGGCAAACTGACCTTCGCTTTGCCAGTGTCGCTAGTAATCGCTGGAATACAAGCGACGCAACCATTTGGGGAACCGAACCCATAAACGCGTTGCGACAGTCAAAGGATGGAACCTTTGCCTTCAAAACTGTATCGCCATGGCACGCGCTCCGAGTTCAACATCATCCACCATTTTTATTTAGTACATATCTTTCCTAAATGTGAGTGTAGTGCAATACATCCTTAAAGGCGTGCTTTTATACGAACGCTGTCAGACAACACGAGTTCGCAGGTGGGCTTGCTGTCAGCGTAACAAACACACAGCTGCAGAGAACATCGGTTCCGCGCAGCTGCACTGATCCAGCCTCCCGCTGACCTCAGAGCCAAGGGAAAGGTCGCAGCGGCTGCGGCTGTGACCGTGGCTTCTCAGACATCAGGCGTCGCCATGGCAGAAGTCGGATGCCAGGTGAAGACACCACTCTCTAGCAGTACACCAGCGCGGTCTGGTCTCATACTGACGGCGGGGACCCCATCGGCGGCCTAATCAGCCGAGCTGACTTATTACAGGTCGTCCAGTTACGGCGTCGAGCAACGAGGCTTTCCCCATCTACTCCACAGAGGGTTCCCGGTGCTGCAAGACCTCAGGCCGCTGCATAAGTAGTATCAACTATATGCTTTGCGAGCGTCCTGTGACTTTGTGAGCATTCTGTGATTTTGTGAGCGTTCCATCCTGTGATGAGTAGCATGCATTACACTTGTGTGGTTGCTGGCGACAACGCGGAAGGGCGAAGTTCAGTTCATGCTTTCAAAAAAAGCTTTCGTGTACAGTGCGATTTTAATGCCTTGTTTGTATCTGCCATGGTTTCCGACAAATGGCGTGACATTTCGGACAATCGCACCATCGCATATTCCACATTCAAAGCACCACCCCCGAAAATGAGCGAGACTGTAGATGCAACGGGGACGGCCTCTCGAACATATATCGCGTCCTTTCATCTGATACCTTGTAATTTTCAGTCCGCTCGGATCAAGTAATGTCAAATTCCATTCAACTATGTCCAGAGGTTCTAAAAAATCCGCATTGTGGAGACTGTCCAATTTTGTACACGATTAACATAATTGCTCTAAAATTAGTTAAACTAGAGCGCTCTTCACTTAACAATGATAACAAATCACCGAAGACGGGGACTATTAATTACGACAATAACAACCACGTATATGTGATCAGTCATGTGCTCCCTCGTATATGTCAAGACGTGCGGGCCGCGGGAGCCTGCACACCTTCGATATCTTTGTCCGGGGTCACCTTCGATTTACGAAAGAATTCCTCTCAGTAGTACCACGGATAAAAAGGTAGTTGCGGGTTACCAGGTTAATATAACATTGAAAGGGTCACTGAACAGACGGCACTCGTCGGTTGTGGGACCGTCTCACTATTTTCAAACGAGCGCTATTAGTACACCATTCTTTATGACATGCTCATCCAAGGAGATGTTACCACGCCTTCGTCTAAAGAGCGACATATGCTTTGACTATGAAGCGTGCCAGACGTTTCATCTGGTATTATACGTGGGCTGTCGCTGCGCGTCGTCATCGGGGACTGCAACGCCTGGTGTTGCCTTGCACGTCGGACCTTCCAGTATTCACAGTATCAACAATCGTAAATACACAACTGTAACAGCTATCCCTATTGGCTATCGCAGACGAATGAGCCTCTGTCTGTATACATTGGGAAATGTTATAGCTGCATGACTGATAACCTACCGAGGCAAGCTAGGCTTGTGCGTGCGTTCGCTGCAATGTATTTTGGATGTTTCGACATTTCGGGCATGCTTCGAACATCGACTTGAGAAACATACCGTTTGGGGTCGTACTACGCGCGTGTTTTAGTGTACGTAGGGCGATGTTTCCAATGTTTAAGATTTGCAAGTAATTAAGGCTCATTTGAATTCCTGGTATCGTTTTTGCTATTCGCTGTTCAATGCAGTCGACCTTCACTGACATAATGGGCCACGCAGGATTCGGAGCACGACACTGGTTGGTGGCGGGCAAATTAAGTAAGGCCATTGCTTCAGCATGTCCAGCCTGCGACACTGGAAGGACACTCAAAAAACGATACAGTACAACACAGCTCGTCTTCACGGCAAGTAGTCATACCAGGAGAGCCAAAGTCAAAGCTTCTTCTGCCATTCCTGGGCAAATTCCAGAAGTTTGTGGAAGTTTATATGAAAATGATGCAAATTAATTAAGGATACAAACTGTCTCCTTACCTTTGTGACTTGCATTGGAAGTAGGGCAATGAGTACACCTGACTCAATCACACCCTAAAATATCAGGACTATTGGGCAAGTGGTTGCAACTTACCCTGGGGCCATACTTTTTTATTTCAGAACCAGCTGTAAGCATTCCAAGTATCATCAAGCATGAAGTTCTTGGTTTTAGCCAGTTATACTAAGTAACTTGGTAAGATTAGAACCAGTTATATCTGCTCGCAACAAAATAGCCTTCATGAATGGATACATGTTATTTGTTCAAACCACTCAGGAGAGAGGCTATAACCATGTACTTAGTGCATTTAAATCACCACCCCTGCAGCCCAATTTCATCAACAGTCTGTAGATTGTACATATTTATAACTGAGGTATCCTGGCATCCCATGCATGGCTATCATTTGCAAGCATTGATAGGAGCACCCTTGAAAGCACAAGGAAATTTTCTGTCTGGTTGGAGAAATACACCAATGACAGAATGTGCTGCAATGACTGTAGCATCTTCTGAGGTGAATTAGGGCATGCATTCTTTATGGAATCACCTCAAATAGGTAGGTCCAACATGCTCTTTAAGTTCATCTTGGCATTGGGTGCCACACAATCAAGAATATTGACTGTTTTCAACAATTGCACATGATAACATCACATTTTTGTCTTTTTATTGCATTGAGATCCTTCTTTGAATATGGCTTTACTTTTTGCAACAACCTGAAAATGAATACTTGCAATGGATTCACAGAGTATAATGAGCTACACAATTGTCCACTATGGATACTCCTTTCAGCCGGGCTCTCTTCAGTGTTTGCCATAAACCCCTAAAAGTATGCTGTATAAGCATATTTTCTGAAAAGTGAGCCTGCATGTATAATGGAAACTCATCAGCATCTGATAATCCCCCAAACGAGCTACACAGAGATTGCCAGATGACTCAGTTTGGAAGACAAATAAATGTAAGATCATTATAACAAAAATTCTATTTAAAAATCGGGTAATTTTCGACACACCAAGCATGTCACGACTGATACTTAGTGTGTCAAAATGTACGAGAATATCATCATAAGGAACACTGAAACAAGAAAACGTCATAGAAGACGTAATATTGTACCATATGGTAGGATTTGGATGGGGTGAGGCAGTCAAGTTACAATTAAATGGACCGACGCGGCACACGGGCAGTTATTTCGATGCAATAGACAGCTAAGTGATTATCGGCGGGCATGCAAGACCTCAGCCTAGCCAGATATGATCAGCGAGGGGACTCATGGGTCCTACTCACGTGATGTTCCGGGCCTTTGTATTATAGCCGGAACAGCATCCAATTTTATCCAACAGCCATATGCCGCATGGTAGGTTTGACATCACACGAAGATGTCCTGTGCCAAACCCGCGTAGCTCGGAGCTCAGGCACCTCAACCGCTCACGGCACCGCCTCCCACCACCGGGCCGCGCCTCCAACTCGCCGATTTGGTGCAGACGGCAGCAAGCAGCCGTGGATGATTATTTACGGTGCGCCGTCTGTAGCAGAAGCGCCAAGATGAGAAATCCTTGATTGAATAACATTAATCTACAGTCACGAGTGTTTCCCACTCGTGTGCTTTGAATCATGTGGCTGACAACATGAAAATTTATAACAACCGACGGGCAATTCGTTGTCATCATGATGTTGGTTCCGTGCGCTCTGCATGCATGTCGCTGCTGATGTCTTACTCGCCGCCTGTATGTCTTTGCTTGTATCTGTTTTACACTGGCCTGCCTTTCCTGCCATGTGGATGGCATGTCCATGTGCACCTTCGAAGAAAGCCTTTATAAGATAGACTAGCTTTCAGCAACACTTATTTAACTTACAGCATTGACAACTTTTGTATATTTCACAACTGCTGCTTGTTGTCACAGAATAAAATATGAGACCCGATAAGTCTGGCACGGACCTTAATGCAAGCAAAAAGGTCCAAGGAATTGAAGCACTGGCACAAAGACAGGACAAAGACACAAGACAAAGAAGACAGATAAAGCTTTCAAACTTTTTAAGTCGATTTAACAGCACAAAAAAGAACATTGAACAGCTACCTGTCTCCGAGGGCGCATGACTACACAAATGGATGTGCACCATGCATTTTGACCGAAATAAAAGCAACGAATGTTTTGCTCAGCAGTGACAAGTTTATTTCTCGCACAACGAGACTGCAGTGACATTTGAGCGCTCATTCAATGGCAGAACAGACACAACAGCGGTTAAAGATAAAGGTAGTTATGAGTACTCTCACATCGATCACATCGTGATTCTGCCGAAGGTGCTTCCTTGATGATGACAACAAGAATCCTGCCAACACCATCTCGGAACGCTACAACACTACCGCTCTAATGCCCATGCCTTTTGGGCATGGACATCGTGGTGACCAGTCGGAACGAGGAGTGATTCCAGCACGACGGGGTGACACCGCACACGGCGCGGGCTTCACTGTTTTACATCGTCGCATGACAGGAGTCACCGGAAAGGTTTCCTCTGAATTTGCGGGAAAAACAACAGAAAAAAGAGTGAGCGTCCCTGTCGTGACAAAACCTGCGCGATGCTCCGCACCGCGCGGCAGCAGCCAAAGTGGCCTCAGCGTTAACATGGTCAAAGCAGCCCCTGGCACTCCATTAAAGGGGCGTGACGACGTGCGTCGCGCTCCCTTTTTCAGAAGTGGCCGAACTACAGCGGTGCGGGTGGTAGCTGGACGGCATCTCACGATTCCATACTACCCCCGCCCCCCCCCCCCTAACGATCACGTCTTCTCAACTAGTTTTCCAGGCGGTAGAGACCGTTGACCGGATCTGCGCCACGGATCCGCCACGATTGCCTCACCGACCCCACAGACCCACCCACCGGTCCCGGTATCGCCACGGCGCCCGCCAATACCACCGCCTGCCCCGGCGGCGCCGCCATCTGCCACCGCGACCGCCAGCTCCCACGCCGCCAGCTCCAGCGCGGCCGTCGCCGACTCCGTCCACAGCGTGTCCGCCGGCTACTTGGGCGGCTCTGCCCGTGCTCCAGCTTGCTCCAACGGTGCTCCAGCTGAGTCCACCTGCGGCCCCGACAGCCGCACTGTGCCCTTCGACGACGTCGGTCCCGTCGGCTGAACCCGGGACGGCCGTGCTGGCGGCTCCCGCCGCCACCAGCTGATCGGTGGGCCACGACTACAGGGCGCTCTCGGCGTCCACCCGACCACCGTCGCGCGCCCGCATTTCTACGGGCCGCCATGATTGCCTGCCCACACTGCGTCGCCCATCTCGAACGCTCTGGACTGCTTTCCTGTGGGCTCTCACTGACCCTGCTGCTGCTCCCTGAGCTTCTTGTCTGAATCGGGCCGAAGCGGGACCGGACGGGTCCGAACGTTCCGCCCCAGTGTCACATCCGCTGGCGATCGTCCCGCTGACGCGTGCGGCGCCGCGCGGCAAACCGGTAGAAACTCCTGCAGCCGGCGCGACAGCGAGCCACTGTCCCGCAGCGCCGCCCTCAGTCCGTTTTGGCAGCCTGTACGGCTCGTTCCGCGGCTCCGTTGCTGTCTGGGTGGGACCGCGTGATCCTGATATGCTCGCCATTAACTCGGCGGAATGTGTGGATGTAAACTGAGGACCGTTGTCCAACACCAGCTGCCATGGGATGTTGTAACCAGCGAACGTTGCCCGCAGCTCCTGGATCAAGCTCTCCGTGCCCGTTTCGCGCAGCTACTTCACCATTTCGTGCAGCTGTCGTACACCACAAAGAAGCTCGAGCCCTGGAAAGGTTCCGCGTAATCCACGTGCACACACTCCCACGGCCCTGCGGTAGGTTCTCACGGGTGCGATTCGCTGTGTGGCGGCGGGCCTCGCTTCTTTACGCAGTCAGTGCTATTGCGCGCCAGGCCGTCCAGCTCGGCTCGCAGTCGAGCCCCGGCCACCACACGAATCGGCGCGTCAGGGCCTTCCTTTTCGAGCTTGCCAGTTGTTCGTGCAACTCATGCAGCACTCCAGCTTGGAGCCGCCGCGGGATGCCGGCACGCTCGTCCCACACGAGGCACTCGCCGTCAGTTGGCAGCTCCTCCTCGCGCCGTCCGCAGGCCGTCAGCGCCGGCTCGACGCTGCCGGGCCAGCTAAAACGCACGAACACTCATCACCTTTGCCAGTACCGGGTCGCGTCACGTCGCCGTAGCCAGCGCCGATACCGTCAGTGTAGGCACCACCCCGCCCAGAACCATCAGGCAGCTGCCGACCACCGACTCCCGTTGATCTCCTTTCGCTTGCTACTGGTGCCTGGCAACGGCGAGACGCGACAGATCGTCGGCCACGTGCACTTCTTGAGGCCGCCGCAGGCCCATTGTGTACGAATTCGCGGTCAGCTGAAGTCGGGTACAACCGCCGGGCTCGGCAAGTTCTTGCTGGGGCTCAGGATACGGGAGTGTGCGCGATTATCCACCACGAGCGAGAAGTGGCGCCCGTAGAGGAATAGGTAAAATCGACTCCGTACGACATCCCCCCCCCCCCCCCCATTCGAACTGCGCGGACTTCCTCTCTGTCGCTGTCAGAATCCGAGCCGCGTACATGGCGGACCTCTCCGCTCCGTCCAGCGTCACGTGCATCAGGGCCCCCCCCCACGCCGATCCTACTGGCGTCTGTTATCAGCTTCAGTGGCAGGACCAGGTCATAACCGCTGGAGCATCATCGGGCTCGTCAGCGTGTCCTTTACCTTTTCACCGCTGCTGAGCACTGCCGCGTCCACGTCCCCAGGACGCATTTCTTCATCAGCTCGTTCAGCGGCGCCAGCACCGTGGACAGACCGGGCAGCGGACGTCCCAAGTACGTGATCGAGCCGAGCAGTAACCTCAGCTGGATCACAGCTTGCGGTTCCTGTGCCTTCAGCACTGCTGCTGTTCCGCTGTCCGTCGGCTGGCGCCATTAGCTGTCACTTTCCAGCCCAGGAAATCGACCTCAGGCACCATCAGCTTGCACTTCTTCGAGACCTGTTGCAAACTGTTGTCGCATGTTCCTGTTCGTCTTCGCCGAAAGCCAGCAGGTCGTCCAGGTAGCATCTGCAGTCTGCATCCCTCCCGCCCTTTCAGTGATCAGTCCCTGGCCTTCTGGAACAGGGCTCCGGAACTGGCGATCCCGAACACCAGCCTCTTCATCATGTACTCGCCGCGGTGCGAGCTCACCGCCGTCTTGACCTGTGAGCTCTCAGTCTCGCTCCATCTGTTCATAGGCGTGTTGCAAGTCCACTCTGCAGAACAAGCTTGCCGCGGACCCCGGCAAACACGTTCTCTGGGGACGACAGCGGATGGTTCTTAGTGATCAGCTGCTGGATTGTCTGTCACTTGTAGCTCGCTGCATGAGTCTTCCGTCCTCTGATAACTTCGGCGCCGGTACCAGCGATGCACCCCATCTGGAACTCTCTTCCGACGGGTCGCTCTTTTTCGTAATCCCTTCACTGACCCACCGCTCCAGTTCTGATTCCACCTGCGGTAGCAGCGCGTACGGGACCGGGCGTGGGCGGTAGCCTCCGCGGCGTCACCCCCCCCCCCCCCCCTTCCCCCCCCCCCAACGACAGGTGTGCCGCAGCGCCATCGTCCCAGTCCTTCAGAGAACACCTCCGAGTGCGCTGTCCACCACAAGCGCCAGAGTCCACTGACCATCCCGCTTGGCGGATCCGGAAGGTCGAATATTGGTTCGAGTCGGATTTCCCGCAGACAACAATGTCTTAGAGGAGGGCGGCGTCCGGGCCGGTCGCCCACCTCTGCGCCGAGATATTTCCGCAAGCCACGTGTTTCATCCTCGACGGTCGCCTCAGCCCGGAGCGGAGCCACTTGTCCAGTGAATGACCGGAGCTTCAGCTGCGACGTCCTCAGGTGCAGCCCGGGGAGGCTGCCAGCTTGAGACGATCGGCGCCGGTGACGCGGTATCTACCATCATCTCCGCCGTCCTGCCGTTGATCGTTGCCATGACCAGCGACAGCCGGTCCCACTGGCCAGGCAGTAGCGGCGACATCTTCAGTCACCTTATCTTCTTCAACCGAGGCCACCTGGCCGTGCAGCGGGCCGTCCCTCTTCATGTGGTCCGTGTCGCCACACTCGAACAACGCCTGGGCATGGGTGGCGCGTTCCAGCTGCCTAACTCCTGCGTGTTTCTTTCGTCTTGCCTGATGTTTTTTTTTTTTAGCTGGGAAGTCCGACTTTTTGGGGAGGGGGTATAAACAGCGCTGCTTTATTTAAGATACGATACTTTGGCTTGAATTTTGCGTCGCACCACATTTTGCTCATAAAACTGCATGGCATGACAACACTAGTTCATCTCGACTAATATTGGTATGGTACTGAGGCTAAAGACAAGCTGCTTAAATCAACCACAAAAGGTATGTTGTCGAACAATGGTGTAGATCAGTTTGTGGTAGTGTAAACATGCATGTGCAATTAATGGGACCACCATGTGCAGACCAATGGTGTAGATCAGTTTGTGGCAGTGTAGAACATGCGTGTGCAATTAATGGGACCACCATGTGCAGACCAATGGTGTAGATCAGTTTGTGGTAGCGTAGAACATGCATGTGCAATTAATGGGACCACCATGTGCAGACTGATTATTAAAATGCTGTTGTGGCCCGGCGGCGGGCGAAAATATTCGTTTCATAGATGTATGTTGCATTATGGAAGCAAATTTAATTCTGTTTGGCTAGTTTTTCATAAGCATTGCAAAGCAATAAAAGAACAGTGTTTGGTAGACACTTTTCTTGACCATGAAAACAATATCCCCGCGGCGAATGTGGCGGGGACATTTGCATGACGGTTCTATGACTGATACATATCTGGTTGGTATTCAACTAGGCAGCGCAAAATAGGCTGCACAAGTTCTTCAAATAGGCGGCGTGATAGGAAAGGTATCTGTCGTGATTGCTCATCCTTTTTTTACTAGTACTCGGTACGCGTCATAATATATTTCAGGCTTAGCCGACTGTGTTCTGTGCAGCTTTAGCGTCATGCCGTAGATCGTGTGCCAGGATTTTGGTGCTCAGCTGACCTGTCATCTTAACGTCTTTTATTGAGTGTCTACACAGATTAGGGCATTCGCACGCCTTTGTTTGTTTGTTTTACTTACGGCATTCCTATCTTTTTTCCATATATCCTTTCTTTCCTTCGCTCACCCGTGATCATGAGCGCAGCTTGAAACATCGAGTTGCCTCGATAAAGCCGGTGGTTCCTTGATAACCCCACACAACTAATGCCTCCTACTTCCATACCACATGCCTCTTATACCTCCTATACCTCCCAATACCTTCTAGCATACCATCCTAATACCTCCCATCATATACCTCCCAATAATATCTTGTTGAACAAGGACGTGGTTTATCAAAGGTGCAATATTGTTAGAGTTAGATCTCCTATCTCATATTCCCGGAGCTCAGTGCATTTCTTGTTTAATTCGAGCGTATTCTCATTCTCTTATTCAATGAAAAATATCGGTGTTCGTACGTTTCCATAACTATGGTTGAAATGGTGGACTCAAGGTGAAAGAAGTATTTTATCAGCGTTGTTCAGATCAACTGTGACAACTAAATCAAGTATGTGTTGTGACTAAGCCTGGCACGAGGCGATGACACAAAGTGCGGCTCACGAC
Organism: Pollicipes pollicipes; assembly: GCF_011947565.3. Lineage (NCBI taxonomy): Eukaryota > Metazoa > Arthropoda > Thecostraca > Pollicipedomorpha > Pollicipedidae > Pollicipes > Pollicipes pollicipes. The sequence goes on from NW_023596420.1 coordinate 8,277,453, forward strand.
AATGACACAAAGTGCGGCTCAGAACCATGAAGAAATGTAAACATTGCCAACAAAAGGTACTCTTTTCAACCGACCAACTAGTGTGTTATGTGAGGCGTAATCCCTCACACGCGCACTCTTTTGGAAATGTTCTGCATGGATAAGCCATGTAACTTGGGATGCGCTGCGAAACATTCTGTTTGTCTTTTTCCCACGAAAGTAACGAACATCTCAACGTGTTTGCCAGGAAGCCCTTTTCCGCTCCACGGGTATGCGGCTAGCCCTGCTATTTGCGAAACTGAATGAGGCCAAATCCGTGGTGTTCCAAGCTTCAGGCATGGCTTTGCAGGCAGCCTTGACATAAAGCATATAGCTCGCCTGACAACCGCATTGCGTTACCAAAATCATATATGCAGAAAACATGCCTAAAAACTGTAACGTCCGTCAACAGAACTTCGCCACACATCGGGATCCAGCGCCACACATCGGGATCCAGCACCATCTGTGCAAACACCAGCCGGGGCAAAACCCACGCTCTTCACCCGCCCACACCCCGCCAGATCCGTCACCCCCGCGCAGGTGCGGCCCCGCCCGCGCCCCGCTCGCGCTGACACATCGCGCCCGCCCGCTAAATCAGGCCGCGGGCGGTATTCCTGGCGCTGGAGATCGCGTCGGGTGCGCGGCGGGCTGCTCGGCCGCCCGAGCAACATCAACAGACGGGTGCCGAAGGCGGCGCTGAGTCAGCGTCGAACCTTCTCGTCGGTCCGTCGGAGCCGGACGCTCAAATAGCGGCGCCGCGCCGCCAGCCGCCACTCAGCCGCCGCCGGTTCCAGCCGCAGGTGTCCGACGCTCGGCAAGCGCCCAGACCCCAGGTGAGTCCATCCGACGCTGTGTGCCCAACGTACTCACCCGGCTGTGTGCAGGGCCCAACTCCTGGACGCCGCCTGCGGTTTCGAGCGCTGGCATCTGTCCTCTGTGCCGGATTTCTGTGTTGGAAGGTCAGCATCGTGATGTGCTATTACGACTGAGTGGAGTTTTTTAAACTTGAACTTATTTCATCGTTGTTGTTTGTCCTCGTTATTACCAAAATCAAGGACTGTGGCCCAGTAAGCGTTTCCACCAGATGTGCCTTGTGTCAGGTTAATCATGTTGCGAATAAATGGACTAAGGTTTTCATAACAAACAGCTCCTCCTGATTGAAATTGATGCCATAACTTGTATTAGGCCGCAGCGTTAGGTATTGATAACATAACATGTATTAGGCCGGTGTATAAGACAGACACTCCAGGTATAAGCAGCCCTCTCTACGCAGAGCCGCCATGTCGGTGCCAATGTACTTCGACGATCCGTTCTTCGACGACGCGCTGCGCGACTTCGGCCGCCACCGCACGCCGCGCGTGTTCGACCAGCACTTCGGCATGGGCGTGCGCCGGCCCCACGTTGACGTGGAGGACTACCTGCCGCTGCGCTCCAGCCGTCGCTACGTCACTAGGCAGCCGGTGGTGCTCCACAGGTGAGCGACCGGCCGCTGCAGAGGGGGAGGGGAAGGGGGGAGGGGGCGCCGACGTCAGGGACGCTCCGGCTGGATGACCGCGGTCACTGGTCACTAGCCGCGCGCCATGGCTGCGAGAGCGGCGATCACTACTGGGATTGGGGCTGCTGCTACTGTTGATGGTAATGTGCTGATGATAGCGATTACGCTTAGACGAATGCGCTGCCGGACGGCGAGGTGTTCGTTGTCATTGAAATTTAGGGAGGTGGCCGACATCGTCGGTGGGATTTCTGTCGACCCGGCCCATTTGACTGAGTGACTGCCTTGTAGGCAAAGCTGCAGGGGCTGCTGTGTGGGTGAGGTCACTTCGGCGTTACACTTATCTTACTACCAAGTATGCATCACCACTTCTAGTTAGCCCGTTCCAAGACGACTTAACACGTTTCTGGCCTCCCCAGGCAAAACTCAGGCACCTCGGAGATCGTCAACCACAAGGACCGGGTGGAGATGAAGCTGGACGTACAGCACTTTACACCAGACGAGCTCAAGGTCAAGATCTCGGACGGCAAGGTGGTGGTCGAGGCCAAGCACGAGGAGAAGGCGGACGAGCACGGCTGCGTGTCGCGCCAGTTTACGCGCAAGTACGAGCTGCCCGAGGATGCCGATGAGGACGCCGTGGTGTCCCACCTCAGCAAGGAAGGTGTTCTCACCATCACGGCGCCGCGCAAGGTTCCCGAGCAGCCGAGCAAGCCGGAGAAGTCGGTGCCGCTCAAGGTGGACAAGGAGGAGAAGAAGGCGGAGAAGAAGTGAGAGGTGTTGTGTCCCGGACCTGATGGAAGGACCCTGAGGGCGGTAAAGCGATTTGGGTTGTCACTCAGCGACCGAACTTGATATTCTACGGCGGAAGCTCGTGGTTCACATCGCAGTCTGGCATCACTCTGCACCGGTGCCAGTGCACAAGCCGTCAGATCAAAGCAGTGATACACCGCCTGTGACACATACTTGGCACTTGCAGCCGATCGTAAATATTGATAAGCTGTGTGGATGGCAGGACTCGGCTGAGAAAATGTTTGTAACAAGCGAAAAATGTGTTGCTTTCGTTAAGGCAGACGGAAAAATAAACAACGGAGAACCAATGCAACGTAACTTTGTATCACACTTGTTAGATCATACAGGATATTGGTCGACAGCGCAGGTGGGGCAAACGTCTAGTAGTTCTTCTGTAAAAAACAAGCGATTTTATCTGTTCGGTCTAATTTCGTCTAAGACGAAAGAGAAAGCGTTAGTAACAAATTCAGACTAAGGTCATTGCTAAATGCATACGTTTAGCGACAAAAAGTTTGTATGAACTATTAAGGAAAGGCGATGCAATCTTAAAAATTGATATTCGCCAAATCAGCAATGGAGGTACAGTCGTGCTGGCAATTGTTTTACAATTACATTATGTCTTTGTAAGAAGGAACAGATGTGGTTGCTACAACAGATGGAAAACGAGCAGTTGACAACCATTGAATCAGGGGTGGAAAAAATGCATCTTGTGTCGCCGGCCGAATTTCTGCGACCAAAGTTGTCACCAGTAGCTTAACGCGATGCCATGGCAATAAATGGCAATGACGTCCACGCCCAGCAGCGTAACCAGAAATCGGCGTACCATCGAAAGCCTCTTTTTTCATCGCAACTTGCAATATTATGTACACAACCGAGACGTTCATTCATATAATATCATTCAACGAGTGCCAGGATATCTGTTGCTGCGAGGAATGCAGGTACACCGACTCTTCACCATGGGGTAGTTTAATCCCAAAAGCAGTCTTCCTTCATCCTCGGGACCTATCGTGTCCTCACGTTAATGTTCGATCTACGGCTGAATTTGCTATCCTCGACCGCGAAAAAAAACGGCAAAGGACCTCGACAGCCAGGGTAGCTAAGTACAAGACAAAATTCCAGCCAGCGGCAGGTAGTACTGAGGGATGACGTAAAACATGCAGGCCCCGTCGAGGCCACGTCTCCTTATGGAAACCACGTGTTCAACCCGACCCCAACCATCATTATGCTCTCCACCATACCTAAAGCATGCTCCAAGCCTGGCCAAGCCAAGTGCGACTTTCGATGCGCCACAGCAATTAAGTTTGAAATGGGGTTTTAGGCTGCCTGGAAAGGAAGGAGCAATATATTGGGTTCAGGGTTGGGCTCAGATTGAGGTGGAGGCCACTTCGCAAGTGCTGGGCAAGAGGTAGTGGGGCGTGCTGGAAGAGGGATGCAGCAGGGTCGCGGAAAAGTGGATCACAGAACTGATTTTACTGTTACATATATCGACTATTTAAGACTCTTGTCATGCTGAGCAAAACGCAAAAAAACAGCAAATCAACAAAGACAATCATTTGCGGCTGCAGCCCACCTGCAGAAGAATGCTACATGCTTTGACGAACCAAAGGTACCAAAATTCCGAGCTCAGGCTTAATGATTTCCCGTGGTTTGAACAACAAATGTCTCATATTTCCACCAATAAGATACCAAACAGCTACCGGCGATCCGACGTCTCTGTTACCCTTTGCGTACAGACGTTCGTGGAAATATACGGAAGGTCATGCAGATATCAAAGGCTTCGAACTCGTAATGAGGTCCTGGGAGGATCTTGGGCTCTGAGAACTCAGAGATCGTCTCAGGGGTGGGGGGGGGTGAGGTTGAGGCCATCGCTTGCCACTACCCCCCCCCCTCCCCGTTTTTCTTACCTGACATGATGTCACAATCAGACAAGCTATTGTTTTCTACCAGTGTGGGCTACATTGAAATTATGCTGCCCTTCCTCCCAACCTGTACTTAATACAAATAGTAATTATGTTCAGGGTTGCATCAGAAAAATGTTTCACTTCAAAGTCAGCAAACACAATACAGATATACATTACACTTGCATTTATGCCAATGACATGCTCACTGGTGGAAAGGTGCAAAGAACTTGTGAAATAAATGAGGACTGCAGAATGGCTCATTTCCAGCTTTACCTGTTAGGATAGGGGTGCTACCATCATCAAATACCCAAAACTATTCTGAGAGACAGCCCAATATGGTCTTCTTTTTACTAAACTCATAGCAATAGGACCAAAATCCCGCAAAACCTTCTCATATTTGAAGTAAGCTATTGGCGAAAGGGAAGTGGCAATGAGATCTCAACCCCCCCCCCCCCCCTTCACATTGCCTACACTTTTTGCACCTCCTTACTCCTCGCCCCTCATTGCCTCCTCACTGCCTGCATCATTGGCTGTCATATCAGCTGCCAGAAGGCAAGGTTAATATTGGGAAAAGGTTGAACTGGGAATCATTGTCATTTCAATGCTAACAAAATATTCATGAAATCATTTCATTTCAAGCAGAGGCATAGTTTCAAAGATATATGGAAGCGCTGAGCAGTGAAAAACTGTGCTATCTTCCACGAGATGTGCCTCTCTCCCCTCATTTTTAACACTTCTTTACAAACTGGATGGGGAGGGCTGGGGGCCTGCATTGGGTAGAAGCTAGATACAAATCCTGATTTGAACATCTTTTTGGCTAGTAACCATCCTCAATCAGGAACAAGGCAACAATAGCGTAAATTGGCACTTCAGAACCACTCTCGCCTCCTGTCATTCCCTTCCCTGAGCAGTATCATCAGCGGTGCCGAGCCCCCTGTTCTCTTCAAAGGGAGGAAGGTTCGATGCTTGTAACTGCTACGGTGAGTCAACAACCTTTTCTATGTCTTGAAAAGTTACTCTGATCATATAATATAATCACAGGTCAATTTCTACCTTCCTTGAATCATTTCGCCGATTTTCCCTGAACTGTCAATCGGTGAAGTCAACAATGGCCAAAAGTAAACCCTGGCTAAGTATTCATGAAACTGCAGTGCGAATGCCGCCTGCATGGCCCCGGTGTATTGCGGGTCACCGCCAACCTCACATATATCAGTGGCATCACAACGATCCAAACATGCTCTTGCAGCCAAATAAATCGCAACATCCAGATCTTTCCCAGCATATCTACTGTCTAGTCTGGTACACTGAGAGTCAGGTATCAAAAACGGCGAATCGGCCGACCGGCCGAGCCGTGGGAAAACACTGATTTGTTACCGAACTGTCATCGAAGCAAGCGACCAACTAAAAATCATAGAATATTTTTTGTCACCGGCCTGGAATGGAGCGAAAGGAATATACCATGGGGTCACAGGGTACGGTAAAGGGTATTTAACGGCAAGGCTTGCTGGTGCTGTGGGGTGAAATAGATTACCATTGAAACTCATATAGGGTTATGGAATGTGCACTGAAAGGTTTTGTCGTGGCCGTCACCAAAAATTGTCGGTAAAAAGCAATTTAGGCACAAAGCGTCGCGTGACAAGATACGTTTTTTATCGCCGACCTTATCGGCCAAGTCGGCGAGTTTTACCGCGGCTGCAACCAATGGTGGCACAGTGATATTCAAAAGGTTCTTACAATTACATTATATGTTTGCGAAAAGCGACAAAGGTACCGCTTGTATCTCGCCAGTTGGGAAACAGAAGGCGGGGCTCTACGGCGGTAACACCAATTTAACATTTTAATCGACGTTGGCAGAAAGTTGCCTATCTGTTTCAGTCAACACTGCAGGACATCCATGTTATTCAGACAGTTTGCCTAGATGGAAAAACTTTTGTAGCAAATACAATTGCCGTCACAATACACGGAAACTTTTGCGAGGAGAGCGCCTGACCTCGAGGAGGATCGGGCTGGATAGGAGGGTTCATGGTTAGCTATGTAGGGAGCCGCATCTAGATGCTCTTCATAACGCACTATTTGTTTTCTGTGGTGGGGCCTCCTGATGCTGCCGTTTGGGATTCTGTAGTCAGCAATGCAGAAACGGACATTTTCAACGGCCTCAAATTGACACCTTCACCATGCGTCTGAGGGCCAAGCATTGGCTACGAGATAAGCACAGTCTCGTTCGTCACTCTCGAATGTGCACCTACGAGAAGACCTATCGGTGGCATCAGAGACAATCCTGAACAAAACTCTCTAGATCCGGTGACATTGTTGCCTGGGCACGAGCGCGAGTGCGCGGTCGTCCGCGTCGGCTCGTATTTTATCGGTACATATATATCACCCGTTCCTTTCATGGTCGAAACGTGTTGTTTCCGTGCCATTCTCTCCTTGCCGATCAAGGTACCGCGCTTCAACAATAATTTCAGTAACTTTTGGCGTCATGCAAATGTCTTACTTTACTATTAAACCAACGCTTGCGTGCAATTGTCATCAACTTGGCTTGCGCACGCAGACGGCGCCCCACTGTTCAGATCCGGTCTCATCTGTAATATAATGGTGTCGTTCTGCTGGCTTGACCGCACGACAAATTTCACAGCAGCCAGCTGGCTCAGGCAACAAGCAACAGCCGCATTCGCGCATGACAGATGTGCGTAAAAATGTACGCTACATGATTATGGCTGGAACCACCAAAGTGACCGATGCATTTTGTAATTGCCATATTGATGTAATTCAGAATTTAGCTGTTGTGGAAAGTATGTCACTTGGTTAATTGATGAACTGTTTCATTTAAAAAGGCCATCCAAGTTCAGCGCTACAGCATATCAAACCTTGAAAATATGAACAGAATAGCAGACGAGGCCCTACGCCATGCACTCAATGACCAGCATGCGTCATCGCTAAGATATGCAGGGCTATCAAGGTCAAAGCCACGTCAGTTCCAGCGCCAAAGACCGATGAAAAGTTATGTTACTGCACCTTCAACGATGTCGATGTCATTGCCATGGGCGCTGTATCCTCCGGGGTTGTCGACATGCTGGGCCCTCGGACGACTTCTGATGCTCTGGATTCGCACCTTGGAAGTAAACGGCACAAAGCGTTCCGACCTAAATTAACCTCAAATGGCAGAAATGTGATAATTTCCGTGGTTTTGCAGAGAAGAAATTTAAGCCCATTGGATTGACATGACAGACAAGCCAAACAATTTTCTTAATGGTCTGCATCCTTGGAAGTGCGATCAAATTTGGAGCAAGCTCAAAAGTCTTGGCACGGACCCTTCGCTGGCGAGTGAGAGAACTCTCATATTTAGTTACCGCTATCGCCATTATGTCCGCGATAACCACTCGGAGCCGAGTGAAGCGTATAACCACCGTATGAATAGGGCTGCGCGCGGCCCCAGTCCGTTAGCCGCTATAGTGACCGCCGCGCGCACGCGCCATCCCAACCCGCGGCCGAACGCTTCGCAGAGCATAGCACCCGCATCGGGTCATCTCCGCCGAGGTGACCGGCGCCGGGTCGCGCCTCCCGTCCGTCGCTGACCGCGCTGTCCGCCGTCTTCGCCGCCGTTACGCTTGAGTAGCTGGGCAACGGTACCGGGCCGGCGCGGGACGCGGCGCCGCCAGTTTCGCGCGGAGCGTGTGCCGTCCCGCAGGCGCCGAGCTGGTGCTAGCGCCCGAGCCGACGTGACACAGATGCAGTCTCGTGTCGGGGGCGACTTTGGTACCGTGTAGGTCGCCGAGGGCGTCGCGTCCTGGCGTGTGACGCTCGGCTGTTCAGGTGCCACGGACACTGCTCGGAGGTACGTCTGCGTATGTAAGCGCGTGGTCTCGGCTTGGCGTCGAATTTATAGAGCTGGCAGTGCTGGCAGCTTGTCATCTGGCGCAATATGAATGCATCAACGGGTGCATTGTGCTGTGGTGCATTACCTGACGCGAACTTTTTTCTTCATGGGAACTCCATGGGCATGAGCATGTCATTTAAGTGGTTACCGGTCAAAATTGGTTACGGATGTAACGAGTCTATGAAAACATGCCTCTCGGACAATCATACCAACGGCCAGTGAGCAGGTGGTTGTTGCGCGTTGTTTTATCTAAGCTCGACGTTAGGGTGCAGTCAAGGGCGCTCGCTGTTGAAACAGACTCCAGAGCTAGTGTACTACGGACAAATGAGCCATATGCAGAAAACAGAACAACTAATGTGGCTCGTTGAGGCCATAGATAGCGTTTAACTAATTTGCATGCGTTCAAGCTTTGCGTAAATGGATTGTCAATCGTAAGTAGCTTCAGAGAAAACCAAAACTAAGCAATGAGCCTCATAAGTAATTCGTGGGCAAGCTTGGCATGACTGACACTCTAAGCGTATCGTAAAATTTGTATAAATGGCTACTTCGCAAAATGACTAGATAAGCCAAAAATATTCTAAAATTATTGGTCTGCAGGGGCTTGCGCTTGGAGTCACTTTGGCCGTTTACCTCTCTCCTGACAACAATTGCTCTGGATTAAGGGACGACTGTAGATTAAGGAATTAGTGTGAAAGAGTGTGCAAATGTACTAAGATCAACGTGCTTTTTATATTTGATATCGCAAGTAAGTTATTCTGGGCGCGTTAACGATTCTTGAAAGAGCCAAGTTAGATGCAATGGATCTGTTACGAGTTTGGCTGTGTAAATGTCTGAATTGCCTGTCCGCCATAATTCATAAAATGACTCAGCTTTCCATATAATTCCTTCGATATCTTGACCGCAAGCAGAGAGCCACCAATGGAGAATTACCTTTTCGTCTAGCCCCACCCACCCTCTTCCTATCTGGAACTATCCTACCGTTTAGCACTTTATGATGGATGCGCTACACTCTCCACAACTCTTTGGACTGACATTGGTGGCTATTCTTTCGATAGTTAGTCTTGAAATAGTTCCCAACCTCCTCATCCGCCTCTCTATTCTTCTGCTTATTCCATCCTGTATTCTCTCGACGTTCCGGTTGTCTGGGGCACGCCGCATGCGCCAGCCACGAATGGGACGCGGGGTCCCGTGGTGGAGACCCCCGTCCGAGCGCCAGCGCACACCCCGCAGAGGGGTCCCTGTGCAAGCTTAGTTTGGGCTGTGGGGACCCCAGGTGCATGTAGCTTTGCCTCACCCTTCTACTTCTCCTCCTTCCCGTAGCCCTGAAATGGTCGGTGTTGGCCGAAAGGGCTCTAATTCTAGTAACCAAATAACCAAGACAAGCTGCTCATCAACTGCTCTCATCTCAGCTCACTTTGAGCCGGTGCGTCGTCGTATGCTGGCTGTGGATGCCACCATCACAATCGCACATGGCCGTGCGCAGCACCGCCACTGGCATCCCTACGCTCCTCAGCGACGCATCGACGCATCCCGGCGAAAGGCTGCCATGGGTGACGTCAGCGTGTGTGTGACGTCACCGCTGCAGTCGGCGTCAGCCGTGGGCCACTGACCGGGTTCGGCCGCCGCCGGAAATCGAGGCTAATTCCCCGCTCGCAGACGGCGCCTATTCCCGAGCGTCGCGTTGCACAGCTGCGTGACGCGCTGCGTGACGTGGTGCGTGACACATGGCGTACCGTCACGCGGCGCGGCGTGCGGAGACGTCAGGCATGCCACGCCGCGTGGCACAGATGCCGTGACAGCGCCTGGCAGGCTGCCAGGCGGGAGCGCATTCGCCGTCGTGACCAGCCGCTCACGGCCGCCTGCGCTGTGATCAGCCGCTCACGGCCGCTTGCGCTGTGATCAGCCGCTCACAGACGCTTGCGCTGTGACCAGCCGCTCACGGCCGCTTGCACTGTGACCAGCCGCTCACGGCCGCCTGCGCTGTGACCAGCCGCTCACGGCCGCTAGCGCTGTGATCAGCCGCTCGCGGCCGCTTGCGCTGTGATCAGCCGCTCACAGCCGCTCGCGCTGCGACCAGCCGCTCACAGACGCTTGCGCTGTGACCAGCCGCTCACGGCCGCTTGTGCTGTGACCAACCGCTCACGGCCGCCTGCGCCTGTGACCAGCCGCTCACGGCTGCCTGCGCTGTGACCAGCCGCTCACGGCCGCTAGCGCTGTGATCAGCCGTTCGCGGTCGCTTGCGCTGCTTCGCTGCCAGCGGATGGTCTGACTATTTTGGCGCATGGCGCCGCACATTTTGACGCCTGGCGCCACATTTCTGAGTCAAACATGTGCTCATCGCTTTCCGACTGTGACCGATGAAAATCTTGTCTCGGTCATGGCCGACGGTATGTGGTTGGAGGGCAACGCGTCACTGCTCGGGATAGTGAGCTTTGGCCTTACGCCAGATATATATGGAATGCTGGTTTACCATGCTACGTTCGCTTTAGTTTTTGGTGTCGGATGCCACGATTTTGCATTATTCAAGTTTCAAGTGCATTTGTGAGAAGCATTATTCACATGTCTTTATCGAAACAATAGCAGGAGTGAGTTCAAAATTACCTGCTGATGATCCCACTAAATTTTTCAGGCCTTTTTTTTAAACAGCAAGTCACAGTTTTTACAGGACACCAACATTCACGGGATTAAACAAAGAGCGACTGCCAGCCATCACTACGATGCAGTGCATATCTAAGAATTAGAATACGCGAAAATACGTGCACATACAAACGAGTTGAAATAAACATGTGTCATGCATCAAGTACGCGAACGAACGTAATGCGCGTACGCGCGTGACATTTGCCTTGGGAAATCGAACACGTTGTTAAAAAATTAAAACTGCGCGTACAAGCTTGGGAGAACGACAATAAGCAAAACAAGCATCTGATGAAATCTTTCATCTTGAAGCTTATGTACCCGGGTGGTAATATATGCCATTATGCAGGTGTGGGTTTTAAAGGGTTTGCACGCAAAGAAACGGGACTTACGAAATTAGGTGTAAACCGTGTTGAAAACATGGGAGGGACGGAGTCTATGTCGGGGAATTCATGCACCCTATTCGTTTGAGATATTATGAACATCTGCGAGACGCTAAAGCAAAGCAGGGTATGTCCTCTTGTGTTTGTTTATTTCTGCTTTGTTTGTATATCCTTTCGGTGACCATTTTGTTGCTTAACACACACAGGCTGACATCCAGGGGGTATGGACCCTTTACCCTTTTCAGAGTTTAAAGTCATCAACAGAGCACAGGACCACCCAGACAGGAAAATAGATGAATTTATTCTTACAAAAAGTCGGCGACCAAACGTACAGGGCTCACCATGGCCGATCATGCGAACACGACATGTGCGATGATGTGTGGTGTGCGTAGCTTAAAATCGTGTTCATGTGTAAGTGATGTCTGACGCGTGATGCGCGATGCCTGTTTAGTTGAAGTCGCTTGCATGTCTAATTGATGCGTTACGTGCGATGCCCGTTTACTTCTACTCGCTTGCATGTTTGAATGAAGCGTGATGTGTGATACTTGTTGACTTGAATTTGCATGAACACGTATTTTTGCGTATTCTTATTCTTAGATATGTACGGTATCGTAGTAATGGCTTGCAATTGCTCCTTGTTTATTCGCCTGTATTTTTGGGTGTCCTGAAAAAACTGTGGCTTGATGTTTCAGACAAAAACCTGAAAAATCGAGTGAAGTCATCGGCAGGCAATTCTGAATTCATTTCTGCTATTGTTTCGATAAAGGCATCTTGCCGAAATATCAACCCATCTGTATCTCTTATCTACTTCGCTTTATCACGAATACTTTTTTGAAATTATTTCATCTTATTTTTATAATATATTACCATGAGTATTTCTTATTTTTAGCCGTCAATGAATAAGCCGAATTGTTCACATTTAGACACGAGCACGACGATTCAGAGTAGTCAACTTTATCAGGACATGGATTGATGCAAGCCCCGCGGGTGTTTGAAAAACGTGACGGGACCCAACGCGTTCAAGCGCGATCAGAATGCACTTTGAGTCGGCCTGGCGTCAGATTGTTTACATACACTGACCTGAAAATTGCAAAGTTTGATCGTGTCAGGTCAGTGGCCTATGACTTTGAATTCAAAGCTCTGCATCGCAAAAAATGAAAACCGACGCTGCTCGACACATTCAGAACTATAAGTGTATGAGGTAGAGTATAAGCGTATAAGAGTGTAAAGTGTATGTGAGTGTGTAAGAGTATAAGTGCTTAGATTTTTCTTGGAGAAAATGAGCCTACAGGAAACAGCATTGTTTTTTTGTAGCACCACGGCAAGCAATGTCACACCCTTCCTGTTCATTTAACGCCTGCATTTCCAGTGATTTCTTATTACGCTCTGACAGTTCTGCAAAGATGTGATTTTAGCACGGTACTGGGATGGGACATGGACGCGGGTAATGGTGTCTTCGACGTGGCAGTGCATTTGTTCATGTCCATTGCTCCGAATACAGGACGCAAACGCTGTAAATATTTAATATGTGGGCCACTTTCGTTTCGAAGGGGTTTTAGCTCCCTCTTTGCAATACGGACCAAATCAGAGCTTTTTTAGCATGTCCGGCCCGCTTATGACTAGGGGTGCATACACCAGAAAGGTCATCAATGTTTCGAAATCTTCCATCTAGTTATCTGAGGACAACGTCGCTTCAATTCAAACCTTGAATATTTCATGATGTTGGTCCTCCAGCCCGATATATGATGAAACACGCTGTCCGAGATACATCAATGATGGTGTTAATTATCAAAGTAAATACGTCATTACGTCATGGGAGGTAATGAAATTACCTCAGATGACCTTGTGCTATCCCTAGAAATGAATGGTGGCATTCTTTGACTTGCATTATCGACAAAAAAGATACTTGACCACTTCTACAATCCAGCCGTGAGAGGTACCTGAGCATGACCTGATTATTAGTTGGAGATGTTCTAAGGACAAAAACACGCTTCAAATTGCAGATATGAAAACTGTGCTTTAGTAGTCTGAATGTATAGTCAGCTGTAGGGCGCCGACCCTTGTTCTCTGTATTGGGCGCCATGGGTCTAGCCGAGTGTTGGCGAGAAGGCGAACGATGGATTCAGCAGCCTATCAGCCTGGGAACACCTTTGCTCATTCCCTTCTTTTACGTGGCTTTGGATGAATAAAAACGGCAGCAAAGACCAAACATTCCGAAGAAAACACCACAGGTCTGCAAAAACGGCAAACATCCTGGTGGTATTACATGAGCCGTCCTGGTTGTCTCTCCTGGTCGTCTTACACTGTCCATCCTGGTTGTCTGTCCTGGTCGTCTTACACTGTCCATCCTGGTTGTCTGTCCTGGTCGTCTTACATTGTCCATCCTGGTTGTTTGTCCTGGTCGTCTTACATTGTCCATCCTGGTTGTCTGTCCTGGTCGTCTTACATTGTCCATCCTGGTTGTCTGTCCTGGTCGTCTTACATTGTCCATCCTGGTTGTTTGTCCTGGCCGTCTTACATTGTCCATCCTGGTTGTCTGTCCTGGTCGTCTTACATTGTCCATCCTGGTTGTCTGTCCTGGTCGTCTTACATTGTCCATCCTGGTTGTTTGTCCTGGTCGTCTTACATTGTCCATCCTGGTTGTCTGTCCTGGTCGTCTTACATTGTCCATCCTGGTTGTTTGTCCTGGCCGTCTTACATTGTCCATCCTGGTTGTCTGTCCTGGTCGTCTTACATTGTCCATCCTGGTTGTTTGTCCTGGTCGTCTTACATTGTCCATCCTGGTTGTCTGTCCTGGTCGTCTTACGCTGTCCATCCTGGTTGTCTGTCCCGGTCGTCTTAGATCGTGTTTAAGACTGCGGCATGCATACACTATTACGCTTAACACCTTGTAGCCCCCGCGAGTCGTTTGTGAGTGTTTTACCGGGAATGGCGTGTGCATCTCCACTCCAACTTCAGATATGCTGAACCTCTGAGCTTAAAAGCAAAAACCTGATTGCGCCTTGAGTTTTAGGCGCAACCAGGATTCGAGTCATCGCCCTCCGTGCGGAAACCGAAGGCACCAGCCACCCTACCAACCATCACGACCCTCAGATATGCATGCCATTGTGCATGCAGTTATATGGTGCGAGCGTGCTAAGTCATACGATTAGAGTATTATTTTGATAATCATATTACCACAGCGTACTAAACGCATAGCTGCATTTGCTCCTGCTGCCTGCCCGCGAATTTCCAGTCGAGGTTTGTTGAGCATTGTTCGGGCCTATTCATGCCTATTTTTCGTGTAACTGGGTTGTAAACGCAAAGGTTTTGCCCATGCTATTTTACCACCCCGTTGCCCTGTTCCTGGAAAACAGCGTTTTTTTTAAGGTAACGATCCGAATGCCACAGCATATAAATGGGGTAGTGACTGCGGCTGGTTCACGCTTCTGCCTCTGACGCAACGATCTTGCAATAAAGACGAGCAGGTTCAGCTGTGATGGATATATCAAATATATTTATGGAGTAACCCAACGTAAGATTTTACACCCACGTGTACTGCCAAGTGTGCTCTTTAGACGAATAACGTGCGATCCGTTCCTGTCGCTGCCTTTCATTTCATGCTACCGTGACCGACTGTTCTAGTGAGATGCCAGGCTTTTACGATGCGTCCTAGTATTCACAGTCGAGAGCTATTCGGCACTCGCCGCGGTACCCTCACTGTTCTTTCTACCCGACGTAGCGCAGATGGCCGCGCACGTTCGTGGTGCCGCACTCAAACGCTGTACCGTAGCATGGCCCACCGCGTGGGACGTCGGCCTTTTTACGCTGTTCCGCAGGGACGACCTAGTCTCGACCGCAAGCGTCCGTTGTCCATTGTCGCGTGTTCCGTTGTCCGTTTTTGTCACGCGGAACGGGAAGCCAGGGCCAGTCGCACGCACGACAAGATAGCTGGCTACCGTTGTCCGTGGGTCATTGCAGACCGCGGGGACCTTGTCGCCAGTGAAATGATCGGAAGTGTTTGATTTCAGACACCATGGCTTTCCGTGTCAGCACGCTCCTCCTGCTCGCCTGCCTCTTCTGCGCCGCCTCCTGTGGCGTCATCGCTCGCACGCCGCTCGCTCGGCCCCGGCGGTCCTTCGACGCCGACTCTCCAGCACCGTCAGGACACACGCCGGCCGCACCGTCGCTCGACCGCCTCGCGCCGAACCCCCGAGACCGCCCTGCGGACGCGTCGGGCAGGGCTGAGCGCGACATCATCATGCCGGCGCCGCAGAGGAGCGTCGTGGGCTCCGCGCAGCCGGCCGGCAACGCCCCGGCGAGCTGGCCGACATCGCCGCGGCGTGCCGACGCCAGCGGCTACGTGCCCTACAACAGCCTGACGCTGCTGAAGCTGCGTCCGCCGCCCGAGACAGATGCGCACCTGCTGTGGCCGTACTTTGCGATGCCGCCGGCGAGCCGCGGAGAAGAGGCCGCCGCCGGGCCCAAGCGGCGACACTCGGTGCCGGGCTCAGCGGGGACGCCGCCAGGTGCTGTGACAACGCCTGCAGGCGGGGTGGAAGATGCAGCGACGACTGCGACGGAGGTGCAGAAAGGCGCAGTGACGACTCCGGCAGCCGTACGAGAGGAAGCGGTGACGACTCCGGCAGCCGCACGGGAGGAGGCAGTGACGACTCCGATAACCGTACGGGAGGAAGCGGAGACGCCTCCGGCAGCCGTACGGGTGGAAGTGGGGACGACTCCGGCAGCCGTACGGGAGGAGGCAGCGACGACTCCGGCAGCCGTACGGGAGGAGGCAGTGACGCCTCCGGCAGCCGTACGGGTGGAAGTGGTGACGACTCCGGCAGCCGTACGGGAGGAGGCAGCGACGACTCCGGCAGCCGTACGGGAGGAGGCAGTGAAGACTCCGGCAACCGTACGGGAGGAAGCGGTGACGACTCCGGCAGGCAGTCGCGACAATGTGACCGCCGACACAGACAGTCAGGGTGGCGTGGCAATGCATACAGTCGCGTCTCTTCAGACACCCACAGAAACGGCCGGTGGATACGGCGGGCCGACGGCGGCAACCTCCGAGGCGCAAGGGCCAACGAGCGATCGGCATGGTTCGGCAGAAGACCGGCAGGAGACAGCAACTAATGAGCAGGAGATGCCAGATAATCTCCAGAAGATGACGGACAAAGGAAAAGTGACAGTCAATCAGCAGGGGACGCCAGTCAGTCTGCAGAAGATCACAGACAACTATCCGCAGGCGGAGGACGATCGACAGGGAGCGACTGGTAAGGAGCGGGAGGCGGCGACCGATCAAGAGGCGACGGCAGCTGATCAAGAAGAGAAACGACGCTTGGTCAGCAGGGAGCGTCCGTGGGTCAGAAAAGGACAACATTTAAGCCCTTAGCATCGAGACTCGACGGATTCTCATCGAGTTCGGCGGGAGACGTTACTTCGCAGGCGGAGGATGTCGCCGACGAATCTGTGTGGACGTCGAATCTGCTGTGGAAGGCAGGCGTCAGGCAGGGACGCCAACTCTGAAAGCAAGACCAACGTTGGGAGCTTCCCCCGCAAGCTACACCACTGGGGGTCCGGAGAATGTGACGCAGGTCACGATGGGGGTCGTCGAGCCTGGCCTCGTGGAAGTTAGCAGGGGCACGACCGGACCAGGATCTGTGTCTAGCCCACATGAAGAGCACGGGGAGCTTTCCATATCGACCGAACGTGGTGATTCTACACTGACATCAAAAGTAGAGCGACAGGATGTGAGGGTCACTCCCACCTCCCCTATAGAGGCGAAGGAGCAATCTATACGCCCAGCTGAGGCTGCAACGTTTTCGAACAGCTCACAAGACCTCCAGAACACTACGGGAGCAGTCAGTGCACAGGAGGAAACAATGCAGGACGTACACGCTACATTTGCATCAATGCCAGATCCGCACCACTTGTCATTAGAGGATACACAGAGTATGATGGCTCACGCGTCTTTACTGGACGTCGTATCACCTTCACAATCCACTGTCCTAGAGACAGAGCATCTTTCCCCAGCTCGAAGTGGCCAAGAATCTCATTCGGCGGATTTGAAATCGACTGCAACTCATCACCAGACCGCCACAAGTGACAAGAATGTCTCAGCGACCACTCAAAAATCACTCGACAACCTGTTGGGCGAGCTGACATCATCGACCACAACACCTTCACCCGCAAGCGCGGACGTCCTGTCGCGCAGCAAAGCCGCATCAGGTCCCGGTCACCCCCTGAACAGTGACGGATCGCAGCGCTCCAGCAGCGCGGACTCTCCGGGTGTTGAGGAACGGTCGCGGCAGGACCCTGCCTCAACCGGAGCCGTGGTGGGCTACAAGTCTCACTCGAGCCGTCCGCTTAGTCTGCACCAGATCGAGACGCTAGACAACGTTTACGACTACTCTGACGACTATTTCTACGAAGAGCTGCAGCTGGGCGAGGGAGATGAGCCGCATGGCGATGTTTTAGCCCATAAGCCCATGCTGCAGGTTCTGAAGTGGCCCTACACGCAGTACTATAGTGGCGAGCAGCAGCGGAATAATACTGTGTTTGATGAATACGATTATCCCTCTATTAAGGCCGCTCCTGGGTCAAGTGTGCGGATAGAAACTGCCACAAGTGCTTCAGATGCTCCGGGGTCAGATGCAGAAGAAAACGTGCCAAAACTCGATCTGACGGGCATAGTGGAATCAGAGCAAGATGCGACAAACAGCTCTTTTGATGCAAGCACGTATGTGAACTTTAATGAAACGGACGTTTCTGGATCCAACAACTCGAGTTTCGCTGCCTCAGTTCAAGACAACTCGATTGAGCACGCTACGACCCCACTCCAGAATGAGAATGTAACTCCACGTCCACTATCTTACACTCACACCCAGTTCATTGGCTACACTCCGAAAACCACGACACCTGCTCCCATGCTGTTCACCGCTGCCGCAAATGTCACAGAGCCCAGCCAAAATCCTCCAGGCACCGGCATCTACTCAATAAATCTGCCGTGGCTCGTACAGAGCCTGCACCAGCACGGCGAGCAGCGACCACTCAGCACCGTAGCGCCGTCTAGCGGCACCTCCGCCAGCGAATCTCTGGCCACCACCCGCTCCCTCAGCTTCTCCCGCCAGACGAACCCGTACCGACCGTCGGCAGATCTCCTGAGTCTGCTGAGCGGCGGTCCTCGCCGGAGCACGCCGGCATTTCCGAGCGCGCCGGGCGCGAGCACGCCCATGCTGACGGTGCTCCCGTCCGACACGGCCACGAAGCCGGAGCGCTACGGCGGCATCATCGAGACGGACGCGACATACGACCACGAGGAACGGCCCGTTCGCCTACCTCGTCAGCAGGCCGCTCGGCGGCGCGGGAACGCGGCGACCCGCACTGTCGAGCGTGCAGCGGCTGAGCTCGCCACGGCAGCCCTCGCCGTCCTCGGACGCCACCTCCAGCGCGGTCGGTGGCCCGAGCACCTTCTACCTGCAGGCGGTCAAGAAGCAGGGCCAGACCTCATACTCGGAGTCGGCCGGACTGCGGCGGCCGGCGGCGACCACGCCGATTGCGCTTTCACCGCCGCGGCCGCAGCCCACCTGGCCCACAACCCCGGGCGAATGGCCCACGACCCCGGCCCATTCGTGGCCCACGACCCCGAGCCACGCATGGTCCTCGACCCCAAGCCGCGCGCGGCCCACGCCGCGACCGGCGCCCGCGTTTCACCGCGGCACGACGCGGCCACAGCGGCCGGCGCCGAGCGGCGCCACGCCGACGCATCAGGCTCCCACGACCGCCGCCGGCGCCGAGTTCACACTGGTGTCGCAGCCGAGCGCTTCAGACGGGCCGGTGACGCTGCGCCCGCTCAGCTGCGTCACCACCGGCTCGAAGACCGTGTGCGAACCGAAGCCCGGCGCCACGGGCGGTCCGCTGCGACCGCGGCCGACCATCGTGTCGCGGCCCGAGCTGGCGCCGCCGCCAAGCACGTTCCTCAGCGAGACGCGGCCACAGGTTATCTACCTCGACAGCCCGCTGCTCGACGAGGACTACCAGCTGGACGAGGATGAGACGGGTGAGCTGCCGCGCCCGCTGTCGGGACAGACCGGCTCGTGGCCGGGACTCGTCACCAGCGGCGGCGACCGCGTTCACTTCACATCGACGGCGAGCGGGTCGGGTGTGACGCAGTCGCACCGGCCCGGGTCAAGTTCGCAGTCGGCCGTTACCGGCGGCGACTTTGCGGCGCTGTTCGGCAACCCAGGAACGACTCCAGTGCGGACGGGCACCCACGGCTCGAGCGGGCCTCAGCACAGCGTCACGATCAGCAGCCACGGCATAACCGTGCACGGCCCCTCGCTGAGCACTTCCGGCCGCCCGTCTTCCTCCTTCAGACCGCAGGTCACGACCCCCATGACCCCGCGCCCTTGGCCGACGCGCCCTTCCTTCTTTCCCAGCAAAGCCAAGCCGACCCCAACGCACGCATACCCGCATCATTCCCACTCCGATGGTGGCGACGGTGAGACGGTCAACACGCCGATACCACCGCTACCTGCAGACGGTCCCCAAGCTTCTCACGAAGACGTCACCGACGTGCACCTCAACAGCCACCGGGAGCCAGGCGAGCAGCACTCGTACGCCGTCGTCAACGTCTGGAAGAAGGTCAGCGGAGAGCTGAAGCTGGTCGGTCAGCAGCTGGTGCCCGTCGACCAGGTGCTGGCCACCGAGCTGGACGGCGGTGGCATGCTGGGCGCTGACCAGCTGCCCAGCCAGCTCATCAGCCAGCTGGCCGAGTCACTCAACCTGACGGGCCTCCGTGACGCCACACCGGGACCGACTTCAACCCCGTCTCCGCCCCCCGGCCCCCGCGAGGCCGTTTCCAACTCCACCCCTGACTCCCGTCAGGCCGCTGCCTTCCACGACTACCTCCTCTTACGAAAGCTACGAAGGAGGGGGCCAGCCGGCAGCCGAGGATGCCCCTGTTGGTACACCCAACCGAGTCGTCGTATGTCAGCTACATGCCTGCAGGAGGCCACGAACCATCCGAGTCTGGTTTGGAGGCTCATGGCAGCGTGAACCATCGTCCATCGCAGCATCACACCGCCCACCCTCAGATAAATTATCAGCCACCGTCCGATCACGGATCTAACAACCAGCCTCCAATCCACCACCAGACCGACCATCAACCGCCAAACCACCATCAATTCAATCATCAATTACATAACCATCAACAACCAATAACTGCTAATCCCCCACTTCTTCGGGCCAACGCAGTCTTCGGCAGTGACCACGCCGCGCTCGGTGACCGGGTTCTACGACAATCTGTTGTTCAAGTTCACCTCCAGACCCGGCTTTCTGTCGGCGTCGACCACCACAGAGGTCCCGCTGACGGCGGCCACCTCACCCCGCCCGGCGGCCGTCCCCGCCCACCTCTCGCCGTTCCCCCAGCATGGCCTGCTGCTGAACATACCAGGTCACCACAGCCAGCACGTGGGCGGGTTCCCTGTGGGCGTCTTGGTCCACCCTCAGACGGCAGGTGTCGCAGACGGCGCTCAGGACTCGACGCACGACGTGCTGAAGCCGCAGCCTTCAGGCCACGGCAGCGCTGGCCGCCCGCCGCCGGCGGGCTCTCCGTCGCAATCCTCCGCCGAGCAGCAGGGTGCGCTGCCAGTCGACGCGAGGCCCACGGAGAGCTCCTACGTGAGCTACGACGCGCCCTGGCTGCCGCTGCGGCCGACTCGGCGCGGCCGCCGCCGACTGCCGGGGGCGACGAGCTGGAGGTGGACCTGAACCACCGCGTGACGCGACCGCTGTCGCCGGAGATCCTAAACCTGCTGCAGGAGATCCAGGCGCAGCGGCCAGTGGGTGAACCCAACCAGGAGGTTATCACCAAGGTCACCAACGCCAGCCTCAGCATGCTTCCCGCCGAGGTGGTACAGCTTCTGAACCAGATCAAGAAGTCGCCGGGCACGGGGAATCTGACGCTGTTGTCGCTGTTCGGAGGACAGCAGGAGGGCAGCATCCAGTTGAATGGGGGCGAAGGTTGGTGTCACGAAAGGATCGCTGGGCGTTCGAGTCAACCAGTTCAACGTCAGCCAGGACAGCGACACCGTGCCGTACGGCACCACCCCGCTGTACACGGCGGAGAAGGGCACAGCTTACGCGCCTGGCGGTCAGGGTCAGGGAGTGTCCGGGGTCATGGATCTGCTGCAGCCAGACAGGTCTACCACCAATGGGTACACAACTAAGTCCATGTTTAATGACCCAGTCGTTGACAACGCCAGCTATGATGCGATTTCTGAGGGCACAGATCGTAGGGTGTATGGAGGTGTTGGCAATCCATCTCTAGATGGTGTCTCCTCCGGGTCCCGTGCAGGTCTCTGGACATCCCATAGATTACAAGACGCAGGCAATGCTCTTGCTCGAGGCCTTAAAGCATGTGCAGGCTCCAGGCTCTGACCAGAGCCCCACTCATGTCAAGCCCTACCTCAGCGTCGTGCCCGTGGGAGGGTCCCGTCCAGTCGATCTGAAGCCCCTCCTCCAAAAGCTGTCAGCTCAGGAGGGCATCCTCGCGGTCCACAGCACCAGCACTCAGCCAACCACCAGCTTCCAGCACAGCTACCCCAGCCAACAACACCCGAACCCCTCCGGCGCTTACGACATCAACACCGGTCAGCACCAGGGGGCGCCTCCAGAGGCGCTGGCGCTCCTCCTGCCCACTCAGCCGCCTAAGACCTACATGGAGGCCGGCGGGGCGCTGGCGACCACGCGCCGCCCCTACCGGCCCCTCAGCTCCGAGAGTCAGTCCATCCTGCAGAAACTCGGCGACCGGCTAGGCATCGACAACCCGCAGCTGCTGGCCGCGATCTTGCTGTCCATGCTGCCGACCGTGGCGCTGGCTGTGCCGGTGCTCGGCCGGCGGCGGCGCAGCGCGCGCCTCGAGCTTGACAGCCTGCAGCTGATCGGACTCGACATGCAGGCTGAGCTGCGCGACAAGCACCCCGCGCTCTTCTCGCAGTTCGAGCGCTTCGGCCAGAAGATCCGCGACGAGCTGGCCAAGGTGGACCCGCAGCGGCAGCGCACGCAGACGGCGCAGCAGGAGCAGCAGCCGTTCGCCCTCAGCGAGGACTGGCGCGCGGAGTACCAGGGCCGGCAAGCAGGTGGACAAGCAGCAGCACACCGATCGGCTGGTCACCTGGCTCCGGCGCGTGCTGTCCGTGCCAGCCGGCTACAACAACCAGCTGCGGGAGGAGCTGCTGGGCGAGGGCGGCGCGCCAGAGCGCACCAGGAACAGCTGAGGGCGCCTCGCCGGCGGCAGGCATCAGCGGGAGACGTCGGCGGATGCCGGCTGTGAGTGGTGCCGCAAGCTGCGCTGGCCGCTGTGGACTGAACACGACGGCGCACTGGGCCGGCGCCCCGAGCTGAGCGGTGTCTGGATCGGCGCAGGGTAACGCGGGGCAGGTGGCGAGAGACAGCGGGCCCGACACGGTGAATGCTTGGCAGAGTCGGTAGTCGGATCCTAAGGTAGAGACACGCGCGAGCAGAGAAGCATCGCGACCCGCTGCGACCGCAACCAGCTCGATGACTGGGTACCTCTGACCGGCGTCAGCTCAGGGGCGCTCCGTGCCTGGTCATCGCGCATCGGTCGGGGAGCGCCCGCAGCGAGCCCAGCCGGCCCGGGGTGCGGCGACAGGTCGCGCTCGTGCCGTGCTGGCGTGCCGTGACGCTGCGCACGAGAGGCGGCGAGCCATGTCTGCCGCTGACCGGGCAACGGGACGGCACGGTGACCCGCGGTGACCCGCGTGCTCCTCCGAACGGTCCCGTGACGGATGCGTCATCCCTGGCTGGCCACGGCGGGACCGCACCCCTCTGCACTGCGCTGACTGGCCCGTCTGGCCACTCAGCAGTCAGCTGATTTCCACGGGCTGCAGCGAACCCGGGCTAGCTCGCGGCGTGTGTAACTGGGCTTGCCTGTGCACGTGACTTTGTGAGAGCGTGAAAGACTCTTGCTGCGACGTGGAACGGCGTGTGATGGGCTGTTGTGCCTTGTTTTGGGGAAGGACTGCGGCCGTTTGTCGCTAATGACTCACCGACATACAGTGTCGATGTCCGTACACGCGACCAGAACTGTGAGTGGACTCTATTTGGTGTCACAGGCGCGCGTGTAACATAAGTATTGTTTTTGGTTTTTGAACTGTGGAGGCTAGTTTGTGTGTCCATATACCTGAATGAATACGTGGTCTGTGAGTTACCAGCGAATCTGCGTTACATGAGCCTGTCATGACAAATGTCTTTATTATATGTTCAAAGAAAATCGTGTTTCGGGGATTAGGGCGCTCTCTTGGCGTATCTACGATTTACAATGATCCGACTTCCCGAAAGCCACGATTTCTAACAGACATGAGGTATCACATCTATAAACGCTATCTATAAACGCTCATCTAACCGTGTGTTTCCATGGAATTTTATGTCTTTTCCGCAAATTACCCAAGCGCCGCAAGGTATGCTCACCTGCCTTATGCATGGGACACATATAGGAGTCCTAAAGTACATAGCACTGTGGTGAAATGTGTGGCATCTTTCCAGAAAGCAAAACAATACGACGATAATAACAAGAACAGTGATGCCCAACACAAGACCTCTACTTAGCAGGGCAGTCTGATGCTGGCAGTTTGATCGACGAACTGAGCTCTGCTACACGTGAGCTGAGCAGATTGCTGTGACAGGGTTGTGGAACACGAGCAGCCAAGAGTGCGGAGCGCTTGACTGGCGCTGGCAGTTTGATCGACGAACTGAGCTCTGCTACACCTGAGCTGAGCAGATTGTTGTGACAGGGTTGTGGAACACGAGCAGCCAAAGGTGCGGAGCGCTTGGCTGACGCCCACAGGTGAGAGGCTGCGTTTCAAGAACTTTCTGATATTGGTGCAGGAAAGATGTGTAATGGATGTTTGCGAAGCTGTTTGCGGAGGAACTTGCGGAGTTTTAATAGCCAGGCACTGAAATTCTGAGGCACAAGCCGTCCTGTGCCCCATTCCGAGTGCGTTGTCCGCATAGATAGTCGAAACGTGTACGTTTTTTGGCATTACAAGAACAGATTTTCGACTTGATTTGCTGGTCATTAAATTCAAGTGACTTACCCTGCCTTTTCTCTCATTTTTATTCGTTCCCAGTTCATCATACCACAAGGACACAACCTTCGTGCGTAGTCACAGGGCGTTATTGCCTTTGTCACAGAAGCCTCCATAACATCAGGGAGTGTGTCATACCATCGGCACATGCCAAGGAATCTGACATGACTCAGCAGGACCCGGAAGCTATGGGGCCTGACCTGCAGCATGTTTTATTCGTCCCGCCTCAGTGGGTTTCTGGTACAGGCGCGCAAGACAGCGTTCCTGGCATTCAGATTGTGAGGCGATGCAGCATGTCACTGCACAGAAGCGCGTGCGTTTGCATTCGCTCGTGCTTCAAGCGCTTACCTGTTAACCCATCAAAGAGGCGTTGTGTTTCAATTAAACATGCAGAGCGACGCGGCATATTCTCCCCAATCGTTTAGCACATTTATTGTACCAGAAATAACATCTTCATGTTGCATTTTTTCCGTGGTTTTCGCCCGATTATGAACTCTGCGCAAAGCGGGTACGCCACCCTGGTATTCTTACCTGCGCGCTGCCTTGGTGCCGTGTCTGCATCGAGATTCGGGCCGGGCTAATGCCAGGGGCCAGCCGGCCGTAGCCGACGTAACCGCCTATCGGCCGTAACCGGTCGTGCTTCTGCCAGGCATCCCTCTCAGGCCACCGAGAGTCCGTCTAGACCCGACCGTGAGCCTGCAGCGTACTGTGAAGCTGGCTGAAGCTGACTGGAGTGCGGGCTTGTCTGGAGCCGACTGTGGGTCTGCTTGAAGGTTTTTGTGAGATTTTAGCCAACCGTGAAGCGGACTGGACAGACTGCGGTTGTGTGCAGTGATCTGCGAGCTTGTCTTGCTCGGAGAGGGAGACTGTAGCGAAGTGAAGCTGACTGGACAGACTGCGGTTGTGTGCAGTGACTTGCAAGCTCGTCTTGCTCGGAGAGGGAGACTGTAGCGAAGTGAAGCTGACTGGACAGACTGCGGTTGTGTGCAGTGACCTGCGAGGTTGTCTGGATCGGAGAGGGAGACTGTAGCGAAGTGCTAGCCAAAATGGAGTAGACTGTGAGTTTGTAACAACTGGAGGGCGGCCCGACTGAAAATATGTAGCCGCCTGTGAGCCTGCAGCTAACTTTGAGTGTGATGGCGACCGTCTCTGACAATCTCAGCAGGCTATGGTTCTTCCTACCAGTCGCCTTCAAGCTCCACTTAAAGTGACTTCGAGCATCTTGGCAGCGCCAGTGAGTTCGTCTGTAGCCGCCCGGTGATCTGTCCAGAGCAGACTGCGAGTGCGCCGGTGTCCGGCTGTGAGTCTGTCCAGAACCGCCCGGTGATCAGTCCGGAGCAGACTGCGAGTACGCCGGTGTCCGGCTGTGAGTCTGTCCAGAACCGCCCGGTGATCTGTCCAGAGCAGACTACAAGTACACCAGTGCCCGGCTGTGAGTTTGTCTGGAGCCGCAGATGGATCTGTGCAGCCTCTCGGGTCACCCGTCAACCCGCCTCTGGGGATGGCTGCCGGATGACGCGTCTGCGCGTGGGGCCGTCCGCGTTTATGAAGCGGGCGGCGAGTGTGCCGGGCGCCCGCTCCGGCCGGTCCGTCGGTCTGGCTTCCGTCTCGCGGGCGGCCCCGGCTTCTGCTGTCGCCGGTGACAGATGGGCACAAACAGCACCCGGTCGGCGGCACTGGCGCAGACCGATCCCGTGACGGGGCTGAGCGTCGGTAGTGGCCCGGTGCTGTGCTGCCTGTGACGTCAGGGCTTGTGAGACAGAAACGAATATTTGTGAGTCAGCGAAAACGGCCGTCCGGTGTCGGGCGAGAACGGGCTGGCACCGTCCGACTGCCGAATGGTGTGAACAGTTTGGTAGCTTGTATGTGACGTAAAAGAGCTATGAAATAATATAGGCTGAATGACCTGCTCGCCACGTAAAGTGCTTGCTGCTTCACATGTCCCGCGTCACATGAACGCAAAATGTCTGCCAAATGTCTGTGTCTGTGTCAAAATGTCTGTCAAATGCAGTGGACAATGCCGCCCCGGCATGCGAAGTCAAGACCTGTGTGGTCGGTCGGATGGAGTGCGCACCGTCACGTGTACTCTGGCTGCTGCCTGTCCGGTAGGCACACATGGAGCGCATGTAGCATGGAGTGCTTACCGACACGTGTGCTGTCTGCTGCCTGTCCGGTGGACACACATGGAGCGTATGTAACATGGAGTGCTGCTTTACTCGCCGTCCCGCTAGGTTCATGGCCGTGGACGTTATGGGATATGAACATGGTTGCATGGAGGATGGAGAAGTTCACCTGTTTGGTCATGTGGAGTATCTGCTACCTGTCTGCTCACATCGTGTGCGAACTGCCTGTCTGTCCAATCGCGGTGCGAATTGCCTGTCCCGCCACGTGCCGTCCGACCCGCGACCACGTGCCTGGTCGTAGCGAAGTCACCACCGCCCTCACGGCCGCGTGTCGGCTGTTCCCCATCCCCCGCGCGGCAGCAGTCGCGGAGCAGCTGATCTGGCGCGCGCCGGCCGGCGCACCGTTACGAGGCGGCGCGGGCGGCGGCGCCCGCCGGTCGGCTGTGCCCGTCTCGCTTGCAGAGCGTCGATGGTGACCTGCACTCCGCCGCCGGTGACCTGGCTGACCTTGACCTTCCATGGGGCCGCGTGTCGGCCGTTAGTGGCCCTGGCTGCTGCTTTTTTACCACGCTGTCATGTGATCACGTCACCTTAGGTCCAGGGTGCAGCTTTCCAAAATATGTTGGGGAGGGGCTGTGAAAGAAGAAACGGTCAAACCTACCCTGAGGATACGCCCAAAAACGGGTTCATTGCTGAATTTTGCCCGAATTCTTCTCAGAGTTGGGTGGCTGGAGCCCCCACCACCAACTTAATAGAGAACTACACCTTTGCTGGGGTCCACGTATGTATGGACCCTGCCGCGGTGGGGACGGAGGAGACAAGTCACCTGCGCACAACGGTCGCCAAGTAACCTAACGTGTTTTCTCTCAACAGTGTTCCGATGGGGGACGATCAGGTCGATTCTCTTATGTCCTCACGATAGTTGTTGGTATGTGGAGCTGCAATGGGGCAATACAATTTGTTCAGGAAATTCGCATCATTGTATATTATGTTTGGGTGCCCTGGTATGAAACAACGTAGTTAAAAATTGTCTTTGTGTTCCCTCGGCTCGTGTTGGTGGCTGCTGCGATTCTGCTCTTTGAAGGATTTATCCTGCCAGATCGTTGCTTCTGCACGAGGCCGCCATTGATCTGGTGACGATTAGGTCGAAATCGTCGCCAGATCAAGCAGTTTTATTATCTAACGGGCCCTTTTCAAAGTTTAAACGACGGCTTAGCAAGTTTAAAACGATAGAGCTGAAAGTCGTAAACGTCAAATTCGCAAACATTTTTTTTCCGGCAAAGGTGCCTCCATTACATATGCCAATGTGTCATGACTTACATATCCTCTTGAAGTAAGCTTCATTGACTAGAGAGCGTCCAAAAAATGCGTTACTCGTTTTTGGCAATATTTTAACCCTCTCTCTCCCCTTCGGTTACACAGTGGTTACGCTTGGCAACCCCCTCCACCTCCCATGCTTACGCTAAGGCGTAACGTCCCATTCGAAAAAGATAACGAGCATCTTCCTTGTTATGAGAAAAAGCCAACCGTAGCTAGCTTCCAAGATAAATGCTATGCTTTCTTAGATTTCACCGTGATTTGCCATCACACTTGAGCATAAGGATACGCTGTCAAAAACATTTCTGTCTCTTCCTTATTACACTTCTGTTACGCCCCAGCACCGCCAAACCCTGCGGATCGCAGTCTTAGACGGCTCCCTTCCATGCAAAGGCCAAGGCGAATATGTATGCTGGGTGGCAAAGTTATCTGCTTCGTCTATAGCTCACGCGGCGATCGAGACCTAAAGAAGAGAGAAAAAACAGGGCCTGATTTAACTCGTGCTTAGCGGAGTCCAATACCACACAAGCGCGTTTTTCCCTTCGTTAGCAAGCGTCTTGGAGCTCCAGTTGATATGCCCCAGGATGCTGTGGAACCTTTTATTTGGTGGTGCTGATCAGCACAGAGAAAAAGTTAATGTTGTGTATTGTCTTCGCCAATGAAATTCATCGTCTCAACGCAAAGGCCGATCATACTTATAATCAAAACCCGATAAGTCTCTTGCGGGAAAACAATTTTGCTCCCTCAGGAGAAGTTTTTGAATGACGAACGTGTGCTGAACTAGGATAAAGGACGAACTGGGAGAATATGGTGAAAAATGATAGGAGATGGCACCGCAAAAGTAAAGTGAGTTATCACTAAATTATATCCAAAAGATCATGCAGGAAGTGAACAGCGATTACTTAACTGTACAACAGATTCTCAAAATGGCCGCAAATATTTTACCTCCAAGGTAGCCATCCACCAGAAACTGACAGAAGCTGCCAATCTACAGCAGATGACGGCTGCCATCTGGCTGAAGACGGAGCGTGTAGCCGATCATGGGCTTCCGAGCCTCATCTGGCTCACATCTGGCTGAAGACGGAGCGTGTAGCCGATCATGGGCTTCTGAACCTCATCTGTTCAGCGACGAGGCTCACATCTACCAGACTGAGACATTTCATTAAAGGGGTAAAGACTAAAAGCAGCCGGCATCGGGCCTCGGAGCTGCCAGTCTCGGAGCTCCGGAGGGGCCTGCTGCACAGCCCAGAGGTGACGGCATGGTACGCCATGAGTTCCAGGGCTCTTCTTCCAAAAGCCCAGATGTTTCCACGGCCACGCTAAACAATGAGCAGTACGTGGACATCCTGAAGCTTTTGGAGACAGTTGGAGCAAGAAAACTCTGATGGCGAGAGGGGAGAACATCTCCCTTCCGTCACTCGGACACCATCGCCACCCGGGGAACTGGGTGAGAAGTCCGATGCTGCTGGGTGATTTGTTGTCAGCAAGTACAGCATGGTTTATGCGCCCATATACCAAAACTGAGATAGGTCGCAGAAGACACGAAAGTCAGCTCCTATGTCAACTAGGCAAGAGCCAGTGGGACTAAATATTTTAGTGGAAAAAGGACATGTTGAAAGGGGCCGAAATGCATGCTAATCAAGCCTAGATTTGGGATCGCCTAGTTATCACCAGTCGTTTCATACGCGATACGACTTCTTTCAGAGAGTTTAACCCATTGGGCGACGCTTAGCACGCGGCGAACGGGCGAGGAGCTCAGGGCTCCGGCTAATATTTTGCAAGGATTCGTTTACTTATTACACGGCGAACGGGTGAGGAGCTTAATGCTCTGGCTATTATTTTACAAGGATGCGTTTACCCATTGTATGTGTCCACGAGCCGAACGAACAAATTCGAGTTCTGATCACTACCGCGAGTCGTTTGAATCTATGAAATGCGTCGATTGGCTCAATGCGATTACCATGGCCATTACCACTGCAATTACCGTTTACCATTCCCATGACCATTTACCATCCCAACTGCCCTTACATGCCCTACGCAAGTGAACGTGAGGTCATCTTCAGCGCATCAGGATACTGCCCGGCATCGTATGAAGCGACTTGGCTTACCATGTCTGGAGGCATGGCATGATGACAGGAGCCTAGTTTCCCGTGGGGGGGGGGGGGGGGCTGAACAGTGAAAAATGGCTCAGCCTACAGTAAAAAGACGTCAACAAGCGGGTCCTTCCCCGAATTTGGCCCACTTTGCTCTCTAAAAGTTTGGTTCTCAACTTTTGGGGGTCTTAAAATTGGGGGCCTGATCTGAGCTCGGTTGTTTCGATTTGGACGATTCATTGGAACATAAACACTTCTTATTTGACACTTAGATCGGGTCTTAAGGTTGTCAGTTGGGTGCAGCTCCCGGAAACCAAAGTACGGTATGCGCCAAGTAATTTAGCATACCGTTGTGTTAACTCGTCAAAATGCATAACATGCAATGCTCTCGGTGACTTAAGAGTAGCCGATTGTGTGGGGCGACCGTGGCCTGCGCGTAAGCCGTGTTGACAGACTTATTTCGTGTTCGTGTGTGCTACACATGTTTTGTGGAGGACGTCATTTGATACCGGCTCGTGACCGTTACGCCTAAAATCAGATGGCAGCGTGACAAAAACGCAACAGATTAGAAAAGAGAAGACAGGGAAATTGAGCACGCATTGTACTATACCCTTCTTAAAAGCCCTTCTTATCACCTAAACCCATCTATGTTCTGATACGCCCGCAAAAGTAGAGAAAGGTACATCGGGGATTTCAAAGTCACCCAAGCGTTCATGAAGTCATAAAACGTCATTGAAATCCTGCTTTTCCATAAGCCATGCGGACATCAGGGCCAAGAATAATATAATTGTCGAGGCGTTCATAGTTGGCATTCGTGAACGCGATTTCCAGAGATAACGGCGGCCAGTTTTCTCTCAACCCATATTGTACAAGGTATGATGATGTAATAAAAAATGACACTTAAGAGCATATTTACTCAACTGAATTGCACTGCCTAGAGCAGTCCTATCCGCTTAAAAAGCACATAATTATTTATAAGTGAGCTTATTCCATCCTTTTTTATGCTTGCTTAAATATTTCAGTATGTGAAACACTCCCCATAATAAAGCAATATATAATCATCATCACCATCATCATCACTATATTACTAAAGGAACAGTGTGTGTGTGTATTCGTCAGTAAACCTGCAGGCCAAACGGTACGGAGTTTTTGCATGAAATTTGCACACGACCGAGATGTGCCGGCTGCGCTTGACAGAGTCGCGTCAAATTTTCGCATGTCACAAAAATGAGCGCGTGCCGAAAAAACGCCCAAAATCCCATAGGGTTAACACGGGCGACGCCAGTTTTAAGAGGACGACAGGCCGGCGGTCCGACACGCCTCGTTTCCCGGAGCCGTATCCCGGTAACCAAGGGTTGCAGCGACGTGAAACTTGCGCAGTCCGATAGCGCATGGAATGGGCCATCCTAATCGGGTGAGTTTTTGCGTCACGTGACACGTGGCACGTGCACACGTGTTGACAAGTTGAAATCGGCCGTTTTTGACGCGGTTTTATGTTTACCGTTATATCTCGGCACGCAAAGAAGGTAGAGCTCTGAATTTTGTTTCCCAACATTAACAATTGAAGCGGATACATTTTTAGTGTGCATTGCGGGTTTGCGCAACACACCGTTGCGCTGCAAATTGCATTACAAGTTGCAACGGGCCGAGTTTTCAAAACCGAAGCTGAATACAAGCCGCTACCGTCAAAACTATGCGTCATCTAGCGTTGAAAACTACAAAGCGTATCGGCCGATCCGTCCTGTCTCTGATGCACCCTTTTGTTGACAGCGTTTTAAAAACTGTCGCTCGTAAACGGGTCTAGACTAAGGGGCTGCATGACGACATTTTCGCCGCGACGATGGCAAGTTACTGCCCGACTCCCGGCGTACGTCCTAGGCGTTAAGGGTTCAAATGGCCGCTCGCGCGGCGGGCTTTCGACTTTGTTTAGTCACGCTTCATATTAAGGAGCGAGCATTCAGACGTGGTCTAGGGCGGGGCAATACAATACCTGGGGCCTTGGACGTGGTTTGGGTCTGTCCGGTAGTGGGCCGGTGGAGGGGTCGTGAGAGGGTGCGGTGTGGGTCTTGGCATGGCGGTCGGCGGCGCGCTGTGCGTTGCGGTTGTCGTACGCGCACAGGCGTGGCCTTTGTTTCCCAACATTCACAATTGACGCGGCTACACTTTCAGTCGCGTCGCCGGTTTCTGCAACACACCGTTGCGCGGCAAATTGCACGACAACTTGCAAGATGCCAAGTTTTAATAATTGAAACGATACGGTCACACGTATGACACGGCACGGGATCACAGATGGATTTTGCTCTCTTCCACGGGTTTGCACCTTTTGTGCCACAGGCACCTATGGCAATAACACACCCGGCATTGGCGCGATTCAATGATGAATGGAAGGAGCGAGTTGACAATGTTTGGTGACGCGTGCCACGTGTCATGGCGCCCATGTGTTGAACTATGGATTTATACAATTTCGGTCTTTTGAGAGGCTTGCACGTTTTCGTGATATGTCAGAAACTAGGGAATAAAGTGGACAGCGACTGGCATGCTTCGATAAGTGGTCTAACGAGCGATCACTGAAACGTGTACGATGCCACTCTCCACGTGGCATGACACGTGAACATTAGCTGTGAAACTGTATTTTGCCGATTTCGTCCATTTTTACGCTTTACGCGGGATGTCCGCTCTTATGGCGCGTAGTAACACGAGACTGGCATGCAGCGATAGGCCATTGAACGGGAAATCCCGTGGTCACATGTGTCACAAGTGCGGCGTGGCATGTTGCACGTGGCGGGCACACACGAGCCAGGAAGATGGCTTTTGCTCTTTTCCACGGGTTTACACGCTTTGTGCCCCATCTCGGCACTCAGGGCACGGAGGTACTGGGGAGTGGCATGCATTTCTAAGAAATCGAATAGATAATGGCGTTTCATGAATTGTCATGTCGAACGTGCTGTATGGATTGATGGGGAATCGGACAAACCATCACGTGGTATAGATTGTAGCGCCACGTATGCACGAGCCAGAAAAATCTATTTGGCCGCTACCGACCGTCTTCACTGTCCGCTACAATACAATGCCGTTGAATGCGACGGTAGCGCGTGCTGCCATCATTCAAAGGTGGACAGTTGATGAAAGTGGCAGCAATCAGCGGTCACGTCCCAGGATCAATCACCGATCCCATGGA
Source organism: Pollicipes pollicipes (assembly GCF_011947565.3). Lineage (NCBI taxonomy): Eukaryota > Metazoa > Arthropoda > Thecostraca > Pollicipedomorpha > Pollicipedidae > Pollicipes > Pollicipes pollicipes. The sequence continues at coordinate 8,310,349 of NW_023596420.1, forward strand.
ATAGGTTTGCCTGTGTTGCAGAGAGGGCATGCCAAATGCGCTCTCTCCTGCCGGCGGCTGCTAGAGACCGCCGGTACCGCGCGTGGCCTGCGCCCGAGTGTTTTTCAAACTTACCGCGATATATCGGCAACCAGGGCACCTAGGACCACGATTCCAACTGCAAAAGATGCATAATTAAAATTTCTATTTTTTTGCATAGTGCAGTGAAGCAAGCGCGCAAGCGCTTGTCATTAACTAATTCACATATCTTCCTTCAGAACAAAAAGCTCTGCTACGTGTCATTACGCCCTTCGCCGCCTTCATCCAGACATGTTCTTTTTCAAGCCAATCAAACAGTCCTAACAAGGCCAGACGCCGGATGCGTGGGAGTCGCGCTGCTCGGAAATAGCTCCAGTCGCAACTGGCGCAGTTCCGGTGCTGTCTTGTGACGGCCTAGATAGTGAGAAGATCCTCTGGCCCCGCACGTGGCAGCGCCCAGGCGCGCAGTCAGATCCTTGGCAGGGGGGGGGGGGCGGAGCACAGGGCTGACAAAGGGCCTCTGATAGTAAAAGACCCCCCAAATATAGCTGGATACGGCCAATTTTTTATGAGGGGATGTTTTCCTTGCTGTTTTTTACTTTTACCTTTTAAAACTGGAATGGAGTCAACACTACCGTGACCGGCATTCCACCGTGAAGCCGTGACCGACGGTTGACGAAAATGATGACGCATCTGAAACAGTCACATCTGAACGCTTTATGACATCAAATCATGCATTTAGAAAGCATTCCTGGCGTATATTCCAATTGTGCGATCTCAGATTGGTGATAAAAATGGGTTGGCCTTTGCAGCGCCGCGAAGTGGTGCTGGTGGTAGAGCTGACAGAGAAGAGGAAAAACCTCTATTTGTCGTGATGCTGTAATTGTTTATCTGTCCAGAGGACAACCCGAAAGTGGTTAGAACGATACGCCCAGTCTAATTTCTGAACGATACGAATTACTTCTTAAGAACATTCGGTCTAATTGTTTTACAACGGTCGCTCTCACGCGCACGGTGCCCGCTACGTGTGTTTCTTGCTGTGGCCACCGCCGTTCAGGGTTACGGAAACTGCAGCCCAGGACATCGCTGTCCCTGCTACCGAGATTGTGGGCGCGCAGGCTTAACCGTTTCGATGTAATTTGTTTCATTGGTCGATTTTGCAAAGGTATGAACGTTTTCAGGCAAATATGGGATGACACTGCTTGTTTTTAGCCCATTTCGACCCGCTCTATTTAACATTAATAGACCCATTATTTCTTTCCGGGAAAGGGACCCTCCTGGTTAAAACACTAAGGGGCACAATGTCGTTCCCGGTCAAGCGCTGAAGGGCCATTCCGTTTCACCACGGGGTGTCTTCCGGCTGCCCTTTTGACGACGCGGGGCGGGATCCCCTGATCGATCCGGAGGCCCTTAGAGGGATACATTATATCACGTTGGTATCATTTATACTCACATGGCGTTTACATTGGTATCACATATAGATAACGATAAACTTTTTAAGTGGATAAGACTGCTCTGGACAGTACAATCCTGTTGAGGAAATATGCTCTTCAGTGCGTCATTTTTTATTACATCATACCTTGCACAATATCGATTGAGAGGCAACTGACCGCCGTTATCTCTGGGAATCGCGCTCACGAACGCCAGATATGAACGCCTCGACAATTGTATTATTATTGGCCCTGATGTCCGCATGGCTCATGGAATGGCAGGATTTCAATGACGTTTTATGGCTTCATGAATGCCAAGGTGACTTTGAAATGCTCTCCCCGATATACCTTTCCGCATTTTCGCGGGCGTGCAGCTCAAAAGAGACCAGTCCGAAGGTCTCCCCTCCATGAGCGGGAGACCTACGGACTCGCCCAGTTGATTTTGGATCGACGCAGGAGCCTTCACTGAAGCAACAACATTCCTGATGGCCACAGAGGATCCAATTATTGGCACATTTGGCACATTGGCACAACTTCAGTTTGGGTTAACGGGCCAATGATGGAATTGGGTTAGAGAGCCCACCGTTCGGTAGTGGGTGCTCTGACTAGCACAGGACCCTTCCATTGCCTCTATGTGGGCACTCATTATAAAATATCATGTTTCTTTCCTTGTCAGAGGGCCCCGACCAACTCAAAGAGGCCCGCTGTTATTCGGAGTCCTGTCGTCGTCCCTGTTGAGTGACTTTTCCCCTGACTGTCTCGAGGCCTCTTATTAACACAGAATGCCCTGTTTCTCAAACTCAAAGCTCTCTGACTGTCATTTGAGGGTCCGCCGCCACAGACCGGGGCGCCTTAATGAGACTTTGACCAATCCTTCGTGCCCTTAGATGCTCCAATCAGGTTCTTGATCGTCGCACCCGGTGAGCCTTCCAGGTTCTTCGGGCCTCCTCGAACAATGCCTCTGGCTGACTTGGAGCCCCTTGCCAACACAGGGCACTGTAGGTCCCTGTGAGACGCTGGAACACTGACCAATGTAAATCAGTGATTCCGGCTTTGCCTCTGTCATTTGCCCAGGCCCATGCCGCCACGGAGCCGACTGTGTGTCACTGCTGGTGTCTGGCCGACATATGGGCCTTGATCAGCTCAGAGGCTCCTGATCAGCGCACGGGGCCCTCTGGCTGGCATTAGATTGCCCGACCCTGCGGGCGGGAGCCCCTGAATACAACCTTCCAGGCCCCTCGGGCCGTCAAATCGGACCCTTTACCGCAAGTCCCCAGCTGCCCTTCGTATCCTCGAAATGTATGGGGAGGGCATGTGCTCTCTGTGCCTCCCCGTGCCTGCGCTATTGGCGGCACCTCAAGGCAGTCTATTTGCCACTCGCGACATTCTACAGTCGCACGACAGACCCGTGACTTCGTCACAGATGTCTCCTGCGTCTGTATGTGTGTAAATATATGCGCCAGTTGCTTTGCGACGAACGAAACAGGCCATGCTTCCCAGCAAACGTGACCCACGTGTGATCAACGTCGTTGCTGCCGATGCCGATGGGCGGCTATGATTGCACGTTACAGTGCATCCGGTTGTAGGCCACTACACTGAGTTGTGGCCGAAGCCTTCATTTACGGTGCACCGGCCCATGGGCTGCAGCACCGCAGCGAACGTCTGACTGTGACGCCTTCGTCAGCAATGAAGCCTATCGTGAGTCACTGCAGTAGGCTAGTGTGTAGGCCTCCATGGATGATTTATGTTCTAGAGCATTTTCAATGCATTACAGAGAAATTCACGAGGAAATGTAACGTGAAAATGCGCCACAATTCGAGCGAAAAGTGGGCAGGTTTCCCGGTACAAGTCTGGTGGTCGGAACAGGCACTACAAGTTTGTAATACAGCCGCTAGGACCAACTAGACCCGGATCGGGGCGCCAGTGTAGCGCAGCAGGGACGTGGGGCGTCAAGCGTGGCAGGTTTTGTGACAGCAGTCATCTGAACCTATTTTCGAAGCCATTAGCCAGCAATGCTCCCGTGACCCCGGGTGATCTTTGCTTCAGGCATATTCAACGTGTGCTTGATTTAGGTTGGAATACATTCCGAATGCGATTCAAAGCGAATGAAACCGAGTGAAATCATTGGCTGTGTAGAACTGGAAATAAATCCGAATCTGACTCCAATGCAAAACAAGTTTGTAGAGAAAAAATAAAGTTAGTAAATGTATTGCGTGCTATGAAAAGAAGTGGTGGAAAGCCATTATAATGTATATATATATATATATATATATATATATATATATATATATATATATATTACACAATATGAAAGTAGTTATTGCGTGTCTCAAAAGTGCGTTAGATGATAGTGTATGACATGTCGTAAGGTATTCGTAATGGTTGATGGTTGGTCTGCATGCCGTCTAGAGTCCGTGTCGTAAAAAGCGCGGTTTCAAATGGCAACTTGTCTACACAACGCTACGTTTGCCACCCACGGCTATGCAGCTTTGATCATAGTGCAAATGGTATGCCGGACGCTATTCCCACTAAATCGAGCTCATAAACAACACGATGTCTACAACACTACTTAAAACAAATACTCCAGATGTATATGATTCAAACATGCATCATTCAAGCCATATTCACAACTCACATCCATGTCTAGATCCTGAATGCAAGATGCACCAATTGAGTGAGAACTGAACTGGGGATGTGGTTTGTTCTGACGATTGTTGCAGTGCACAACGCCGTATTATAAAAAAATGAAGTATCCAGGCACCCGTCCTCGGGAAGGTCAGCACAGACATCGGCTGATCACACATATTAGCTTGAGACGTTTGTGATCACAGGCAATCATCGGACGATGCACGGAACTCCGATTATCGTGGAATGCATTTATACGAAAAGCACAGAACCACATTCACATACGCCTGCACCACACCCGCTAAGGCATCCTGTACGCACAACTGCCTTCAACATCAAAAGACAGAGACTTTTACCGATTACTGAAATCTGTCCAGGCCAGAGCCACAGTTTCGTCGGGCCGGCCGCCTGACTGGACACACACTACACATGCATTAGCTCGTCACCCCGGATTCCTTGGAACGGGAATTACAACTGGGTGGCTTGACTAGAGGTCGAAAGCCAGCGAAAAGCATCCTATCACCGCTCATCAGACTCGGTAGCGTCCTATCACCGCCCATCAGACTCGGCAGTCTGCAGTCTGGCGTTCGACCGATCCAACACCGGGGAACCTCTTAGCGCTTGACTTTTGCTAGGCTTAGGCCCGAGGGCGCAGTTCCGCGAGATGAGTTGGTGAGGCGCTAAGCGAGCGTTTAATCACCATGTCTAAAAACGTACATCCTAGCGGTTTGAACAATATAACTTCAGGGAACTGGCTAAAAAGTTCAAGAAAATGAAAGAAGAACTGAGTTGAGGAAGAGGCCCAGGGCTAGCAACTGCCCCGGAAACTTCACTTCTAGTTTGGCCCATCTCAAGCGTCGCAAGACGAACACTACACGCGCTTCACAGACAGGCGGACCCAGGGTGGACCAACGGACGCCCTTCACGCCAGACTAGGTTTGGAGACGGTAAGCGACTGCATCAGCAGTAGCATGTCCTCGCGGCTGAAGGGGCACGAGCTGAACATCTCGTGGCAGCTGGAACTGGGCGAGTCGCGCATCAGCCGGCCCATGTGCGCCGCGTACGTGTACTGGTAGGCGGCGCTGTCCGGTAGCTCCAGGGTGAACCGTCTGCGGGCACAGACGGGCGTCAAAGGCGCCGCAAGCAGCGCCGCACGCTGGACTCTGCTCAGCCTGGGCCGACCGGGAATGATAAACGGTCAGTAAAGGAGATCTGCTGACCGATCTGACTGATCGATCTGCTGACCACAGACATCAGTGGAAACTACGGTACGGAGGTACGGAGGTGTGCAGCGGCCAAACCTGCTCTCATAGGACTAAACCAGACGCCAGCATCTGACCATCGAAAGATGTTCGTTGACCTTTCTCGGCATTCTATCCCCGTTACTGCAGGCAACTGCTTTCCACGCCATTTTTTTCAGATGCCAGCTGTCCACGCGGCAAAAGACAAACGCCTATAAAGTCTGTTCGAATAACACCGTCAGCTTGAGCTGAATTAGCCACTTGCGTGTCTGGCGGTACGCGGCAGGGTCATCTCGTTCTCACCTGTACATAACGTTTCGTCCGTCCAACCGGTCTCACCTTAGCGTGTTGGCAACGTTTTTCTCGACGTCGCCGGCCTTGGCCAGCTCGTGGTCTTCCTGCATGTGCACTTCACAGATGAAACGCTGCATGCAGGCCGGCTTGCTCTGGCGCCACGAGGAGGCGGAGGCCATGGCTGCACAGCTGAGGGCAGACAGACGTGTGGGCGACGTGTGGCAGCAGCGTTCGGGCCCACCTACCGTCGCAGCACACTGCCGCTCGCACGGCGCAGTTGCTGCAGGCACAACTTCCCAACAGACATCAGCACAGCACCTGAGTCTTTTTCAAGACGCGTCGTCGCAGCATAACCCCTTTTCCAAGACGCATCGTCTCAGCCCAAGCCTTTTCCGAGACGCGTTGTCACAGCATGAGCTTCTCCAAGACACATCGTGACAGCATGACCTTTCTCAAAAAACGTCGTCACAGCATTAACCGTTTCCCAAGACACATCGTCACAGGACAAAGCGCTCTTATCATGACACATTCCACAGCTCACACACTCACCACACTGACGCGCTGTCTCACAAAACATATCTCAGCAACACCCCCATTGCCCACAGCGCATTGCCACGGCAAACAGGGTTTCTCACGCCACATGGTGACGTCACACATGCGCCCGGCCGGTACATAGCGGTGCCGGTACTGTGCAACTGGCACGGCGCCAGCCATCCCATCCCAGCCATGGCGAGCTCAGCCATGCTGGGATGGGGTGGCAGTACATGGATACATGGAAGGCTTCAGCGCATTATTACGCCGGCTGTTGTCATCAATATACTTGCCGCTCTACGGTCGTCTCACTGGCCTTTGCATATGTTCTCATATGATCTGAGTAATGCAAGTAGGCGCTAAACATGTACCACCATAATGCTGAGCGCTCCTATTCACACATCGACTTCCACAAAGCAAAGCACATTCCTGCCGATATTGCAGCGGCGCTCGCAAAAAGTCTCAACACCTTCGCGTCGCCTCAGTACAAGCCGTCGCCATGGCAACCCGACCACGCCACTCACATCGCCTGTCGCTGCGTCTCCGATCCTTCAGCAGGCGGTACAGCTGGGCCGTGGCCTCGATGTCGCGCACGGTGGGCGTGGCCTTGTCGTCGGCGCCCGGGGGTGTCCGGTGGGGCTTCCGCTCCGGGGGCTCCGTGGCCGGGTGAGGCCCTGGGGACACAGCCCGGGGCGTCACCAGGGCAGCGTGCCGTGCAAGCAGCGATTAGGGTACTCAGCTGCACTAGAGGACACGATTCGCGGTCGCTGTGCGTGACACTACAGCTTCTTTGCGCTCACGGTATGCGGAACAGATTACTTCTTGGTCGGAATGCGTAAATATGAAAACATTATGTGGGTAATGACACTATTTCTGAAGCAAGGGAATAATTTGCGGGCCACTTAGGCTTTTCACTTTACCCTGATGGATTTGGCTAACGAATCCATCCATAGCGATCTTCCAAGGAACACCACAAGTGTTGTTCTGAAGGTTCTTACAAGCGTTCTAGTTCTAATGACGCCATTGTTCTAGTGTATGGTACGGAAGCCGGGCCACGGCTCTAGCGAGTCTTACCTCAGATAGCGATAAAATACCAGCTTACGCGCCTAAGCCCACCCCGGTCTTCGCGATTTCTAAAAGCCAATATCTTGACGACCAGTGGCACTGATCACAAGCACAATTCTCTAAAACGTTATACTGCCTACATGTTGTGGCATCTGCACGCAATCTGTATTTGATCTGGTTCACTGCAATGTGAGCCAAATATAGCCTTACCCATTCAACAGGCATGAGAAATGCAGGATTTCATTATGGCGAAAAACGTCACACAGCGTATGTTGAGTCCAGCACCAGATCTTAACGGCCCGGCATAACAGTAAAACGAAGTTTGTTTGTTTGGCGGAGGAGACAAAGGGATGCACAGACACACGGTAGTGAGAAGTTCACCATGACAGAGTATTAGTCCCATAGATTTTCGGCTAAAGACAAACATCATAGCTGGCAATCTTCCGGCGTTTGTTTTAGTTATTGTGGGTCTAAGGCCGCGTCGGATCTGGACATTCTGCAGCCCACCTTCCACACCCACACCTCAAAATGATATGTGAGTGTTCAGCCGTTTTTTCAATCCGCTTGCCTGTTCTGTTGTGCAGTGACAGGCAATGGTAACTGTATTCTTAGTGGAAGTGTATCGCTTCATATCTTTATCAGATCCATGGCTAAAACTCAATCTCACGCACCTATTCCGAGAAGAACTTTCGTAAACAAAGCGAGAGCTGCTACCCTTCTTTGAACTATTCTACCCCGCCTGACCCTTCTGCTAAGCCGTGGCTGCAGCCAGTCTCCGAAACTGAGGGGGACAGTCGCGATTATAGAGGTAAAGCCGGGACGTGCAAGGAGAGCCTGACCTAAAAAGACGGCACTTTGAATGGAAAAATATAAAAACTTGCATTAATGAGCCTAAGGCATTTTCGCTGGTTGGCTGAACAATAGGGATCATCTGCCGCTAAGTGACAGATCAATTCTAATTGCTATCTTAACGATGTCCTAACCGTTGCTTGACATGGTCGCTTTACCAATACCTCCTGGTGAACTGGAGGTCGGTGGTTACCTACAGCAAAGAACTCATCACAATTTTATAGGGCAATATATTCGAGCGCAACCTGCAGGAACAAAGTTTGTTAGCTCAGTTTCCCCGTGTGTGCCGCAAAGCAAAAGACCTTCCGCGATGGCAGGAGGGGCGGGGGTGAAGGGGATATGGCACTCCCACTTTTTGTGAAATTTAGCATTGACGTTAAAAGGATGTGTGGAAAGAATCTACCTCAACAAAAGTTTTTACCCGCTCAGTTATTGTGCCGTTCTTACAGCCCTGCTCCCTTGTTACATGTGCTGTTCGACAATTCGTCAGGAAGTATCGCCTGAGCCGAGAACCTGTATGCCCTGCTGTGGTGTTGGCTCTGGATATGGAGCCGGGCGCTGCACGGGCGCATATCGCACTGCTTTTTCTGTTATTTCTCTTTGGGGGGGGGGGGGGGGTAGGAGACACTGCGGCAGCCTTGCGTGATTTTCCAAAGGCACCATCACTGCACGGCACTCCAGCGCCAGAAGGTACCGAATCAGAGCTTCTTCGCCTGGGATTTGTCACCAAATGCGGACAAACTCGTGCACTAATTGAGGCGGCAAAGGCAGCGTGTTTTGGCACCGATTGTGTTATGTTGTGTTCTAATGCGCTTTTTATTATTTTTGTTGTTTTCTTATATATATATATATATATATATATATATATATATATATATATATATGGATTGTGCATTACATAAAGCGCAGACAAAGCGTCGTAGCCGGTGTTTTACCACCTTCAACTCAATCACTTGACGGGATCAATAGAGCTGTACGACCTCAGTCGTCTTCTTATGATGCAGTCTATTAAAATATATTTGTTACTGATTTATATGCCACGCTTCCCCCTCCACCCCACACGGCCCGACCACAACACACCACGCTACACCACACCACACCCCTCTCCTCCCCTCCCCTCCCCTCCCCAACCCCCACCCCCTCCCCTACCTCCCCTCCCCTCCCCTCCCCTCCCCTCTCCCCCCCCCAACCACACCCACAGTCGTCTAGCCGCGTGGTCTGTAAATATTCGGTCACGCTCTAACCTGGAATAGCTTGTCAATTTCGCACCCACGCGATGTCCGGCCGCCGCCAGCTGGCGTCCACCGACCGCCTTGTTTAATACTTTAAAAGGATATTCTTCTGTCACGCTTTCTCCTACAACTCGTCTGGCTGCATGGTCTGTAAATGCTCGGTCCGGCGGCCCCTCGCCGAGAATAGGCCCGTCCATTTCGCTCGCACCACGCGATGGCCGGCTCCGGCCAGCGAATGCAGCGCGGCCCCGTGGGCCGGCTCCCTGGTCCGCTCCGTGCCGTCCCGTCTCACAGCACACCCGGACCACGCCCACCCCGCGCTGCTGGCAGACTCAGGGTCAGCCGGTCTGCTCAGGGCCACGAGACCGGGCGCCGAGACGCCGGGACTGGGGAGACTGTGCGGCGCGCGCGCGCGCGCGCGCGTGTGTGTGTGTGTGTGTGTGTGTGTGTGTGTGTGTGTGTGTGTGTGTGTGTGTGTGTGTGTGTGTGTGTGTATGTGCGTGCGTGCGTGCGTGCGTGCGTGTGTGTGTGTGTGTGTGTGTGTGTGTGTGTGTGTGTGTGTGTGTGTGTGTGTGTGTGTATGTGCGTGTGTGTGTGTGTGTGTGTGTGTGTGTGTGTGTGTGTGTGTGTGTGTGTGTGTGTGTGTGTGTGTGTGTGTGTGTGTGTGCGTGCACGGACCGCCGGGCTGAGATGGGTTTACGAGTGGCTGCTGACAGTCGCTGACCAGGCGGCAGTACGTGGCTCTCGGTCAGAACCGGCGAGAGCGCAAAGCGTGTGCACAGATGTGTTCAATGCTGTTTCGCGTCTGGGAGGCTACACAGGATATCGCATCGCACGCAATTGTATGCTGATAACCTATCGGGCATTAGGATGTCTACCATTTAGCATATCTTAGGATCATTAGGATAGTTACCAGCCTAAAGATAAGAAACGAAACGAAAGATACGCGCGCGTTGGGTTTCATCTATAAGCGAGGCTTTGCTTGTGGCCCTTTGCTTTGTTAGCCCTTTGGGTGTCATTTAGGGATGCTCCACCTTGTGGAGCGCGTTGTTTTCCTCACGTACGGCAGCGATCCAACTAGATTCCGTTCAGTTACATGTCATCTACTTGAACAGTTGTCGCGCTTGCCACCTGAGAAAATGCGAAATAGGTTCCACTTTCCCTGACGGCCTTCTTGTGCCACGACCGGGGGCCAAGGTCGCGTGCAGCGTGTTACACAACACCATCACACTAAAGACATTCTCTCTCCATTTCACGTCCAGATCACCGCGAACAGCACAATACTCACGTGGTGGCACAAACTCCATCGGCTCCTGTTCCTTTTCCTCAGGCAGCTGGAGTGGCTGCGTCCTCTTGGGCTGCACGCGGTTCCTGTCACCAGCCTGCACATCTGGCACCACCCAGGAGGCCACCAGGCCCTCCAGCAGCCATCCGGAGGTCGCCGGCAAAGCGCAGAGCGCCACCAGCGCCGCCATCACCGTCCACTGCCGAGCCATTTTCACCTGCGTCTCATGTCCCCCTAACCCCCGCTTCCTGTTGATACCAGTCCTATCGACGCGCCGCACGTGCTCGCGCCACTCCAGCCAATGGCAAAGCACGCAAGGCCGCAGCCGGCGCGGCCAGCTGCGGGCTGAAAAGTGAAAGTGCCGCCCGCAGTGGAAGGCCAGTCTGGCGTCCGTGCTATGGGCAGCTACTGGAGTGCCACGGTTCGTAGTTACGTTACTCGGCCACGGCATGGCGTTCATCAACTCACGGACACCCCGAACAACAGAACTGTCGCGACGTATTTATTGGACAGAAAGAACCTTTGGAAAGCGTGACGAGAGAGCGATTGTAGGAACATGCTGGTATCAGCTACCCAATGCCTGACCTATTGTGTGTGAGCTTACCCAGGTACTTCCACTTAATGCAATTTGTGTTATTGACTTCGCTCATAGCATAAATGAAGCAGTTATTTCGAGCACCAAATGCATACACCACAGCTTTGAGGTTCTGGCAACGTTTTATGTATTACGTGTAGTGAGCAGATTTCCATCCTTCGCCCTGCCAAATCAGGACTTCAAATCAACCGTAATGTCCCACCTCAAATTTGCTGCCCTCAAGCTCACTTATAACTATTGATATGCTTTAAGTGGAAAAAGGCTGCTCTCGACGACATAATTTTTATATTTAGTAAATACGATGTTCAATAATATGTCATTGTTCGATTGCGTCGTCGTGCCCTGCACGACATTGACTGAGAGCCAATTGCCGGTCGCTATTTTTGAGAATCTTGCTCACGATCGCCAGATATGAACGATCCGACAATACAATTTTTGTTAACCTTGATCTCTGCATGGTCAGTGAAATGCCAGTAATTGAATGATTTTAACACACACCCCTTTTGACGCCAACCAATCTAAAATGCTGTAGCTACAGCAGCTAGTTTCGGCCCGGCCAGTCACACTTTTGACGCGGTGATCTCTGCAGCCACTCACCGCACCACATGGAATGCTTAGCGGTAGGCAGCACTTTTCTTTAGGTGTGTGATAATACTTTCAAGGCACCTAACTGCAGACCTTTGGCCATATGGTGTATTTGTGCAGCGTTTCACTGTAACCACCATTGTACATCACCGCCGATAGATATGGAAAATGTGAAGTTTTGTAATCGCGGGAAGAAAAAAAGACTGAAGAACATGAAAAGATGACATTCCAGGTCTCGGCGACCCCGTGGTGCAGTACCATGACACCAACTAATGTTTACGGAAACGCGAGAGAAGAACTGTGCTAGCCGAGCACTGTGTGCAGATGTCAGTGTAGATTCTCACAAGCAACCGTGCGCATACCTCGCACGCAGCCACTTCCCGTCGTTTTTAAGGACTGGGGTCAGGCCTCGACGATCAGCGGACGGCGACGTGAAGGCAGCTGTGCGACGTGAGCGTCCGTATCGTGCACCAATCACTCGGTGGCGTCGACGCTGTCCGGCCAATAGGCGCTCTGGTAGCGGGCCGGAAAGCCGTCACCTTTTCCAAAATCAGCCTCAAACAGGATCTTGCGAGACCTCACCGCTTCGTTTAGGTCTGAGCCCTTTGCTGGACAGCTTGGTACATCTGTGGCATCCACGGCGGCTTTTCCTTAACGCTGTCCGTCCATGTGCATGATCACTTTTGCCTGAGATCGATACTTCGTAGCGCCAAGAGTGGAAACTTACTCAGATCATACCTGTCCAGCCCCACTCTACAGTTATATCTGCGACGGTAGCCTGCAGCGCCGAAGTGGTACCGTTCTGAAAAGCGCTCCCCAAACATGTCTGTGCCTCGTCTTAACGGCCCTCACATCGACAAGTGAGAAATGTCGGCGATCAGTAACCGGGGCTACAGCTCTCAGACCTGTCAGTTCCCCGACGCGCCTTTTGATTGGGGTGACTTCCATGAGCACTCAAGCCAGCGAGTCAGCACAATGTTTTGTGATGTTTTATTGTTCATATAGATGACGCGCTGGTACAGGGTAGCATGAATGCTGACCGGGAGCTGACTGCCAGTACAGTGCTCGCCGTCACCGGAACCGACGGAAGACAGGCATCGGTGCGGGTTCGGAGCTCCAAAACACAGCGCGCCCGCTGCCCGCGCCGAAACACTCCGACGACGCCGTGTCAGCGTCACTATCGAAAATATACACAGCATCGACACGGGTATGGATGCACAGGCGCACGCTCACTCGCCGCGGCGTTGCACGGCGGCTCGCAACTCCGTCATTGACGCGTCGTGTCGCCATGGCAACGTCAGCTGACGCGTCGCAGTCGTTATTGCCGCTGAAATGGCTGAAATAGTAAACCTCAGCCTGGCGGGGTAGCGCGTCGCCACCCGCTGGCGGGCGTGCGATCGCTCCCGAGAAGAGACACCCGCAGGCCTGCTGAGCTCCGACGCGATCCGCTCAGCTGACAACCGCCGCAAGTGGCAGGGCTTCGTGGTGATACTACGCGGCGAATTCGACGACACAGTCACCGCCCGCCAGCCGTCCGGAGGACCGTCTAGACGGGATCATGGCTCCGCAGCTGCAGTGAACCTACGTCGTATCACAACTGGTGTGGAGGATGTGTGTCGGGCCGCCCGCGTCGCAGGGCATCTCTACCGTCCCAGAGGAGAAAAGCGCGCGCCCCATCGTCGGTAACTTGAGCCGCTCATATCTGACGGTCGGTTGCCGCATAGCTACTACGTATTTTCTGATACGCAGTTGAAAATGGAACAATTGTTGCAGCTTTGAAAAGGTGACACGGCGTAAAATTTCAGATATCCGACTTATTGTCGTTTGGGGTTCGGCACCTTGTGTTTGGAAACGAACCTGGAAGTGTCCAATGACGCACGGTTCTCTTCTTTGGAGAAGCAGGTCTATACTGGCGTCGGGCGACTGTGGTATGTTGGCATTGATTGGCGATCGGTGAGGTGGATCTGGACCAGATTTGAACCGCCGTGACGCGCCCGTATCCGATTCCATCAGATGCAGGCCGCCGCTCACGGGCTGCCGTCGGACAATGCCCACTGCCAGACATCCCTATCTGACGCCATGCACACGCTCTCAACACGGGACGGCCAACATGCAGCTATGGTCCTCCGCGTCCCACCCGGACCCCACCGACCTCGCGCCTCGCTCGCGCCGCGTCCCACGCCGTAGCGTGCGGGCCCCGGACTTCTGTCCCGCCGCGCTTTGGGCTCGGACATCCCTAGAGACGCGCGACGCGACAGCGTGGGGCGCGGGCCGCGCCGGCGGCAGCACATGACGAACCGGAGCTGCCCTGACGGGAGCTGAGAGCCCCGCCGAGACAGCCCGCCTTCACTCCCTCTCCGCCGTCACCTGAACCTACTCCTGGTCCGGCTCCGGCTCCAGCCCTGGTTCCAGTTCCGGCTCTGGTTCTGGTTCCAGCTCCGGCTCTGGCTCCAGCTCCAGTTCCAACTCCGACTCCAGCTCCGGCTCAGGCTCCAGCTCTGACTCAGGCTCGGGCTCCAGCTCCGGCTCGGGCTCAGGCTCCGCCTCCGGTTCCGGCTCCGTCTCCTGGTCGTCTCCCCGATCACCAAGCGTCTCCTTCGATCCGGGGAGCGGAGACGGAGACTTGTCGCCCAGGTCCACCAGGCTGCCCTGTGGACACGACGAAGACGTTGACGGCAACGTGTTCACGGGAGACGGCGGAAACAGTAGCAGACACGTCTCTTGCGGACATGACACGCGAAGGCAGCCGGGGTCTCTAGGTCCTTGTCATTATTGTCTCCATGGGCACCGTATGACTAAGGCAGTCCCCGCGCCCGAAAGCCAAAATCATCATCACCACCACTACTGTCTCCATGGGCGCCGGATGACTGAGGCAGTTCCTGCGCCCGAAAGCCAAAATCATCATCACCACCACTACTGTCTCCATGGGCGCCGGATGACTAAGGCATTTCCTGCGCCCGAAAGCCAAAATCATCATCACCACCACTACTGTCTCCATGGGCGCCGGATGACTGAGGCAGTTCCTGCGCCCGAAAGCCAAAATCATCATCACCACCACTACCGTCTCCATGGGCGCCGTATGACTAAGGCAGTCCCCGCGCCCGAAAGCCAAAATCATCATCACCATCACTATCGTCTCCATTCCGGAGCCGCGGGGACAGCGGAGACAAACGGTCGCGTGCACCGAGAAGATGTGTCTTAGAACTTCAAGAAGGCATCTTGCGGAAACCGTTCGTGCAACGTGAACCAGGTGTCCTGCCTAGACTGCAGGCAACGGGAGACGGACGCTCGGCAGAGACCACTTCTCATGAGGAAGGGTTCTGCGAGGCCGGCAGGATCATTGAC
This sequence comes from Pollicipes pollicipes, assembly GCF_011947565.3. NCBI lineage: Eukaryota > Metazoa > Arthropoda > Thecostraca > Pollicipedomorpha > Pollicipedidae > Pollicipes > Pollicipes pollicipes. The sequence goes on from NW_023596420.1 coordinate 8,325,444, forward strand.
ATGCAGGCGTTCCGCGGGAACGTAAATACATCAGCAACGTAGGACGTTCTGCGAAGATGCTGAGTCGCATGACCCAGGAGTCGCTCTTGAGACCCAGCCGGCAAAGCTGGCATTGGTCTGGATTGGCAATGGACATAATACACCCTGTTCGACAGCAGTACTCGCTGCCCCGGCATTGATCCGTGATGGCCGAATGCCGTGCTTGGACCTCGAAATACGCACGCAATGGGGACGCGTAATACGATATTGAGCTCGCTCCCGAAAGGCGCAATGCAATGTTTCTGGCTAGTCTGAATGAATACGCTCGCACGGAATCCCCAAGCTACAGTTAAAAAAGTCGCCACATCAGCATGTTCTTCACATCAGCAATACATTTCTTTATTTTATCACTTCCGCATTCATTCAATCCAGCGGGACATATGATACTGATATTTCCAGCGGTAGATAGCAATTTCCTTTCCAGGATTATCAACCATTTCGCGACAGGATTGACCGCAAACAGTTTTCAAACAAATTCTTAGGATCTATAAACGTCTTGAAGCCCGCTGACCAGCTCGACATCCCTACACGTCTTATGAATCCCTCAACCATCCTAGAGGGTTATGCTCCTGAGTCCCTAACACTTGCAGTGGTCTGTATGTTCGTGTGCTGCCGGTCCCTGATGATGTGCTGGGATCGCTGGCACAGCCCGCTCCCAGGGCTGACATGGCATGAGCACGAGCTTGAGTCGCCCCCCCCCCCCCTTGAAACCCTGGTTAACATACCGAGATCTGTAACATGAGTAGCTCCGTTGCCTAGCAGGGTCACCAGCATAACCCGCTACCCCAGCTGGCGTGCCGAAGCCGCTGGTATGCGCCGCTCACTGGCGGATGCACTTACGCTAGCATAGACCGCTTCTCCACTGGTCTGGCTGGGAAGAGATCGGTTGCATCACCTGCCCCCCTGCCGGCTTACTCGCGACAGGATCGCTAGCATAAGCTATTTCCCGGCTGACGTGCGGGCTTCGCTAGCGTCGCCTGCCTCCCGGCCGGCCTACCCGGGAACGGATCGCTAGCACAAGCTATTCCCCAGCTGACGTGCAGGCTTCGCTAGCGTCGCCTGCCTCCCGGCCGGCCTGCCCGGGAACGGATCGCTGGCACAAGCTACTCCCCAGCTGACGTGCAGGCTTCGCTAGCGTCGCCTGCCTCCCGGCCGGCCTGCCCGGGAACGGATCGCTAGCACAAGCTATTCCCCAGCTGACGTGCAGGCTTCGCTAGCGTCGCCTGCCTCCCGGCCGGCCTGCCCGAGAACGGATTGCTGGCATAAGCCGGCGTTCGCCGGCGGCAGTCTCTGATGGCCGGGGCCACGCAGCCGCCGGTCACGAAGCCCGGCCCGTCCGCACGAGCCGAGCTGCACGGCTATTTCAGGCGGCCATTAGCAGTACTTGTGAGGGCGCGGACTCAATCCGTGATGATGCTTGCATGCTGTGGGCGCTGGGGCCAGTGTGGGTGCAGTCGGCCATAATGGCTGTCGGGGGGACAACTAGGTTCATTGCCGCGACCGAAGGCGCAATACGCATTCCGTGTCCGTTAAGACTACATGTAGACGGACTTCTAACTCGCGGCCGAGGGGAGGGGTGCTTTGATTCCTCCGTGTTTTTACCATGAAGTTTCGAACGGTGACACCCAACGTGGCGGAACTGTATACAATAGAGTATCCGTTTTTGGTGTCAAAAATAAGTAATGTTTTGATGTCATATGCATGTAGCGGATCAAAGTCAGGCCATGGTTGTTGGCAAAACCATTTTTTTAGAGGAATCTTCCAAGCTGATGCAACAATAGATCTTTAGACGAGGTAATATAACATCGAAATGGTTTCTTAAACTATAACAATAAAAATTAGGATCACAAATAGTTATATTGGCCTTGACTTCGGTGCGAAGACAAGAGCAAGGTCAATACCAAACAACTTTTGGATGGAAAATTTGTTTTTGAGGTGCGTTTAACGCTTATTTCACATTCCTTGATCACAAAGACTCAAACAGACTGTTCATGTTGACGATATGGATGTCAGGGAAGGTCACTGACCTGAATTGACCCCGATGGACCTTTGCTTTGAAGAACTTACTGCCTAGAGCATTTCTGGATGCCGTTTTTAAATGTTAATATGAAATTAATCTCGAATGGCTTTGTGCCACTTTTCCAGTTAAATGTAGATCAGGTAATTGAACTGAAATAACATTGTTTGACCTTTGGCTTGGAAATGGCATCTAGGTTGAAGTTGGATGCGTGAGTAAGTATGACGGTACCTCCGAGACTATTTTAAGCCCAGCCTTGTTTAACCTTACTTGAGCCGAACTTTATGCGCTGGATATGTGAAAAAATCACCAGAAGCGAGTTTGCATCAAATCTTGCTTTGCCTCATTAACTTGGTATTTCTAGCTCCTTCGGTTCGCGACAGCCAAGGGCTGAAATGGATGGCCCTGACGAGTTGCATTCTAGCGGCCAACAGAGGGCGTGTTAAAACTGTAGCCTTCTCAGATTACTTTTTCTCAGTGGGTGGCAGCATCTATCACAAGAGGGTCAGCCAGTAATGGCCATTCCGGTGTTGTGAGATTAAGGAAAGTGGGTGACAGTGGAGCAATACTGTATGCTCCTGGGAACGCTCCGCCGAGAAGCAGCTCCCACAGCGACCACTATTCGGTGCGTGGGCTGGGCGCTTGGGCGGGGCCGCCGCCAGGGGCTCGTAAGGCCACTCATCGCTGGCGCATGCGGCTTGCTCCTGATACATGGGGCGTCGCGGCGATGAGGACAAGGTGAGAATGAGGAAAGAATAGCTGGTGATCGTAAACTCGCGGTAATCTTCATCTGCTACCGTCAAGCCGGACGCTGAAGCGAGGCGGAGCCGCTCGGCGCCCTGCGACAGCCGGCCAGCACCGGGCGGTGCTCGACACGGCTGGAAGCGGCCCATCCGCGCCGCCAGGCGCTAGCTGGTCCTAGATGCGATGTCCGACCGCGGTGCTTTGACGCGCGGTGCGTGTGACCCATACGTTCTGACGACTGGCGCAGAGGGGACCCGTCCGGTCGCCAGTCTCGTAGCCGTGTGTCCAACCGTCCGACCCCCAGACTCGCAGGCATGTGTCCAACCGTCCGACCCCTAGACTCGCGGGCACGTGCCCGACCGTCTGGCCGCTAGACTCACAGGCATGTACCCGACCGTCCGGCCGCTGGACTCGTAGCCGTGTGCCGGCCCGGTCGGCCGCTAGACCCGTAGCCATGTGCCCACCGTCCGGCCGCTAGACTCGTAGCCGTGTCCCGCCCGGCCGGCCCCCGCTCCTGGACGTTCGGCGTTGCCAACTTTGCTTTCTCCGCCTGGCTATGTGTGAGCTGCACTCGTCTTGCTCGGCTGCGCGGGGCGAGTGGCGTGGGCCATTTCTGCTCGTGCGGGGATCGTGTGGGATCGTGTGGGGTCGTGTGGGATCGTGTGGGATCGTGCGGGGTCGCGTGGATTATGCGGCGTCGTGTAGGCTCGCACCGGTCGTTTTCAGAGGTGCAACGCGAGGCTAGCGCACGGCAGAGGTGAGGCTCTTAAGCGCCGCTAGCCGGGGTTTTGATGCTGTGAGCGAGGTCGGCGGGCCCGCCTGGTGGCTGTTCCGGCGGGTCAGCTCAGCTAGTACGCCGGGCTGAAGAAGTCGCCTAAGGGCGGGCTCTCTGCAGTAACGGTGTGCTCAAATGCAACGTTGACATCCTGCCGCCTTTCACCCGAAAATGAAAGTCGCGAAAAGAGACGTTTGCAATGTTGCGGCACCTGCTTCCAGTTCAATTTACCTGCAAATATTAATGTTATTGCATAGCGTGATTTCAATTGTCTTGCATTCAATGTTCATGATCATTACGTCATGACCGCTTTTAAGGATACATTTGAGCGGAACAACGGGGAATAAAAACATCACAGAATTTGGCCCGTGCGGATTGTTTTATTTGACAGATAAGTGTCTGTTGGCAACGATTCTAAGCCTCAAGAATGCTTTAGGAACTGAACCGCGGGAGTTTCAAATGATTGTAGGGAGGTTTAAGGTTCGGGGCCAGCAGTAGAACGTCACGACATCGCTCCGCGAATGTGCCCAAACTGCCCAGTGCTGCCTATGCATCTTCAAGTCTAATGAAAAATAAACACCGATCTCACTGTTGCTTGGGCAATAGCACGACAATGACAGTACACGTTTAAAAATTGTTTAAGTATAAAAAATATACGTCGAGGAAATTTAAGTTGGCTGTTGTTGTAAAAGTGTCTACTCTACTCTGGTCTCAGCTACGCTGGTCACTGAATGACTCCTTAGGCCCTCCGAGCTGACAGCGCCCTATGCCATGACATCTCACCTGACTGCTCTCCGTCCGCTTCAGCTCTTCGACGATCTCCTGGTGCTCGTCAATCAGCTTCTCCAGGTCGTCTAACCGCCGCGCAGCCTCTGACTGAAATGAGACCGACAGAGGGTCAGAGGAGCAACAGATGACAGGAGAGCGGTTAGGCGGAGAGCAACAGATGACAGGAGAGCGGTTAGACGGAGAGCAACAGATGACAGGAGCGTGACAGATGACAGGAGAGCGGTTAGACGGAGAGCAACAGATGACAGGAGAGCGGTTAGGTGGAGAGCAGCAGATGATAGGAGCGTGACAGATGACAGGAGAGCGACGGAGGTTCAGGGGAGCAACAGATGACAGGAGCGTGACAGATGACAGGAGAGCGACAGAGGTTCAGGGGAGCAACAGATGACAGGAGAGCGACGGAGGTTCAGGGGAGCAACAGATGACAGGAGCGTGACAGATGACAGGAGAGCGACGGAGGTTCGGGGGAGCAACAGATGACAGGAGAGCGGTTAGGCGGAGAGCAGCAGATGACAGGAGCGTGCCAGATGACAGGAGAGCGACGGAGGTTCAGGGAGCAACAGATGACAGGAGCGTGACAGATGACAGGAGAGCGACGGAGGTTCAGGGAGCAACAGATGACAGGAGAGCGACAGAGGTTCAGGGGAGCAACAGATGACAGGAGAGCGACGGAGGTTCAGGGGAGCAACAGATGACAGGGAGAGCGGTTAGACGGAGAGCAGCAGATGACAGGAGCGTGACAGATGACAGGAGAGCGACGGAGGTTCAGGGGGAGCAACAGATGAACAGGAGAGCGACGGAGGTTCAGGGGAGCAACAGATGACAGGAGAGCGACGGAGGTTCAGGGAAGCAACGATGACAGGAGAGCGACGGAGGTCAGGGGAGCAACAGGATGACAGGACGAGCGACAGAGGTTCAGGGGAGCAACAGATGACAGGAGAGCGACGGTGGTGTCAGGGAGCAATAGATGACAGGAGCGTGACAGATCGACAGGAGCAGCGACAGAGGTTTCAGGGGAGCAACCGATGACAGGAGAGCGGTTAGACTGAGAGCAGCAGATGCAGGAGCGTGACAGATGACAGGAGAGAGCGACAGAGGTTTCAGGGGGGAGTCAACAGATGACAGAGAGCGGTTAGACGGAGAGCAGCAGATTGACAGGAGCGTGACAGATGACAGGAGAGCGACAGAGGGTTCAGAGAGCAAAGGATGCCAGGAGAGGCAGAGGGTCGGTCAGACCTCAGGCGGCCCTATGCCAGTGAGCTACAACTGCATTTCGAGTTGGAGTCATTGTCTTAGAGGGTCATACTATCGAAAGAGATGGTATTGAGGTTAGACGCCAGTGCGGATATATAATAAGACTATCGAAAAGCATTGCTCTCTCGGTCGAATTTTAGGATGTGTTCGACCAGCCCGCATCCATCAATGATAAAGGCGATTGTCCTACATAATTTTTAGCTTTTATAGATTGTTACATTTGTTGGATGAGGCCGGGTGTGGCAAAAGCTTCCACAACTGCGTCCAGTATATCCGGTGCGGAGCTCAGTGGGGGCTGTAGGCGTCACGGAGGGATGGTAGCAGTCGAGCAGACGTAAGTGGGAGATGGTGGCCTGTAGTGGGGTGACGGTTAGACGCGGACTGACGGACCAGGGACGGCCGGAGGATGGACGAATATGCAGTGGACGGTGGACGCAGTCCTTCCCAGGGTCCGTTGTCGTCGGCAGTCAGACACGGTTTCATCTAGCAGAATCCCTTCGGGATGGAGACGAGCTGCACGCAGAAATCGCTCTGAAGGATCACTACGGGATGTCGGCGCGTGATGCACCGAAACTAACGTAATTAACGCCGGTCCTGCGGAGGGCGGACGATTAAGGATGCATGGTAGCATGCTTATGTGGCCATCTCGAACCGGCTTGGACGGATGGAAAAATCTCAAAAGATATTTGTACAGACCACGCATAAACAGTGTCCTACACCACCCAGATGTTACGTCCAAAAATGGGTCGTACGCAGCATGCATCTGTCTGCCCAGTCAGAGCCATCGCAGTGGCGATTAGGCCCATCGATCCTTGTCACCCCGTGGACGGTATGCGAATCAGACGTGAACGCTGCGTCTCCGCCCACAGTCGCTCCGTGACCGCTGCGTCTCCGCCCCACAGTCACTCTGTGACCGCTGCGGCGTCACCTTCATCTGTGTCAGTTTGGCTCGGCTGCCGTCGCTGGCGTCGCTCCGAGGCTCGTCGTCCAGGCCGGCATGGTGGACCACTTGATCCACGACATTGCTGAAACGACAGGGCCATGTGAGCGAGCCAGCTCGGTGCAGTTCGCTATTCTTCCGAGGGTATGTCGGCAGATGGCGCAAGGATCGGCTTCGTGGGGGCCACAGCGGAACGGTAGAGTATGCTCGGTGGCCAGCGAGATTGCCAACTGGATGTTCTCATTTGGACATGATCGGAGTGAGATCCACACTGAGCCGACCACGTTTCGTCGGGAAGCCCGAACAACGTAGTACATAGTGGCTAGCGCTTTGGCTAGGCATGCATGTGAGACGAGCGCACAAGTCGAGGAGCTTTCGCGCGCATGCAAATCAAATGACGAGCAACAAATCAAAACAGGTGCTGACGTCTTGGTCTTCCGGGTATTCTATTGTTTGCTACGCAACGCTTCTTCCATTTTTACATTCGCTCAGACACGCGCAAAACGCCTCTTACGCTGTCCTGCCCAGCACTCCGTGGGCTTCGTGTGTCGCTGTTGTAGCGCTTCCTCAACTGCGTTTAAGCGTGGCAGGATTTTACCTGTCCAGCCACATGAATTGCTTGTGGTGGTGGTAATAGGATCAAAGCTGAGAGATCAGAGCAAGAGAGCCGGAACTAGAGATAAGAGCAGTGGTGATCAGAGTTCAGAGACCAAAGCAATGGTGATGGGATCAGAGCTCAGAGATCAGAGTAGTGGTGATGGGACCAGAGATCAGAGCCAGAGCAGTATGTGGATTATGGGATCAGAGCTCAGCGATAAGAGCAGTGGTGAT